>NC_063332.1:77981217-78024676 GCF_021869965.1 Rhincodon typus
TCTCTCCCTATTTATTTCAGAACCCCCTTCCCCTCCCCCATTTCTGAAGAAGGGTCTAGGCCCGAAATGTCAGCCTTCCTGCTCCTCTGATGCTGCTTGGCCTGCTGTGTTCATCCAGCTCTACACCTTGGTATCTCAGCTTCTATCAGTTTTGTTTGTTTCCTTTTGCTTTCTGTGAACAAAAGTTCATGTACGTATTTGTTCTGATACCTTGCCTGAATGTGTTATTCCCCTACTACAAGCTGTAGATCTAAACAATGAGCACTGGGGCCAGGGTAGCACTGATTTAGGAGACGTTACAGGCAAGATTCAGTCACAGAAAGGTTAGCTGTGTGGTGTGTTGGTCAGAGTGCAACTAGAATGGAAGAATGGCTGTATGTGAGGCAGTGTTAGCCATGCCAGCTCTGTACTGTGACCAGTGTGTCTCTGTGGCTGCTGTGCCCTAAAATTGCAGGTGAAAGACAATGCTGTTTGCTGACACTTGTCCAGGAGTACAGTGGCCCTATAAAGATGGTGCAAGCGCAAGTGATGCCTGTCTTTCTCTGGAAATTTGCTAAGTACTGGGTTTTTTTTGTGGGAACGGTACATAGTAAGATGGGGCTAGAATCAGACATGAAGGACATCGAAGGAGTAAGTAATTAATGCAGCGACTTGGATCAGATATAGTGAGACAACTTGTCCTCTTGGTGAAAAACCCTCAATAAAACTCAACATGAACTTAGCCAAAAATACATAGACTCAGCCTAAAGCCTTTTCTCCTCCAAACATTACTACTGACATATGGATTTAACTCATAATTATTTTACAAGTAAATACTGAGATAATGAGTGTAATTACCAGAGACAATGTAGGTAACACTATTGCACCCAGTTTACAGAGCTGAAGCAACAATTACAGGGGATAAGAGCACATCGCAGCCTCCACACAACACAGTTGTTCACAGCTAAAGATAAATATTGCATCATCTATTAATAGAAATGTAATTTTTGTCTGACAGTTTTAATCTGATGGGAATGGTCAATGGTGAAAATAAAAGTAGGGGAAAATTCAACAGTAATTCAAGCTACCTACAAATGTAAATATGAAAAATAATTAAGAAGTAAAACACCAATAGTGCCAGAAGGTCTGCCCAATGTCACTGAAGCCTGGGACACAGAGCATAAGATTACCAGTGAGGTAATGATTACTAAATTTTGTCTATGGCTGTCGTCAAAGACTTACCCCCACGTGTGGTCTTTCGTGCTTGGACCAAAGTCCATGTAAAAACCCAGTTTCTCTCCCAACCACATGGTGAGATCGTTATTTCCCAGAAATGGTTTGGAGGCATCACTTTCCAATATGGTAATTAAATCAGCACCTATGAATAGTAAAGTGGAATCCTAAGGTTAGAAGCGCAACTGAAAAACCACACAACCTTTGAGACAAAAAGATACTAAAACATTCCTTAATTGATTCCCAGGCAATCGAATCTTCAAGTACCAAAATGAAGTTTTATTAAAAGCCCAGGTATAACTATCAAACTCATGGGGTATCAATAGCACATTGTTAACACCATTTAATGGTAAAACCTTAACACAGAGAACAGGCAGCGGTTACTGAGTCTGATTGACAATGACAGTCAAAGATGGCTGACCGGGGCAATGTTAAAAGTATGCTTCACAGCATCTGGCTGCCAATATGCTGAAAAAAAATTAAATGACCTCGCAAGTCAAGTCATCCAACTCACTGGGAAGAACTTAATGCCCCTGACTGGCTGGGAAGGTGCACAGTAGAGAACCCATCATCTTCCCAACTTCACCTAAGTCTTTGGTGAAGGTAGTGAAGGTCATACTTTATACCTCAAGCTACCTAAAACCGTTAAGTGCACAATTAAGGGCACAAGAGCCTCATCTTGCCATTGTTGGAATTCTTTATGCTGAAGCTGGGGTTGGGAGGTCAGAGGTTTCCCTTTGAGGTATCTGGAAGAACCATTTCAGCAGGAAGGACGCCATCCCCTTCTATCCTGACACCCTCTACCTTTCCGTAATAAGTCCTGGTTGACTAGCCACTGTGAAGGTGTCCCTCTCAACTTCTCTGGGACTTCTAATGACTGATCCTCTTCCTGGGCTCCTCAAGTACCAGCAGTTGTGCTGCTGGGCTTGAAGGGTAGCCAGTCTCCAATTGTCTCACATCTCTTACAGAAAGGATCATCATCCTGAAGACCCCAGGAAGCTCTACAGCAGGGAGTTAAGTGTCTGATTACAATTTAGTTTTGTTGGGCTCTTAGACATGGCAGCCGCACAGTTCCACTAACTGTCTGGCATACGAATCAATACCAAAGCCATTATATTCTGCCTATTGTCCCTCTTCACTCTCTGCTCATCTCTGCACTGCCTGTAGCCGGGAAACATAAGCTTCTCCACCTCTACTCATGTCACTCTCCTCAACTCTCTGCAGCATGGCTGGGCACACCACTTCACCGCCCCTCCCCCCACCCCAACTCAGGTCTATTTTAGTTCTTTCCCACAAGTAGAAGTACTCCTTCTGTGACATCCCTGTCAAAACCCTTCATAATTTTAAAGGTTTCTATTGGATCTCTCTGCAACTTTATTTCTAAGAGTGAAGAAATCCATCCCTTTCATAGCTCTAATCTCAAATTTCTAGTGTGTCATTTTTGATTTTTTTTGGACTCTCTCTGAAGCCTCGAGATTCATTTTCTAATATAGTGACTAGAACTGTAGAGTAACCTGACTGTGGTCTAAAGACGGTTCATTGCAAGAATATAAGAAACAGACACAGGAGTAGATCAGTCGGCCTCTATTCTGCTGTACAATTCTAATAAGATTGCAGTTGATACTTCATCTGAACTCCACTTTCTTGCCCACTGCTTATGTCCTTTGATTCTCAAAGAGATCAACTTATCAGTCTTCCAATCTAGTAGTTAAGCAGAAGTTATCTAATTACAAGTCGAAAGTAAAACCAAGTGCTTAGTTCAAATTTTTTTACAATTTTGTTTCTGCTTTCAGTGATCTGTGTATCTGTACTTACAGCTGTCTTTGTTCCCATTTGGATTCTTATTTTCCAAGAAATATGCAAGTTCCTAGTTTGGTCCTAACCTGAGAAATAAATCTTCAAAGGTGGTAAGATTTCCCTGCTGTACCTGTGTTTGTATGTGCCCTTATTAAGTCACTGCATTTGAAACCAAACACATACCTGTTTGTTCAATAAGGTCAGCAGATCTTTCTAAACTTGGCCAACCCTGATTGTCATATCCGAATCTGTATGACCATATCATGGCAGAAATGTCTTTCTTGGCAGACTGGTTATAAAACATAAAGGCAATATAGAAGAAAATTAATAAAATATATGGATATACTGTAGATCAGGGCATTTAAGACAATCTTGAAGCTTAGAACAACCTTGTTCCAGTTTTCCACCAATTCCGAATTTCTTTACCTCAATCATAATTTTAGTTTGAAACAAGCTTTGTAATTCATTCTTTTTTGCAGAAGCACCCATTCTGTTCTTTGATCACCATGAATGGTCCATGGGCAGGAATGAAAGGATTCTCCTTAACAGGTGCTCTGGGTTGATTGGAAGGCCCCAGTCTTGATGTAACATTTCTTAGGTTTCCCTCCCCATAGCCTCTCAAACCCCATCTCCTATTTCACTCGCTGATCCTCCCCTCCTCCCTGACCCCCAAACAATTATAAAATTCTGACCTTTCACTGAATGCATTCTTGAGCCCCAGTGCTATATCAGTAGTGGCAAGTGTTTGTAGTGGCATTTTTGGTACTTTGGCTAACAGCCTCTGATGTGGGATTTCCTGTTCCTGTGAATTATAAAACTCTCCTCCAGCTGTGGGAAGGGCTTCTTCATCAGGGCAGGCTTCCTCTAACTATATAGTTGTTTTTTCCTTTGTGGGGAGGTGGTGGAGGTGGGTGGGAGATCCATAATGCTTTGTATAATTCCACCCAAGATTGAGTAGGTCACCAAAACCTTGGTCACATATGTAGATTCACAAACAAGAAGAGCTTTAGGAAGGGGATTTTTCATTCATTCAGGGACATGGACATCGCTGGATGGCCTAATATTTATTGCTCATGCCAAATTGTCCTTGAGAAGATGGTGGTGAGCTGCCTTCTTCAACCACTGCAATAATTCAGTGTCACTACAACCACAATGCTGTTAGGGAGGAATTTTGATCCAGAAAGGAATGGGGATATATTTCCAAGTCTGGATGGTGAGTGGTTTGCAGGGGACCTTGCAGGTGGTCGTGTTCCACATTCATGCTGATAGAAAGAAGAGCTCATGGGCTTGGAAGGTGTTTTCTAAGAAATTTTGATGAATTTCTGCAGTGCATCATTTAAATGGTAAACACTGCTGCTACTGTGTATCAGTGGGTGTTTGTGGACGTGTTGCCAATCAAGTAGTTTGCTTTGCCCTAGATGGTGTCAAGCTTCAAGTGTTGTCAGAGCTGCACTCATCCAGGCAAGTGCAGTATTCTACCACACCCCACTTGTACCTTGTAGATGGTGATCAGGCTTTGGGGTTAGGAGGGGAGTTACTTGTTGCAGAATTGCTAGCTTCTGACCTGCTCTTGTAGCTGTTGCATGTTTATGACTAGTTTGGTCCAGTTTCCAGTCAATGGTAATCCCAAGATGTTTATGATGGGGGGAGTTCAGCGACAGTAAAGCAATTGAATGTAAGAACATAGGCCCTAGGCAGCTGAGTTGGGGTTGAGCTCTCTTGTAATGAGAAGACTATATGGTGATCTTACAGAAGCCTTTAAAAATATGAAGCATTTTGCTAACATAGTCACAGAGAATATTTCCACTGTGGTGAAACAGAAAACATATAGCATAGTCACCAAGAATTTATGTAGTCAATTCAGAATAAACATCTTTACCCAGGAACAGGATAGAATATGGAACTTGCTACCACAGGGAATGGCCAAGACAAATAACTTTATCCTAAATACTTAAGTGTAAGTATATAAGAGAGATAGGAATCAAGACTTATACTGATAAAATTAAATGAGGAAGAATGATAGGAGGCTTTAGTGATGCATGAATCCCAAAACTATTTAGGTGGGCTAAAAGGGCTGATATTGTACTGTACATATTATGTAATTGTATTAAGTTGGGGCAAAGTCCATAAGCAGTTTTGATCATATCTATAAATCACTTGCCTATTCTTGTAAAAGTTCTGATTGAAATAACATGCATTCATAAACTTTGTAAAATGATAGTAAGAATAAAGACTAGGATACTCACTAGATTCAATAATTTCTTCTGATACAATGTGAATCGATGTCCTAATCCTAAAAGACCCAAACCGACGAATAGCCACAGCACTAAGTAGGAATAACATAATTTGAAAGAAAAAAATTTGGGATTAAAAATGCAAATTTTCACTTGAAAAACTATGAACATCAAACAAAGTACTATAAAAGGTACATAGACACTTCAAAAGTGACACTAAGTACAAAAGATTCAGACATTCGAGTGACCAGTTTAGTATCATTTTGAATTTTTACAATAAATATTCTAACGAGATTTCTGGAAATGCAATAAGATCATAAAATTTTATGGTGCATTAATTTTCCAACCTTATCCCCGGATAGAAGGTGTTTATTCCAGTGTGTTAGAAGAGATTTGTAGATTACTGACAATTGTTATGAGAGAAATATTGTTCACTGGGAGATATTAAAAGATTTAGAACAGGCCTATGTAATGACCATATTCAAAAGAAGTGATAAAAAAAACTGACTTCTTTTTATTGCTTCTTATTATTGCTTTGAATACATGGAACTAATTATCACAGGTAAAAATTATAACAATTTAATAATAAGTCAACATGAAAGAAATCACCCTGCCTTGTGAATTTTATTGACTTGTTTGAATAATTGACAGCCAAGTGAAGTGTAATAAGCATGTTGACATGATGTTGCACGATTTACAGATGTTTTTTGACTAAGTTTTGCATGAAAAGCTATTGACTAAATTAAAAGTTGTGAAGATTGGCGGGATTAGATAAGAAACTGATTGAAAGGTAGGAAACAATAATACATGTTAAAGGAGTTACAACAGTGTGGAAGAAGTACTGAATGGAGTGACATCTTATACTACATCTGCAGTCATTTTGGAGGTATCAGTTCTCTGAAAATTATATTTTAGAATTAGAGTTTAGTACAAGCATAGGTGATCCAGCATTATGGTCCGTGATCATGACAATATATTCTTGTGGGCAGAACATTGAAAGGTCATACCAAAAACCTTAATTCTGTTTCTCTCTCCACAAATGCTGCTAGACCTGCTAAGATTCTCCAGCATTCTGTGTTTGTTTCAGATTTCCAGCATCTGCAGTATTTTGCTTTTATTCCATTTTAGAAGATCAGGAAAGGATTTTTCTAAGCTTATGGGAAACACCCGTAGTTTAGAGACAGAGAGTTTTATTTTAGCTTTACTTTGATTTATGAGTCCTTTGAAGTCCCTCAATGAAGGTGCTTGAATAGACCAGTGCTTATGAAAAGGGAAGGACATAATGAAATTAGATTAGCTTCAGTAAACAGTTAGTCCCAGACCTGAAGTGCTGGGATAAAACCTGAAAAGGTTACGTGTAGCTGAGTACATTTAAGCATGTATGAGTATGTGCATGTGTAGCTCCAGAAAGGAGCTATCTGCAGTTCCAATCTACAAGTTAAAGCCACAATGATGTACTCTATTGAGGTGTTACAGCCAGGGACACTGGGGTGTTTTTGGATACTACAACAAGGAGTGTTTTAGGTTACAGAGCCAGAGTTGTGCTTTGGATACTATACAAAAGCTGTTGTGTTCCTTTTCAGTTTATACAAGAAGATTTTGGTATTAATGGGATTACACCTTTCCTCTATATTCAAAAATCTTTGAATGTGTGTTAAATGTAGATAGTTTGGTTTATTCTATGTTATCTTCATTTCTTTTGATAATAAACTTTGTTTTATTTTTAAAATATCAGCAGCATTGCAGGCCTATGTTGCAGTAGGAGACCACTTCATCCAAACAAACCAAAACAAAAAATGACAAGCCAAATTTCAGTCTGCAATCTGACCCTACTGCGAAGCCTCGTACAGAAATAACATAAGCTGAGCTCATAACAACATCCAGCAATTCTCCACATTGCCAGTAGATGTCAGTTTTGCACCTGTATTTAAACAGTTTTGCTGGTTGTAGCGTAACCTTTTGCCGGGGATGTTGTCAGGGCCCATAGCCTTTGTAGTATCCAATACCTTCAGCCATTTTTTGAAATGAATTGAACTGACTGAAAACAGGCACCAATAATGCTAGAAACCTCAGGAGAGAACCATGATGGATCATCCACTCAGCCCATCTGGATGGAGCAAAACCAAAGTTGCTGGATCTTTTCCAGCAACTTTGGTTTTGTTCCTGATTTACAGCATCCGCAGTTCTTTCGGTTTCCATCTGGATGGAGATTGTTGCAAACACTTCAGTTTTGTCATTTATGCTGATTTGCTGAGCACCCCCATCATTGAGGATGTGGATATTTGTGGTACCTCCTCCTCCAGTGAGCTGTTTAATTAACATCATTCCCAACTGAATGTGGCAGGACTACAGAGCTTAGATCTGATCTGTTGGTTGCAGAACCACTTAACACTGTCTATCACATGCTGTTTTTGGAGTTTGACTTGGAAGTAATCTCGTACTATAGTTTCACCAGGTTGACACCTCATTTTTAGGTATGTCTGGCAAGCCCTCCTGCCCTTTTCAACAATTCAGGATCAATTCCCTGACTCAGTGGTAATTGGCAGATTGAGGGATACGTCGGGTCATGAGGTTACAGTATGTGATTGTATACAATACTGCTGCTGATGGTGTCCCACCATGTCTCATGGATGCCCAGTTTTGAATTTCTAGATCTCTTCAAAACTTCCCATTCAGCGCAGTGGTAGTACCAAATATAATGGAGGATATCCTCAATGTGAAGGTGGGATTTTGTCTCGTGATGACTGTGAGATCATCACTCCTACTCATATTATCATATATTCATCTGCTACAGATATAATGAGATTGAATATCAAGTATGTTTTTCCACTTGTTGGTTTCTCATCACCTGCAGCAGATCAGATCCAACAACTATGCCCCTTCTAATGCAGCCAGCTCAGTCAGTGGTGGTGCTACCAATATCTTCATGGTAATGAACATTGAAATCACCCACCATGTACATTCCATGCCCTTGCCACCCTCCAAGTAGCATTCAACGTGGAGGAAAGCTGATCCATCAGCTGAGGGAGGGCGGGTGGGGGAAGGCTGGTGGCAATCAGCAGTAGGTTTCCTTGCCCATGTTTAAAGTGATGCCATGAGACTTCATCAGATTCAGGGTCAGTGTTGAGGACTCCTAGGTAATTCCCAATTGAATATCACTGTGCCACCACCTCTGGTAATCTATCCTATTGGTAGGTTGGGAAAACCCCACGGACAGTGATGAGGGAGTCTGGGACATTGCACGTAAGGTATAATTTTGCATTTAAAACACGGTATTACACAATTTAATACATTTTTAGTCAGGCATTTTTAAAAGACTTACTGGAAATTATATTTGATAATTCTTTAGAAATCATTAACAGTTTAAGTCAGGTGTAACACCTCTCAAATTAGTCAAGGAATATTGCTTTTAATATTTCTGAAAGTCCTGTTGTGCAGATTTTTTTCAAAGCACATAGTCAAAATTAGAATTTTAGGCCTACCATTACATACATCTCCATTTATGTAGGTTAACAGAATCATTAACACACACAACTGTCAGTTAAGTGATAGGGCAATTATATTTCCACAATGTTACAAAATTATGCCACTTACATAGTTTGACATACTTTGCCAAGACTTTGAAAAGAATAACATGAATAGTTTCTGATGGGAAGCATTTGGACTGATCGCCAAAGAATAATCCCAATCCAATCAAGTGCATGAGCACACCTGGAAAGAAAGGGGAAAGTAAAAATTGAGAACCGGATTCATAAACATTCTATCACTCTGTTAAAATGTAGTTTTTAAAATAAAAAATGTGCAGATAAATCACAGAAAATTGCATGTGACAAATTAAACTCTGTATATTATGGTGAAAATTAAATTTTCATAATGATTTGATTTACTACTTCTTCCTCCAGTATTTTCAAACATATGGTCAATCTGTTGAAATAAAAATCATAACAGAGCAAGACATTGATCAGTTGTAACAATAAAGGGATAATCAAATTTCCTTGCAAGCTTTGTTAAACAATAACTAAGATCCAGAACTCTTTCTGATGTTTGACAGAAGTAAGTGAAATTGAAAGCAGAATAAGTAAATTAAATAGATGGTTTTAGATTGAATTTGCATAAATGTATATCAACCTAACATTGCTGCTGAAACAAAATTTGTTCTAATAAAACTGCAGAATGTATCATAGATAAAAATGTTAAGGTTCAAAATGTAGATAAATTTGAAAATAGATAATAGATATTTAAAAGTCAAATGCACATAGACAGTAGACTCATTCATTAAATAATTGTTTATGGGGGGCGTAAAATACATTTAGGTTACCACCAGAAAATATTTCTTTTTGACCAGCAATTTTATTTCCATTTTCTGAAAACAATGCTACTACTTTTTTTTGTACCAAAGTATCGTAAGCTTTCCAATATCTCGGTCATGTGACTATTCTTTCCATGTGAGTGAAATCTCTATAAGCAGATCACCTAATCCTTATGAACAGAAATGCACAGCCCAGCAGGAGTCACAGATATCAATAAAGAATGGGGTCAGAAATGTATGTGACACATTCCTACCCCAAGCCTAAGTTAACTTAGTCTCGTGCTTCTACCCAGCTGAAATTGGTTAACTCAGTACAGACTGGAAACAAGTCTGCGTTTTTCTACCTTGTTGACTCAGTACCGCACCACATGATAAATTTCCCCATTGAATATGGGGCCAAAGCGTAAGGAGAGGGAGACCAAGAAAGGAATAATATCGCATATTTACCAAGCTCAGTGTCCGTGTGAAATGTTACCTCGGAAATCTAATTAATTTGATGCACAGACATCTAGATTGCAACAATGAGCCTTGACTCTCACCAGCATTAACCTAAACTGAAATAACTGGCAAGGTTAAAGTAAACTCTGTCAATAGCATCCCTGAACATTACAGGCAATTTAGCATGGCCGATCCACCTAGCCTGCACATCTTTGGACTGTGAGAGAAAACCAGAGCACCCGGAGGAAACCCGTGCAGACACAGGGAAAACGTGCAAACTCCACACAGACAGTCACCCCAGGGTGGAATCAAACCCGGGTCCCTGGTGCTGTGCGGCAGCAGTGCTAACCACAGAGCCACCATGCTGCTTGTATGTGCAACCTACATAAAACCTGAAGAATTTTAGGGTAGTCTCAGATGTAGCTGGAGGAAGAGAAATGCAGTGTCCATTTTAAGAGATGGAATACACATCATACAGATTCCACAACAGGCAGAAATTAAAATGGAAAAGTTTATCTCAAAGGGAAAACAGTTGGAGGAATGCCAGGGCATCTGAAAAACATTCTAAAGAATCATTGTTATGCACTGGGAAATTCAAATGTTGCATCCAGTTTAATATCATTTACATTGTTCCAGCTTCCCACATAAACAAGACAGTATCTTCATGAAAAATCTATTTGACATTTTATTTGATTTGTAACAAGAGAAAATTATAAGAAATGAAAATTATAAAAAAGAGATGTCATTTTGCTTTGGTAGATTATTGTAATTCAAAGATATCAAGTAACAAAGTGTGTGCACAAACAAAAATAAATTGTTAACCATTTTCGTGAAATGTTTCCCCTTTAATGAATGAAAAACTAGAAACAAAATTCGGTAACATTCTCATGCCTTTTCCATCTAAATATAACATGAAGTTCTCTAAGGAATCAATGCTCATTTAAGAAGTTGTCTTGAGTAGCTGTTAATGTGAATGTGAAATTAAGTAATGACAAAATGAAATATCACAAAGTATTTCCAAAGATGTGCAAATTAGGTGAATTGCCCATAGTGTCCTGGGATGTGAAGGTTAGGTGGATGAGCCATAGGAGGTGCAGGGTTACAGGGACAGGATAGGGTAGAGGGGTCGGTCTGGGTGAGATGCTGTTTGGAGACGGTGTGGACTTGTTGGGCTGAATGGCCTGTTTCCACACTATAGGGATTCTATGGACTCCAATAGGAATTAACATTAAAAAAATCCCTGCAATCTGACAAAAAACTATAAGTAACCGCCATGAACACCCCACTCCCCCAGCCATTCCCCCAAGGCATCATCAAATTTGGAGAAGTTGAGTTTGTAATCAAACCTTTCCAAAGGTCATGTTCCCTAACAGAATGACTTCAAAAATGTTTAGAAGGAATGTGGAATGCATTCCACTCAAAAGGATGTAGTAATAGGTCACCTGAAATTTTAAAGACTGAGAGTGATACATTATTGGCTTTTACAGCTGGCTCCACTGCACAGCTGTTTTTTCCTACACCTCTGCAATTTCCCTGAAATGAGGTCAACTTCTGAAAGACTCATGGTTCATGGCCCCTCGAACCACAAACTGTCTGGATGTAGCTTTTGTGTAGCTTGTACATACAAGTTGCATATGTGTCTGCTCTATTGACACTGAGTTTGTTTTAACCTTGCCAGATATTTCAGGAAGTTTTGAAGGATAATTTCATAACTTCCATGCTCCCTTCCATCTCATGCCCCTTATTCTCTCCCAATGGCTCTTCATACCCTCCATAACAGCTCAAGGCAATTCCTTGATTATTCATCCTGTATACCCTTTGTACAAGGTCAGTGGCAACTGTGGAAATAATTAAAATGAAGCCATTCATAAGCAAAGCCTGCACTATACACTTTCCAGCAACCTATTTTGTCATTGGCTCAATCATTGTTTACACATTTGATAAAGATTTGTCAAGCGTTTACAGCTTTTGTTATTGATACTTTAAATGTCTGATTGATTGCCACCCCATAGAATCGAGGTGGGGCTACTATACAGACTGCCTCATGATTTGGTGGCCTCCATAGCCACCTCAGATTAATGTTTGGGGGCAATGGGCTCAATTCGATCCCACAACCCCAACCTCTATCCCAGAGCAAAAATCTTGCCATTTAGAGCATCTATTCTCCAGGTGGCTGTGCAAGCCAGGAAATTTCCCAATCTGAAGTACCCACCTCAAAACTCTGGTTCTCATACTCCAAAACCCCAGAGATTAATACTGTACAGCCCAAACCAAAGTGATCATGCCACCATTTCCCCCTGAAATGCCAAGAGACTAATAATAGAAGCCTCTATCTCCACTGCAATCCATCTGAACTTTGGTTATGGTTTCAAATAATTCTCCAAAACCTTAGGAACACAAAGCTATATCTGCTGTCTCAAAGAATTTAAAAGATCTGATATTACTATTTAAAGAGAAGTTTCTTTGGCTAGAGTTTCATGCTCGGCCAGCATTACTGATACACATTTTCTAGTTATTTATCCCAATGCTGTTTGTGAACAAATTGGCCGCCTTATTTCTGGCATATTTATTTCCTTATTTCTGCAAACTTGTCAACAAACTAGACATCAGGAAAATGCAACATGGAAACCATAGTGGATACTTGGCAGGTTAAGAGTGCCCCTTGCTCCAAGTGACCTTATGTTGGGGCACTAGGTAACAACATCTCAGGGCATGCTGCATGGGTACTGGCTACATGCACCCCACATCCACAGGCATCGGCATCTGACATGTTCCAGTCTCTACGTACTTTTGTGGTACCATCTGATCAATTTACAGGATGCTCCTACACTTTAATGCTGCACCGACACCTATCATTGTAATGCTGTTGCAAGCACACTGCGCTGAGGGAAGCACACAGCTCTTGGGTGAGCCAAGCTGCATCTCCAGTTTCTTTGTTTCCTATCATAGCACTCACTCAATCTGAGCCAAATGGATGCTCACAACACCCTTGCCTTTCAATGTATTGCCTTTTATACCAGCTCCTGTCTTGCTGTTCATTTACCTCAAACACAAAGGCAGGATGCTTGTCATGGTTGTCAACAGGCTTCAGTTAAGTCAAGGGGACATAGTCTTCACTCAGGAGCTCACAACACATTAAGTCAAAGCAGCCTCTGCTCAGGGTGGTCAGAGTTAGCTACTCAACCCTTTATAAGGAGAGTATCCTGAACAACTGTCAGTTTTGCCCTGGGGCATTTTTCCTCATGGGATGAGGCAGAGGTGACAAAAGTGGGTGGCACAGGTATTATTGTTGGTGCAGGTGGGGAGGAGTCCTGAGTAAAGGAGTTGAAGGGCAGAGGGCATGCAGAGTTAGTAGTGTCAGGGGTTAGAGTAGGTAAAAGTAAGTGAGCAAAGATGTTGCTGGGAACAATGAGAGTGGTAGAGCCTGACCCTTGTTGGGAGGTGGGTACAGTAGCAGAGATAGAGTGAGCACGAGATATCAAAGAGAAGATATCAGTCCTTACTTTGACGCATTTAAGACCATTTCATACAGTGCTGGGGCATTCTTCCAGATGGCTTGGACTGCTTTAACTTGTGTGGGAACCTCAAATCAGGGTGGTGTGGTCTGGTGTTGTGGCCTGCACTGCAGGTCTTGCGGAAATAGGAAGTCCTGCTTATGCATTAGTTATTGCTTTAGCCCATAGTAAAGAACATTATTTTCAGTATAAATGGACAGCATTGTAACTAAAAAGTATTAAAAAATGCTAAATTTGTAACCCAATTATTACGCTCTACTGAAACCAGAGATGAAAGGTTGTTAATTTAAAAAGCTGACATTAAAATAGCAAAACGCATAGTTTGTATAGGTTTTTCCTGACCTTGTTTTCAAAATTAGAAGAATATACTTCTTAAATTGTTAATGGAAAACTTATTTTATTTTAAACTACATACCTAAAACCACCATTGTTTGTTCTCGAGTAATGGAACCTCCAGGAACAAAGTTATAAGCTGTACACCACACTATACCAAGCATCTCCAGCACGTAAACCAACATTCCTGTGCCCAAGGCCTTGCCTGGATATCCTGAGCTGATGAGGCGGTTGATCAAGTGAGGCCAAAGAGACATAGTGTAAACAGCCAAGACAGTCCCTGCAGCAAATGCTCCTTCCCTTCGAAGGTAGAAGATACCAATTACTGATGCAACTCCTGTAACAATAGTAAAGAAATCTATTAACAGTACAGAAATCTAATTGATGTCCCCATTCTATACAGGTGTATCTGTTTGTGTGTGTATAATCAAATCCCTATGATATCACATATGTATGACACATGCATGTATCACAGAGTCATACAGCATGGAAACAGACCCTTCAGTCCAACAAGTCCACACTGATCATGTTCCCAAACTAAACTAGTCCCATTTGCCTGAGTTTGATCCATATCCCTCCAAACCTTTCCTATTCATGTTGTAACTGGACCCACATCCACCACATCCTCTGACAGTTCATTCCACACACAAACCACTCTGTGTAAGAATAGTTGGTCTTCATGTCCTTTTTAAATCTTTCTCCTCTCACCTTAAAAATATGTCCCCTAGTTTTGAACTCGCCCACCCAAGGGAAAAGACCCTTGCTATTCACTTTATTTACGTCCCTCATTATTTTATAAGTCTCTATAAGGTCAACCCCCAATCTCCAATGCTCCAGTGAGAAAAGTCCAGCCTATTTTTATAACTCAAACCCTCCATTTCCGATAACATTCCGGTAATCTTTCTGAACCCTCCCCAATCAGACGCTGTCAACATCAGCGACACAAACTATAAGGATTTTCCAGCTGTTTTGATGCATGTTTTGAAACTTGTACACTTGTGCTAATCATTCACAGCTGAAGATTCTAGTAACATTAAGGTCCATACAGGTGAGATGCTTTTGCCTTACTTCTGTCTTTAAAGTTTGGAGAAGTACTGTGGGGTGATTGGAGACTTCAAATTACTCATAAATTGGGTTATTTCCTGAACAGCAATGTGATGCGTTATTGGCTTTGCGGAATTTTGCTGCATGTTCATATGAAAGGAAAGGATATTTATTGACCTGTTTACACAAAGGCTACAAAAGTTATCAGGCTATAGTTTCAATGCTTCTGGGACAAATGGAACAGATGTAGCAGAGGAGAAACTCTGAAAAGAGGGGTAATGCTTTGCACAGAGGGAGGAGAGCTCTCAACACTAGGCATTAGCCATTCTGAGTTTTGAGGGAATACTTCACCTACCTTCACCTCAACAGCAGCAACAACTACGCCACTGGGTTTCACCAGACATGGTCAACAGAATTGTGCCACCTCAGAAAACTGGACATGTCGCCTGGCAGTCGGGAGGGGACAGCACTGCCAGTAGACATTAAGATCAGCTTGGCTCTAAAATTCTACATGATCTGATTCTTCCAGGTGCAAAACATAGAAAAGAATTTCCAATTTTATATTTATAGTTGCAACCAGGTACTGATGAGAATGTCTGTGTATAAGCAAAGGTAAGATAATTGGTCTCTCTATAAGCAGAAGGAAATAGAATTAGTGGACAAGTGATTTCAGCATGGTAATAGATAGCCAACGACGGCATCCATCTGAATTCAGGATCTACACGTGAACAGAAAGAAAGACACAGGAACGTCAATGGGTTTCATTCCATTCATTGGTTGTCCCTCGATTCAAAGATCTACGACTGAACAGGTCGATTCTCAACCTTGAGATAGTTCAGCAATTCAGACAGGATATTCCAAGAAAGAGTTGGACCTAGAGTGCAGAATTTGCTTCTTTATCTTCTCTCCTATGCGTCTGCCTTAGCATTAAAATGTAAGAGTTGGAGAGTTACAGTTTCAAGCACTATTTTTAATGATTGGTACAAAGCATGTCATAGTATCAGTGCTGCTGGGCTTCAATTTCAGATTGACTTTGAATTGTTTTCTTCATTCTCCACTGGCCATTTGAGTGTCATAGAATCATAAAGTACAAAAGAGGTCAATACAGCCTATAGATGCTGTACTAACAGAAGTGAAATACTACCTATACTAGGAACAAAAACAAAGTTGCTGGAAAAACTCAGCAGGTCTGGCAGCATCTGTGAAGGAAAAAAAGAGTTAACATTTCAGATCCGGTCAGTTCTGAGGAAGGGTCACTGGACCCGAAAGGTTAATTCTGTTTTTTCCTTCACAGATGCTGTCAGACCTGCTGAGCTTTTCCAGCAACTTTGTCTTTGTTCCTGATTTGCAGCATCCGCAGTTCTTTCGGTTTTTATTTACTACCTATACTAGTCCCACTTTCCCATACTAGACCCATACCCTTGAATGCTATGACACTTCAAATGTTCATCCAAACACTTTTTAAAAGTTATGAGGTTACCCGCCTTAACTATCTTCCCAAGCAGTGCACTCCAAACCTGTACTATCCTCTGGGTGAAAAACCTTTCTCCTCAAATTCCCTCTAAACCTCCTGCCTTTCACTTTAAAAGTGTGTCCCCTTGTTCTTGACCCTTCAACTAAAACAAATAGCTACTTCCTATGCATAAAATAAAACAAAGAACTGTGGATAAAAACTAAAGGAACTGTGGATGTTGGAAATCAGAAACAAAAACAGAAATTGCTGGAAAAGCTCAGCAGGTCTGGCAGCATCTGTGGAGAGGAATCAGAGTTAATGTTTCAGGTCCAGTGACCCTCCCTCCTATCCATAACCCTCATTAACTTATGCACCTCTATAATTCCCCACTTCAACTTTCTCTACTCCAAAAACAACCTGAGCTCAAAAGTCTCTCTTCATATTGAAAAGCTCCATCCCAGGCAACATCCTGGCGAATCTCCTTTGCACCCTCTTCAGTGTAAGCACACTCTTTATATAGTTTGGTGACCAGAACTGTACTGTGGCCAAAGTTCTGTACAGCTCCAACATAACCCTCCTGCTCTTATAAACTATGCCTCAACTGATAAAGTCAAGCATCACGTATGCTTTATTAACTACCCTGTTAACTGTCCTGCAGCCTTGTGAACGAGTATCCCAACATCTCTCTGTTCCTCTGAGCTTCCCATTGTCCTGCAATTCATTGAGTACTCCCTTGTCTTATCACTTCTTCCACCTTACACTCACAAGTCTTAGATGAACCAAGAAATCCACTCTCTACTGGAGACCAGATGTGCAGCATTCAAGTCAGACAATCCAGACCTATACACGAGATCCAGGTATCACCTCCACAAAGGCGCCATCAGAGATGCCAAAAGGCAACACCGGACCAAGTTAGAGGCCCAAACCAACCAAACAGACTCCCATCACCTGTGGTAAGGACTAAACGACAGTACAGGAGAAGCAGAGCAGCTTAGCAGACAAAGACATGCCCTGAGGCGCTCAATGCTTTCTGTGCTCGGTTCAAGCAGAATGCCAGCAACATGATATCGGCCTGGACCCACCCATGCCCATTGTCACCTCTGTAGACATCAGACAGGTCTTCGTGGGAGTCAACTCAAGGAAAGTGACGGGCCCGGACAGAGACCCCAGACAAGCACTTGGATGCTGTGCTGACTAACTGGTGGAGGTATTCATCGACATCTTCAACCTCTCCCTCTACAAACTGAAGTCCCCACCTGCTTCAAGAAGACCACCATAATCCCAGTATCCACGAAAGCACATGCAACATGCCTTAATGACTACTGCCCAGTGGCTCTGACCTCCATTATCATGAAGTGCTTCGAATGGCTGGTCATGGCCCACATCAACTCTAGTCTCCCAGCCTGTGTCAATCCCCCACAATTTGCCGACCAATGCCACAAGGCCACAGCGGACGCCAATTACCTGGCCCTGCATTATCCCTGGAACATCTGGACAACAAGGACACCTATGTAAGACTCCTGCTTATCAACTACAGCTCCACCTTCAACACAATTATCCCCTCCAAACTGATTTCAAAACTCTGAGCCCTCTGCAACTGTATCTTCAGCTTTCTGACCCACAGACTGCAATCAGTGAAGACAGACAACTGCACCTCCACCACAATAACACTCAACACTAGCGCCCCCCAAGGTCCTCAGCTCCTTACTGTACTCCATGACCATGCTGCTAAATTCCGAACAAACACCATCTAGAAGTTTGCTGTCAATACCGCTGTGCTTGGACAGATATCTAACAATGAGAAGTCAGAATACAGAAAGGAGATAGAGGGCTCAGTGACGTGGTGCAGTGAGAACAACCCCTCTCTCAACATTGGCAAAACTAAAGAATTGATCATTGACTTCCGAAAAAAAGGAGAACACGCCCCCATCTGCATCAGTGGAGCTGAGGTTGAGAGGGTGGACAGTGTCAAGTTCCTAGGAGTGACAATAAGCAACAACCTGGACTGGACTTTCCACGTAGATGCGACGGTCAAGAAGGCATAACAACGCCTCTTCTTCATCAGGCGGCTCAGGAAATTTGGCCATAATAACCCTCACCAACTTTTACAGATGCACCATAGAAAGCATATTGTCTGGGTGCATAATGGCCTCGAATTGCAACTGCTCTGACCAGGACCATAAGAAACTACAGAAGGTTATGCGCACAGCCCAGACCATCACAGAGGCCAACCTTCCATCCATGAACTCTATTTACAAGGCTCATTGCCGTGGAAAGGCTGCCAATATCATTAAAGACGCATCACACACTGGCAATGCTCTAACAGAACCTTGAACATGTGGACCAACAGGTTCAGGAACAGCTTCTTCCCAGCTGTTATTAGACCAAAGAATAGACTCTCTAACTTCAAATAATGCTGATCTTGCTGATGTTGATCTTGCCTTGAGCACACCCTGTGCGACGTAACCTCTAAGTTTTTTTATTTCACCCTATGATCTGTATGTCCTTGCTTACTATGATCTGCCTGTACTGCTCAAACAAAACTTTTCAGTGTACTTAGGTACACGTGATAATAAATAAATGAAGTCATAGAGATGTACAGCATGGAAACAGAATCTTGGGTCCAACTCATCCATGCCGACCAGCTATCCTAAATTAATCTAGTCCCATTTGCAACCATTTGGCCCATATCCCTCTAAACCATTCCTATTCATAAACTCATCCAGGTGTCTTTTAAATGTTTCTCTGGGAGCTCATTCCATACTCGTACCACCCTCTGTGAAAAAGTTGCCCCTCAGGTCCCTTTTATATCTTTCCCCTCACCTTAAACCTAGTCCTGTAATTCTGGATTTCCCTACCCTGGGGAAAAGGCATTGGCTGCTCACCCTCTCTATTCCCCTCATGATTTTATAAACTTCTATAAGTTCACTCCTCAGCCTCTGATGCTCCAGGGAAAATAGCCCCAGCCTATTCAGCTTCTCCCATTAGCTCAAACACTCCAATTCTGGCAACATCCTTTTAAATCTTTTCTGAACCCTTTCAAGTTTCACAATACCCTTCCTATAGCAGGCAGACCAGAATTGAATGCAATATTCTAAAACATGACCTCCCAACTCCTCTACTCAATGCACTGACCAATAAAGGCAAGCACACCAAACACCTTCTTCATATTCAGTAACAGGCAGTGTTATTTTAAGCAGAATTAAAGAAAATGTTTAGTTCATTAATATGCAGTTAGTGTGGTTTGGAACTCCCCGTTGGTAGTGCATTCTACCCTGACATCTAGAAACGGAAGTTTATTGTTGTCTTCCTTTGCTCTGCTAAATTTGATCCCGGTGAAAACGTTGTTGATGAGATGGTGTGTCTCTTGTAACTTGGTGTGTTTAATAATGACAAACGTGTCGTCCATGTATCGGATCTACAGTTTTGGCTGTATGAGGGGGAGGGTAGTGCATTCCAGTTTTTGCTTGGCTGCCTCTGCAATAAGTCCTGAGATGAGCAGCCCCATAGGTGTGCCACTGATTTGTTTGTATATTTGGCTGTTAAAGATGAAGTGTGTGGTGAGGCATAGGTCCAGTAGTCTGAGCATATTGTCCTTGCTGATGGGACTGTTTGGAATCGGCATTTCTGCTGGTTTCATTTTCATGTAGTCTGTCTTGGTTATTTGTCCTGCATGTTTTAGTCTCCTCAGCGTTTGGGTGATCCTAGACAACAAGGTGCAGGGCTGGATGAACACAGCAGGCCAAGCAGCATCATAGGAGCAGAGAGGCTATCCTGTTTGCTTGCTGCAGTGTTGGGTCTATCTCCACCTGTTGGTAAGTGTGTGTATCTGCAAGCAGTGCCTGTGCTTTCTCGATGTAGTCCGGTTTGTTCAACCCCCCGCTTCTACCGACTACCCAAAGTACACAAACCAGACATCCCCGTCAGACCCATTGTGTTCCTACCCGGTACACCTACATACAAACTGGCCAAGGACCTATAACAGAGACTGAACCACCTGGTCAATAGATCACCCCACTCCATACACTCAACCCAGGAATTCCTTAACAACCTCAAGAACATTAAAATCAGCGACGACAAGATTACGGTATCCTTTGACATGACAGTATTATTCATGTCCATTGACGTACCACTAGACAAAGAAACACTTGCCACATTACCAAATGCAAGATAAATAACCCCGACTGCAAACAGCTCCATCAGCAAGGACAACACGCTCAGACTACTGGACCTGTGCCTCACCACACACTCCATCTTTAATGGCCAAATATACAAATAAATCAATGGCACGCCTATGGGGTCACCCATCTCAGGACTTATTGCAGAGGCAGTCATGCAAAGACTGGGACGCACTAAAGCCCCCCCACCCCCGATACAGACGAAACTGTGGATCCAATACTTGGACAACACGTTTGTCATCATTAAACGCACCAAGTTAGAAGAGACAGACCATCTCATCAACAATGTTTTCACCGGGATCAAATTTATGAGAGAAGAGGAAGACAACAATCAACTTCCATTTCTAGATGTCAGGGTAGAACGAATGACTAACGGGGAGTTCCAAACCACAGTATATAGGTAAGCAACCCAGACTGACCAAATCCTCAATTTCCACAGCCATCGCTCCAATGTCCACAAACAAAGCTTTGTTAGGACACTATTCAAATGGGCTACAACTCACTGCAACATGCCAGAACTATGCAGGAAGGAGGAAGAGCACCTATACAAGGTCTTTGTTAACAACGGATATTCCAACAACTTCATCCACAAGTGCCTACAAGAAAGTCAATGCCAAAAAGACACAGTACACCCCAATACACTGGCCACACTGCTCTATATCAAGAACATATCAGAACTGACAACAAGACTCCTTCAATCACTAGGAATCATGGTGCCACACAAACCCACAGCCACACTACGACAAACACTCACAAGAACCAAAGAACCCATATCCATGACATGCAGAACCAACGTAGTTTACAAAATACCTTGCAATGACTGCAACAAACATTACATCGGCCAGACTGGAAGGAAACTAGCCATCAGGATACACGAACACCAGCTAGCAGCAAAACAACACAACAAATTTTCCCTCATCTCAGTGCACTCGGACAATGAAGGCCATCAATTTAACTGGGACAACGTGACCATCCTAGCTCAAGACAACCACAGACATGCACAGGAATTCCTACAGGCCTGGCATAAAGCAATCAACAAATATGTGGAATTAGACCCCTTTTACAAACCCATGCAGAACAGGACCAGAAATGACACAACCCAACTTAACAGGCCGGATCATGTAAATACCAAGCGAAGTAGAACAACATCGCTTCATCGGAGGCCGCACTGATGAGGTTATCTAGCATGGTGATGAAACATCTGCACGATAACCAGCCAGCTTGGCTAGCAAGCCAACAACCTCAAGGCAACAAAAAGAAAGTTGCTGGAAAAGCTCAGCAGGTCTGGCAGCATCTGTGGAGGAGAAAACAGAGTTAACGTTTCGGGTCCGGTGACCCTTCCTCGGAACCTCAAGGCATTTGGATAGGTTTATGAATAGGAAGGGTTTAGAGGGATATGGGCCAAATGCTGGCAAATGGGACTAGATTGATTGAGGATATCTGGTCAGCATAGACGAGTTGGTCTGAAGGTTCTGTTTCCATATGGTACACCTCATTGACTCTATAAGTCTATGAGACCCAAATGTAGAGTACAGAACAAGGATTCCGGAGTTGAGCGGGTTGGCTTATGAGGAGAGACTGAGTAGATTGGGATTATATTCATTGGAATTCAGAAGATTGAGGGGGGATCTTATAGAAACATATAAAATTATGAAGGGAATAGATAAGATAGAAGTAGAGAGGATGTTTCCACTGGCAGGTGAAGCTAGGACAAGAGGGCATAGCCTCAAGATTAGAGGGAGCAGATTTAGGACTGAATTGAGAAGGAATTTCTTCACCCAGAGGGTTGTTAATCTATGGAATTCCTTGCCCAGTGAAGTGGTTGATGCTACTTCAGTAAACGTTTTGAAAGAAAAGGTAGATTTTTTTTGAACAATAAAGAAATTAAGGGATACAGTGAGAACGCGGGTAAGTGGATCTGAGTCCACGAAAAGATCAGCCATGATCTTATTGAATGGCAGAGCAGGCTCGAATGGCCAGACGGCCTACTCCTGCTCCTAGTTCTTATGTTCTTATATTTGGTCATTCTGTACCACTGCTTTTCCATAACTCACTTGATTTTAATTCCACTCTGCTCACATTCTCCTTACCCTTTAATACATCTATTTTTCAAGTAACTAATTGTCTTTGCAAACAATTTTATGGATGGTCTTTCAAAAATATTTAGTGATGGAGAATGTGTAAAGACTATTTTTACTAATTTTGAATTGTCACGCTTAGCACTGAGTGGGAAAAGTGTTGGGAAAACTATGGGCTGATCTGTAATTCTTCTGCATAACCTATTTATTGCATCCTCCCCCCACCACATTACCATCTTCCTGACTTGTGGACTATCTGCCATACTCTAATTAATATGCATGTGAAAGGAAATGATAGCATTCCTTACAATGGTTGCAGCATTTGGTTGCAGACGATACTACAGCAGTTATTAACTGCAGACATTCCCTTTATTAATCTGAAAGGATGCAGCAGCATTAAAGTTGACGTCTCTAAAGCACCAGAAGCTGTATCACCCTGATGTTTTATTTTTGAATAGATATCCATGCACCAGATTGAAAATTCTACATCCAATCCACTGATCAACTTGAACTTACTGATGCTTATGCAAATCTGTTCAGTTCCAGGTTTGGGCCTGAGCTTGTAGTTTTGATTGGTGGCATTACTTCCATCACAAGGCATCTGTCTTTGATGCCATCTTATCTACCTACATGTTGTCTTTGTTCTTCATCCGCATGATACTCTGTAATAGGGGTCACTGAAAGCAAACTCCAACTCTTGCAATGATGGCAGGAGGTTATAAATGATATGTAACTTTGTTTTCATACCTGAGAAGCAAGAGAGCCTCACCAGTCTTTAATGTACATTTTGAATGGTCAAGCTTAGCACTAATTGGAATGAGTTGGAAAAAATGGAAATTGTGGGCTTCCTTATTATATCCTGATTTAAATAAAGTTTTGTAGCCTTGTGAAGCTATCAGAAAATATTCCTGGCAGAAAACCTGGTCTGAAATCTTGTATGCTACAGGAATTAAATAAGGAGCTAGAAATCATTATTTTGTTATTTTTTAGTCCACACTTTGTCAGTTCTACCAACATTAAAAGATTTTGGCAACACAAATCTCTCTCATTTTGTTACCTGCTCATTACCATTTATAGTGAATCAAAATGGATTTGATCAAATAAATTGCAGAGAAATACAAGTTAACGAGAGAAGATTTTCTAGTGCTGGTTCAAGACAGATCATTTTACCAGAGATAAGCTATATAACTGAAGGGGTCATAGTTTAAAACTAAGAACTGCCCATTGAAGGCAGAGATGAGGATCCTCTAAGAGTGCTGAGTATCTTTGGAATTTCCTTGCTGAAAGGTTGTGGATACAGATTCTTTAAATTTTTTAAAGGTAAAAGTAGCTAAGATTCTTGGTTAATAAAGGGATGAAAGTTTATTAGAGATATGCGGAAATGTAGAGTTAAGATTAAAATCAGATCAGCCATTATCTCACTGAATGATGGAGCAGGCTTGAAAGGCTGATTGGCCTGCTGTTGTTTGTTGTTACAGTTTGATCTCTAACCTGTACTGATTTAATCAAACATTAGCTGGGGACAATTACAAAACAGTTCAAGTATTTTCCGGGTCCTGAGATGAGAGTTGACAGCTATTAATAACTTATTGACTAACCCACATGAACAGTTGTTAACTTAGGTACCATAAGTCTGCACACCAACATGAGTCTTTAACAGAGGGAGACAGCATAAGGTAGAAAATATCGATGTTTTTCTTATTCTACAAAACACTATTATCATGCACTATGAATCCCATACCTATTAGCCAAAAGGCAACGCTGTTAACCACAGAAGGCCAAAAGGATAACATCACACCAAGTGCCATGGCAGTCAAAATCAGACCTCTGGAAGAAGGAAAAAGCTTTTTTATTAATTTGCACAACTCTGAATCCACAGTTTGCAGACATCCTTACACAATAAAGGCCCTGATTTTCATTCCCTTGTTTAGAGGTGGGAGAAATCCTGGTTCCGCAATCTCAGTGTTGAAACATGGCCATACACTTTGGATTTCTGGTCTGCGCTGGTGGTCTACATTACGCAACTGAGATAAGGCTAACAGGCTGCCTTGTTCTCAAGGTGGGCTGGATGGAAAGCCTGCTGGAGGACCAAGGCATGATGTGCAAAGTCTAAAAAAAGACAAAAAACAGAAAACATCCTTCTTTCTCTAACCCTCTTGTTCTCTATGTCAACCTATATCCCTGCAGCCCCTTACACTTTTATGCCATCATATGCCCATCCATCCAACCTCCTTGATCTGTCATACATACAATGTCAATGTCAACTTATTCCCCTGTACCCACCTCTCATACCCCATTATACCAGGATTAACTCTAATCTTACACTGGATACGGTTGTCTCTGGATAGGCTAGCATTTGTTGCCCACACTGAATTGTCTTTGCATTGATTGTCTTTCGTTTCAGAGGACAGTTAAGTGTCAACTACAATGGTCTGGCATCACATGTAGGCCAGACTGGGCAAGCATAACAGATTATCTTCCCTAAAGGACATTAGTGAACCAGATGGGTTTTTGAAATAATCAACAATGGTTGCCGTTCATCTAGCTTTTTAACCCTATGCCAAACCAAGCCCATGTCTCATTGTCCCTCACATGCAATATGCCTCAATCATGTTCATGGCTCTTTATAGTTCCTAAGTCAATCATCTCCTACCCATCATCCTTTGCCCTTCTCTTTTCAAGCCAACTGACCTATTATCAGATGCTTTAATCAGGAGACATCAGGACAGAAAATAAAGTTACCAGTATAATATCAATGTCACACAATATAATATCTATCTACAAAAACACACTCATTAATAGAAAATAAACATCTAATGCAGCCAATGCAGTGAAATTGCAAGAACAAATTCCTCATGAAAACAAACATTTTGCTTCAATGTTGACTAACTTATCAAAAACCAACATTTTATTTGTGGCTAATACCTTACATCAACAAGCATTTTCTCAAGTATTAAAAGCATTAAATCAATAAAAAAACTTTCATTCAAGAGCAGTTCGAACTGTCCACCAATAGCACCCCATTATTCCTTTTGTGAAAGTGATAGTTTGGAAAATCATTCATGCATGTTTTGTAGAACCAGGCACACTCAAATAACCAGCAGTGTTTTTTTCAACTGCACACTGTTTTAGATAGTCTTTTTGACAACAATGCAAGTCTCAGTGGGTTTATGCAAATTTTATTCACAGACATTCCTATTTACAATTCCAAAGGATGTTGAACATCTCTCAAAGGAGTCCCAGGATCAGATCAGATCAGATCTTACCTTTTCTAAAGGTGAGAAACATAAAACAATCTTCCAGCATTCACCATTCACCCCACACACTACCCCATGTTCCACCAAAGCAACATACGTAACCTCATATCCTCTGCCTTTCATGCATGGTCCCTCACACCTGGGGCAGGAACAGAAATCATGCATCCCATTGCCGGTCTTGGCCTGGGCCTCCAGCCCCAACCCACTGTTCGCACAACAAATCCACCCTTTATCCGAGCACAGCACCCTACGTCTACCTGATGCAGCGACTCCATCCCCAACTCGAAAACAGGTTACCTGCACTTCGAGCCTGGATTCCTGATGGTCCCCCACCCAAGCCAACCCTTCTGCAAGGTTAGTTCCTACATTACTGATCACTCTTTCCCCCTTCACATATGTTCATCTTTGAAATCCTTATGAGTACAGCTTGAACTACACTCAAGAGGCTCAACAACATCTAAGACAAGCAGCCCACTTGATTTGCACCCCTTCTAACACCTTCAGTGTTTTCTCTATTCACTATTAATGCACAGTAGCAGCAGCCTGCACTATCTACAAGGTGCATTGCAACAACTCACCAAGATTCCTTAAGACAGCAATTCCCAAACCTGTAACCTGTACCACCTGGAAAGCCAAGGGTAGCAGATACATGAGAACATCACTCCCTGAAAATACCCTTCCAAAATTATACCCCATCCTGAGGTGGATCTATATTGCTGTTCCTTCAATGCCTTTGGGTTAGAATCCTGGAACTTCCTTCCTAACAAGATTGTGAATGACCCTACACCACATGGACCGCAACAGTTCAAGAAGGCAGAACACTGCCAGGCAAAGGCAATTAGGGATGTCAATAAATGCTGGCCTCGCCAGCAATGCTCACATCACTGGAACAAACTTTGAAAATCCAAAAGGTCCATGCACCTGGGTAAAAAAATGGGTCTATTACTTAAATTTCTATATCCCAGATAACATTTTATTGAGAACTTTCATTCATAACTTTTTATAATCATTTACAATGAATGTCCACAAATCTACCATGTTGGTGACATCATTAAAATGGGAATGATAGGAACAATGAAATATTACCTCAAACATCCCTTTCTCACGGTGACAACAGCCAGGCTGCCTGAACAAAAAGCTAAAATTTGGAATGACAACAGAACAAACAAAATGCATTTTTTGCAGAGTGACATTATGGAGGCTGGTTAGTTCAGTTGGCGAGATGTCTAGTCTGTAATTCAATTAACATTAACAGTAAGAGCTTGATTCCCAATCCAACTGAGGTGGATTTGGGACCTGCTTCATCATCCTGCTCCTGAGAGTGTAAATCAATGCCAAATTACCCACGGACAAAAGACAGAGTCTCAGGATCAAGCATGAGGAAACTGTCAAGGACCTATCATTTGGGCACAGCACACGATAGGAAAAAAGAATATAGGGTTACAAATTTTGAAAATGCATATCAAAGTTGTTTAAAATTGAAATTAATATGTTTAAGGTTTTTGAGTAGATTTGTAGCTGGGGTTATGCATATTGTGGTTGGTTGGATCGCCGAGCTGGTTCGTTGTTTTTCCGCAGACTTTTCGTTACCCTGCTGGATAACATCATCAGTGCAGCCTCCAATTAAGCGCTGTTGTGTTTTCCCGCCTGTTATTTAAACTCTGGAGTCTGTTGAGCTGGATTACCTCACTTCTCGTTTTCCTGCACAGTGGAGTGTATATTGGGGTCAAGCTCTAAGTGTTTATTGATGGCCTTCTTTGTGGAGTATCAGGCTTCTAGGAATTCCTGTGCTTGTCTCTGCTTTGCTTGTCCCAGGATCTTGATGTTGTCCCAGTCAAATTGGTGGTTCTCCTTATCCATGTGGATAGAGATGAGTGAGTATTGGTCGTGTCTTTTTGTAGCCAATTGATGTTCGTGTACCCTTGTTGTTAATTTCCTTCCTGTTTGTCCGATGTAGTGTTTGTCACAGTCTCTGCAGGGAATCTTGTATATGACACTGGTCGGGTCCATTGTGGGTGATGGGTCTTTGGTTCATGTGAGCAGTTGGCGTAGGGTTGATGTGGGTTTGTGTGCTACTCTGATGCCCAGTAGTCGTAGGAGTCTTGTGGTCAGTTCAGATGTGTTCCTGATGTAAGGTTGCGTGATGAGTGTGTCGGGGCATGTAGCATCTTCCTGCTGTCATTCGTGTAATAGGCATCTTCTGACCCAGTTTTTTGGGTATTCATTGTCTTTGAAACCTGGAAGAGGTACTCTTCTTCTTCTCGGTGTAGCTCTGTGCTGCTGCAGTGTGTTGTTGCCTGTTTAAATAATGTTCTCGCGCAACTTTGTTTGTGTGTGTTAGGGTGGTTGCTGTTGAAATTCAGTAGTTGGTCAGAGTGTGTGGCTTTCCTGTGTACCTTTGTTAGGAATTCCCCATTTGTCCTGCGCTCTGCCATGACGTCCAGGAATGGAAGCTGTTTGTTCTTCTTCTCTTCTCTAGTGAATCTGATTCCGGTGAGGGTGTTGTTTATTAGTTCGTGTATCTCCTCCAGTTTGGTCCGTTTAATAATGACAAAGGTGTCATCCACATAGCATATCCATAGTTTTAGTTGGATTAGCAGAAGGGCCGTACTTTAAAGTCTCCGCATCACCGCTTCGGCTATTAGTTCGGAGATAGATGATCCCATGGGTGTCCCGTTGATCTGTTCATATATTTGGCCGTTAAAGGTGAAGTGGGTGTGAGGCATAGGTCCAGTAGCTTCAGCATGTTATCTGTGGAGATGGCGACTCTGGGGTTTTGTTCTTGTTTTAGTAGGCTGTCATTGTTTCTCTTGCTAGTGGTATGTCTATCGATGTGAATAGGGTAGTAATGTCAAACGATACCATGGTCTCATCGTCATCTACTCTTACATCCTTGATGGAATTGAGGAACTCTTGGGTTGAGTGGCTCTAATCCAACCAAAACTATGGATACGCTATATGGACGACACCTTCGTCATTATTAAACGGACCAAACTGGAGGAGACACATGAACTAATAAACAACACCCTCACCGGAATCAGATTTACTAGAGAAGAAGAACAAACAGCTCCATTCCTGGATGTCATGGTAGAGCGCAGGAATGGGGAATTCCTAACAAAGGTACACAGGAAAGCCACACACACTGACCAAGTACTGAAAGCCACACACACTGACCAAGTACTGTATTTTCAACAGCAACCACCCTAAGACACATAAACAAAGTTGCATGAGAATATTATTTAAATGGGCAATAACACACTGCAGCAGCACAGAGCTATGCCGAGAAGAAGGGTACCTCTTCCAGGTTTTCAAAGACAATAGATACCCGAAAAACTGGGTCAGAAGATGCCTATTACACGAACGATGCCAGGAAGATGCCATATGCCCCAACACACTCACCATGCGACCTTACATCAGGAACATATCTGAACTGACCACAAGACTCCTACAACCACTGGGCATCAGAGTAGCACACAAACCCACATCAACCCTACGCCAACTGCTCACCCGAACCAAAGACCCACCACCCACAATAGACCAGACCAATGTCATATACAAGATTCCTTGCAGAAGCTGTGACAAACACTACATCGGACAAACAGGAAGGAAATTAACAACAAGAGTACACGAACGTCAACTGGCTACAAAAAGACATGACCAATACTCACTCATCTCTATCCACATGGATAAGGGGAACCACCAATTCGACTGGGACAACACCAAGATCCTGGGACAAGCAAAGCAGAGACAAGCACGGGAATTCCTAGGAGCCTGGTATTCCACTAAGAAAGCCATTAACAAACACTTAGAGCTCAACCCCATACACTCCACTGCAAAGGAAAACTGGAAGTGAGATAATCCAGCTCAACGGATTCCAGAGTTTAAATAACTGGTGGGAAAACACAACGGCGCTTAATCAGAGGCTGCACTGATGATGTTATCCAGCATGGTAATGAAACGTCTGCGGAAAAACAACGAACCAGCTCGGGGAGCCAACCAACCACAACACGGAATTAATATGTACAATAGAACATCAGAATCGATTATAACAAAATGTTTGACATCTATTTCAGGCAAATAGCATCTTTCTATAAATTTCTGTATTTTAATTTTATTTCCAGAGTTCACAATTTCTATTTCTATGGAGTGCAATACTAGAAATGAGATCCCAAAAATGTAATTATGTCACATCCTTTTCTCAGCTGCTAATCCACTATCATGTCTCCAATATGGCAGCAAGGAAGCACATGCTTATTACGAGTTGAAAGCACTTGCCTGCCCTATTGGCACCGGCAAGATAATATCCATCCTGGGCCTGCACACACAAAAATAAAATAAAAGACCTATTGCCTGTTTGAGGACCCTACTATAATACTGGTTTGACCTGAAGCAGCAAATACCAGATGCAACAACATATACATATTAATTGAGACAGTTATAAAGAAAGGCTGGATAGGCTGGGACTTTTTTCACTGGAGCGTAGCAGGTTGAGAGGTGACCTGATATAAAATAATGAGCGATATACATAGAGTTAATGGTAGTCATCTTTTCTCTCGAATGCAGGATTTCAAGACTAGGGGGCACATTAAGGTGAGAGGAGAGAAACTTAAAAAAGACGTAAGAAGCAAATTTTTTTACACAGAGGGTAGTTCACGTGTGGAATGAACTTCTTGATGAAGTGGTGAATATGGATACAATTACAACATTTAAAAGACATTTGGATAGATATATGAATAGGAAAGATTTGGAGGGAAATGGCCAGGAGCAGGCAGGTGAGACGAGTTTAGTTTGAGATTATGTTCAGCATGGAGTGGTTGGACCAAAGGGTCTGTTTCCATGCTGTATGACTCTATGACTATATTAGGCCATGTGGCCCTCCAAGCTTACTCCACCTTTCAATAAGATCTAGGCTGAGCAGTCTGAGTTACAAATTCCACATTCCTATTTATTACCGATAACCTTTGATTTCCTGCGTAACAAGAATCCATCTATCTCCAACTTAAAAATATTCACAAACACTGTCTCCACTGCCTTCTGAGGCAGAGTTCCAAAGTCACATGACTTTCTAAAAGGAAAAAAAACTCACCTCTCTCCTAAAAGAGCAATCCCTAATTTTAAAACAGTGCTCCCTAGTTCTGCACTCACCCACAACAGTAAACATCCTTTTCACATTTACCTTGTAAAGATCATTCACGATCTTACAAAGTTCAATCACATCAACCCTCAATCTCCTGAACTCATAAGACAATCCACCACTTCCAGGTATCAATCTAATAAACCTTCTTTGAATGGCCTCCAATGCATTTACATCCCTCCTTCAATGAGAACAGCAAAACTGCAGAGTTTGAAATGTGGTCTTACCAATGCCTTGTCTAACTGAAGCATAACATCATTACATTTAACTTTAATTCCTTTCATGATAAAGGCTCACATTTCATTAGCTTTCCTGATCATGTGATGTACCTGCCTACTAACTTTTATCACTCATGCACTAAAACACCTAAATCCTTCTGCACCTCAGAATTATGCGGTTGTTGTCTACTTAAGTAATATTTGTTCTTTTTCTTCCTGTCAAAGTGAATGACTTCATACTTTCCCACATTACACTCCATCTGCCAGATTTTTGCCCAATCGCTCAACCTATCTATATTGGTCTACATTCTTGTTATGTTAGCTGCACAGCAAATTTCCCTACCTGTCTTTGTGTTCATTGCAAATTTAGCCACCAGCCCTTCAATCCCATTATCTAAATCTTGGAATAAATTGTAAAAAGCTGAGGCTCCCACTTATCACAAGTTGCCAATCTGAAACATACCCATTTATACATACTCTATATCTTCTGCCAGCCAATCAATCTTCTATCCAAGCTAGTATGTTATCCGTCTATATCATGAAGTCCTTTGTGCAATTATGTGGAGCGCTGTCAAATTGCTAATTAAGGTTCTGGAAGCCACTGTATGCCCACTTCAATGATCACAAATTGGATCTCTCTTGGCCACCAATACCACAACTCTCCCGATTCCTGGCCAATGTTATCTTCTGTTTCAGTTGCTCCCCTCTGAGGAGAATTCTTGCTCTGGTCTGGTGTTCACTGGCATCCCGGTAACCTTTACAAGATTTAACCAACAACTACTAATGGTAATATGCATCAATTTCAAAGCCTTGGGAATTAGCATCCACAGCTAACTGGTTCCCAGTGTCAAGAAACTTGTTTCCAAATATTTGTGTACCCTCAGGTATATCCATTTAGACCAAGGACAAAAAATTAAGATGTGAACAATCATAATCACAAAATACAAAACTTAACTGCTTTCAGGGCTCAAAGTCAAGACTCTCCTGAAATGGTGATGAACAAGCAGTGTATGATTGTGTCATACAATCCATAATCTTGATAAATTAATCAGAACCAAGTTGGTATTTTAATGGGATATTCCCCTTGCAAGAAAAAAGTTTTGCTGACACCAGTTGAATGACTTAAGACCTAAATTTCCATGTACGATGTTACTTGCCCATAAGGATTAGGATCTGGTCCAGTATTTGGGTGACCACTCACAGCCCATCGAGAGACGAGTGAGACTTCTCCAAATATCCACTGTGTGAGGAACAACAAACTCCCAAATGCTGCTCCACTGACAAACCAACTGCGTACAGCACTAGGCTCCATCTTCTTCTCTGTAGATTTCATTTCTTCTTCTTCCTGTGGAAGCCTCTGAAAATCTGACAGAAAATGCAATGAGTTGATTTTATTTTTCAGTCATTGATTGCAAAGCCTATCATAATCAGTCATGACCAGTAATTCAGACTTATCAGTTAGCCTCAGAGGTCCCAGAACAGCTTAAACAAAGTAGATTTAGTCACTTGAGTATGTTAACAAACACAAGTTATAAAAGGCAGGGTAGGGCCAGTGTGGCAGTTGAGGGGGAGTATAGGGAAATGCATTTGATCAACCTAGTGGTAAGTGGTAAGCTTATTTACAAATAACGAAAATTTCATTATTTTAATAAATAAAGTTGTGGAGGATATACTTAACAAATATGCTAAAACAACACTTCATAACTGCCATTGAAGTAATCCATTAACAGCACAATGGAAATACTTAAAAGGAGAAAGTAGTTGTGGTCAGCTGTGGCTAAGTTCTGATTTTTGGCTGTATCTTAAAAGCTAAGACCACAAACAGTGGTAAGGAGGTTTCTCACACGAGGATGCCAGGTGACTCAGCTTTTATTGTTGCTAATTTCAAGACTTGGAACACCTTTCTGTCTTTCCAGTCAAGGATTGTGCATGGATGCACCATAGAAATAATTAAAAATAATCATAAATATTGCTTTTATATAGCATCTTCGACATTCATGAGACAACCCAAAATACTCCACAGCCAGTTAGGTATCTGCTCCTATGATGCTGCTTAGCCTGCTGTGTTCATCCAGCTCTGCACCTTGTTGTCTCGGATTCTCCAGCATCTGCAGTTCCTACTATCTCAGGTACTTTTGAAGTATAGTCACTGTTGCATTGTAGGAACTGCAGCAGCCAATTTGAATTCAACTCATTTCCACAAACAGCAATGAGATTTTTTTTAAAAACATTGTAATTATGTTGGATGAGGAATAAATATTGGTCAGGACGATGGAAGATGCCCTTGCACCCCACTGTTCTTTTTTACTTTCCCATACTGCTTATGATCCTATACAAATGACACAACATTTGACAATACAGTCATCAAAGGTACTGCAGAGCCAGGCCGTGTTATGTACTCAAATCTTCAATATGCGAATTGATCCCATGACCTCCTAACTGTAGCCAAGGAAGAGGATTAATGCTAAACAAAGCAACCACCTATTACGTATCAACAACCCTGATTACATTTCCAGATTACATTTCAAAATGTCTTGAATATTCCTCTATCATTAAAACGCTTTTAGAAAACACATTCTAAAAGTATCTACATGCACTTGCATGTGTAGATGGCACTGTGAAAGCCCATTTACAGTAGTTACACAAGATTAGGTTCTAGAAACAATAGAACCTCCTGTAAACTGATGCAGTGCCCTGCCAAGCATTTCTACACAAAAGCATTTAGGCTTTTTCAAGCACTGAATTAATTGAATTCTATTGAACAAGGAAGATAATCTGCATAAAACAAAATGTAAATAAATTTGCATGCATCTTTTGTTTAGTAATATCTATGAGCTATCTGCAATCCACACCCTTGTCATTAAATATTTATATGATTCAGGACTGATAAAAGCTGGTCTCCAAGTAGTCAGCCTTTTTCTGGCAGAACGGGACTGCGAATGTAACTAATCCAGTTGTACTAAAAACAGCATGTTCTGCAGCATTTTGTTTTTAGTTCAGATATCCAGCTTGCAAAACTGTTTTTAACCTAGTTGTACCTTTTGTAGAATGTCAATATCAGTTTCATTCAAAATACTTCCATTTATCTACGAATTAAACTTGTAACATTTAATGAAACACGAAAACGTTTTCCCTTTACTGTTCCCCATCATCTCTTCCCCACCATTTCTTTTTTATAACTTTTTTTGTGTTTTTCTCATCATCAATCTCCTAACATCCCCATCTCACCCATGATTTCCAGTGATACATGAAGCAGTGGTATCTACTGCCATATTTTTCCAGCCCCATCAAGAAAAAGCAACGACATTTAATCTACTGCTTTAACTGACCCTACTACAATCGCTTCCACACCCAACTTCTCAAACGCAATTCCTATACACAGGGTGTAAGGATAGTTCACTCCAATCCATCAAACTGCTCAAAATCTTTTTAAGACCCAGTACATCCAGGAGTCTACCACTAAAATGAGCACCATCCAGAAAGGAATTTCCTAGTGGATGGTATCAAACATTTTTTCCCCATTTCCCTGCTCAACTCTGTCCAGTCACTTTCCCACCACTCTCTTTCCTCTTCTGCCACCCTTCCTTGCCATCGTCCTCATCCTCTCTTCCTGTTGTCTTCCTCCATTGCTCCTACCTCCTCACTCCCATCTCCTTGCCCACTATCCTGCTGTAGTTCAATTAGTCCCTGTATCCAACACTGCTTTACCTGAATACTGCACTTGGCTTTGATTTTCAATTTGCACTGCCACAGGAAACTAATAATAAACTGAGAAAAATTGTGTATTTAGATCCTGTAGCTATTCAAGACTGAGGCAAAATCTGGTTTGTGCTCAGCACCTGATCCTGTTGAGGAGCGCACTTTGCAGATTAGTTTTAATCATCCCTGGATCATATAAATACTTAATATTAACTGTGTTGGTCACGGAGAGTTCACACACATTAATAAATAAATGATGCACATAAATTACCAAGGGGAATTTTCTGCCATCTTGAGCAGAGTAGGCAATGATGAGAAAGTTGTGAAAATACAGATCATGAAAGAAATCTGTTCATTGCTTTTTAGTGATAGGGAGAGGCAGTCAGTTTATCACTGTCAGGATTGATCAGCCAAGGGGATGGACTGATTGGTGTACAGCACCATGCTATATCAATGTCACAACGACCCAATGTGTCAGCTGCTCATGCAGCAACACACTGCATGTGTTTCAACCAAATGGCCATGTCTGAAAGTCAAAGAGGGCCAGTCCTTAATGGTATTAAAGGAGACTAAGGACAGTCAGGGGGTGCTCCCACAATTAATAAGGGGAGGGTGTGTCCAATTCCAGTCCGGGGTTGGGGGGTGGAGGGGGTGGCCACGGTAAGTCAGGTATTTTGTCAGATTTCCAGCAACCAGAGCATTTTGTCCACAGAATTTATCTTCCACATGAGCAAATGGTTCCAAACACATTTATCTATCCTGGTCGCATGTCCCTTCAATCACTTTTCCTCTATTTGTCTATCTGACCTATTCTTGAATAGATTTTGCCCAGCCACTAACCCGGGGCGTGAATTCCACAATCTCACAGCTCTAAGTGAAGGAGTTTCCTTGGTTCACTATCCTAAACATCTAACATTATATCTTACTTCCGTGGTCCTTCACTTTCGATTTTTCAAATATTAGGAAAATACAGTTGGCTTCAGTATATCCCTTTTAATCCTTTATCCTCTAGGGTGGTGCATGGCAATGTTATTGGGCTAGTAAGCCGAAGGCCCAGACTAGTGCCTTGGGGAAATGAATTCAAATCCATCGCATCATGGCAGCTAGTGGAAGTGAAATTCAATTAATTAATCTGGCAATTTATCTCTCTAATGGTGACCAGGAAACGACCCTTGATCATGGTAATAAAATAAATCTGATTCACTGATATCCCTTAGGGATGGAAACCTGCCATCCTTACCTAGTTTGGGCCACATGTGACTCCAAACTACATAGCAATGGTTCCAAACACATTTCTCTATCCTGGTCGCATGTCCCTTCAATCACTTTTCCTCTATTCATCTATCTGACCTGTTCTTGAATAGATTTTGCCCAGCCACTAACCCAGGGCGTGAATTCCACAATCTTAATTGCCCTCTGAAATGGTGTGCCAAGCCTATCAGTACAAGAGTAATTAGGGATGAGTAAAATATGCTGGTCTTACATCCCATGAGACAAAACAAAAGTATCATACCACGATCTTCATTGTTCTAATTTATTTAAGACCCAATATTTCTGGTGTATTCCCAATGCTTTCTGCTTTAAAAAAAGCCAAATGATGGTCAAAAGATTTTATGTGGCAGATCATAATTATTTGAAAAATATGCTTGTCACATTTAAAATAACCTTGAAGGCTTTTCAGAAAGCAATAACATATATTACAGTTTACTTAACCAGCATTACATTGTAACCTTCTTGAATGTAACAGCAGACTGCATTGCTTGAATGTTCTCCTTACCGGAATATATTCTGTCCAGAGTCACTATGATGCCCAGGGACAGCGTTAAAGTGTTGAATGTGTTGCATGCCCACACTGGGTTCAATGAGGTATACCAGATCCTTAGTACAAGGAGCAGAAAATGACCCAAAATGAAACCCCAGATTCTGCAGAGCCTACAGATATGAAATCCAATAATATGTTAGTATCTAGTTAACATTTATGACAGGAAACCACATTTGTGAGTTTACCCACAGAGTCACTTCTGAACTATTATTCATTTGTCAAATTAACCATTTTACATTTGGTTTTCAATTATTTCTTCTTTCTACAATTTTAATTTATCAATGTCTCACTTCAACTTAACTCCAGCTCGTCCTTTTTCGCTGCTTTTTACACCATTCAGCTGTGTTTTGACATAGAGAGAATGTATTTCTTCTGCAATACTGATAGTACTCCATGTCATCTACCAAAAGTTATACTTTATGGAGGAAATATATTTCATGGGAAGAAAGAAAACAGCAAAGAAATTGAACAAATATTTTGTGTCTGCTTTAACAATATAAGATGTAGGTTACATACCAGAAATGGAGGGTTACCTGGAGGTGAATTAGAGTGAGGAAATAAAGGTTAAATATCAGTAGAAGAGAAAGTATTGGAGAAACACAAAGGACGACAATCTGACAATTCCCAAGGGCCTGATGGCCTTCACCCTCAAACTCTTAATAAAAAAGCGGCAGAGATTGTATACGTGCTGGCTATAATTACTTAGTTTCTAGAATAGTCTGAGTAGATCGTAAGTTAGCAAATGTAATACCGCTGTTCAAGAGAAGAGGGAGAGAGAAATTAGGGAACTACAAGCCAGTTAGCCTAGGATCAATCATAAGGAAAATGCAGGAATCTACTATTAAGGAAGTCTAAACATCATGCTTAGAAAAGTAATAATATGATTAGAACAAGTAAAGTGGTTTTACAGAATGAAATTCCTGTTTGAAAAATGGATGAGTTTTTTTGGAGGATGTAATTAGCAAAGTAAATAAACGGGGATGAGCGGATGCAGTATGTTTAGATTTCTAAAAGGTGCCACACAAAAGTTCACCGTGCAAGCTTAAGGGCATATCAGGTTGAGAATGAAGAGAAGTGGGGAGGGGGGAGCATATTCACATGGATGAAGGATTGGTTAACAGACAGGAAACAAAGAATAGGGATAAATGTTTTCAAGACGGCAGGATGTAATGATCAGTGCTGGAGTATCAACCATTTACAATCTATTTTTAGATACAGAAGGATAGACAGAGCATAATGTATTTAAGTTTTCTGAAGATACAAAGTTAGGTGTAAATGCATGCAGTGAAGCGGATATAGGAGGCCAGAAAACAAACAAAAAACAACAGGTTAAGTGGATGAACAACAGGTTGGCAGATGGAGTTTTACGAGTGTGAGGTATATGTAAATGCTTGGTACATCAAAGAATCAATAGATATAGGGCACATGGTAAAATGGAGTTGAAGCTCAAGATCAGCTATGATCACATTGAATGGTGGAACTGATTCTGCCGTATCCTGTTGCTGCTTAGAGTTCTTAGAGTTCCCTCCACTACTCCCACCCCAAACTTGCTCCCAAAAACTGGACTCCATTACCCATGTGAGTTATCCTTCACAGCAACCTGCTGGGAATTACTGTGTATTCACCTCCTAGATGTGATGGGGAATGTCATGGTAGTGACAAATAATTGGATAGGCTGGCACATTGGAGAAACTCACCCACTTCTTGCATCCTCAGGATTAAAGTTCAGGGCAGTGTAAAGACTGTGTATTTTTATTTTTCTGTATTTTAATCATGGACTGAAATTGGAAAAGGACTGTTTTAAAAATCAATGACTGCTGAAGGAATATAGTTTGCAGCAAAACTGGAGCCATGGTATGTATACAAATGGAGATTCAGTCAGCAGCAAGCAGCTGCTTGTTTTGTGGATTACTGACCAATTTTGATGACATTCTGCCTACCAACAATTCAGTGATTGGCTCACGGTAAGTGAGCAGCCTGGGTCCATGTATAAGATAGTGAAAAGGCTTCAGACCTAAATAGTGAAAAGTCTTCAAACCTCCATCAGCTCAAGTTCTGCAGAAAAGGCTACATTAAGCCTGAAGTTGCTGTAAGCCAGGATATTTAATTAATAAGTTAGGGACCTTTTATAAGTGTCAACTGGTGCCCTGTGTCCCCATAAACCAGTGAAAGTGTCTGGAGAAGGAAGACCGAGAAGACACATTCTGACCAAAAAAATATTCATCAGATGCGTCTTGACAACCCTGTAAAAGGAACCACTGAACTGCCTTCCCTGTCTTTCATTCCATCCATAATGCCTACATTTTTGTGTATGTGTGTCCATTTATAAAAGGATTAGAGTTTTAATAGGTGGAGATGTATGCCAATGGTTAATAATCCATAGCCAGAGTCTGATTACATGTAATAAATAGTATTTTTTGTTAATTATAGAAACTTGGTCCAACTTTTCTGTCAATATGTGTCTTCAAGACAGGAAGCTTGGTGAATTCGGTGTACTTCCTAAGAATCCTTAACTTTTGTGATGCCTCCATGAATCATAGAGCTTGATTTCCAATGGGACATCCCAGCGAGTGAAACAGATTTTGGAGACTTATTAAGGATTGACTTGAAACTGAGGCAACAAGGATTTGGGTGTGGTATCAATAAGCAACACAAGTGAAGGAAAACAATCAGGTTCTGTACTGCAATTAAGACATGGCACTGGAAACGGTGAAGAATTTCCTTCAGGTGGCAGAGTTGTTCCTAATAGTCTTAAGTGAAATTTCAAAGACCACTTTGACTGATTTGCTAGGTATACTGGAGGTGACATTGCCTGGCAGTGCTAGAAAGGCAGAGATTATTAAAATACTAGCATGGCATTTGGATTCACAGGAAATTTAGAGGCCAGGTACTCCAGGTAGAGTAAGTTGACAGGAAAAGCACATGAAATTTATGCTTCACTGTCAATTGAGGTTTCTTGGGATTACAGTGCTGTAAAGAAAACTGTATTGGCTGCATTTATGTTAATGCCTAAGGCATAAAGGCAAAAGTCCCAGAATTTAAGGAAATAGCCTGGGCAAGCCTATATTGAATTCCAAAATGTTAAGCGAAGTGATTTTGACAGCTGGATACCAGCTTTGAAAGCTGACACCATATATGAAGCTCTCAGAGATTATTCTCTGAGAAAAGTTTAAAACACGTTTCCTTCTATAATAAGAACTCATGTTGAGGACCAAAGAGTTGCAACCGCAAATCAGACAGCAATAATGGCTGACAATTATGAGCTAATTCGTAAAAACTAAATTATTCTTCTGTCAACCATGTCAATGTGAAAAGGATAAAAATAGGAGAGTGGAACATTTCTTATGGATCTGATGGTAGTAATGTAACCCCAGTATTTAAGAAACAAAATAGAGAGAAAACAGGGAATGAAAGACTGGTTAACCTGACATCAGTGGGAGGGAAAATGCTAGACTTGATAGCAGAGCACTTGGAAAACAGTGACAGGATTGGACAGAGTAAGCATGGATTTATGAAATGGAAATTATGCTTCACAAAACCACTGGAATTTTGCAAGGATATAATTAGTAGAGTTGATTGGAGGAGCCAGTGGATATGGTTTATTTGGACTTCAGAAGGTTAACAATAAGATCCCACACAAGAGATCAGCATGTAAAATTAAAGTACATGCGATGGGGGCAGTGAACTGACATGGTAGAGAATTTGTGACAGGGAACAAACAGTAGGAATAAACAGGGTTTTTTTTGAGTGGCAAGCAGTGACTAGTAGGGTATGGTGGGAATTAGAGCTTTGACCTCAGCTATTCATATTATATATTAATGAATTAGATTAGAGAACTAAAATATAATATTTCCAGTTTTTCAGATGACACAATGCTGGATGGATGGTGAGCTGTAAGGAGGATGCAGAGATGCTTCAATGTGATTTGGACCTCAGTAAGTGGGAAAATGCATGGTAGATGCAGTATCATGTGGATAAATGTGAGGATATCAAATTTGGGAGACAAAACAGAAAGGTGGATTATTATTTGAATGGCTATGAATTGAGAGAGGGTCATGTGCAGCAAGACCTGGGTATCCTCATACACCAATTGATGAAAGTATGTATGCAAGTGCAGCAGGCAGTAAAGCAGGTGGTAAAGGTGACACATGGTTTGTTGGCCTTCATGCAAGAGAATTCAAGTACAGAAGCAGTGAGGTCTTGCTGCCACTGTAAAGGATCTTGGTAAGACCACACCTGAAATACTGCATGCAGTTTGGTTTCCTTATCTGAGGGAGGATGTTCTGGCTGCGGCCAGAGTGCAACAAAGTTTTACCAGACAGATGCCTGGGATGGCAGGATTGACTTGTTAACAAAGACAGTAGCAGTTGGGACTATATTCATTGGAGTTTAGAAGAATATGGAGGAATCTTATAACAATCTATAACATTCTAACAGGATTAAAAAAGGCAAAGTCACAATAGTCTTACTAGACCAAATGACAGCTCTCTCATTAGAGAGAAATGTCTGTTGGTTGTTTAGCCAAAGGGTCACCACATCTTAGGTGGGGGAAGAGTTTGAGAAGAAAAGGCCTTAATAGTAACCTCAGCCAGTGTAGGAACTGAGCCCATGCTGTTAACATTACTCTGCATTGCAAACCAGCTGTTCAGCCAACTAAGCTAAATGATCCCCTATAAAATGTAGAAAGGATATTTCTGATGATTGTCCAGAACCAGGGTCAAACTAAAGATACGGGAGGAGAAATTTCTTCACTCAGAGAATGGTTAGCCTGTAGATTTCTGTATGTGATTGGGGTCAAGACATTTAATGTTTTTAAGAACAAGTTAGATATAGTTCATAGAGTCATACAGCACAGAAACAGACCCTTTGGTCCAACCAGTCCACGCCAAACATAATCCCAAACTAAAGTAGTCTCATCTGTCTTCTCCTAGCTCATATCCCTCCAAACCTTTCCTATTCATGTACTTATCCAAAAGTCTTTTAAACACTGTAATTGTACTCATATCCACCACTTCGTCAGGAAGTTCATTCCACACACAAACCACCCTCTGTTTATAGATTTTGCCCCCTCGTGTTTTTTTTAAATCTCTCTCCTCTCACCTTAAAAATGTGCCTCCTATTCTTGAAATCCCCCATCCTAGGGAAAGAACAACTACCATTAAATATACCTATACCACTTATGATTTTATAAACTTCTATAAGGTAACTCCCAACCACCTACATTCCAGTGGAAAAGGTAACTCCCAACCACCTACATTCCAGTGGAAAAGGTAACTCCCAACCACCTACATTCCAGTGAAAAAATGTCCCAGCCGATCCAGCCTCTCTTTAGAACTCAAACTCTCCATTCTCGGCAATATCCTGGTGAATCTCTTCTGAACCCTCTCCAGCTTAATAATATCCTTCCTATAACTGGATGACCAGAGCTGGGCACAGTATTCCAGAAGAGAACTCACCAATGTCCTGTACAATCTCAACATGTCTTCCTAACTCTTATGCTCAAAGGACTGAGCAATGAAGCATGCCAAATGCTTTTTTTAACCACGCTGTCTATATGTGATGCAAACTTCAAAGAATTATGTATTTGAACCCCGAGGTCCCCTCTGTTTTATAACACTACATGAGGCCCTACCATTAATTGTATAGCACCACCCTTGATAGTACCAAAATGCAATACCTCGCATTTATCCAGATTGAACTCCACTTGCCATTTCTCAGCCCATTGACCCAGTTGATCAAGGTGCAATCTTTATAATCTTAGAAACCTTCTTCACTGTCTCCTACACCACTAATTTTGGTGTCGTCCGCAAACTTAGTAACTATATCTTCTATATTCTCATCCAAATCATCCATATAAATGACAAACAAAAGAGGACCCAAAACCGATCCCTGTGGAACATCACCGATGACAAGCCTCCAGTCCGAAATGCAAACCTCCACCACCACGCTCTGTCTCCTGCCATTAAGCCAATTATGTATCCAGTTGGCAAGCTCACTCTGAATTCCATGCTCCCTAAGAGATTAAATGGTATGGGGAGAAAGCAGGACTAGGGTACTGAGTTGGATGATCAGCCATGATCACACACAGAACAGTGGAACAGGCTTAAAAAGTTGAATGGACTATCCCTGCTCCAATTTTATGTGTTTCTCTGAAAGAAAGGCAAGCAGCCAAAGTAAGGAATGGATAGCTGCCTGTAGGTCTCCTCCACAGATCAGAATAATAGTATTGAGGATGGAGGTGAAAATCAGAAGCCAAGTGGTATCCATTGTAATAAGACTGGATACATTTTTCAGAATGCTTAATGTTGACAAGGAAACTCGTGAGACGTTTGGAGCTCATAAGAGTGAATCCAAAAAGGAAACTCAAAAGGAAAACAACACCACAGGCCAGATTGTAGCTTTAACAACAACTAAGAGACTGAAGGTAGATACAGCTGCGAGCACAGAAGAAGTAAAAAAGAATGATAGATGCAAATGATTTTTAACTCAAGGGAAAATACTCTCTTTTCCTTCAACAGAAGCATCCAAGCCCATAACTGTACTAATGGATACAGCGCCTACTCAAACTTCTGCTATAGAACAATTTAGTTCTTGCTCCAGAGAGTTCAATGATATCCAAACTGTTAGTAATAGGACAGGTGGAGAGTATATCCCGGTTCCATTGTACAGAGTCCAATTAAATGTGATCTTTCATTTAGACAGGTGGTAATCAGGGTAGTTAAGAAGTTGAGAATAACA
>NC_063332.1:78039676-78090168 GCF_021869965.1 Rhincodon typus
TTGTAAAGTGGAGATCAGGGATTTTCTTTCTTTTAACCACTCTTTTAGTAGATTACGAGGGGAAAGATGAGCTTCTCTGGGTGCGTTAGGGGTAATTATTAGAGGGGAGCCCCTACTCCTGTCATAACAGTTCTAAGGAAGGGTCACTGGACCTGAAACGTTAACTCTGGCTTTTTTCTTCACAGATGCTGCCAGACCTGCTGAGCTTTTCCAGCAACTTTGATTTTGTTCCTGATTTACAGCATCCGCAGTTCTTTCAGTTTTTAAGAAAAAAGTGGGCTTTGGAACAATTTAGAAGTCAGTAACGGAGGACCAAGGGATTGATTAAGAAAGAGAAAACAGAGTATGAGAGTAAGCTTGTGGGGAACACAGAATCTGACTGTAAACGTTTTTATAGGTGCGTAAAGAGAAAAAGGTTGGTGAAAACTAAGATAGGTCCCTTACAGTCAGAAATAGAGGAATTTGTAATGGGGACCCAAGAAATGATTAATGAACTAAATTCAGACTTTGCTTCTGGCTTCACAAAGGAGGACACAAATAACATACCAGAAATAATGGGAAACATGGTCTAGTGACAGTGATAAACTGGAGCTAATCCATTTCAGTACAGAAATGGTGTTGGAGAAACTGATGGGATTGAAGGTTGATAAATCCCTAGGACCTAATTATCTACATCCCAGGTACTTAAGGAAGTGGCTGTAGAAATAGTGGATGCATTGGTGGTCATCTTTCAAGATTCTATAGACTCTGAAACAGTTCCTTTGGATTGGAGAGTAGTTAATGTAATCCCAGTTTTTGGAAAGGGAGGTGGGAGAAAACAGGGAATTACAGACGAGTGAGTCTAGTCTGGAATCCATTATCAAGGCTTTATAGCAGACACTTAGAAAACAGCGGTAGAATCAGACACAGACAGCATGGATTTACAAAAGGGAAATTATGCTTGACCAATCTACTGAAATTCTTTGAGGATGTAACTAGTAGAGTGGATCAGTGGGAGCCAGTGAATGTGGTTTATTAGGACTTTCGTAAGGCTTTTGACAAAATCCTACATAAGAGATTAATGTGTAAAATTAAAGTGCATTGGGTTAGTGCTTTGAAAGGTCTAGAAAACTGGTTGGCAAACAAAGAGTAGGAACGAATGGGTCTTTTGTTGAACAGCAGGCAATGACTAGTGGGATATCGCAGGGATCTGTACTAGGACCCCAGCTATTCACAATTTAAGTCAATGATTTAGATGAGGGAACTGAATGTAATATTTCAAAATTTGCAGATGATATAAAGCTGGGTCATAAGGCGAGCCTTGAGCAGGTCGCAATGTGATTTGAACAAGGCTGAGTAAGTGGGCAAATGCGTGGCTAATGCACCATTATGCGGATAAATGTGTGCATCAAAATGTCTGCAAGCCACTCAAATGATGGTTGAGTCTACACCTTTCTCACAAATCAGAGTATGGCTAACTCAAGCTTTAAAGTTAATTTATATTTATTTTGAAGAATAAATTTTATGACATCTGACATGGGCATAGGGCATCAGCTGCGAGGAGTAAATGTTACTTTTCCAGCATTCATTACAGAATTCATTACCCATTGGAACTGTGCAACAGGAGTACGATTTCCTAAAATCCACCACAATCCCATTCCCAAGAAAAACAGGTTTAAATCTAAAAAGGTCTTTACAAAGGAGCTGCCCTTCCTAGAGGTTATTCAGTTAAACACATTATAGTTTCTACAATTAGTAATATATTGAAAATATGCAGTTGTAGACTTGCTTGCCGAGCTAGTGTGTTTGATTGCAGACATTTCATCACCCTGTCAGGTAACATCATTAGTGAGTCTCCGGTGAAGCGTTTGTGTTCTGTCCCGCTTGTTATTTATATGCCTCTGTTTGCTGGGGTGGTTTGCCTACACCCACCTCATCCACAACCCTAGCTACAAATCTTCTCAAAAACTTCATATTGAAAATACATTTAATGTGTTCCTAATTCACAGAACATTCTGCAAGTAAGTGTTCAGCGTAAGGCATAACTGTGCAAACCAAGTCCTGCACGTTCTCTTGAAGAATACATTACTTGCAAAAGAGAAATACTGATTAACATGCTTCAGTTTTAACTGTAAGTTCACGTTTGCCCAGAGTTAATAAAGTTAAACGTTAACAATGCCTTATCCTGAAGTATACAGAAGCAGGAAGTAATTTAGACATTAAAAATAAAATGGCTTATCATTAGAGATAAAACCAGACAAATATATGGCATTAACGATGTGGGCTGGACTCTCAGATGGGAATGGAGTTGGGAAAATGTGAAAGAAGTGGGGCCAACAGGCATGCTAACTCCCAGTTGATGTTTCTACTGTTGGTGAACTTCATCAGGACAGGAGAGGCTGTTCCCTGGAATCCACTTGATCTGCAACAGAGTCCAATTAATAAAACCAAAGAATTCACGGAGAACTCATAAAGTACAAGTTGAGATTTTGCTGGAGCACAAGGAATGCAAACCAATTTATGAGCAGACCAGCTACACAGAGGAGTGCCAGCCATGGCCAGTCCTGAAGTTAGGTGGGGCAAGAGCAACAAGCAAAGCTCACAGCAGCAATAAGCCGTTGATATGCCAGTTCACATGGAGGGATGAGTTTGCAGGAAGTAGTCTGTGTCCACTTGAGTGGAATGGTCCTTATTGTCCAGGCATCACAGGGGCATCAGAAGGTTTCAGGATTCAAAATACCTGAGTACTAGAACAGCAGCAACTAGTGGTGGGAGCATAACACAGGCAATGTACCGCAACATTCTCAGCAGAACAATAAAGAACAAGAACAAAGAAAATTACAGCACAGGAACAGGCCCTTCAGCCCTCTAAGCCTGTGCCGATCCAGATCCTCTATCTAAACCTGTCGCCTGTTTTCCAAGGATCTGTATCCCTCTGCTCCCTGCCCATTCATGTATCTGTCTAGATACATCTTAAATGACGCTATCGTGCCTGCCTCTACCACCTCCGCTGGCAACGCGTTCCAGGCACCCACCACCCTCTGCATAAAGAACTTTCCACGCATATCTCCCTTAAACTTTTCCCCTCTCACCTTGAAATCGTGATCCCTAGTAATTGAGTCCCCCACTCTGGGAAAAAGCTTCTTGCTATCCACCCTGTCTATACCTCTCATGATTTTGTAGACCTCAATCAGGTCCCCGCTCAACCTCCGTCTTTCTAATGTAAATAATCCTAATCTACTCAACCTCTCTTCATAGTTAGCACCCTCCATACCAGGCAACATCCTGGTGAATCTCCTCTGCACCCTCTCCAAAGCATCCACATCCTTTTGGTAATGTGGCAACTAGAACTGTACACAGTATTCCAAATATGGTCAAACCAAAGTCCTATACAACTGCAACATGACCTGCCAACTCTTGTACTCAATAGCCCATCCGATGAATGAAAGCATGCCGTATGCCTTCTTGACCACTCTATCGACCTGCGTTGCCACCTTCAGGGTACAATGGACCTGAACACCCAGATCTCTCCAATTTTCTCCAGGGCCTTTCCATTTACCGTATAGCTCACTCTTGAAGAGGCAGAACCATGGGCATCAGGAGGACTGAGGGGCAGGAAGGCACCAGAGGTTGCAGCCTCATTATAGGCTGCACCATCAGAAACTGAGGTAACTGGAGAAAATAGCCAGAGAACCAGCAGATTCTGTTGAAAATGGCAGCTCTTTGGGCAGATGATCATAGAAATTTATGCTCTTGTCTTAGCAGACCTCTCACTTGACAACACTGATCATCATGCCCTGCCAGTAGCTATCAAAGGCACAGCAGCCTTGAATCGTTGACTTTTTCCAAGGATCAGCGTGGACTTTGGTGATGTCTTGTAAGCCGCTGCATTCCACGATTTTGCAGCTTACTGATGCTCTGTTTCCAAGAATTCAACAGTACACACAATTTCAGAAAAGGGATCCTGAAAGCTCAAGGAACAGTGGCTTCACCTCCCACATTAGGTTCCTCAACTTCGGTGCAGTATATCATGGACTGCACTAATATCACCATCAAGGCTCTAAGTGAGGAACAGTCAGATTCATCAAAAGGAAAGGCTTCTGTTCCTTCAAGATCCAATTGGTCTGTGAACCAACAATTTTGTTCTAGAGACTTCAGGAGGTCTGTACATGCCAGCAGCTTTTGAAACTGGAAGTCAAAACTGGGAGCAGTGGCAGCACAATGGCTTACAGGGAACATTGTTGCGACCACAATGTGTATTCCCGCATTCCTGACTGTTGCCATGTCACCTTCATCAGTCCAGGGTGTTACAGCTCGTCAATCCGTCCTGCAAATCATCCTTGGAGAAATGGCTACTTACCCTTTCAGAAGACACCAAGACAGAGGTATAGAGACACTACAACTGAAATCATTTGCTTACTAAGGCCACCACTGAACAGATCTGCCCTGGGCTACAACACTTTCCTGCTCAATACAGCAATTGTTGGTAAATAAATTGACAAAATTAGGGAGATGAAAACATGTCTGAAAGACTGGTGTGGGTGAAAATGTGTTTCAATTCGTGGGGCACGGGCATCAGCACTGAGGAAAGTGGGATCATGGAATCCCTACAGTGCAGAAAGAAGCCATTTCACACATCGAGTCTGCATCAACCCCCCAAAGAACATCCCACCCAATCCCTGCAACCCTGTATTTATCAAACTGCACATCTTTGGACTGTGAGAGGAAAACCACACAGATATGGGGAGAACATGCAAACCCCATACAGTCACCCAGAATCAAACACAGATCCCTGGCGCTGTGAAGCAGCAATGCTAACCACTAAGCCGTCATGAACAAAAACAAAGTTGCTGGAAAAGCTCAGCAGGTCTGGCAACATCTGTGGAGGAGAAAACAGAGTTAACATTTCAGGTCCAGTGACCCTTCCTCACAACCAACAGTCACTTGGTTTTCACTAAGCCGTCATGCTGCCTATATCTTTGGACTGGTTTTATTTGCTCTGGAACAAGTATTCTGGTGAGCTACATCACTACGGTGGTGTAGAGGGTTTTAAACTGAATACTGGAATGGAGGGTGGGGGGTGGGAGCAAGGAATCAAATTTGGGAAGGTTTTCTTTTCTTTTATTCAATCAGGGGATGAGGGCGTTGCTGGCCAGGCAGAAATTATTGCCCTGCCCTAATTGCCCAGAGGGCAGTTTAGAGTCAACCACATTGCTGTGGATCTGGAGTCACATGCAGGCTAGACCAGGTAAGGATGGCAGTTTCCTTCCATAAAGGGCATTAGTGAACCAGATGGGTTTTTCCGACAATCGGAATGGATTCATGGTCATCATTAGATTCTTAATTCCAGATATTTATTGAATTCAAATTCCACCATCTGCTAAGGTGGGATTCAAACCTGGGTCGCCAGAACATTGTCTAGGTCCCTGGATTAGCAGTCCAGTGATAATACCACTAGGCCATTGCCTTCCCCTAAATAAATCGAAGAGTATAAATAAAGCAAATAGGAAATGTATTAATGAGGGCAGTGATAAAAATCATAAGACCATCAATTCTGTGTATTCTGCAACGTCACTTCATAATTTTGGCCACTGAATCTTTATTGACCTACCCTTTAACCTAATTCGACTGTTCAGTCAAAGTGGGAAAGGCGGAATGTAACGGTCAGGGAAGAAGGAGGCTGGCCAAGGATGGAAGTCTGTCGTGCAACGGATGGAAGGGTCACCAGGGGGGAGTGGAAAGGTGTTATGTAGTTGTGGGTGCTGCTCCTTTTAAAGAGCTGGTCAGGTGACCCACAGGGACAGAGTTTGGGTCCAACCTAGTACTAGCTGTGGAGGTGTCAGCATGATCAATAAATTGTTCCTGTTCAGATTTACCATTTGCCAGCCTTCCTGGTTCCAACGAAGTACCAACATAACAGAGGGTTGGATGTGCACGTCAGTGGGACAGGTACAGGAGTGAAGGGCTTCACAGACAAGGATGGTGGGTTAATTTGTGCCTGAGGGGGACTGCCAACACCCTCACTATTATTTTCTGTTTGGGGAAGGTAAGCTACCATCCTTACCTAGTCTTCCTCTGTGTGACTCTCGACTCACAATGATGTGATTGACTCTTAACTTTCCTCTTGCAATCGCCTACTCGGTTTTATAGGAATGGGCAATGAACCTTTTCAGCACTGCCCAGAACTCAGAAAAGTCTACTTTAAAAGAAAACACCTCTAGATCTCTACAACAGTATGACTAAGATCTTAGATTTTGGAAAGTCCCAAAGGATTGGAAAACTGACAATATAAACCGTTATGTAAACAGGGAAGGAACAAAAAGCAGGTAATAAGCCTGCTAGCTTAACATCTGTTATTTGGTAATGTTAAGAGTCTATGGTAAAGGGTGTAATAGCAGTGTATTTAGAAATACATAATATTATTAGGCAGAGTCAACACGGCTGCATGAATACGAAATTATGTCTGGAAAAAAATTACTAGGAGGTAACACATTATATAAAGGGGAAGCAGTAGATGTACTATGTTTGAATTTTCAGCCGGTACTTGATAAGGATGTTGAATTAATGAGATAAAAACCCACAGTGCTGGAGGTAGTATATTAGCACGGGTAGAGGTTTGGCTAATTAACAGAAGAGAGTGAGTTAGGAGAAAAGGGACATTTTCAGGATGGCAACCTGTACCTAGTGATGTGCTACAGGGATCAGTATTGGAGCTACAATTGTTTGCAAATAAGTTAACGACTTTGATGAAGAAAGTGAAAGTATTATTGCCAACTTTGCAAATGACACAAAAATAGGTGAAAAGGCATGTGATGAGTATGACATGAGTCTGCACAGGGATATAGATAGGTTAATCCAAAAGGGCAAAAACTGGTTCCCCACTATCCACTCTGGGTGAGATTTCCTCAAAAAACAAATTAGTCAGACATGATTTCCATTTCATGAAGCCATGCTGACTCTGCTTGGTTAGATATGATTTTCCAAATGTGCAGCTATTATTTCCTTAATAATTGATTCCAATACTTTTCCAACAGTAGATGTTAGGTTAATCAGCATATTGTTATCCTTTATTTTTACCTCCCTCCCTTTTTGACAAGTGGTGTCACTTCAACAGTTTTCCAATCCTCTGGAATTTCTCCAGAATCCACTGATCTTTCGAAAACTACAACTGGTACATCCACTATTTCTGTACCAACCTCATTTAGGATCCTAGGATGGAAGCCATCAGGGCCAGGGAATTTATCCCCATACTACTTCTTTACAGATGGAGATGGACTTAATTCCTCCTCCATATTCTTTTGTATTAATGGGATGTTTGAAGTATCTTCCACTATAAAGACTGATGCAAAATATCTTTTCAACTCCTCTGCCATTTCCTTTTTCCCCAAAACCATTTCCCAGATTCATTTTCTAAAGGACTGATGTTCACTTTGAACTCCCTCTTCCTTTTCATACAATTCAAGAAGCTCTTATTGTCAATTTTTATAATCCTTGCTGGTCTGCCCTCAGTTTATTTTCTCTTTATTATATTTTTAGTTATCCTGTGCTGGATTCTGAATTCATCCCAGTTTTCAGGGTGATCACTGATTTTGGCCTCTTAATATGCCTTTTTCTTACAGCTTAACTCTCTCCTTAACTTCCTTGGTTAGTCATAGTTGGTTTATCCCTCTCTTACAACCTTTCATTCTTACTGGCATGTGTTCTTGTTGAGAGTCATGAATTACCCCCATTAAACGTCTGCCACTGCTTGCTTACTGTCATTCCTGCTAATCTATTTGCTTAGTTCATTTTAGCTAACTCTTATTTCATTCTAAATTTGCCTTATTTAAGTTAAACACAGTTGTTTCTGACCCAAGTTTTGCACTCTCAAACTGCATATTCAATGTTATGATCAATATTTCCTAAAAGACCTTTTACTCAGATCCTTCATTAAACCTGGCTCATTACGCATTACCCAAAGTAGTCTGATCTCTGGTTGGCTCCATGACATATTACTCTAGGAAACTATCCCTAATGCACTCTATGAATTTATTGTCATAGCTACCCTTTTCAATTTGAGTAACCCAATCAACATGAAGATTAAAGTCACCTATAATTATTGCTCTATTCTTATTTATGTGCTCTTATTACTTGCAGAATTCAGCTCCAGCGGCAGAAAGCTGTGGAACAGATTGATTTGGGAGTCCTCGCCCATCAATCACAAAGAGGTAGAATTCAAGTTTGGAGGGTAATAGGGAAGGCAAATGGAATGTTGGCCTTTATTTCAAAAGGAATGGAATATAAAAGTAGGGAAGTTTTGCTAAAGTACAAAGCACTGGTTAGAACACACCTGCAATGCTATGAACATTTTGAGGCTTCTTATCTAAGGAAATATTAACTGGTTTTAGAGGCAGTCCAGAGAAGGTTCACTAGACTGATACCAGGTATGGCGGGATTTTCTTCTGAGGAGATGGTGAATAGGTTGGGCCTGTACTCGTCAAAACTTAGAGGAATGAAAGGTGACCTTATTGAAATAGACAAAATTCTTAGGACTTTGCAGGGTTGATGCAGAAAGGCTGTTGCCCCATGTAGGAGAGTTGAGGACCACAGGACATGATCTCCGATTAAGGGGTCACATATTTAAAACAGATGAGGAGGAGTTTCTTCTCTGAGACGGTAGTGAATCTGTTGAATTATTGACTGCAGAGGGCTATCGAGGCTGGGTCATTAAGTATTTTCAAGGCAGAGACAGATAGATATTTAATCAGTAAGTGAATCAAGTGCAATAGGGAAAAGGCAGGAAAGTGGAGTTGAGAATGATCAGATCAGCTACAATGTCATTGAAATACAGAGCAGACTCAATGGGCTGAATGGTCTAGTTCTACTCCTTTATCTTATGGTCTTAAGATGTTCCAAATAATTAATACGGTAGGGGTTATACATCTTGCATTTTCCTGTTTTGTCACATTCTAACAGTGTTAAGTGTCTGCATGGTTTTCCGGCAGGTGCTCCAGTTTTCTACCTTAACCCAGGATCTGCAGGTTAGATGGACTGGCCATGGTAAATGCAAGATTACGGGGATAGAGTGAGAGGGTGGGTCTGGGTGGGATGCTCTTCGGAGGGTTGGTGCAGATTTGATGGGCCAAATGGCCTCTTTATATACTGTAGGGATTCTAATGATTCTATGAAATGAGCTGAATGGAAATTCCATGGGCAGATCAAGGGCAATCTGCAGGAATATGAAAACATTTGAAGAAAGTTGTTTAAACAATGACGTTAGTCAGAAAAGGCTTCACCCAATTTTTCTCACATAAAACATTTCATACAATGTTGCAGCTTGGGAAAGGTACTAGAAACGATAAAGAAATCCATCCTTTATAAATATGACAGAAACAGAATTATGTCTGCATGTTCTGAGCCAATTAATCCATACTCTTTGATGGTCTTTCTTTGAAGACTACACTTGCTCTTGACAGCATGGAGATAATTTTGATTTGTTCATTTGTGTAAAATAGGTGATAGTAAATTGGCACCATCCCAGTAAATGTTAAAAACAATTAAAAAGTACAAGTAATGTAAACAAGGTGTGCATGTTATAAACCAGAATTTTAATACACCACGTTAGTATATTGTAGTTACATAAACTGGGTGTAATTGGTTGTGCAAAAACATCAGTCATCCAGCTTTGGCTTTAGAAACTGAGTTTGCAACTCACTGGCACTCAAATGCAAAGGCGTGATGTCATCCCTTTGAGTTCCCAACTAAACATATGACAAACAAATTTAGCTTTGTATTGGAGAGTAAATTTGAAAGATAAATTTTGATACTCATTTCACTTTTTCTAAGTGAATATGCTGTTGGTGTACTGAACTCGAAAGGAATGCAGTGGTTCAAGAAGGCAGCTCACCACCACCCTCTCAATGGCAGTTAGGGATGGACAGTAAATGGTAGACCACCTAATGACACCCATATCCCAGGAACAAATTCTGGAAGAATGGCATTTTGATTTTAAATCTAGGATTCTTCCTCAGAAGTGCCTAATCACAAAGGACTGTTGAATGGTGATGAATTGACAGTCAAAGTGCTCACAGCCGACAACATTCTGTCTACCCATGAAGTTTACCTCAGCTTTCACTCTCTTATGCACCATAATGATGTTCAGCACCAAGAATTTTAATGAATACATGAATAAGTTTGTTCTGGTTCCTTGATCAGACTGTTGAGCAGAATCACCAAAGTCAACACCACCAAGTGAAACAGTAAGCTTGAATATCAGTGCACCTTAAATAAATGTCCCTTTCAATTTAGTAAACCATTTAGTAAGTTATCTACTTTTAACAAAATAGTCAACATTTTATTCAGACAAAGCAGGAACTTGGAATAGGTTGCAATTTGTAGAAGATTAACCAAGGTTTTGAGCAATTCAAGGCAATTCACAAAATAACCAAAAGCATGACATAAAGAAACATTTTTAATGGAGCAAATAGAATCTAGAATACACTGCAGCCTGAGGCAGTAGTGGAAGCAGATTCAATTGTGGCTATCAAAGGGGAATTGGTTAACGTGAGAAACAGGGCAGCAATTTGGAATGACAGAGGAGTCAAGGGCTTTTTTAATATGAGGCAGTGTAGCTTAAATATTCAAACACAAACTCCACTTTAGAATTTAGAATGAGCTAGCTTCTCTCCAGAACATAAATCTGCTCAATTGATCTGCACAGATGTGCACACATTGTCTTTGTAAACTAAAATTCCACAGTGCCTATTTGAAAAATTATAAACAGAATATAATCATCATTTAATCACTTACCTTTGTTTCATTTGAACAGATTTCCTTTTAGTCAGATCAGATTACTAAATATTGTCAGTCTCTGGGATTGGCCACTCACATTAAAGGAAATCTAAAAGTTAGTCCTCCAGAAAATGCAGTGTTTCACATTAGTATGAATAAATTAAATGAGTGAATTAGGATGGAATGAGGATTGGTTAATGCACAGAAGACAGAGAGCCAGAACTAATGGTTCTTTCTCAGGTTGGAAAGACGTAACTAGCGGAGTGTCACAAGGATCAATCCTAGGGCCTCAATTATTTCTTACCTATATTAATGACATTTTTTAAAAAAAAAATCGTTCATGGGATGTGGGGTCGCTGGCTAGACCAGCATTTATTGCCCAAACCTAGCTGCCCAGAGTCAACCACATTGCTGTGGGTCTGGAGTCACTCGTAGGCCAGACCAGGTAAGGGTGGCAGATTTCCTTCCCTAAAGGGCATTATTGAACCAAATGGGTTTTTCCTAACAATCAACAATGGTTTCATGGTTATCATTAGACTCTTAATTCCAGATTATTATTGAATTCAAATTCCACCATCTGCCATGGTGGGATTCGAATCCAGATCCCCAGAACATTATCTAGGTCCCTGTATTAATAGTCTAGCTATGATACCGCTAAGCCATCATTTACCCTATCCCATTTCGATTTAGTAAACCGCTCAGTAAATTATCTATTATTTTATTCAGAAAAATTGCTCAACTTATTCAGATTTCCAAGCATCTACGAGGAGCTTGGCAAAGCATAAACATGGAATAGGTTGAAATTTGTGAAAGATTAATCAAGGTTTTGAGCAATTCAAGGCAATTCACAAAATAGCTAAAAACATGGCATGAGGAAATTTATTTATGGAGCAAATACAAATCTAGAATACACTGCAGTCTGAGAAGATAGTGGAGGCAGATTCAATTGTGGCTATCAAAGGGGAATTGGTTAAGCTCCAGAAGATGAGAAATAAGAATTAAAACCAAAGGAGAGAAGGGGATGAACTGAATTCTCTTGCAGAAAGTCACAGTGGACCTGACAGACTGAAAGGCCTCCTCCTCTGCTAATAACCTTTCTATAATTTCATGATTCCATATTGGAATTTTCTAAGGGCGGAAGATGATTCAGAAATAGGGAGGGGCGTGGTCATGGAGGAATTTCAAAATAAGGAAGAGGATTTTAAAATCATGGTTGCCAGAAGTTACCAGATCATACAATCATAGAATCCCTACAATGCAGAAACAGGCCATTGGGCCCCGTAACTCTGGATGGGTTTTTGTTTACCATGGAAAGCCAACCTGGTTTAGCTGCTGATAGGTGAATGAGATAGTGAGAGTTAGGTTACAGATGAGGTTTTCGATGAGCTCTAACTTGCCAACAACAACTTGCATGCCTTTAATGTTGTTAAAGTCCCAAATGTATCATGGTCAAAGTCAAACAGGATGCAATCAGGGTCATTACACAGCTGTGACAGGAGTGAACCCTGATTGAAGAAGTACAAGCATGAAACTGTGGGAAAAATGGGCATGGATTTGACAATCAACAGCACACTCAAGAACAGTGGAGAGAAAAGAAAAGTGAGAAACAGGGCAGCAATTTGGAATGACAGAGGAGTTAAGGGTTTTGTTTTTCATGAGCAATCGTAGCTTAAATATTCAAACACAAAATCACTTTAGAATTTAGACAGTTAGCAGTGCATACCGCTGTCCATACAAGTTGGTCAAGGGTGATCATTCCTGGGGTCAACTTGATGAAAGTCAAGGGTGGGTTATCACAAGCTCCTGCTGTGATAGGGAAATACAGGAAGTCAATTCTGGATATTGGAAGCAGCATGCTGGGATGGAGAGGGAACAATAATTATGAAGGCAGGCAACTCAACATTTAAGGGTGAAGTTGATAGGGAATGAGAGGGAAAGGAGTTCTGTGATGTGGAGTCATCCACAATCAGCACTAACCTGACTTCAATGGGAATGCAGTGCATTACTTTGTTTGTCATGTTGACCTGGTATATCTGGGGCTCGGTGGAGTGTGTATGTGTGTGTGTGTGTGTGTGCGCGCACGCGCGCAAAGTAGGGGGAGATGGACAGATTAGTAAATGGATTGGGTGGAAACATGATGAAAGTCAAAGCTGATGGGATTGACAGGCAGGGCAACCAAGAAGGGAAACTGAAGATCTGGGGAGGGAATCATCTAGATTGAGAGGCTGAGTCTGAGACTGACTATGTGAAACATGACCTCTGCCTTCTTTTTAACCACAGTAGTCCATGTGTGTTGGTAGATCCACATTGCCATTAGGGAGGGAGCTCTAGAATTTTGACCTCGTGACGGTGAAGGAAGGATGATATATTTCCAAGTCAGGATGGATGTGGTGTCAATCAAGTGGGCTGCTTTGTCCTGGATGGTGTCAAGCTTCCTGAGAGTTGTTGGAACTGCATTTATCCAGGCAATGGGGAGTATTCCACCATAGTCCTGACTTGCACCTTGTAGATGGTGGACTATGAAATTGGCACTGATCCTCATGAAAACCTCAGGCCAGGCTGATGGTGTGGTCTCTTCCGCTGGTCCTGAAAAGGACAGCCCTCCTCTGCACTACCCCGCCCATCAGGAGCTCTAATTCCTGTCAGGGTACCAAGTTACCATTGTCTGCCATCTCCAGGGCAAATCAGCAGAGGGTTTCCTCCGGGTGCTCCGGTTTCCTCCCACAGTCCAAAGATGTGCAGGCTAGGTGGATTGGCCATGCTAAATTGACCGTAGTGTTCAGGGGTGCGTGGGTTATAGGGGGATGGGTCTGGGTGGGATGCTCCAAGGGTCGGTGCGGACTTGTTGGGCCGAAGGGCCTGTTTCCACACTGCAGGGATTCTATGATCTATGATCTAATCCTACAGGACAGCTTTGGACGGACAGGACTTGACCTGGTATTTTTTTTTTCCCTTTATTCATTCATGGGGTGAGGGCGTCGCTGGCTAGGCAGCATCCATTGCCCATTCCTAATTGCCCAGAGGACAGTTCACAGACAACCACATTGCTGTGGGTTTGGAGTCACATGTAGACCAGACCAGGTAAGGACAGCAGTTTGCTTCCCTAAAGGACATTAGTGAACCAGATGAGTTTTTCCTGACAATCGACAATGGATTCATGGTCATCATTAGATGCATAATTCTAGGTGTTTTTTTATTGAATTCAATTTCCACCATCTGCCATGGAGGGATTCGAACCCGGGTCCCCACAACGTTATATGGGTCTCTGGATTAACAGTCCAGTATTAATACCACTAGGCCATTGCCTCCCCTTCAATTATATGTTAAATATGGTGTTGGTGCCAGCCCAGGGAATCATGAGCAATGCCAGCAGCGGTGAGTACATTCATCTCTAGCAAGGGGGAAGATATGACAGGTGTGGCACCATAGAGGCAAGGTGCATAGATAAGGCAAGTTTTGGAATGTAATATGAAAAGTCTCACAGGCTTACTGAGAGAATTCCCGCCTGAAACTCACTACAATTGACAGCCAGTTTCCAGTAAAATATAGTCCAGTTTGTCTTTAAGAAAGACCCTAATACAAAAGAATGTTATCCCTATCCCATCGGAAGATAGGTAAATAGCTTCACATAACCTCTGAGTTGGGTCATGCAAAGTTGCTTATGTGCAATGCAAGCTTTTGTCTTGATGATAACTGTGTTCTTCCTATCCCCCAAAGGGATGCTTGGTCTCACAACTCCCACATTAATTAACCTGACTGCTTTTTAAGGAACACATTTTGAAATAGCAATCAGTTAAATAATCAACAGTACTTCATTCCACATTTATTGACCATATCAAAACCTCTAACTTCAGGCTACAAAGAAAAAGCTTTGGTCCTGTAACCAAAGCCCTGAATTTTGCACTCTCTACAGTGAAACGAAAGTAACATTTTAGGAATGTTACTCAGGTGACCTTCATGTGGAATTTTAAAGAGAAGAAACTGTCTACAACTCCTGAACTGACAGCTAGTCAATCAACAGCTTCCATAAAAGAATTCCCAATTGCTAACTCAAGCTTTGGACACATGGACTTCATCTTGAAGGCAAGGTCAATGATAACCTAATATCCCTCAGTTGTTTTTAATTAAGTTATTGTTATTTGAATAATCTCTTTATCCTTTTCGATTTGACCTCACCTTGTGTAACTGCGATTTATATGTGTTGTGAAATACTTTCTCATCCCCCTCAGTGTTTATAAAGGCAGAGTCCACAAACAGAGGAACAGGCGAAACGCATCATCACTGTTTAAAACAGGGAAAAAATGAATCATATTCTGCTTGTGGACTGGTGTGAGAACAGGGAGACAGATTCGTTTCAAAATTCATAATCTGTTTGGGGCCTCAATTCCAAAATAAACCCATGACATTGAACCATGACATTTGACAAAAATCCAAATATAAGAAACAAATCAAAATAAACTGATTGGAAGTCAAAAGGGGAAAACTGGATAGCTGAAATGATTTCTAAAATAAAATCAACATCTACAATGAAACTTTCTACTCCAACATTGGAAAATGACACATTCTGATACAGAATTACTCGTAAAACAGGATAATTTAACTAATGAAATGCTAGCTCCCCTGGGCACATCCAAATAAAGGTAAAAGCCAAGGAATTATAAGTGGAACTGCCCAACAAAGGAAAATGGAATGAAGTGCTGACTGAGTTCAAAATTAGACCAGATTGATGAGGAATCAGAACTGGAAACCACTCAATATCTCGTCACACAATTGGATAGATGGAAGCTGCTAGAGAAAACTTTCTCCACTCGGTAACAAGTTAAATGTCCTGAGCCTACAACCACGTTTTGAATCTCTTAATGGATGTATAAATGAGTGTGAGTAAAGCCCTTCCCCAAGTCCACAGGGAGAACGCCCAGAGGCCAGTGCATTCCCATGCAATAAAGTGGGGCATTGCTGGCCAGATCCAGGAGCTTTAAAGGGAAGCCAGCAGAAATAATGTATGCTGACTTGATCAGTTCTGAGGAAGATAGAGGGTGTAGCAGAACCCATGAGGATCTGAGATGTAGAATTTAGCCACTGAGGATAATGTGCCCTATGTGTGGCCTATCCAAGTAAATTCCCCTGAAAGCTGTAGGCATTGTGGCTCATGCAAAAAGTGTCCCAGTACACTGTCCTGAAAGCAAGTTTGTTTTACTGTTGTTTTACTCAAGGACAATGGGACTACCCAATCCCTAACATCAGGGAAGATTCTAAAATTTCACCCTGTGTCTGGCTCAGGTCAGGAAAGTGGGCGGAGGGTACTTTTCTGATCCCCTCCACATGGTGCAATTTAGTCTCGGGCCCAGTGACAGTGTATATTGTCTCAGAGCGAACGGTAGCAGAGACCGACTTCCTACTCAGTAACGACCTGGTCAGCAATCAAGTTGTAATGACCTCAAAAAAGCCCAGAGGAGTCGAGAACCAGCAAGGGAGTCCAAGCAGCCAAAAGAGTCAAGGAAGGGCAAGCTAGAGGTTGCCAAAGTAAATAGTATCAAGAAGGGACCCAGAGGAAATAAATGAGGCAAGATGAGGCAAATCAAGTAAAACAGATTCTGCCTGGCTCCCAAGAAAAGGAAGGAGGACCTGAAAATAAGCCACTTCAGCAAGGTTTTATAAAAGTGCACAAAGCTAGACAAGGTTCAGTGACTCCGCAGAGGTTAAGTGGTATTCAAAAGGGTTGAGATATAATATATAAACTCAAAGGGCTAAACGTAGACCAAAAAGGGAATAACGAGTCATGGAAAGGCCACAGAAATTAAGAGTTGAAGGTAGGAAGCCTGAAATGGCAGGCCATTTCATGGCCCAAATTGACTGATACCTGAAAGGGTTTCCATAACAATGAACAGATGGGGTAGGAAGGATGCCTCACTCAGTCAAGTTAAATGAGAGACACTAAGGACAGAAGTAGCAGAAATTGAGGGAGATGCACCCAAAATATGGCCAGCAGAGTTCTACTCTCCAGAATTAAGTAGAGAAGGAGCAAGTTCCCAAATCAAGCAGATATATGTGAAGGACAAGAGCCCACATTCCCGCCCACTAACAAGAGCCATCTGCCACACAGACAAAGATGTTAGTGATGGAGACACTTCATTCAGTTGAAAACCCAATGCGGCAAGGCTCTTTCTTTCCTTTTATTGGAACTGGTTAAAAAAAACCTCCAAGGGCAAAAGACGTCAAAGCGTTGAAAAAACAACTTTAACACATACCTCGCCCAACACCCCGCATCTAAGTGTGTGTAACAGAGGCAGTATTTCAGGTTTAATATTCCAACAGTGTTGTTGAGGTCACTACAAAATCAAAGTCCACAAACAAGGGCAGTGGGAAATATGCCACCGCTGTTTATAGAGGGGGGAAATTAAATTTCAATCTGGTTAAAACAAACAAGAAAAAAAAAATTCTGATTTATATCAAAGACTTTGTGGGAAAAAATGTTCAGGCTCATTTTCAGGTGCAGGAAGATCACCAAGTGCTGCCTTATCATCTGGGGTATGGTGGGGTTCCTCATCCAGTTAGCCACTTGTTTAGTTAGAAGTAATTAATTAAAAGTAATTAACTTTGGTTTAGCAGGGCATAGGAGCACAAGAAATAAAAGCAGGAGAAGAATTACAATCTGTCAAACCATTCAATGTGATTGCGGCTGATTTTAACTTATTTCCTTCCCATTCTCCATATCTCTTGGTTCCCTGAGACCCAAGAAATCTGTCTGTCTCAACCTTATATACATAGAGGATTCACAACCCTCTGAGGTAGATATCTCTAAAGATTCACATCCTGTTGAGTAAAGAGATTTCTCCTCAGCTCAGTCTTAAGTGGTTGGCCATTTTCCTGAAACTGTATGCCCTCGTTCCAGATTCCTCAGCCTCTTTTTTTACCCTGTCAAGCCCTTCATAACCTTGAATGTCTCAATGAAATCACCTCTGGACCTGGATGGTACAAAGTGGCAGGGCAGATCTTTCATTAAATCAATGCTAAAAGCTGGTTGACATCATGATTTCCCATTCTGCATGTTTCCTGTGCACAGAAGGCATCCCTGGGCTTGTAACTTATCTGTCAGGCTGTGACATGTAGAATGTAGAATGTACCAGAGGTGCCTGGAAACATGCCAGCTGTCATGTGTTCACTTTGGGGTTTCTGCAGTTCCAGAACTAGTGTCAATACAGGATTAAATTTCATAGCCAACATCTCTAAATTGTGCACAATTATAAAACAAAAACAAGTAAATGTCATAGTGATTTGACATGGGTAAAATAAAGATAATGTACAGTTTTTCTTTTTGGAGAAATTCAATTGCAGCACACAGGACAACATACTACAAATATTGGAAAACTTAAATAGAAAATGATAGAAAAGCTCAGCAAGTCAGGCAGTACCTGTAGAGAAAGGAACAGTTATCAATTCAAATTTTTCATCAAAATTGAAAACTGTCACAGACATAACACGTCTTCAACAAGCACAGAGGCAGAGAATAGGGTGTCTGGTCTGGCAGGTGGTGAGTAAAGTCTGCAATAGGGTGGAAGGCAGACATCAATGATGCTGAGACCTTCCAAAATGATTAAAATAATTCACCCATTCTGAGCTATGTTTTCTTAATAAAACAATAAATTCTTGATAGCAACATTTTTTTGAAGTGATAAATATTATAGTTTTTAAAATTTGAATGAACATTGTTTGAGACTATTAATCTAGGTCTCTCCATTATTGATCTGCTAACTTAACCATTCTCCTTCATGAATTTGTTGTCAGAAGGCAGATCCATAATGATTATTTGCTGTACCATAGCCAAGTGGCATGAATATTTCTTACAATGAGTAGGGCAAGGAAACAGGTACCAAGGCTGTCTTAACTGGAACAAGGATCAAGGATCCAAGCACAGGCTCATGACGTTAACCTAATCCACACACTAACTGAGCTAACCAACCCTCTAATGTTATCACTTACATGTACCTAATTAATCTTAGCAAGCTCCACTTTATTAAGCACAACAACCACATTCAGTTTAAAAATAATCAAAAATAAAACCACTATTTGTGAATGATTGTTCAGTCATATCTGATTCAAGAATAAAAACGCTTTATGTTATAATGGCCCTGTACTATAAAATAGTAATTTTCACTCCTCAATTTAGGTCAAATTATTAAACTTTTTTAAAAATTTGATTTACTAATTTGAACAGAAATTGTTTTATTATTAGTTGTGATAATGACAATAATAATGACTGTTAAAGGAAGATATTTTATATCGTTTTGTTTTCAGTAGTCCCAATCATATATACTGTAATACAATTAATAATGCATATTGTTTCCAAGACTATTTAAACTCTGTCCCAGATAATGTTTTCGTAAAGTATTATATGCAGCAAGACTGTACTACTTTTGTATGTGTTTTACAGCCTCATAATAAATAGTGATGCAGTATTTTAATTTTCATCTAGCTAACCGGTCTTCAGCGAATGGAATTACTTATTATCTAAGAAAGAGATTAAAAAAGACAAAAATTTACCCAAAAAAACTTCCAACAATAGGTCCCTGGGCAAGGCAGGCATCGTCCATCGAATGCAGCAGGCAGTGGGAGAAGTGGAAGTGTATTTTGTGGATTGGAGGTTGATGTTGAAGCAGTTGGAAGGGGGGACGGGATACGGTGCTACTGCTCCTCAGTCACTGAGACACCTGAGGCCAGGAGGGCGGGGCCTCACCGTTTAGGATCCGAGCGCGAGCCGCTGGAGGTGTGGTCGTGCTGCTGCTGCTGCTGTGGGAGGAGGGAAAACTTCCCTTTGCAGCCAAGTTCATTTTTACACGAGCGACTTTATTTGCATACTGCACCTTTGTCAGGTGTCACTCAAGTTGCTCTGACATTTGTTTTTCTTCTGCGCCTAAAATTGTAGGAAAATTTACATTTCAAGGAACAAATTTGAAGTGTGCACGATGGGAAGAACTTTTAAGTTTCGGGGAATACCATAAATACTTCATTCGCTGATTTCAATCAGCATGGTGCATAAATTTTTCATTGCAAACATAAATCATTTTAGTGGAAGGTAGTTAGTGCAGGCCCACGGTGAACTCTGTTCAAATTGCTGATGTGTGTGCTCCAGGTACAGAAAGTTCTGTTCCAGGGCACAAAAATTGTTAAATCCAAACGGATGTTCAGAAGTTTGATACAAATGTTAAACAATGAAAATCCGCCCCACGATTGTCTGAAGTAGCAGTGTAGCTAAAAAAAAAAGCTGGGACATTGTATGCCGTGCTGCATCTCTAATTGACGAACCACTCCAGATTACGTTTATTACATGTTTCATCAAATGCGTGCTTTTGAAAATGTGCTCCAATATAAACCTGTTAAAGGGTGGATTGACGAAATAATCACTCATGGGGTTACGGTCAAAGTTCAAGTAATCTTTATTTTCTCTGGTGGGGAGACAAACTCTGGTGGTCACGCCAAGAGATATCCACCGTGTTTCCTCGTATTTATGGCCGTTTATACATTTCTAATTCTTGGGCAGTTTCAGTAATCACGAAAGACTACACAAGTTACAACTTCGAATAATTTCTTGGAATCTTACAGATAAACAATAAAAATCACAATACAGACACATAATCTGTGATCACACAAAGATAATATACAATATTCATGCACTTGCTGAGGGTACCATGAGGTCCCGCCTTCTCAATCTCACCTTTTGCTTGAGGTGTGGTGATGCTCATTTTAAACCACCAACGTCTCTCTCTAATGAGAGAGCAGGCCAGTGGTCGTCTGGGACTATGGCAACTTTACCCTTTACATTATACAATCACAATATAGGCATGCAGTCTGTGGTTACACATGAGCATAGTTCACATTCATACTACAGGCACAAATTCTGTGGTTGCCTAACAGTTACACCATTTCCTTGATATGTTGTTTCATTGTATTTGTAGTTGCACCTCCATCCGGCCATCTACCTAACTTGTTCCAACTGCACTTTGCCCTGCTTATATTGTCTTGCCATCAGTATTGCTCAAATTGTAAAGTGCTTTTTCCACATATATTTTGCAAGAGCCATATTCCAAATTCTAATATCCCTTCCTCAAAACTCATCATTATATCATTCCTGTAACATCAGTTAATGCCTTTACATAAAATGGGGTGGGAATGAGGTGCAGTGTTAATGATTTGTGTAGATAGGTGGCAGATGAGGTTCAATGCACTTTAATGCACTTTGGTCGGAAGAACATTGAAAGACAATAAGAAACATAGGCTACAATTCTGAAGGGGGTGCAGGCTGAGAGACCTGGATATACATGTGTATACATCGTTCTGCTATAACGCGTGTTTCATAACGCGAATTGGCTATAACTCGATTGATGAATAGCGAACGCTGTTTGAATAACGCAAACTTTCTGTTGTACAGGTATAGTGATTTCCCTATAACGCGATTTTCTATGGGGATTTTCTATAGCGCGAGGTCACACAAGAACTCAACTATCACGTTAAAAGAGAACTACCTGTACAGATGATTGATGGTGGCAATACAAGTGGAGGAAGTAGTTAATAAAGCATATAATGTTTTCGGCTTCATTAATACATGTATAGAGTACAAGCCCAAAAAGGCAATGTTGAACTTGTGCAAGACACTTACTAGCCCTCAGCCAGAGTATTATGTACAGCTGTGGGTGCCACATTATGGGAAGATTGTGAATGCATTGGAGTGCAGAGTGATTAACAAGATTGGCTTCAGGAATGAGAAACTTCAGTTTATGAGAGGATAAGTGGGACTGCTCTCCTTGGAGAGAAGGCTTAGGGGAGATTTGATAGCTTTCCAAAATCATGAGTGGCTGAACAGAGTAAATAGGAAGAAACTGTTCCCATTCATAAAAGGGATAAAACAAGATTTAAAGTGATGTGCAAATGAAGCAAGGGAGATGTAGGAAAAATCTTTTTGACACTGAGTAGTTATGGTATGGAATACACATTCTGGAAATATGGTAGAGACAGGTTCAATTGAGGAATTCAAGAGGGCATTGGATGATTATTTGTATAGATATAGTGTGCAGGGACACAGTGAAAAGGCAGAAGGTTAACACTAAATAATAAAACCAGCACAAGCACAATAGGTTGAATGGCCCACTTCTGCACTGTAACAATTCTATGTTTCTGTTTCTCAACCTGTGACTGATCGAAGATAACGTGACACCAACAAATGTGAAAATTTTGTTTTTATACATTTGGAATGTACAAGCATTTATGTATATCTGTATTCCTATGCATAGATGTGTGCTCTGTGTGTGTGTGTGTGTGTGTGTGTGTGTGTAATTTTCCCTTTCTCCTCAATTTTGAGGTTTCAGATTTTAAAAGAAGTTGGGATAAATATCAATAAATACACTGCCCTGACCCCTGTATCTAATTATAAAATAGATTCCTCAAATGATTTGAATCACATCGGCATTGAGCAGACTTTTCTGCTACCTGCATCATATTACTTATTTTAAATGTATATATTACTATACATAACTTTACCATTTAATTCTTTAACCTTTGGGCTTTCCTGCTCAATCTCCCTAATGTCTCCAATTGAGCTTTCAGATTTAGAAGGCACTAATTATAATCATTAAGATATCCCTGCGGAAACATCACTGTGAAAAAGACTTCTATGACATAGATCTGACCTTCATCTATATGGGTAAGCCATTCTGTGCACTAACTCTGTTGTGGAGAGATGCACCACATGGAGGCCCATTATCAACATTATCTTCTGCATTACCTGTTTGTTGATGCAGCAATTGCAAACCGTGCACTGCCCTTACATAGATTGGCTGTGTCATCACTGTCGCAAAGTCCCGGGCAGCTGTGCGTATGAAAGATGGTTCAGGTCAAACAAAAACAGAAAAGGTCACACGATACTGTTCTAGCTCCCTCCTGCTCCTCCACTCACACTTCCAAGTCCCTAAGCTGTCCCAATTCGCCACTTCCCATGTTCCATTAAATAAAAACCAAAAGAACTCCGGATGCTGTAAATCAGGAACAAAAACAGAAATTGCTGGGAAAACTCAGCAGGTCTGGCAGCATCTGTGAAGAGTAAATCAGAGTTACCGTTTCGGGTCCGGTGACCCCTCCTCAGAACTCAGGGTTCTGAGTTTGGGTCACTGGACCCGAAACATTAACTCTGATTTTCTCTTCACAGGTGCTGCCAGACGTGCTGAGTTTTTCCAGCAACTTCTGTTTTTGTTCCCATGTTCCATTGTTCCCTCTCACTTCTTCCCACACCCATGCTGTCTTCCCCTCTTTCTTCTGTTCCATTTGCTGCTTCTCTGCTCCCTTTGTCACTTCTTTTGTTCCTTTAACACATCCTCCACTTCACCACTGATCCTGTTTTCTCCATCTTTTCTCCCAGATCCTCTCATATTTCCCACTCTCCTGGCTGTTTCCCATCTGCTCCCTCCCATTCCTACTGCTGCTCACTCCCCCATGAGTGAGAAGGATCGATGGAGGAAGGGGGCAACAGGAGAAAGTGGGAAGTGGCAAAATGGAAGATGCTTTGGATCATAGAGTGTATCCAAGTGGTTCTTTTGGATTCGGTTAAATTTAATTAAGACTCAACAACAACAATTTGCTTAAACATGAATGTTTATTAAGTAATAATAAATGATTGTAGTGGTAATAATAAATGGAAAAGAAAAGAGAAAAAGCAACAAATCACATGCCCTTTGCCCTGGCGGGGACCTCTCGCTCGATGGCTGGTCTGGAGGCTTTGGTTCATTCCTGGCACCGTTCACAATTCCAGTCCGAGACAAAGTCCAGAAACTTGGAACAAATCTCTCTCTCTCTGTTATACAGTGTAACAAACAGCCAGCACAAAGAAAGCAGATACAGGAGACAATACTGCCGATTGGTACAGAAAACACAGCTACAGAAAAACAAGTTGCAGGTGTCGTCTTTGGCTGGTAAAGGAATGTTCACAGTACTCACTCAAGTCATGCAGCTCGTCAAATATCATCATTAACTTTCCCAGCCTGTTTTCCCATCCTATACAATCTATTTTCTCACGCAGCTGTCGAATGTCATCATCAGCTTTTAGGCCTTTGGCCCATCCTATACAATCCACTCCTGACGATATTTGACAGCGCATGTTACAATTGCAAATGCAGATGCAAATCAGCAATAGCCATGCGAGAACATATAATAAGAGTATGTAACCTACACCAGAAAATTAAAACTACAATGAAAATAACCATCATCAATGCGAATAATATAAAAATAGGGTGTTTTATTAAATTAATGATCACAGTGGTTTTTTTCATGAGATTAGGTAGAGCAGCTGCCAACTGACAAATCATCCACAGCAGCACCCATCCATAATAAATTTGCATGCTTCTGTGAAGAAATCATATCTTATCAGTCTACAGTCAGATAACTCACTCTCTTTTCATTAAGTTCCCTCTGCCTATACACTCTGGTGCTTCCTGCCCCGTTATCAAAACCCAATAGTTATCACCTTGTCCACGGGCGAGTATCTCAAAAGGATTAGGTGGGTGTTGTGGGCAGTGTACCCCCACTTTTCCCCCTGTACAAAGGTCATTGGACGTTGTAGGTTTATTGGGAGGATGTAACTGGCTGCCCCGAACGTTCTACTCATAGGTGTCCCTCCTTTCAGAGGCCAATTCTTCACATTATACAATGCGTGTGGCAGCACTTTGAGCCACTCCTGTAATGTATGATTAGGAGTCAATAATTTAATTTGGTGCTTTAGTAGTAAGGAATGTGGAACATCCAATGAATCCAATTGTAGCACCTTTTGACCTGTAAAGTGTGAGTCATTATCTGATCGTATTTCTGATGGTTCACCATAGTGGGATATCAACTGTGCTAGGCCCTTGACAGTGTTACTCTGATTTGCTTTGGTTGTCGGGAAAGCTAACATTAGCCCAGTCCTGGTGAAGGGTCCCAACCCGAAACATCGACTTTCCTGCTCCTCTGATGCTGCCTGACCTGCTGTGTTCTCCAGCTTCACACTGTAGCGACCCTGACTTCCAGCATCTCCAGTTCTTGCTGTCTATTAGCCCAGAGTAAATGTCCACCTTGGTTAGCCAATATTGATATCATTGTTGGAATTGTAATGGGACAACATAGTCAACCTGCCAGATTGGAACAGGCCAATCTCCTTGCTTGATTTTTACCAACGGTTTATTCGGCAGTAAGATGTGTTTTACCTTTTGACATATCTCACACTTGCCAAAGACTTCTTTCACCAGATCGGCAGGTAAATGCAAACTTCGATCTCTTGCCCATTGCACAGTGCTGGGATAGCCTAAGTGTCCTGATTTTTCATGAGCCCATTTTCCAGAGTGATATGCTTCAGATGCATCTTCAATTGTTCTGGCTTTTACTACTCCGTCCACAGTATTGTTGTGATCAGCAGATTCCGAACCATCCTTCATATGGGCATCAACATGGCGCACAGTGATTTTCATGTGCTGTGCCTTTGCCCGTAATAGTTTCCATAGTTCTGTTCCCCACAGGGGCTTTCCAGCAATCTTCCAGTCATGTGACTGCCAGGTTGGCATCCATACAGCTATTCCGTTGGCCATTGCCCATGAGTCAGTATAAATGTGCAGACACTGAATCTCTTCTCCCTGCGCTAGTAGCAGAGCTGCCAATTCAGTGTACTGGCTCGATTCCCCCATCTCCTTCACGATGGATAATGGTCTGTGTAGAGGGATTAAATGCAGCCGCTCGCCACCACCTTTGGCTATTCTTCCGTTTGGCTGATCCATCAGTGAACCCAGCACAGTGACACGTATCTTCAGGTCATTGTTCGAGCGGAACGCCCCATTGAATAGGAGATTCAGGTATGGTCCAGTTGGGGCTCGGGGTTTATGGTATTTGTTCACGGAGTTTGGCAAACCCCTTCCTTTCCCTTCTTCACTCGATCAGCTATGTACCATTTCCATTTTACAATGGAGCTTTGTTGGTCTCTACTGACATTGTGGGTCACAATGTCAGAAAACACCCATTGTCAGAATTAGTAACTCAAGTCTGAGGAACACTTTGTTCTCGCCCGTCTGCCCTTTAGTTTCTACTAGGGCCCAGTAGGAGGCCATAAGTTGGTATTCAAATGGTGTGCAATGCCTCAGTCAGTTTTCTGGACCAGAAGCCCAGAGGTATTGCTTTCTCCTTTTGTCTCTCTCATAAGCTCCACATGGCTACATCTTATACTACCAATACTTGGAATTCAAAGGGTTAGCTAGGTATCCGAAGGGCCAGGGGAAGTGAATACTAGTGCTATGGGCCTCTTTAGTGGCTATAAATGCCTTTTGTTTTTCATCACCCCATTCGAACCGAGCTTTCTTCTGAGTAACGGCATATTGAAGTCTTAGTAACGTGTCTGTGCCAATATCTGAGCAGACCTATAAATTTCTGCACCTCAGTCTTGCTGGTTGGAACAGCCATGTCTTATATTTTATTCTTTACTTTTTCAGGGATGACTCTATCCCCTTTTGTCCACTGAATGCCTAAAAACTGCACTGATTGTGCTCGTCCCTGTATCTTTTCTGGGTTCACTTCCCAGCTTCTGTCTCGCATACGATGTACCAATGTGGCTAGAGCTTCCGCCACTGCAGTTTCCATTGGTCTGCGCATCAAGATGTCATCAATATAATGTGCTACATGAATGTCCAGTGGCAGCAGACACATATCTAAGTCCCATGCTACTAGCCCATGGCGTAAGGTAGGGCTGTGTAGGTATCCTAGTGGTAGCTGACAGAAAGTATATTGGCGACCTTCCCATGAAAAAGTCAACTCAGCTTGTGATTCCAGGGGATCTGGTCCTTGTGACAAACTTTCTATAGCAGTGACTGCATCAGGCACAGCCACCGACCATGGAAGAGCATATTTATTGAGTTGGTGGCAATCAACTTTCATTTGCCAACTTCTTACCAGGCTTCTTTACAGACTATACAGGGCAATTGTACATAGATACTGCATGTGTCATAATCCCCACAGCTAACAAGCCCTGTATAGTATCCCCAATCTCTTTGTGCCCTCCCAGAATACGGTACTGTTTCATCAAAACCACCCATAAAGGTGGAGGGATAATGAAATGCTCCCATTTTGTCTTGCCAACAGTAACCATCACAGCTCATATACCAAAAGAGAATTTACCCAGTGGGGTCTGCAAGGTGGTACCTTTTAATAAGTCCATACTGATAATATTTTCTGGCATGTTGAATATCAATACCGGGAGTACTCAAGGGGGTCCATTCCCCAAGGCCATTCTAATATTTGTCTAACTGCCAGTGTAATTGCCCACCAAATCCATTAATAACCATTCTGAGCCCTGCATATCTATGTGGATTGCCATGTATAATAGTAACTTCTGCCTCAGTGTCTAATAATGTGATGTCTCGTTGTACATTGCCTTTCCTCCAATAAACAGTGATAGGGATATGAGGCCTTGGGTCTCTGGTTGTCCCACCAAACGCCCTTACACAGACCCCGGAGTCACAGTCCCACCCCTAACTGATTGGTTGACTGGCTCGCCACAGCTGCCTGACCTCCTCCAGGCTAAGGTACAGGGATGCTGTGGGAGACGCAGTCAGTGTGGTTCCCTTTCCTCCCTCCACATCTGACGTAGTCTCTCTTACTTCCCTACCCTTTGGAGAGCAGTGGGTCTCCACGTATTGTACATGGCACCCATAGGTATTCCATCTATCTTACTCCTCTCTATTCCTGCTTTTAATAATGCTGCAAACATTTCCCTTCTGGTTATCTTTTGTTTCACCTTTGAACCCACCCCATCTCAAACTTGTTGTCCCTGTTTATCACTTGCTCGGGTGGGCCTTACTCTTTGCTTACCAGCGTCCACGTCCTCGAACTGTCCTAACAACAAATATACCTGTCCCACTGCCTGTCCCTGGGCTGGCCCTAATAGGGCTAACAGGGCATCTCTCATCCAGCCCATACCACTTTTCATTAGCCGACTCCTCATTCTAGCAGTGAAAGCTTCCTGGTCAGGACCCTGAAACTGTGGGGAATATATACCCGCTTGCATAGCCAAATCCCTCAAATGTTTCTCAAATGTTTTATACCTTCTGGTACGCTCTCCCATTTTTCAACATCACCTTCCCAATCTCTCGGGACTTGTTCCCTACTGCTAGTGTCAGTCAGTATATTCCACAATGATTCAGTTTGCCCTATGTTTCTAAAGATACTATTTGTACGTGGGTCAACACTTAATGCTCCCAGATTCCCTCGCTCTGTAGCACTCAGTGTAATATGGGTGGTATCCTGGTCCCATGACTGCGACAGCCAAGAGACCAAGGGCTCACTCAACTTCTGCTTAAAGAGCCACCCCAAATCCTGCAATTCGGACATAGAGCACTCTCTCGCTGTTCTCGAATTTTGTGAGTTTTAACCTCCCACCTGTTTTGCCTTATTCGTTATTAGGGGTCGTGCTATGAGTCCCTTTCCTGAGGATGGCTCCAGAGATAGAGCATCCCCTTCCCCGTCTGTCTATTCATTCTCTGAATCAGATGAATAACAAATGTCCCCATCCCAATGGTCGGGATCCCATTGTAAGGTTAATAAAGTGCTCACTTTGGCTTGGTCATCTTTCCAGTTGTGCTGTTTTGCTCTCTTTTTCTGTTGACCCATCACCAGACGGCAAACTATCTGGGACAACAAGGTGCAGGGCTGGATGAACACAGCAGGCCAAGCAGCATCATAGGAGCAGAGGGTTCTGTTTTTCCTCCACATACTCAGCTCTCTCCTGCGCTGTCTTAGCTGCTTCTGTTAGGGTGATGTTACGCTGTTCTACCACCGTCAATGCGGCTTCAAGCTGCCTGTTCTTGGCCCGGCACTCTTCTAATTGTCAACACGTAGAACGCAAAGCTGTTAATAAAACACATCCCATTTGCAATACATTGCCCTTGCTTTTGAGGAAGCCTCGTGTACGGCAGTCTGTATGACTAACCCTCCTTTCTCTATTCTTCCGGTTATAACTGTCCGCCATTCTTGCGGGGGTAATTGTGCTAACAAGTTAGCTACAGACCCGAATGCAGAGTCTGCCGCATTCCAACCTGGAATACGGAAGGTCTCCGGAGCATCAGGTTGCCTCGCCTTTCTCTTGAATATTTTCCCGAATCCCATTCTCGTCGCCAAAAGTGTCTTGGATTACAAGGTGTATCCAAGCGGTTCTTTCGGATTCGGTTAAATATAATTAAGAGAAGTTTCAAAAACAGCAATTTACTTAAATATGAATGTTTATTAAGTAATAATAAATGACTGTAGTGGTAAATAACAAATGGAAAAGAAAAGAGAAAAAGCAACAAGTCGAACGCCCTTTGCCCTGGCGGGGACCCCTTGCTCGATGGCTGGTCTGGAGGCTTTGGTTCATTGCTGGCACCATTCACGATTTCAGTCCGAGACAAAGTCCAGAAACTTGGAACAAAACTCTCTCTCTCTGTTATACAGTGTAACAAACAGCCAGCACAAAGAAAGCAGATACAGAAGACAATACTGCCGATTGGTACAGAAAACACAGCTACAGAAAAACAAGCTGCAAGTGTTGTCTTCAGCTGGTAAAGGAATGTTCACAGTACTCATTCTAGTCATGCAGCTCGTCAAATATCATCATTAACTTTCCCAGCCTATTTTCCCATCCTATACAATGTATTTTCTCACGCAGCTGTCGAATATCATCATTACCTTTTAGCCCTTCAGCCCATCCTATACAGAAGGTAAGGACTAGGGGAAGCTGGACACACAACACAAGGAAGCAGCTAGTAGGTGGATTGGGCAGTGAGCAGTCTGGGAACAGATTTTGGGGAAGCAAACAGAGGGCATCAGACAGATAATGGTGCTATACAGAGCTGTTGAAATCACACATGCATCACGTGCCTGGAATGGTAGTAGATTTTCTTTCCTTGTCTGACCATGACAGCTACCATAGAGAGACATCCTTTTTCTCCAGCTCTAGAAAAAGTAAAATTTTGAGAAAAAGTTGAAATAAATGCAACCATTTGGGGATATTTAATCTTGTTGTTAAATATTATTCCTAGTTTCATTTAATGGCAGTATTTTCAAGGATTCAGCTGCGGGGAACAGAACACCTGATTTGCAGTCCACACTATTTTCTAACCATTGAAATTTAATACATTCAAAGTGATGGAATATTATGGTTTCAAGAGGGATGTCAATAGAGTGTGTTCACGCAATGCACTTACGCATAGTTCTGTTTTTGTGTCGATTACCTGTTGGTCTTCTATCACATAATTTTCTGGATAATTGGCAAGTATAATTAATATTTACAAACTTGCACTTCAACAAATGCAAAGAGCTCAATTTAATCATACACCTAGAGTTTTGATTCTGATCAAACATGACAAATGAATCACAAGAGGAGAGATTTCAGTAAAATTAAGCTTTTCTCACCAACTTATGAAATCTCAGGATTTTCCACTTGCAGTTTTGTAAATGGGTCTTTCCTGGGCTGCTACATCCTGCTCCCCCTGCAGATGGATCGTGAAATTGTGCACAGATTCCTGTACCAGCCATGGGTCGGCCTCCAATGCACTCACAGAGCTGAAGCTAACAGTCCAGCACAGACCTGCAGCAAACCTAGCAAGTGGGAGCCTGCAGGGCCAAGAGGTGGGTGCAGATTCAGTAATTGGTGCGGGGCATTGATAAGCCTGGACAATGTGTGTTGACAGCACTAACGCTGCAATCGCAACAAAGTTTTGGGCAAAGCTGAGAACCCTTCCTGGCTCAGTGTATCACCTGTGGGCATTCTGGGAATGAGCTCCATGGAGCAAAGACCAACCATTAATGCCCAAAGAAAACAAACTATTTTGTAAGGTGATACAGATCTTCTGAACTAATTGCAAAGCTAATAAATGTAAGTCATCCCAGGTAACATTCCTACTACTGATCACAGCTCTGAAATTACTGCACTGTCATCACTGTTACGAAAGTCACCACTGTTTGGCACCATCTCGCCTCTACCAAGAGGCCCTTGCTACAATACAATTCATGGATGCTGCGAGCATGCAGAGGTAGGCGCTGAGTGAGTGAACACTAAGAGAACAAGCAAGCGGCATGAAATTATTGTCCCTTTGCTACAAAGGATATGGTGGAGGCTGGTTCAATTAAAACATTTAAAAGTCATCTGGGTGGGTATATGAATAGAAATGGGCCAAATGCTGGCAAATGGGACTAGATTTATTTAGGATATCTAGTCGGCATGGATGAGTTGGACCAAAGGGTCTGTTTCCATGCTGTACAACTGTATGACTCAATGAATATGTGAACAGACTCTGGGCCCATGATAGTTTGAATTCTGAAGGAACTGAATGAAACACAGCATCACAGATATATGTCTACTTCTTCTGTTGCACCATGATACTGAATCACACATCAGAGTAATAAACAACTCAGAGACAGTAGGAATTGCCGATGCTGGAGTCTGAGATAACAAGGTGTGGAGCTGGATGAACACAGCAGGCCAGGCAGCATCAGAGGAGCAGGAAAGCTGACGTTTCGTGTCTGGACCCTTGTTCAGAAATGGGGGAGGGGAAGGGGGCTCTGAAATAAATAGAGAGAGGGGGAGGCAGTGATGGAAGGTGGATAGTGGAGCAGATAGGTGGAGAGAAGACAGACAGGTCAAGGAGGTGGGGATGAAGCTAGTACAGGTGAGTGTAGGTAGGGAGTTGGGATGGGAGTTGGTCAGTGAAGAGGGAGGGGCAGGTAGGTGGGAAAGAAGACGGACAGGTCAAGGAGGTGGGGAAGAGAGGAGGGCTGGTCTTTTGGATGAGGTCAGGGGGTGGGGAGATTTTGAAACTCGTAAAATCCAAATTGAGACCATTGGTTTGTAGGGTTCCAAGGCTGTTCCTCCAGTTTTCGGGTGGCATTGTTGTGACACTGGAGGAGGCTCAGGATGGACATGTCGTCCAGGGAGTAGGAGGGGGAGTTGAAGTGGTTCGCGACTGGGAGATGTTGTCGTTTGTCGCAAACCAAAAGTAGGTGCGCACAAAGCGGTCTCCGAGCCTCCACTTGGTCTCCTCTACATCGGGGAGACCAGGCGGAGGCTCAGAGACCGCTTTGTGGAACACCTATGCTCGGTTCACGACAAACGACAACATCTCCCACTCACGAACCACTTCAACTCCCCCTCCCACTCCCTGGACGACATGTCCATCCTGGGCCTCCTCCAGTGTCACAACGATGCCACCCGAAAACTGGAGGAACAGCACCTCATATTCCGCCTCGGAACCGTACAACCCAATGGTCTCAATGTGGACTTTACGAGTTTCAAAATCTCCCCATCCCCGACTTCATCCCAAGACCAGCCCTCCCTCTCTTCCCCACCTCCTTGACCTGTCCGTCTTCTCTTCCACCTCCCCCCCCCTCCCTGCTCACTGACCAAACCCCACCCCCACTTCCTACCTACACTCACCCCTACTAGCTTCATTCACACCCCATTGACCTGTCTGTCTTCCCACCCACCTACCTGCCCCTCCCTCCTCACCGACCAGTCCCCATCCCAATTCCCTACCTACACTCACCTGTACTAGCTTCATCCTCGCCTCCTTGACCTGTCCGTCTTCTCTCCACCTATCTGCTCCACTATCCACCTTCTATTACCACCTCCCCCTCTCTCTATTTATTTCAGAGCCCCCTTCCCCTCCTCCATTTCTGAAGAAGGGTTCAGACCCGAAACGTCAGCTGTCCTGCTCCTCTGATGCTGCCTGGCCTGCTGTGTTCATCCAGCTCTATACCAGAGTAATAAACAATGTGTTGGTAACTTGCTCCCTCTAATGGACAAACAGTTGAGAAAAGTAGGCCCAAATGGTGAGTCTTTCTGCTGCTTGGCCTGCTGTGTTCATCCAGCCCTGCAAGCCTCTCTGCTCCTGTGATGCTGCTTGGCCTGCTGTGTTCATCCAGCCCTGCACCTTGTTGTCTTTTCTCCCTGATTTTTTTGTGAGATCAGTTTGGACAAAAGTAAATCAAGCTCTTCATAGATATGAGTTCATAATACAATATTGTTTCAAACATAACATCATGTCATTAGTCTCACAGAGTAACCACAAGGCTAATATCAAAACTGAACAAAGGGTTCTTATTTTTTCCAGCATTCTTGTACCTGACCAAGTTTTGAACTATAACTAAAGCATCCTGATTTGACTGCTCACAGTGGAGTACCCTTTCTGACTGAGCCTCCTTATTCAGGCAGTGAATTATTAGTGGTCACCCTCAACCATAGTATGCCGACCTTGCCTAATTTTAGATAGTCATCTCTCAAAATTAAATAAATGCTAGATGTCTTCAAAATGTATTCTATTGTCCACCTCTGCAATAATTATTACAATGAAAAAGAGAGGCTGGAAAAATCCAATTTTCAAAGAATAAGTAGGAAGGCAAGAAACCAAGTTATTAAATGATGGAGTTCTTTGCAGAATAAGTGGAGGGAGGAATGGTTAAAACATTAATTGATCAGTTTCTGTCACTGGATAGAGACAACAGTTTATTTTCGGTTTTTGGTTAGTTCACTGCAGAAAGAGAAAAGCAGAAATGCTGTCACTTGCAGTTTGGACTCAATTTGTTCCCATATTGTTTATGTAGAAGCTGTCTACCTGCCCAGGAGCCAAGCTGAGAGTCGTTGTCATGCTGATGACTCCTGGTCTCCATACTGATTCTAACTGAAAACTCAATCAGCTGTCTGTCTCTGGGCAAAGCTTGCTCTGCATATATCGCCACAGTACCACTGCATCTCAAATATCTTCCCCTACTGCTTGAACAAACTAACAGTATAAATATAACTCATAATAAGTTCCAATAACTTGTTCTTAATAGTGTCGCAACTCCTTCTACAGTCCTTGTTTTAAAACAGTCCTTCTCCCATTTTGGACCACAGTCCCAGAAACAACCCACACACTCCTTGAAATCCTGTCATCCCAACTGAAATACACTCTACACCCTATGAACTGATGACAACCTCAACACCTGAAGTCATACTTCCAGCTTGCTTGCAAAAATCACTACTACAACCTGGCAATTAACCCAAGTTGCAACGTCCCAGGTTTCATCTTCTATGGGAAATCTAGACCACCTTCAACTACTTTAAAGGACAGGGCAGGGAAGATGTGGCTATTTGCTGCACAAATTAAACAAAAGGAACAACCCAAAATCTGAATGTGGCACTCCCAACTCAAAACATCGCTCACACACTGAACTTCTGCCCTGACAGATCCTTTACTAGTGGCAACTCAACTATTCAAACTGCATCAGCGGTAGGTATTGAATGGTTTCTTGATCTCAAACAATACTGTTTCCGCAGTCATGCAAATCAAAACATTACAAACTTGAGAATATTGGCACCAACAGGAAATCATGAGAAATTTAGATTGTTTTTAATTCATTTATGGGATGTGGGCGTTGCTGGCTCGGCCAATATGTTTTGCTCTTGAGAATGTGGTGGTGAGCTACCATCTTGAACTGCTGCAGTCTTTTTGCTGTAGATAGATCCGTAATGCTGTTAGGAAGAGAGTTCCAGGAATTTGACATTCAGAGAACGGTGATATATTTCCATGTCCAGATGATAAGTGGCAAGTGGTGACGTTGCAATGGACTGAGTCTTATGATTATTTTTTGGCTAGGTCCAAATTTCATCAGGTTTTTTTTGGAGTGATTTTTGCTGCAAGGCTTAATGAGTTTCCTCACCATCTCTGACCAAAATTGCCTTATTAATGACCAATACCTTCACCATATATTCCGCATGTCCAATTCCAGCTCCATTTTGCCATGCATTGTTTCTAGGACAACGGATTTCCAGGTACATCCCTGCCTCCTTCCAAAGCTGCCCTGTCTGTTGAAGGACAAAATCTGAACATCAGAGAAGGGGAAGATGGCAATGTGATTCTCTGTCAGGGGCCAGGAGAGGCCTGGGTGCTGGATGTAGTGTGAAGGAAGGTGGTCCTCTTCCAGGAGGAGGCCAGGCCTCCAGACCCTGGCAGCCTGGTCTGAGGTCACCAGCCTGGCCAGTGCTGCTTCCAAAGTGCAGAAGAATGACCAACAGTGCCATAAGAAGGTCAATGACCAATGACAGAAGGGAAAGTGTTAGGGAAAGTGCTGCACTCTTCTCTGTCCTTCTTCACACTCACTCTATCACTGCTACTGGGTCCATGCTGACCAAGTCTTCCAAACTAAACTAGTCCCAGTTGCCTGTGTTTGGGCCATATCCCTCTAAATCTTTCCTTTTCATGTACCTGTCCAAATGTCTTTTAAATGTTGTAACTGTACCTACATCTACCACTTCGTCTGGCAGTTCATTCCACATATGCACCATCCTCTGTGTGAAAATGTTGCCCCTCAGGTCCCTTTTAAATCTTTCTCCCCTCACCTCCCCTCACTTCTCAAACTCCTAAGCTACAGTGAAACATGTCCCAGCCTATCCAGCCTTGCCTTATAACTCAAACGCTCCAATCCTGGTAACATCCTGGTAAATTGTTTCTGAAACCTCTCCAAATTAATAATATCCTTCCTATAGCAGGGTGACAAGAACTGTACACAGTACTCCAAACGTGACCTCACCAATGTCCTCAAAATGATGTCTCAACTACTATGCTCAATGATCTGAGCAATGAAAATAACTGTGTTCAACATCTTCATAACCACCCTGTCTGCCTGTCTTGCCCTGTTTACTTCACCAAACTGCAACACTTCACATTTATCCAAATTAAACTCCATCTGCCACTCGTCAGCCCATTGATCAAGATTCTTTTGTAATCTTAGAAATTTCTGAAGAAGGGTCTAGGCCCGAAACGTCAGCCTTCCTGCTCCTCTGATGCTGCTTGGCCTGCTGTGTTCATCCAGCTCTACACCTTGTTATCTCAGATTCTCCAGCATCTGCAGTTCCTACTATCTCTGAAACAATTTTAACCTTCTTCACAGTTGACTATACCACCAATTTTGGTGTCATCTGCAAACTTATTAGTCATGCATCCTAAATTCTTACCAAATCATTTATATAAATGACAAACAATAGTGGACACAGCACTGATCTCTATGGAACACTACTGGTCACAGGTCTCCAAAGAAAAAACCCTTCACTGCCACCATCTGTCTCCTAATGTCAGGCCAATTTTGTATCCAATTGACAAGCTCTCCCTGAATCCTATGTAATCTAACTTTACTAATCAGTCTATGTGAAACATTGCATGCCACTGCCTCAACACCTTCTCTCCCTTGTGCCTTGCAAGTACTGCCAACATCTCTATGACTTCTGAAGAACATTGCCCAGCTTCCCCCGAAGCCACCTCCTGGACTTTTGAGGATGAAGGTACCTAGGCCTCAGAGGAAACATCAACCAAGCCTGCCTCCTGCACCACTGCTAGGTCAGATACTGACACCTTGGTGGGAGGGCTAGGCCTAGAAAGTTGCCATCACAATCTGGTGAGCATCTACCTCACTGTGACAGCTCCGCAGTCCGTCAGGGAAGAAACGTCCCAGGCTGCGGGCACTCAGAGCCCTGCTCAAAGACCAAACAGCACTCAGCCCCAGGCAGGAGAGGACCCAGTGATGCTGGCAATCTGGGACTTTGTGCACATGCACAGAGAAGAATCTGGGGAGCAATGGACCTCATTGCCCAGCAACTGTGGCAATTCATTCAACCACCTGTCTGCCTACATGAACAGGTTGATGGTCTAGCTCCCACTGGCTCAGCTGGAGAGATTGTACCCATTGCTCCTCAAGACAAGGGGACAGGGAACTTGGCGATCACTCTGGTGATCCTTCCTCACAAGGAGACAGGGCAGTGCCAGGAGGCAAACAGCTGGACCAGGAACCACATACTGGCCCCTCAGAAATGTCGTCTCGGAAGACTTCAGAGATAGCTGGGCCCTCCACCTCCACACAAAAACCTTGGAAGTTCTTACTGAGGAGAGCGAACCTGCCTCTGGCAAAATGATAACTCACCATGTCTGGCCCATCTAGACTCCAGCGTCTCTGTGGTCCCCAGCCAAGCCTCTAGGGCCACCTCCACAGAACCCCAGCAAATGTGCCTGTGCCAGCCTACCTTTCCCATACAGCCCCTGGCATATCAGGTGACCATCACCATCCCCACCCTTGAAGCCAGGGTGCTCCTGGCTGTGAGTGAATCCATCTCTGGCATGACCTCCTTCCCACCCATCCATACATAGACCTCTATCAGATTCTGCCCCATTTCGCTAATACCCTTGTTCCTCTAGATGGTAGTGGGTTTGGAATGCAGACTCTGAGGACCCTTAGTGAATTTATGCTGTGCCTCTTGTAGATGGTACGCTCTGCTGCTCCTTTGCATTGGTGGTAGAGGGAGTGAATGATTCTATATGAGGTGCCATCAAGTGGGCTGCTTTGTCCTGGGTGGTGTTAAGCTTCTTGAGCATTGTTGAAACTACTCTCATTCAGGTAAGTGGACAGTATTCTTTAACACATATGAACTGTGCCTTGTAGATAATGGACAGGCTTTGGGTAATCAGGAGGGGAGTTACTTGATCTATTATTCTTAGTGTCTGACATGATCCTGTAGCCACAGTATTTATATGGCTACTCCAGTTTGGTTTCTGGTCAATGGTAAACCCCAGGATTTTGAAAGTGTGGGATTCATTGGTGGTCATATCATTGAATGCCAAGAGGTGATGGTTAGATTGTCTGCTGTTGCAGATGGTCATTGCCTGGCATATGTATGGTGCAAACGTTACTTGCCACTTGTTAGCCCAAGCCTGGATATTGTCCAGGTCTTGCCACATTTAGACACAGACTATTCCATTCCCTGGAGTGTTGCAGGTGGTGCTAAATGCTGTGCAATCATCGACAAACATCCCCAATTCTTACCTTATGATTGAGGGAAGGCCATTAATGAGGCAGTTGAAGATGGTTGAACCTCATACACAGCCTTGAGGAACTCCTGCAGTGATGGAGCTGAGATGACTGACTTCCAATAACCTCAAGCAACCTCCCTTTAACTAGGTATGATTTCAACCAGTGGAAAGTTTATCCCCATAATTCCCTTTAATTCGAGTGTTGTTCTGGCTCCTTGATGCCAACGGTCTGTTATCTGGTATAATGGAATTTCAATAATTTCTTGGTTATAGGAACATAGAAAATAGGAGCATGAGTAATCCATGCTGCCCTTAAACCTGCTCCACCATTTGCAGCTCATCTTCTGACTCATTTTCCTGAACTGTCCCCATATCCTTTGATGACATATACATCTATTGATCTTCATTGAACTGACTTCCAATAGGATTTTGAAAGTTAAATACCACAAACCATTTCTTTGACAATTTGGCTTAACTGTAAATTAGTCAACTTTCGATGTCATTAGGTTTATGGGTAACAAATAGATAACTTTTTTCAATGCGCTACATTATCTTTTTCTCTCATAATTTTGCAGATCATGGAACATCTAACCAGGTCAACAATTGGCCTCTTTGAAGCAAAGGTTCTGGGATTTGGATAACTCTGAGGAATCTTCAGCACAACCCAGAATGACAATCAACATTCAGACTTATTGCTTCACAATCAGGCTATTCAAGGGAGAAATCCTGAAGCTTCCTGCAAAGAACTGAAGAAAAGAGATAACAAAGAACATGGAGGAAGGAAGGACAGGGTGCAGCACTGCCAAAGCCAGAGCAGGGGGGCAAATTATTGAGGAGAGATTGAATACACCAGATTAAAACACCAGTACTTTCCACCTGACACAGTCTTAATACACACCACATCAATGTCTTTTAACTTAATGGTTACATCTGATTCTGAAGACAAACAGCTTCACCAAAAACAAAACATTTTACTTTACTACAAAATACTAAAGTTTTAATTTGATGACACCTATTGACAAATAACACTACTCAATCATTAATGAGGCAGTATTGGTATTTGCCTTGTGTGCTTGGTTATCGTTTCTCATGTGTCTACAGGTATTTCCATAATCACTATAGATTGGAAGGTGGAAGGTTGCTGAATTTATTCTGACAACCCCAAAGAGCTTTGGCTACTAAGAGTCCACTTGCAGACTGCATCAGCTGGGGCAAACTGGCATGGCAGGTTGCCTGACACCAACAAGGTCACTGGTTGAAAGGCTGACTGGGCAGATGTATGCTATCATCCTGACTGAACACAGCAAATGCTGGAGATCACAGCAGGTCAGACAGCATTCATGGAGATAGCAGGCTAATGTTTTGAGTCTACATGACTCTTCATCAGAGTTGAAGTGAAGAGTGCAGGGGGCAGCATTTATGCCATGGTTGGGGTGGGGCATGTGGTTAGTGGGGTGTAGAGTGCTGGGGAAGAAAGGATATTGATAGTTCAGATTAAGTGATCAGAATGTGAGAATGGCAGAACAACGGTGTGTCGAACTGCCGGACTAGAAAGAGCAGACAGTCCCACTGAGGTGGGGAGAGGGGAAAGAGCACCTGGTGACAGAGATAGAACATAGAACATTACAGCGCAGTACAGGCCCTTCGGCCCTCGATGTTGCGCCGACCTGTGAAACCAATCTGAAGCCCATCTAACCTAAACTATTCCATTGTCATCCATATGTTTATCCAATGACCATTTAAATGCCCTTAAAGTGGGCGAGTCTACTATTTTTGCAGGCAGGGCATTCCACGCCCTTACTACTCTCTGAGTAACAAACCTACCTCTGACATCTGTCCTATATCTATTACCCCTCAATTTAAAGCTATGTCCCCTCGTGCTAGCCATCACCATCCGAGGAAAAAGGCTCCCACTGTCCACCCTATCTAATCCTCTGATCATCTTGTATGTCTCTATCAAGTCACCTCTTAACCTTCTTCTCTCTAACGAAAACAGCCTCAAAACCCTCAGCCTTTCCTCATAAGACCTTCCCTCCATACCAGGCAACATCCTGGTAAATCTCCTCTGCACCCTTTCCAATGCTTCCACATCCTTCCTATAATGCGGTGACCAGAACTGTACGCAATACTCCAAGTGCGGCCGCACCAGAGTTTTGTACAGCTGCAACATGACCTCATGGCTCCGAAACTCAATCCCTCTACCAATAAAACCTAACATACTGTACGCCTTCTTAACAATGCTATCAACCTGGGTGGCAACTTTCAGTGATCTATGCACATGGACACTGAGATCTTTCTGCTCATCCACACTACCAAGAATCTTACCATTAGCCCAGTACTCTGTATTCCTGTTACTCCTTCCAAAGTGAATCACCTCACACTTTTCGGCATTAAACTCCATTTGCCACCTCTCAGCCCAGCTCTGCAGCTTATCTATGTCCCTCTGTAACCTGCAACATCCTTCCGCACTATCCACAACTCCACCGACTTTGGTGTCATCCGCAAGTAAAGCTAAAAGAAAGGGAAGAAATGGGAGTTGGTTCATAATTTGAATGTGTTGGACTCAATATTAAGTCCAGACGGCTGTGAAGTGCCTAGTCTGAAGCTAAGATGTTGTTCCCCCAGTTTTTGCTGTGATTCACTGCAGCACTGCAGCAAGCCAAGGACAGACAAGTAGGCATGCGAGCAAGACAGTATGTTAAAATGACCGGCTATGGGAAGGTTGGGATCATGATTGCGTGCAGATCGGAGGTGTTCTGCAAAGCAGTCATCCAGTCTGTGTTTGGTTTCTCCAATGTACAGTAGGCCACATTGGGTGCAGGGAACACTATACACAAGATTGGAGGAGGTACAGGTGAAATGCTGCTTCACCTGGAAAGACTATTTAGGCCCTTGGATTGTGAGCAGGGAGGAGGTGAATGGGCAGCTGTTGCACCTTCTGCTCCTAGGTAATTTGCTAATCCTAATTTGCCCCTACACATGGTGTCATCCTGAGACAGGGCAGCAGGTTTCTCTCCTAGTCAATGCCACTCTCAGGGGGCTGAGCTTCAGTATTCCCACCGCTCTGCGAAAAAGCAGATGCACTGTGATATTGGGGAGGCATTGGTGTTGACACAGGACTGTTATTCTAAAGACCCAGGTTAATTCACTGAAAACATGGGTTTCAATCCAGCCATGACAAATATTCTGGAGGCATAAGTTTGAATCCTAGCATGATAGTCGGGAAATTTAAATTTAATTAAATATAATCTATAATCTGTAACACTGATTATAAAATCATCTGCTTGTCGCAAAACAAAACATTTCGATTGCCATTCTCATTTAGAATTGAAATCTGCGATTCATAACCAGTCTGCCTTATGTGTAATGCTCCATTGCTGTGACAATGTTATTGACACTTAACTATCCCTGAAATATCCTAGCAAACTTTACACTTGTATCCAACCACCATGGAAAACTGTAATCAGAATAAAGCCAGGCAGACATTGATTTGGTCCTCATCCTGCAAAGTCTTCCTTCCCTAAAACCCACTCCTGATTTTACGTATTAATTGCTCCCATTTTACGTGTGGATCTATTCCTTAAAGCACAAACAGAATGTAAATAATAGAACCTTCCAAAGCTCTTGGATCAAACATTTCAAACCTTTAGAGAACGAGACTGGAAGATTTATTTGATACTTATTTAGTATGTGCATTATCACAGAGTAAAGCAACAGCCTCATCAGTCATGAGATGTATTTCTTTAAGTTCATCTTCAGATTTAGCTGCAGATTATTCTCGGCAGTGGAAGTCATTAGAATTGAATTGAATAGAATAGCAATTTATTGTTACTTGTATAAACGAAAATACAGTGAGATGTGTACAAGTCGCCACAATTCGGTGCCATTTTAATTACATAAATTATAAAAAGAAATAATTGACATAAAGTAAGGACAAAGGTCATCTTTCGTTTCCTCTACGGCTCCTGGGTTTTTTTGGCCACTGAAGCCGGACCGGACCCAGCACGCTGTCACTACAGAAACTGACACCGAAACCATTGCATCGCCACCACAGCAAGGACGGATAGACCAGACTCACCAAGTCACTGCTGCTGAAGCTGTCACTCAAGCCAAATCACCATTCCAGTCATCGCCTGAAGCTACAGCCAGGAGGAACGATCCGGAAACCCCACCAGGCTGCCACTGCTAGAGCCACCGCTGACAGCAGGAACGGACCAGACCCACCGCCTTCGATAAAGCCGCGGCCACTGGCTAAAAAGGAACAGAGATTCGGGTCCATCATACTGCCGGCGCTGCAGCATGCCCACGTAACTGCTTTCCTGTACCACAGCTGCAGAAAAGGAGGTGAACTTTGACCCAAAAGAGAAATTAAGAAAAAAAGAAACAAAACAGGGGAGCGGCAGTGAGAGCACACGGGCACAGAGCCCAAACACTTCCTACACTGCCGCTGCTGTCATCTTGAAGACATTATTTGGATTGTACCAAAACTGAATGGTCACCTCACTGAGGTCAGACACAGGGGCCTTGGTCAGTCCTGAAATGGTTTAAACAGGCCTACTGTCTCTAAGGGAGTTTAAAGCCAAACGGATGAGCAGTAGGGTTTCCGATGAAAGAGTAATTTCTGGTGAATGTTTTCTCCAGTCATTCTACTGCCATAAATGTTGGCTGTTACTCCTCAGCATGATGGGTTTAACCACTTAGAACGGCCTGACAAAAGGCATAGTGCAGGTGGACTGAAGGGGTCTTTGAATAAGTGCAGGCTTGGGTTGGAGTAGACCTTCTCCGGTAGCTTATCTGTAACCATTAGCTTCCAGGTGTTGTAAGGTGCCAGCGGTAGTGGTGGGGGGCTCCAATGCTACTCACAGGACAGGTTACCTGGGGAGTTGATTGAAGAGTACCTGTGCTGTTGCACATTGTTGGGTTAAGTTGCACCTCAATAGGTTTGGTACAATACTGCAATGTAGTATTCTGCAATTGGTATGTGATGAGAAGAGCTGAAATTCCTAACATCTTGACCTGTGATCATTGTGAGGCGCTGGCCAGTTTACTGGGGAGCTTGTTACAAGTTTTATTTTTTTCCTGCAGTGTTCAAGATGTTCTATCTGTACAGGACAGTATTGTCAAGAATAATGCCAAGATAACCATGGTGGAGTTCGTGCTATTCACCAGACTAAAGCCCCTTTAAATATATTAAGGAGATAGCCTAGACCCTAACTTTTCCTTATTTAAAGGCAAGTGTAAGGTGCTGTGTTCCAGAAGTAATCTGATTGCTTACCTACTCATTTTTAAACAAACCACACTTTATTCTTACACCCAGTTAAAATACAAACAAAAGAAAGAAGAATTGTTCTAACTTTACTAAAGTTACTTTATTAGTTTTGAACAGACCACTCATCATCTCTGTTTCAAATTCTCCATAATGAAAAAACGGACAAAATACACTTTTTAAAGCCGTAGTATCATCACAATGGTGATTGCATCTTTGGTCATCTTGGGTAAGGCTGACTTCTTACAGTCCTGGCATTATTAAAGTAGAATGCACTAGAAATTGTTTTATTGGTGCTCAGTTGTACGCACAATGCCTTGCAGTTGGACAACTTTACAATATTGGTGGGATCTTATCGGGATTTGAATGATGTGGTCTATCGGAGACATGTGGCAGAATCGGACGAGAAGTCTGGTGAGGCACATCTCTACATTGTCGATTTGAGTTGGGTAACAGTGAGTGAGGGAAGATGTAACAGGCATTAGTGAGAGTGATAAAGCATAAGCCTTTTGTGGGAGATGAGTACTGTAGCAGAGAAAGAGTGAGTGTGAGGAATTCGAGAGAAGGTGTTGGCATTAGAGCTGGCGAATGGAGAAGGTCATTGACCTTCCTTCAGCACTGGACATTTCTCCGGATAGCTGAGACTGATTTAGCCCAGGGGCGAAGAGCAGGTTGGCATGATCTGGTATTGTGGCCTCCACTGCTGTTCCTGGGGGAAGAGGGTGTTCACCTGTCGTGGCACCACCCCATCCAGCAAGATGTCTGTGATGCGGGCACCAATTTCCCCTTGTCTGCCAGTTGCAGGGCAAATCTCAGCAACTGTGCAGGGCATCTCTGGACTGATTGTCCGTCTGGGTGCACAACAGGCTTTTAAAGATTATGCAGGCACAAGAGATGCCAGGATATATATGCGAAGTTGTTCTAGGAATGCTGCAATTGGGACAGGAATTGGACATAAAGGACACTACAGGGACATGGTAGGTAGTCAATGAGACACTTTTAATGAGATAGGATGACGCCTTTGTCGTATTTCATGCGGTTATTTCATCCTGGCATTATTCTTTTCACCCATAAGCCCCCAGAGCTATTTGTCCCAGAGCAGCTACTCAATGACATCAGAAAATTAGGAAGGAACAATTCTTGATATTTTGGTGAATGTATCTGTCTGCATATGTGGTACACAGCAGTAAGGTTGAGGAAAATTGCCCATGTTTTGAAATTTGTACCACGTTCATAGAGTATTAGCCTGGGCCTCTAGGTTACAAGTACAAAGAACAAAGACCAGTACAGCACAGAAAAGACCCTTTGGCCCACCAAGCCTGCACCAACACACACAATGCCTTTCTAAACTAAAAACCATTTGTATGTACATGGCTTGTATCCCTCCTTTCCCTGCCCATTCATGTATCCATCAAGATGCCTCTTAAATATTGTCACTGTATCTGCTTCTATGACCTCCTCTGGCAATGCATTCCAGGCACCCACCACCCCCTGAGTAAAAATAGAACCTGCCTCTCACATCTCCTTTAAACCTTAAACCTATGTTCCCTAGTAACTAACATTTAATCATAGAATCTCTATCGTGTTGAAAGAGGCCATTTGGCCCATCGAGTCAGTGCTGAACCTCCAAAGGACATCCCACCTAGACCCAGCTCCCCTACACAATCTCTATAACATCCTGTATTTCTACCCTGGCAAACAGACTCTGACTGTCCATTTTATTTATGCCTTGCATAATTTTCTAAACTTCTTTCATGTGTTCCCTCAGCCTCCAACGTTCAAGTGAAAACAAACCAAGTTTGTCCAATCTGTCCTCATTGCTTATAACCTCCAAACCAGGCAACATCCTGGTAAACAATTTCTGTACCCTCTCCAAAGCCTCCACATCATTCTGGTAAATGTGGCGCCCAGAACTCTATACTTTATTCTAAATGTGGCCTAACTAAATTTCTATTCAGCTGCAACATTACTTGCCAATTTTTATCTTCTATGCCCTGACCAAAGAAAACAACCTGAGCTTATCCAGCCTCCCTTCATAGCTAAAGTCCGTAGCTAAATCTCACAAATAAAATGGGACACAGCACTAATCTAGCAAAAACAATCAAGTTTATCAAGCCTTTCCTCAGCTACTGCACTCCAATCCAGGCAACATCATGGTAAAACTCTTCTACACCCTATCCAAGGCCTCCACAACATTTCTGTAATGTGGTGACTAGACTGCACACAATACTCCAAATGTGGCCTACGTGTGTTTTATAAGTAAACCTGCAACATGACTTGCCAACTTCTAAAAGCAATGCCAACCAATGATGGCAAGCATGCTGTATGCCTTCTTTACCATCTTATCTACTTGTGTTGCCATTTTCAGGGAGCTGTGGACTTGTATTCTAAGTTCCCTCTGTATATCAACGCTCCTAAGGGTCCTGCCATTTATTCTATACTTTTCTCTTGCATTTGAAATGCATCACCTCACACTTGTCTAGATTAAACTCCATCTGCCATTTCTCCGCTCAACTTTCCAACTGATCCAAATGTTGCTGTATCCTTTGACAAAGTTCATCAGAATCCATGACACCAACAATGCTCTTGTCAGTTGCAAACTTACTAATCAGACCACCTACATTCTCCTCCAAATCATTTATAAACAAAGGTCCAGTATTGATCCTTGCAGAATACGATTGGTCACAGACCTCTAGTCAGAAAACACCCTCCACAACTACACTCTGTTTTTCATGGCCAAGCCAATTTTGTATCCAACATATCATCTCACCATGGATGCCAAGTGACCAAATCTCTGTAACAGCCCACGATGACGGACCTTGTCAAATGCTTTGTAAAGTCCATCTAGACAACATCCACTGCTCTACCGTCAATCATCTTCATCACTTCCTCAAAAACCCAATCAAATTTGTGAGACAAGATCCCCCCCCATGTAAAGCCATGCTGACTATCCCTAATAAGTCCATTCTTTTCCAAATGGGAGAAATCCTATCACTAAGAATCTTTTCCATGAATTTCTCGACCACTGATGTAAGTCTCATCAGCCTACATTTTCCTGGATTATCCCTGTTGTCGTTCTTAAACAAAGGAATGACATTGCCTATTCCCCAGTCTTCTGAGACCTCACCTGTGGCTAAAGAGGCCTCAGCAATCTCCTCCTTTGCCTCCCTCAGTTTCCTGGGATAGTTCCCATCAGGTCCCAGGACTTATCTACCTCAATGTTTTTCAACACCTCCTCTTTCTTAGGATTGACATGCCCTAGAATATCAACAAAACCCTCCCCATCTTACCAGCCTCGTCCTTCTCATTGGTGACTACCAAATGTGAAGTAATCATTAAATATCTCACCTACTTTCTTTGGCTCCATGCATAAATTCCCTCTATTGTCCTTGAGTGGACCTATCCTTTCCCAGCTACCCTGTTGGTCCTAATATAAGTACAAAATACCTTGGGATTCTCCTTAATCCAAATGGCCAAAAATATTTCATGGCCCCTTTTAGCCCATCTAATTCATTGTTTAAGTTATTTCCTGCTTCCTTTATATTCCTCAAGGGCCTTCTCTGATTCTAATTTCCTAACTTACATTTACCTCCCTTTTCTTTTTGACTATGAAGAACATCTTTCCAAGACGTCGTCCCTCCTTACTGTAGCAACTAACTTCTTAATTAATAACGTGACAGCACCTCCTTTTTCACACCATCCCCTGACCTGCCTGAAGGTCCTATACCCCGGAATGTTGAGTTGCCAGTCCTGCCCTCTCTCAACCATGTCTCTGCAATAACAATAACTTTGAAATTACACATGGTCCATCCATGCCTGTCACTCATCTGCCACACCTATAATACTCCTAGCATTAAAGTAGAAGCCATTCAGCCTCACTTTTCTTTCTTGACACTCAGCATGTCTGACCTCCTTCTGCCTTGATTTCTTCATTAAAGTTTAATTTCTGTCTGTTTGTATCTCTTTAAGTATCTTCTTTTTTTCTGAAAAAATATCCTATATAAATGTTTTATTATTGTCAGCATGTCTCATCTTATTGGTCATATTGGCTACCAATATAGTGGAGCCAGAACAGAAACTTTTGCCTTTGATAGTCACAGCTCTAGCTCTAATTTACCTTATAAGTTACAGTCAGAAGTTTATAACTCCCACAAAAAGCAGAGACCCTGCGCGTCAGAGGTTTTTCCTGGAGAATTCTGCTAGATAATGTGATGGAAGGTCATACTTTACAAGCTTTAATACCTTAAAACTCTCTGAGTAAAATACCTCAGTGAAAATAATTATTTTGGACTTCATTTAAAAATTATCTGTTATAAGTTGCAACTTATATGGATATGGACGGGTTGGACTGAAAGGTCTGTTTCCGTGCTGTACAGCTCTATGATTTTATGGCACGTTAAGTTTGCATTGGGCGAACAAAGAAAAATGAAGTAGGTTGGGTTTACGTAAGTGCTTAAGTCGGATGTCAAAGCAGGAAGTAGCAGCCTGGCCGTACGCAGTTTAGTATTGGCTGAGTGAACTTGCTGAGAAAGAACAACAATGTCACCGTCTCCAAACGAAGAGTCTACACCAACTCTAAAACAGGTAAGTAAGGAGATTACTAATATCACATTGACCAAGGCACAGGTCTGAAATTGCTTGTGAAGTCTACTCAGAGGTAAGTGGAACTCCAGCAGGATGTCAGTCCCTATTTATTTCACGAGACGCTGAACGAGCTGGGTGAAAGATCAATCTCTCCGCCACGCTGAAAGGAAAGAAAGCCAAGGGCAACAAGGTGGTCCTGCCCCCTTCCGTCCAATTTCAGGTGAAAAAAGTTGTGAACCCTCGTGTTCGAGAAGAGGCCCTGAACCTTCGGAGTAGGTCAGGACAACCAACCCAACAGGAACCTGAGGCGGTTTGTCGTCAAAGGGTCATTCTGTACCAAAACCTGAAGGTGCCTCCAGCAGTTAAGCAGTTCACTCAGGACCTGGCCAGGCAGATAGTCATCCAGCTTTTCAACCTGGCCCATAAATCCCGGCCTGAGGCCGAGCTGCAGAAGAAGCAGCCGCTGTTGGTACGAGCCCAGCAGTTCCGCGAGCAGGAGTGAACCGTCTCACCACTCTGGTGGCGAATAAGAAAGCTCAGCTGGTAATTGTCGCACACGATGTCGATCCCATTGAGCTGGTTGTGGTCCCTGACTGCTCTCTGCTGGAAAATGAAGGTTCCTTACTGCAAAGGCAAAGCCGGCTCGGGCATCTGCTGCACCGAAAAACTGCCACCAGCCTTGCCCTGGCTCAGATCAACCTTGGCGTTAAGGGAGCAATGACCAAACTGATCGAGGCTGTACGAACAAACCACAACGAGCGGTTTGATGAAATCCGCAGTCACTTGCACGGTGCTATTCTGGGCCAAAAATCCGTGGCTCGTCTTGCGAAGCTGTAGAAGACCAAGGCTTAGGAATGGCAACCAAACTGGGCTAACTCAGTGCGCACTCAGCTCGCTGTGCATGTAAGGAACAGTAAAACTGTTTTCTTTTTAAATAATATTTCAACATGTGGATTGTTGCATGGAATAAGAGTTTTAACCAAAAGAAACAAATCTTTAACGTTTTCTCGTTCAGACCTCAAGTTTCACAGTTTGCAGTCTATGTGTTTCTCTCCAGCCATTGCAGCATACTCGGTATGCAGGAATTATCAGTAAGGTTCTGCATGACTGAAAATGTTAACTATTTATTTACACAGCACCACAGAAGTTCAGCTAAAACTGTGGCAACATTCAACATAGAGTTTCAAAGATGGGCAAAGGAAATTTTGATGAACTAATGAGAATATATTGGGTAAACAATTGGAATTTTCTGGTCATACAAAGAGTGGAAGCTGAAGTAGGCTGTATGGGCAACATTCTTTAGGATAGAAAGGATAATCGACAACCCATCTTGGGCTTCCTAAGTCAATGCAACCGTCAAGAAGGCACAACAACACCTCTTCTTCCTCAGGCGGCTCGGAAATTTGGCATGTCTAATAGGTCCTTCACCAACTTCTACAGATGCATCATTGAAAGCATACTGTCCGGGTGCATATTGGCCTGGTATGGCAACTGCTCTGCTCAGGACCGTAAGAAACTACAGAAGGTGGTGTGCACAGCCCAGACCATCACGGAAGCCAACCTTCCGTTCATGGACTCTATTTACAAAGCTCGCTGCTGTGGAAAGGCGGCCAACATCATCAAAGACCCATCAGACCCTGGTAATGATCTGCTACAACCTCTTCCATCAGGCAGAAGATACAGAAGCTTGAACACATGCACCAGCAGGTTCAGGAACAGCTTCTTCCCAGCCATTATTAGACTGATGAATGGACTGTCTAACCTCAAATAATGCTGATCTTGCTAACATTGATTTTGCCTGGAACACGTCCTGTGTGACATAAGCTACATGCCTCTGTCTAAGTTTTTTTTAGAACTTTGATCTGTACATTCTTGCGTACTATGATCTGCCTGTACTGTTTGTAAATAAAGCTTTTCACTATACTTTGGTACACGTGACAATAAATCAATCAATCAATATCAACGTGTCTTCTTGCCATAATCATGCACTGTCTACCATGATGCATTCACTGCAGGCGCTTACCATCTGTTCTAATAAAGTATAGACTATATGGTACTCCGTTGAATTTGTAATATTGGATAGAATCTAACTTTTTTGGCTAAGTCTGAGTGGCTTTGGCTTTTCACCTTGAAGCCTAGAGAGTTTTCTCATCCTATCTTACCAAACTCACCACGTTACTTACCTATTCTATCCCTACATTGGCTGTGATGTCAGATGTTTGGCCTCATCTTTCTATTCCCATGACAACTCATAACAATGCAATCAGGAACATGCACCCAACTCGTACTCAGCCAGATTACATCTCCGTGCTCTTTGCTTGCTCTCGTAGCACTCATGTACTCTGAACCCACCTGGATGCTCACAGCATTCCTGTTTGCAATGTGTTATGTTTTTGCATTTTGCTTCCTAAGCTAGAGACACTGGCCTCACAGTACGACTGTCTTGCCATGCAGTTTAGCACAGACACAAAGCCGGGATGTTTGTCATGCTTGTCAGCAGGCCTTAGTCAAGCCTATGGGATAGTCTTCACTCAGGGATCCCAGCACAGTACATCGAGAGCAGCCTCTGTCCGGAGCTTGCTCAGAGTCACAGTTAAGATCCTCTCTTAATAAGAGGTGAGTAGCTGAATAGCGGCCGCACTTGATCTGACTTGACTCTTTTTGCCCCATTGAGGGCTATTGTTTTCCTTCTGCATTGAAAGTGAGGTAGGTATTAAGAAGATGAAAGTGGGTGGGTTTTTTTCAGCAATTTCTGTTTTTGTTTCTGATTTCCAGCACCCAGAGTTCTTTGTTTTTTTTTGTCAAGAGCTGTATCAGCCAATGCAGGACTAATTATGAGTACCAAGCTAAGCAAGCCAGAGAACTACTGATGACATGTAACATCCCAGACAGACCATGGATGAAGCTGGGAGTAGACCTTTTCAAAGGAACTAATTATCTTGTCACCATAGATTACTATATTGACTACTTACGCGTGGACCAGCTCAATTCAACGACTTCCAGTACGATTGTTGAATGCCCAAAAACCA
>NC_063332.1:78090668-78107700 GCF_021869965.1 Rhincodon typus
TTGTAAAGTGGAGATCAGGGATTTTCTTTCTTTTAACCACTCTTTTAGTAGATTACGAGGGGAAAGATGAGCTTCTCTGGGTGCGTTAGGGGTAATTATTAGAGGGGAGCCCCTACTCCTGTCATAACAGTTCTAAGGAAGGGTCACTGGACCTGAAACGTTAACTCTGGCTTTTTTCTTCACAGATGCTGCCAGACCTGCTGAGCTTTTCCAGCAACTTTGTTTTTGTTCCCATTTTTTCTTGTCAGTTTGTATCTTTAGCTTGTATTGCCTCGTTAGGCACGGTTTGGCCACTATTCTCTTTGTGCTCCTGCACAAGACACGAGTACCAACTTTTTTAATTCACCCATTCACTCTTTGAATGTTTGCCATTGCCTTTGCACTGCCATTCATTTCAGGAACATTTCCTGACCCATCATAGCCAGCTCAGGCTTCATACTATCGTAGTTTCCCTGATTAAGATTCAGGACCCTAGTCTCAGAATCAAATACCTCACTCTCCACCTTGATGAAGAATTCTATCTTATTATAATGTTGGTATATGTAACCAGGACAGTAGTCCACAGAAGTAATGCTGAGAACCAATGACACATGGTCTGAACTCCCTTTTACAACTGCGGAAGGCTAATCAAAAAACTTCAAAAGGCACTTGGATCAGTTTGGGGTGGGAATGGTACGCAGGAAATTGCAAGAACAAAACCTTATGTGTGAAAGAAATAAGCCATGAACAAAGTTCAGAGAAAAGAAATGTTGATGGTGTGTTATTACCGTAAATTGTATTGGTGGCTACTTGATCAATTGATCAGTCAGATCAATCAATCAAAAGACTAATTCAAGCGTTTGAATTGGACTAGACTCCAGTGCATTAGGTGGATGTGCTGGTGATTGTTGGATAGTTGGGAGAGGGCCTGCAAGCAATAGAACTCTTGTCCCCACTAAACTTGGGTGCCCCCGACATTTGATGGGTGGGCTGGCAGGAGGGAATTCCCGGTCAGCGATGTCCTCATTCCTAACTTGATGTACATGGAGCAGCTGGGCTCTATACTCAGGGTGACTGGCCCTAACTCTCCCACCATGGGCTGTTCCTGAGGTTTCAGTGTCAATATTCAACCTGTGCTGTACCAATAAATGAAGCCCTTTTCTGTTTCTTTGAAACCAACCTTTTTTGGCTGGTGATGCTGGCAACTCATTGAGCAGCTGCCAGAACTTAATTTCCTACCACCTCACCTATCTGGTTGTTTGGTAGGTTCGGTGACTCAGAGATGAAAACAAAAAAGTGCTGGAAATATTCAGCAAGTCAGGCAGCAACTGTGAAGAGAAACTGTCAATGGGCAGAATCTTAATGTGGGCCTGAACTATGTGGGCTGTGGTGAACTTGGGGGAGAATTATGTGAGAAGTCCAGCGAGGCCCATCTTGACATTGGGAGCAAATTGCTTAATTTGCCTTGTGGCAAGGCCACTTTTATGTTAGGCAGCAGTAACTTGCCAATTAGGAGAGGATTATTGGTGTTAAGTGCCTTATTAATTGCACAACTCATCTCATTAATATTCAGCTTACTATCTTACCAAACTTGCCAAATCAGTCAATGGGTACCTGATGCCTTCAGCTCACTGCCGCCTGTAAGAAGCCTCCATGTTACCCAGGCCCAAACAGTATCTAAGGCATCAGCTGCACACATCCCTCATTGATGGACATTCACATCCAACAATTACTAACCATTCAGGATCCTAATTGTCACCTGTCTGATCCACTTGCAGGATGCTTCAGAATCACAGGTCTGCGTTGTGTGTGCACCAACAACTGGCGTTGAAAGACTGCTGCGAGGTCACTTTGTTCAACAGTACAGGCAGCCAGCGGCTGGATTGACCAAGTTGTACCTTGGGGCTGCTTGCTTGTTCTCTTCATGTTCGCTTACTTAGCGCCTACCTGCATCTCACAGCATCCATGATGTGCATTGTAGCGAGGGCGTTGGTGGAGGCAAGAGGATGCGAAAAGTGGTGACTTTTATTCTCGTGGCAAAGGAGTCGTGTGCCTGGTCACCAGGCCCATGCCGCTTAGCGGAGCACTTGATAAGGACTGAAATGTTGAACACTTTTTCTTTATTTTTCTGCCTTTTATATTATATGTTTTGGTTTATTTTCCTGTGTTTTAAGATGGTGCTGGTGAATGACAACACTCTGCAACACTTTTCCTTGTATTTTGTAATAAAATACACATGACAATTAATAAAGCAAATCAAATTGAGCCATGATGTTAGTGCATTGAGAGCTTCAGCCAGGGGCAAAGGTTATTAGTACTGTTGGACTGACATGCTCTTTAGTTGGGATCTGTTCAGTGGAAGGGGGATGTCTTGCTGTATGTAACACTGAGATGTCAGTCTAACAGTCTAACATGTCCCAGCTGCCTGCGCAGCAACCACACTGTATGCTTAGTCAACCAAATGATCATGTTGGAAAGTGAGTGGGGTCTCACTCTCAGTCCTGACAAGGGGCTACTAATGGCAGTCAGTCATAGGCATGGTCTGCACACAGTCCAGAGATTTGGTCACAGTCATTCATCTGCTTGGGGTTATCATAGTCAGGAGACTGTTTAACTGCAGTCTGGGGAATGGAGAACAGTCAATATCGTAAGCCAATCACAAGCAAACAGGGGAATTGTGTATTGTCAGTTGAGGAGATGCAAACACTGAAGTCAGGGTCTGTTCAGTGATGCCTCAGGGATCCATCTCAGCTTCCTCCAGAACTCCCCAGGATCTCAGATGCCAGTCTTCAGCCAATTTGATTCATTGCACATGATACCAACAAATAATTGGGGGCATTGGATACTGCAAAGGCTATCGGCCCTGACCACATTCTGGCAATAATACTGAAGACTTGTGCACCAGAACATACTACTCCCCTAGCCCAGCTGTTCCAGTACAGTTACAACACTGGCATCTATGCAACAATTTAGAAAATTGCCCAGGTATGTCATATACACAAAAAGCAGGACAAATCCAACCTAGTCAATTACTGCCCCAAGTCAATCATCGGTAAGGTGATGGAAGGGAATATCAACAGTGTTATCAAGCAGCATCTGCTCAGCAATAACCTATTCACTGACACCCAGTTTGGGTTCCAGCAGGGTCTGTTACAACTTTGGTTCAAGCATGGACGAAAGACCTGAACTCCAGAGGTGAGGTGAAAGTTACTGCCCTTGACATCAAAGCCCCATTTGACCGAGTGTTGCATCAAGGAGCCCTAGCAGAATGAGGCAGTAGGAATTGGGAAAACTCTTCACTGTTTGGAGTCACACCTGGCACTAAAGAAATGGTTGTGGTTGTTGGAGGTCATTCATCTCAGCTGTAGGTCATCTCTCGAGGAGTTCCTCAGGGTAGTGTCCTAGGTTCAATCATTTTCAGTTGCTTCATCAAGACCTTCCTTCCATTATAAGTTTGGAACTAGGGCTTTTAGGTGGTCACTGCACAATGTTCAGCACCATTCACAACTCCTCAGATACTGTAGTAGTCCATATTGAAATACAGCAAGACCTGAACGGTATCCAGGCTTGGGCTGACAAGAGCAAGTAACATTTGTGCCTGGCATTTGTTTGGCAATGATCATCTCCAAAGGAAATAATCGATGTACTACCCTTTGACATTCAATGGTATTACCATCACTGAATCCCCAACTATCAACATTCTGGAAGTTAACTAGTGAGAAACTCAATTGGACTAGCCATATAAGTTCTTGGATTAGAAGAGCAGATCAGAGGCTAGGAATACTTTGGCGAGTAACTCATCTCCTGACTCCCCAAAGCCTATCCATTATCTAGAAGGCACAAATGAAAAGTGTGAGGGAATATTCCCCACTTGTCTGGATGTGAGCAGCTTTAAGAAGCTTGACACTATCCAGGACAAAGCAGCCTGTGTGATTGGCACCACATCGACAAACATCCATTCTCTCCACCATCGGCACTTAGTGGCAGCAATGTGTACCATTTATAGGATGCACTGCAGCAACTCACGAAGGCTTCATAGATTCTATGAACATTCAATCTAAAAAGACAAGGGTATTCAAGTAACTGTTTCAACATAGTATCGAAGATACTGTTCAGTGACTTGATGATCCAGCAACTCTGACTACTCATCTTTTAGGATGCATGCACATTTAAAGTCTTGTAGGTTTAGTGGAATGAATTGTTGTACAGTTTATAAATGTGTGTATGTGTTGTAGAATATCGTAGAATTGCTTCTTGCTGAGCTGCTGTTAGCAGCAACCAGAAGTGTAAATGCAGCATTGGGTTAACATATTGTAATTGGCTCAGTTGCTAACCTAGGTTCAATTTTGTAGAAGCCAAAAAGGCATCTTTGGATAAATCCCAACTTGAAACACTTCAAGTGACAGAGATATCAATAAAAGTGAATGGACAGGATGTCCAAGCTGTACTATGACAATTTATAGATGCATAAAGCCTTTAAAATACTAGCACAACCCAAAGCCTTCCACAGGAATATTATAAATCAAAATTTATATTAAGGCAGATGACCAGAAGCTTGGTCAAAGAGGTAGTTATTAAATAGTGTCTGAAAGTAGGAAAAAGGTAGACAAGTTTAGGGTACAATTTCTAAGTCTAGGGCAATTTCAGGGCCTGTGATAATAGAATGTGAAAATTAGGGATGCTCAAAAAAGCTGAATTTGAGGAGCACAGATATTGCAAAGTCTCGTGGAGCTGGAGGAGATTACAGAGGTGTTGAGGGGGAACTTGAAAACAAGGATGAGAATTTTAAGAACATGGTGGTTTTTAACCTGTAGCCAGTGCAGCCCAGTGAGCACAAGGATGGTGGATGAGCAGTACTTAATGCAAGAAAAGAGGCAGGTAACAGACTTTGGGATGTCCTCAAGTTTATGGAGGGTAGAATATTAGTATATGGGAGGCTGGCCAGGAATGCATTTTACTGGTTGAGCCTGGAGGGAATAAGGGCGTGGATGAAGGTTCCAGCAGTGGATCATTTGAAATAGGAGTGGTGTTGGGCAGTGTTATGTTTGTAGAAATAAGTGGTCTTGATGAGAGGAAGACGATGTAGTCAGAGGCTAACCTTGGGTCAATTATGACACCAAGGTTGTGGTGCTTCCAGGAAGAGGGGTGGAGTCTGTAACATTTTGCACAGTAACTCTGGAAGTTGGAACCATTAAAAAAAATGCTGATTTTTTTCTGAGCTTTTCCCTTGCTCTGCATTAAATTTGCTGGAAGTTTGGAAGAAACTCTATTTACATGTTTAAGTAGTGTTGGCATAGGGGAGAAAAACAAAAATAACTTTGACTAAAGTTGTGCCAGTATTGTGTAAGAAAGTCACAGGAAACTCAACCTGTGTTGTGTCTATCTGGCATGGAATTGCTTTATAATAAATCTTTGGAGCATTATCTTTGAAATTTAACATGTAGTTACTCACTTCTCATGATAATCAAATCATGTGGAGTCTTTCAGTATAAACAATTTATAATCTGTAATTTGAAGCCGGTTCAGTTTTCTGGATAACATTTCTTATTCTACACTAGCCCTTTTTGTGCTCATATGATTATTGCCTTGAGCTTTCTGAGTTGTCCAAAATTAATATTGGACTGTGGGAGTAGAAATATTTTATCATTTGACACCAAAACCTTTTACCTCTTTAACCTCCTTGTTGGTAAATGTTAAAACAGTCGATGGACTTTGTAAAAGAGATAATGACAAAATATTTGAACTTTTTAATGAAGGCAACGACTCTAAAGATTTGCATGTTTTCATGGTAACAAATCTCATAACATAATAAGTGAGAACATCCTTTGAGCCTGCTCTGCTCATCAGGATGACCATTTCCGATTTTGGTCTTTAATTCCTATTTCCAGGCCGTATTCCATATTCCTTGATGCACCGAAAATCTCAGTCTTGAATATATTCAGTGTTGGGAAGCCTACAACCTGCGAGATAGATCATTTCAAAGATTCATACTCCCACCTCCAAGTGTTGAAGATGTCGTTTCTGTTCAGCAGAAGACTCAAGACCTTAACTCTGTTTCCCTCTTCTCACAGCAGCTACCAGCATTCCCCAGCATTCTCTGTGTTTGCCCACCTCCACATTCATCTTGCTGGGGGTAGTAGGGAATGGTGGTGGGGGCAGTAAATTCTTTTAATTATGAGTGTTGCTAACACACAATAGAAGTGTTTTGTGATAACATAAACATTAAAACGTACAATTCTGAAGCTCCCAACAAATGGTAAGGTTTAACTGAAGAGTCAAACTAAAGCAATTATTTTTTTCCTCTTTCAATTTGAAATGCAATTCCAACTTTTCTGTGTTTTAATTTTTTTAAAAATTAATTTCAGGTTACATTTCCTGCTCCCTTTACCATGGCTTGGCACCAATGCTTTGGTACTTTCCACTTCAGGTTTTGGGACTCACCGGCTATGAAATCTTTGCTGCAGCTTATGTCTCTCCCTTAATATTGAACATCACTGCAATCTGGAATTTGGTGAACAACAAATATATGCTTGCTCTTCTCAGGCTAATTAGTTTAGGTAAGTGAGTTCTTTGCTTTTTTTACAACTGATAAACATGTAACCTCCCATTTATACAGGCACGTGCACCTGCTGTATTGTAAACTATTGCAGGTATACCTGAGGCAAATGTGAGTCAACCTACAAAGATTTCATCACAGAACAGGCTGCTAATATAACGAATCCCTGTAGTACTGCATGTGCACAAACACAAAAACATCATACTCAAGATACACTGTGTGATGGGCCATGCACCAATTAACACTGATCTATGTTTTGTCATGGATTACACGAGGGACATCAGGAGGTACAAAATTAGTAGAGAACAGGCCCCAATTCTTTCTTCCAAATGAGTTTCTAGTCCTCTGATACCTCCCTTCAATTTCTGTACTTCCCATCTGAGCTTAGGTTGTAATTTTTGGCAAGTTTCTTTGACCATGGATGCTTTTGAATGTTAGAGATGAGCCCAATCTTGCTTGATAGAGGGGCATATAGAAAAAATTCCCAGCAATTAAATAATTATTGAGTATTTTTAAAAATCATTGAAGAAATATTCTTGTTTGGTGTATGATATGTGAAATTGTTTAGTTTCAGAAGCACAATGGATTAAATTAAGTACTTGCATTAAAAGCATGTTTTACTTTAAGAAAACCTTCAAGGGACAGACCCAGGATCAGTGGTTAACTATGAATAATAAAGATATTAGCAAAATTAAAGAAAAAAGCATATAATTGTGCAAAGACAGGTGGCTGGTCCCAAGATCAGAACATTAAAAACAGCAAAGAAGGCACAAAAAAAAAACAGAGGTCACCAGAATCACAGGTGCTAATTCCATTCACTCTCATAATATCAAGAATGTACTGGATACTAAAAAGGCTATGGACCCCAACATTCCACCAATAGTACTGAAGACTACTTCCAAGGTGCACTGCAGAAATTCGCCAAAGATCCTTCGACAACACCTTCCATACCCATGCCATCCAGAAGAACAAGGGCAATAGAAACATGGAAACACCACCGCTTTCAAATTCCTCTTCAAGTTTCTACCATCCTGACTTGGAAAAATATCACTGTTCCTTCACTGTTGCTGGGTCAAAATCATGGAATTCCATCTAATGGCATTCCGGGTGTGCCTACAGAACACAGACTGTTACCGTTCAAGGAGGCAGCTCACCAGCACCTTCTTGAAGGAAGTTAGGGTTGCCATTGAATGCTGGTCATGTCTCTGAGTGAATATCAAAAAGAAAAGCCCAGGACCAGCAGCAATCTCCATCAGATGCTGAATAGCTTCCGCATGAAAATGTTGCAGCTGAAGGTTCTGATAGGATAACCTTGATGCCATTCACTCCAGATGAGCAAGATGCAGAAATGCTGCTGACTCTCAGACTGAGGACTTTTTTGGACAATGTCACAGTGGTATGCCAACTGCTGGAAAAGGACCTGAATTATGAAGAAGTGGGCAGGACCTTTTTGGTCCCAAGCCAGAAAGTAGGCTTTGACAACACAACTGGCTTTCTCCAGGTGCAGTGAGTAACTGCACACCCAAGCATCATATTGTTACGTGTCTGAGTTCATCAATGGAAAAGTGGTCTGTTCCATCAATGTTCGAGTCATCTGTGACATTGGTACCAAATCCTGAAGTCTGTACCAGGTACCCACAACAGGAAGTGCTATGATGCTTATATCCTTGAGAATTCTCATGTTCCTCGTTCATTTCAAGGGCCAGGTGCGTTGCGAAGATGGTTATTTGAAGGCAAATGCTACCCTCTACCACCAAAGTTGCTGATTACGCAATCCCCTCACTGAGGCCAAGTGTAAATACAGTGCAGCCCATTCTTTGACCAGAGCCATTGTGGAGCAGACAGTATGCCTCCTGAAGATGAGGCCTTTTGTATGGTAGTCAGAGTGTGCTACATAATCCTAATATGCTGTACTTTGTGCAACTTGAAGGTGGAGTCACAGCTAGACAGGAGAGTGAAGAAGGTGTTTGGTACACTTGCCTTTATTGGCCGGGGTATTGAGTACAGGAGTTGGGAGGTCATGTTGCGGCTGTACAGGACATTGGTTAGGCCACTTTTGGAACACTGCTTTTAATTCTGGTCTCCCTGCTATAGGAAGGATGTTGTTAAACTTGAAAAGGTGCAGAAAAGCTTTACAAGAATGTTGCCACTATTGGAGGGTTTGAGCTATAGGGAGAGGCTGAGTATGCTGGGGCTATTTTCCCTGGAGTGTTGGAGGCTAAGGAGTGACATTCTAGATGTTTATCAGGGGCATGGATAGGGTGAACAGCCAAGGTCTTTTTTCCCGATGGTAGGGGAGTCCAAAACTAGAGGGCATAGGATTAAGGTTAAAGGGGAAAGATATAAAAGGGACCTAAGGGGCATCTTTTTCATGCAGAGGGTGGTGCTTGTATGGAATGAGCTGCGAGAGAAAGTGGTGGAGGCTGGTACAATCATAACATTTAAAAGGCATCTGGATGGATACATGAAAAGGGAAGTGTTTAGAGAGATATGGGCCCAAATGCTGGCAAATGGGACTGGATTAATTTAGAATGTCTGGTTGGCGTGGATGAGTTGGTCCAAAGGGACTATTTCCATGCTGTACATCTCTATGACTCTATAACTAGAGTAGGTGAAAAGTTGATGTGATAGACTGTGAAGAACTTGGAGAGTTGCAGCATTCTCTAGAGGAGGAAAATGAAAATAATGAGCAGGAAGAACATCACTTTCTGTACAATAGAGTACAGCAACGTCAAGTGCAATAAGCTAAACAGAACTTAATTGACACTTGATTCCAGTGGATGAGAGCTAGGTTCAGTAATCAGTTTGTTTTGACAATACACAAGTACTCTTGTCCGTTCCTAGAAGCCAATGAAGCTTCTGTTTGTTTATTATTCGCTTTTGCTGTTGCTGAATAAAATGAAATATTTTGAACCATTTGAAAACTTTCCAATATGTAATGGTCCCACATAAACCATAAAATGGTATGCTATGCTAGGCATCGGGGTAAGAGCAGCACTACCTTAAACAGGATTGTAAGATGGGATGATACCAAGGAAGGGTAAATTGTGTATCTTGGTTCTTGTATAGCAAAAGATGTGTGAATGTGCATTTGTATATGCAATGAAATGCCAGCTATGCCATCTATGAGCTCTGAGAAACATTTGATTTTGTGTCCCCTTCCCACTAAGTGCACGGTGAAGGGCAGCTGTAGACTGCCAATGCTTGATTGTATGGACAGCTGGTATTTTAAGATGACTCTAGCACCAAGAATTCTGAGTGTCCTAGCAGTGGCTAGTACTTCTGTCAATGAGAGAATGCAACAAGCAGGGCAGCACAGGGGCAAGCTGCATAGGTAATAAGGTGCATTAGGGAAGACAGCCTGAGAAAACATTGACACTCAGCCTGGTAAGCCACTGAGCCTTTCTGGTAAAATTCAGTTATCATTATTTTCATGATAAAATCATGTAAGGAGACCTTTGGCTTAATATAACAAGGAGTAAAATTAGGAAGGATAGAGACTTATAGGTATGTTAATGTCATTTTGTATTCAGAGATATGTGTGAAGTTGTTAGGCTGTAGAATTTGCTTGAACTATTTAAATAGACATTTGATAGTGCAGGACTTCAGTATTGCTTGAAAAAAGAAGGTATTTTGTTGAAACTTTCCAACGTGTTCTCAACAGAACAATTCACAAGAAATAACAATATAAAGGGGAAGAACATTTTTATTTGTGCAGATTGGTTGGCAGGTGATCTCTAGTCAAAACAATGTCATGGAGAATTTACCAGTAAGGTAATGCCTGACAGTTCTATGAACTATGTCAAAATTTAGACCAGGCCAGTTGACTCTGATTTGTCAAGGCATTGCACTTGGCGATGAACCAGAGGATGCTATTGCCTATTTTCCTCAGTTCAAACAAACATGGTATGCATACAGCATTCTTTGCCTCCAAAGAACTGAGTCCAGTTTATTAATGCATTTCGATTCTAATACAAAGGTGACAGACCTGAAGCATGACTAATAATTTTAAATTGGCTGTCAGCATAATTCTCAGCACACTCAGAATGATTTAGCAAATGTCCAATCACAGTCTCACATAACATTGGATGCTATTTAGAGTTTTGTAAGCATGGGCTCGTGAAGTATGGTAATTTTCCTGTTGCGAACAGCTGAAGGGGCATGGTCTTTGATACAATCCATCAATTTTTGTGACTAATGGCCTACATACCTGACATCACGCAGGTATTGAAACAGGCGAAGATAGCGATTACACATGCTGCAGTAGCAACTTGAATGGTCTTTGCCACTAATAGGGTTTTGCTGTCAAGTCGAAAAGGTGTTCCGCTCTATCACACAAATGAGTAATATGGTATATGAATTGCAGTGCCAGTTTAAAGTTAGATATGTAGATTGTGAGGCCTACAGTCTGGTGGATTTTGTCAAGCAGCATGTCTGTTTGGCTGAGAGTTAGCAAGAACTGCTGATGCTGGAATCAGAGATAACACAGTGTGGAGCTGCTCCTCTGATGTTGCCTGGCCTGCTGTGCTCCTCCAGCTCCACACTGTCTGTTTGGCTGTTTGTAACATGCAGAGACTCTAAACGTACCCAACCAGGCCATGCAAATAAAACTGTAACACCGTGTCGCACATTAGGTGTGATTCAATAATTGCCCAATGTTTGCTAAATAATCCTAAGAATTGGGGTAATTCTTAGCACAAACTATTTAAGACTGTCAGTCAGGCTCACAGTGGGGCACACCTATGCGTACTGGAGGCTATGTGTATTAATAGATTGGACCCTGTTCTTTACAGATAGAACATTTACACATAGTATTCCTGATTCAACTCAACAAAGTAGTGACATCCATTCCCTGGTTCAACCCTTACAAAAATATCTTGACCAATCAGAATCAACCCAACTGGCAATCATCATCAAGCCGGTGAGTTCTCCATGGCAACACATCTACCAATCAGAGATCAGTAGGCAGCCAATCTGCTTGTTCTTGTTGTACAGTATGAAAATTTGGTTCCTTTTACATTGATTTTCTTATGAATTATCCTGATGAGTGCAATGTGAAAATCTTTCACACAATGTGTCTTTTTCAGCAATACTATTTTATCTATTAAAGGTTAATTTTATGAGGACTCTAATTAACCACTAATTTTCATTATTCTTTAGGGAATTCTAACTCATTAAAGGTAGATAATCAATGTTCCATTTTAAGTGTAATTGAAGTGAGTTAATGCTATCAGGATGATTCATCTATTGTTCTACTGGAATGCAAATTTATAACTATAGAAACATAGAAGATAGAAACAGGATTAAGGCCATTTGATCCCTCAAGACTTCTCCACCATTCAGTATGATCACGGCTGATCATTCAAGTTCAATAGCCTAATCCCGCCCTCCCCCAATATCCCTTGATCCATTTAGGCCACAAGAGCTATGTCTACCTACTTCTTGAAAACACAATATTTTGGCCTCAACCACTTTCTGTGATAGCAAATTCTACAGGCTCACCACTCTCTGGGTGAAGAAATTTGTCCTCATCTCAGTTCCTTTAGCTATGACCTCAGCTTTTGGATTCCCTGGTTGTTGGGAAAATCCATTCTGTGTTTACCCTATCTAATCCTGTTAGAATTTGATTGGTTTCTGTGTGATCCTTCCTGATTCTTTTAAATTCCAGTGAATACAATCCTAGCCAACTCAATCTCTCCTCATACGTCACTCGTGCCATCCCAGGAATCAATTTGGTAAACCTTCGCTTGCATTCCTTCTGTAGAAGGGACATCCTTCCTCAGATAAGGAAATCAAAACTGCAACCAGTATTCCCAGCATGGCCTCACCAAGTTCTGTGTAATTGCGGCAAGACTTTGTTACCATAGACAAATCTTCTTGTTATGAAGGTCAACACAATGTGTACCTTCTTCACTGCCTGCTGCACCTGCATGCTGACTTTCAGCGACTGGTGCATGAGGACACCCAAATCTCGTTGAACATTCTCTCAATTTATAGCAATTCAAATAATAATCTGTCTTCCTATTTTTGCTATCAAAGTGGATAAACTTACATTATCCACATTACACTGCATCTGCCCACTCACCCCACCTGTCCAAATCACACCACAACATCTCCATATTCTCCTAACAGCTCACCCTTCCACTCGGCTTTGCAACATCTAACAATTTTGAGATATTACATTTAGTTCACTAATCTAAATTATTAACATATATTGTCAAAGCTGGGGTCCTAGTACTGCTCCTGCAGTACCTGACCAGTCACTGCCTACTATTTAGAAAAAGACCCGTTTATTCCTACTCTGTTTCCTCTCTGCTAATCAATTTTCTATCTATCTCTATACACTATCCTTATTTCCATGATCTTTAATTTTACGCACATATTATGATATTATATCCTAGAGAAGATGACAATGGATATAATGCACAAAAATAGGTCATTTGGCCCATTCAATCCATGTTGGTGTTTATGCTTCACTTGGCCTGCTCCTATCTTTCCTAACCTAAATCTGTTAACATACTTCTATTCTCTTCTGCCTCAAAGGCTTGTCAGCTTTTGCTTAAATGCAACTGTACTATTCTATCCAACAATTTCCTGCCTATTGCAGTGAGTTCCACATTCACACCACTGTTCTGGTCAGAAATTTCTTTTGAATTCCCAATTAGATATCTTGGTGACGATCTCATATTGATAATTTCTAGTATTTGCTCTTTACTACAAGAGAAAATATTGCTTGTATGAAAATCTATAATCATTTTAAAATCTTCTAATTTAGTTCATCCCTGAGCCTGATTTCTTCAATAGACGAGGTCCAGTCTATTCACTGTTTAAAAAAATGTACTGTATTCATAAAAGTTGGAAAAACACATTGCATTGCAGTTGAAATTTGATATTAAATAAAGTGCAATACAGTTCATATTTCTTTCAATATAGTATGTGGAATTTTGAGGTGCTTCACTATTTAGGGCAGCCCAGTGGCTCAGTGGTTAGCACTACTGCCTCACAGTGCCAGGGACCTGGGTTTGATTCCAGCCTCGGGCGACTGTCTCTGTGGAGTTTGCACGTTCTCCCCATGTCTGCGTGGGTTTCCTCCAGGTGCTCTGGTTTCCTCCCACAGTCCAAAGATGTGCAGATTAGGTAGCTTGGTCATGCTAAATTGCCCATAGGGATGTGTAGCTAAGTGGATTGGCCATGGGAAGATGCGGGGTTACAGGGATAGGATAGGGGTGCAGGTGGGATGCTCTTCAGAAAGTGGTGTGGACTCAATGGGCTGAATGGCCTGCTTCCACACTATAGGGATTCTGTTCTATGAATTACAGGTTACATTTACAATACATATTTCATGTCAAACCTTCTCCAGTGCTCACAGTTCTAGCCTTTTTGGTCACTGTGCTAGGAAACTTTAGCTTGTGGGCTTTTCACTTTGGCTAATGGCTTAACTTAAACTGGCCAGGTCGACTGTGTTTCGTCAAGACATTGTCCTGATGGATGAATCAGAGAGTGCTGTCACCTGTTTTGTTCAATTAAAACAGGAGTAGTGTGTGTACATATTCTTTCTGTCTGAAAAGAATAGGGCCTTATGTATTCAGTACGCACAAATGTGCCTCACTTAGAGCCTGACCGACAGTCTTGAATACTTTGTGGGATGTGTAATGGCTGACGCAAGTTTAATATATCCGTTAGCATGAATTGCTGGACCTCAGAATGTGCTTGTCCACGGAACTCCTTTTACTGGAAGATCATCAAATTTTGTGCAAATTGGAGATCTTCTTACACCATGTTTTATGATTCTCCAGTTGATCTTTATCTAGGTGAATGACCGTGGGAATGGCTCATGGGGGACAGAGTTCTGTGTTACAGAGCTGCTTGGGGTGAATCTTGACAGAAAATCAGTATGGATATTTTTCAAGAAAAAAGTCAGAGTTAATGTTTTGGATCCGGTGACCCTTCCTCAGAACAGAGCCTCACTTTACAGCCCAATTGACAGCCTTAAATAGTTTGTGGGATTTTTTTCTTCACAGATGCCGCCAGACCTGCTGAACTTTTCTAGCAACTTCTGTTTTTGTTCCTGATTTACAGCATCTGCAGTTCTTTTGGCTTTTTTTCAAACGTTATTTGCAATAGTGCATTCTAGAAACAGTAAGACTTTGGGTATGCGGGAAGGATCTTACTGGGAAGGCCCTTTTGCCAGCTGAGCTACCCCTTGATTTTTTTTGGAAAGTTCTAGTGATGAGGCATTCTGAAAAGTGACTTTGACAGTCTGCTCAGGAAACATCTGGTAAGATTCACAGTCTCCTTTTCTCACAGGGCCTTAATGATGTTGTGCATGGATCATTGTCTGATGAACTTGTGATCAAAGGCTTTTCTATTAAAAATAAAATTTTCATGATGTTGAATTGGTATAGCTTGGGTCACTTTAATGATCATTTTGTGGTAACGAGGTCACACCCATCTTTCACAAAATCTGGGACATTAGAACTTTAGCACATAGTGACTGATACCTGAGTTTGTGTGTTGAGCTGAGGGTCTCTGTGCATTTTGATATATCCACCCTGCTTACGGTCCCGCACATGTGACTATTGGGATGATGACAACTACGTGTATATTTTTCCATCTTTCAATTTGTTCATATCGTTCCTGCAGTTACCATCCATTTTCAATCTCTCGGTAAAGGTGAAAAATGGTCAGGTGACCACTGCCATGTAGGAGTCGACATGGATTAGGCCTGAACTTATTTAAAGCAACACAAAGCCACCCTGCACCAGATCTTCAGGCTTTCACCTACAAAAGCTCACACCTCATTCACTTGGCAAATGGTCTGATGCAACACACACACAAAACAGAGGACCTGACCCAACTCAATATAGAAGAAATATGCTGTCAAGCTGGAATTCATGCTGTTTGCTTCCTGTGCTGATACCCCAATGATGCCATTCAGATCTCACTATAAAGAATATATTAAAATAAATCTGTTTTCACAATGAGCAAGATTATTTGATTCAAATGCATACACTGCAAAAAGATAACTCACACTGTTAAATTTCAACATGACACCAAATTAGAAACAGAAAATGCTGGAAGTATCTCTACACATTAACAATGTTTCTCTCCCCATAGGTACTCCTGACTTGTTTATTATTTCCTGTTTTTATTTCAGATCTTCAGCATCTGCAGTCATTTTGCTTTTTGGCAATAAAATATTTGTGTGATGAATAAAATGTTTCACTACTGCTTAACATATCTGCCTAAGAGATATAATGGGGAGGTAATGGCCTAGTGGTATTATTGCTGGACTGTTAATCTAGGGACCCAGACAACATTTTGGGGATCCAGGTTTGAATCCTGCCATGGCAGACGGTGGCATTTGAATCCAATAGACACCTGGAATTAAGAGTCTAATGATGACTGTGAATCCATTGTTGATTTTGTTTTTGGAAAAACCCATCTGGTTCACTAATGTCTTTTAGGGAAGGAAACTGCCATCCTTACCTGGTGGTTAACTCTGAACTGCCCTCTGGGCAAATAGGGATGGGCAATAAATGCTGCCTGGCCAGCGACGACCTCATCCTGTGAATGAGTGAAAAAAAGATTAGTTCACTGATATTATAAAATTTAAAAAAAGTATTATTTCTTGTGTGCCATCCTAGGAAAAGGTTATATGTTGTAAAATATTACTTATGTTGCAGGGAGCATTGCTTCATATCAGGCCTCTGCCCCTGTCATCCGGCTGCTATTGCTGGCTTTTGGTGTATCTTCAGCCCTGCTCGTTCAAGCCGTAACTTGGTGGTCAGGAAATAGTCAGCAAAGGTATTTGTTTTCTTTTTTGTCTGTTGTACTATCATGTGTCTTTTATGCCTCTTGGTGCAGACAAATTGTAGAATTTAAACAAAAAGTAAAGCAATGAAACTAAGGTGCATTTAATTGTCTTTCAATTCCTGGTGTGACATTTGGAATCAAAACTATGTTGGTTAATTACCCATGCTCAGTTAATAAACAATACATAATGTATTCCATTAATATGTATGTGATCATTTATCTCACGCATTCGCTTATTAAAGCAAGGATTTTTGCAAATATTCAGATATGCCTGTCTTTATAATCTGTCAGGGTATCCAAAGAGTCTCTAGCAAATTATCCTATGGTGCCAACACTAATATATTGGAATTCTAATCAGAAAATAATAATTGAATTCAGTTTCTCAATTTAGGGCCAGTATTCTTCCTTTCATCTTCTAATTGAGGAATAGGCGTCTTTAAGAGCAAGACAGCCTCCACCCTCTTCACTTTGGCTCTGTCAAAATCCTGGAACTCATTTCTCCCAGCACAGTGGGTGTACCTATACCACAAGGACTGCAGGAGCTTGAGAAAGCATCTCACCACCGCATTCTCCAGAGCAATTTAGGGATGGGCAATAAAAGTAGGAGTAGATAACTCCATCCACAGACAACTTCTTAACTAGAGATAGTAGGAACTGCAGATGCTGGAGAATCTGAGATAA
>NC_063332.1:78108200-78115879 GCF_021869965.1 Rhincodon typus
GGATCACGATGGCAAATCCCGAAACCTACCAACACAGGCCTGTTCTGTACCAGGGAAACCAACAGCAACCAAATACAACCAGCAGATCTAATAACCGACGACCTCTGAAAACGACCTGACGAGGCCTCAGACACATCCTGAGGTAAGAACCGGCTCACAAAACCAAGGAAAACCAAGTATTCACTCGATAAATCCAAAATGCATCCTACCACATCAGCAGAGTCAATCCAGACTGAAGGCCTATACCATCCGAAGTCTTCATTGAAGAACCAGCTACGGCAAGCGGCGACAGCCAGCTGTGTTTCAAAAATCACATTTATCCCCAGTGGTGAGCTTATATTCTTGAGATCCCAAAGCATCCAACCTAGCTAGCAGGGAGTGGAAGGTGGTTGGTGACAGTGCAGAGAACCTCAACAGTAGGACGCCCGATTTAACCTTTGTTTAATTTAATAGTGTATTTAAGAATTGTCCTCTGTACAATTGATAGTGTTAATTTCACTGTTTTGTATTTGCCTTTATTTCTTGTAATATTCTTACCTTTTGTATTTAATAAACGCACAGATTCTTTTGTCCTGAAACACTTGTCTACTGCCTTCTTCAATTCACATCCCCTGAATAAGTCCAGTCTCAGAGGCTCACAGTCAACCTTGATACATGGGAACCGTCACTTAAGAGAAAATCAACGCCTATCAGAAGTGCTGTTACCGAAATGCTGTTGCATTAAGGGAACCAATGAGAAAAAGTCAGAGAAACTCAGAATGGAATTGGGCACTAACTGAGTGCAGTGTATAAACAAGTACAGCCAAGGTAGATAGAAAATGATGGGGTTAAAATACATTTTTGTTGAGAGTCTTTCACCAGGAATAGTGACTGTGAAGTTTAGGAACAGAAGAGAAGAATTGGAGATAGATCAAATGAAGGTGAGCAAAGGATAGAAAATGGGAGCAAAGTTGTTGACGATTCTTATTTCAGGGCAAAATCAGGATATGCATGGATCTTTGTTACCATTTAGCCCTTTCAATTTATTCAGTACGATTTCTTATATTAAGTTCTAATTTTCCAGAGAACCTTGGCCCCCTATTAGTTATACATTCATAAAACAGTTAAGGAACAGATTGGGAGGCCACTTAGTGTCTATGCCAGATCTATGAGCCATGTCTGTGGAATTCACCTAGTCCCATTCTCTGCCTTCTCCTCATGGCTCTCCAATTCATCTTTTATAACCACAACTGAATCTGCCTCCAACCCCTTGCAAGATGTGCATTCCAGATTCTAACAATTCACTGTAAAAAGTTTTTTCCTAATGGCATTGTTTCTTTCGTCTATCAGGATACACAAGTGCCAGGCAATGAGCATCTCCATCGGTTACCATCAGCCAGAATCTGAACTGGACTAGCCATATAAATATTGTGGCTACAAGAACAGGTCAGAGACAAGAAATCCTGCAGCAAGTGACCCATCTCCTGATTCTACAAAGCTTGTTTACCACCTTCAAGACACAAGTCAGGAAAGTGATGGAACACTCCTCACTCACATAGATGAGTGCAGTTCTGACAACTCTCATGAAACTTGACACTATCCAGGACAAAGCAAACCATTTGATTAACACCACATCCACAAGCATCCACTCCCTTCACCACTAATGCTCAGCAGCCACAGCGTGTACCACCTACAAGATGCACTGTAGAAATTCACCAAGACTCCTTCGACAGCATCTTTTAAACCCATGAACTTTACCATCTAGAAGGACAAGGGCAGCAGATACACGGGAACACTACCACCTGCAGGTTCCCCAGTAAGACACACACTATCCAGACTTGGAAATATATTGCCATTTCAACAGCATCACAGTTACAGGACTTTGAAACATTCTCCCAAACAGCATTGTGATCTACCCAAACGAAATGGACTGTACCAGTTCAAGAAAGCAGCTCACCATTATCTTCTCAGGGACAATTAAGAATGGGCAATAAGTGCCACCCCAATCAGTGTCACACACGCCTCATGAATTAATTTTTAAATATTACGTTAAAGCAGTGTCACCAAGTTCAGAGAGCTCTACCAAGCAGATGTTTCTCCCTAACCACTCTGGCCAGACCTCTCATTACTGTGAACACCTCTATCAAATCTCCTTTTAATATTCTGTTCATGAGAAAATGGCACTGGCAGTTTCTTAATAGTGTGCAGGATGTGGGCATCATTCCTAATGCAGATTTCCCAATCTCAGGTCTGCTGTTGTTGCTACAGTATTTATATAGCTATTACTATTTTCCTTACTGTTTATTATACTTCCCAGTTTTGCATCAATGCAAATTTTGAAATTGTTCCCTGTACCTCCAAGTCCCAGACGCTAAAAGTACAGTTAAAAATAGAACTGGTTCTAGTACCCTGGAGTAGCACTGCTTACATTCCTCGAGTCCAAAAAGAATTCACCATAATTTTGCTTCATTTTTCATCAATCTTACATCTGTGCTGCTGCTACCCCCTTTGTCTCAGGCTTACATTTTGCTAATAAGCCTATGTTTTGGAGATAGAAGTGAAGTAAAGTAGTAAAAGTTATATTTTCTATTATATAGCTACAAATACTGTAGTTTAAAGTCATTGGTCCTGTGTGATGGAATAACCTAATTACAATAATGTTCCCCTACAGAGATTGAATTTTGTAATGACTTAAAGTTTCAAATCTACGTAAAATCAGCTCGTGTCTGAAGATGATTGTGGCCTTAGTGCAGATTATGCAACAGGAATACATTGGTATAAATAGAAGCAATTTTGCTTTGAGATCCATAAAAAACAATTTTAAAATGAAAGTAGATTCCCCTTAAGAAATCTAAAAATTCACCCTCAAATTGTACTTTTTATCAGAAAATAAAAAGGTTAATTACTGGGATCAGTTGGAAGAGCCATGAAAATAAATCTAATTAGTCCATTACTCTTCAGCTTAAAACAAAGATAACTTTACAGACATACAAGCCAGCATTTTAAATTCACATATTTTCGATGTAAAGAAGATCCAAGATATTTCACAGAGATACAAATGCAAAATTGACACACCAATGGACAGATTAAGAATTATCACCAATAACTTGACCAAAGAGCTCGCTTATAAAGGATCACTTGAAAGGAGAGAGGAGAATAAATGGGAGAGGTAAACGGGTTGAAGTAGGTAATTCAGGGGCATGTTGTCCATGCTACTGAATGTCACTTATCGATGGTTGGATGAGGTGAAGTATGTACAGTTGGAGTGGGGAGAGTTTTATTTTTGGTGAAGGAGAGAAAAGGGAGGGAATTAAACATGAGGACGAGGTTCAAAGTTGTGCAGGAGCATTCAGGACAGGTGTTGAAAGGATTTCTTTACACAACACTCGATCAATAGCAGGAAAGGGTTAGTACAGTCAAAAAAATGTGGAGCTGGAAGAGCATCCAAAGAGCAGGGAAATCCTGAAGAAGGGTTCTGACCCCAAATGTTAACTTTCCTGCTCCTCAGATGCTATGTGACTGAGGTCCTTTCCCAGCTCCACATTTTTTACTCTAGCTTCCAGCACCTGTCTGTGCCCAAGGGTTAATAAAGTAATGGTTGCTGGACCTTATTAGACTAATTAAAAAAAAACTGGATATTTTAATTAGATGATGCACAATAGGATAGCAAGAATAAGCCTTTCAGTCCCTGGAGCTGTTCCAGTATTCAGAGATTATGGCTAATCTATGCATTTAAACTGCATTTATCTGCTTCTGCCCACATCCCTCAAAACATTTAGTCTACAAAAAAAACCTCAGGCTTAGACTTCACGAGCAACTGATCTATAATCAATTGCCATTTGTGGAGGAGACAATCCCAAATTTCTACAACCCTTTTTATTTAGGAACATTCCACACCTGAAAAAAATCTCATTTTTAAGACCATGCCCTAAATCTTAAACACTCTAACCAGTCAAAACTACCCTATTTGCTCCCCTAATACTGGACCTTGAAAATTAGTTAAGTGAACTTTTAAATTCCAGGAAAAACAAGCCCACTTTGTGGGAATCTCGCCTCATATTTTAACACTGAGTCAAGGTGTCATTCTGATAAACCTACACTGCATTTTGTGCAGAATCAAGATATATTTTCTAAGAAATGGTGCCTAATACTATGCTCAGTACTCCATATAAGGTCTAATAAAGGCTTTTATATTTGTGATATGACTTTACCTCCCTACATTCTAGTCTTCTAGATATAAAGGCAAACATTTGTTTGTTCATTTTGTTCAACGGTGGGAGTCGGGAGAGAGTGCAAGGGGACTGCTGGGAAGGTAAGCCCTTCAGTTTAAAAGACTTACCTCATGAGTCTGCGGCCTCCATTTGTTCAGTGGCGGGAGTTGGGAGAGAGCACGAGGGGATTGCTGGGAAGGTAAAATCATATATTCTAGCAGTGACTAAACCCGAAACACTACATGTGTAGTGTCTCCCAGCCACCCTCCTCCTCTAACCAAAAAAAAATTGTGTGGAGGGTCAATAAGCACAACGATTTCCTCTGAGTCAGGAGAGAGCGCAAGGGGACTGCTGGAAAGGTAAGTGGCCAGTATAATAACTTACAGTTAGTGCTTTGGGGCCTTCATTTTTGGTGATGGAGGAGGAGGACACTGGGAGCGAGAGCATAAGAGTGGTGTCTCCCACCCTTCACCTCCTCTAACCTAAGAGTAAAAGGGTAAGGAAGTTATCCTCTACTTTTTACAAATCTTTTGGGAAGTTTAAATTTAGAGGGGATGGCAGTCAGGTCAGTGCAATGTTCCTCCTGCAGGACATGGGAGGTAAGCGTCAACAGCAGTAACTCTGCTGACTTCACCGGTGGGAAGTGCACCCAGCTCCAGCTCCTCAAAGACCACGTTAGGGAACTGGAGCTGGAGCTGGATGAACACAGGATCATTCGGGAGGCAGAAGTGGTGATAGAAACGAGCTACAGGGACATAGTTACCCCTAAGAACGAACGCAGTTGGGTGACAGTAAGGAAAGGAAAGGAAACAGTCAGTGCAGGAATCCCCTGTGGCTGTTCCCTTTGACAATAAGTGTACTGTTTTGGATACTGTTGGGGGGGGATGACCTACCAGGGGTAAGCTACGGGGACCGGGTCTCTGGTAGAGGGTCTGGCTCTGTGGCTCAGAAGGGAAGGGGGGAGATTAGGGGAGCAATTGTCGTGGGGGATTCAATAGTTAGAGGCACAGACAGGCAGTTCTGTGAATGTGAACGAGACGAACAGATGGTATGTTGCCTCCTGGGTGCCAGGGTCTGTGACGTCTTGGATCGTGTCTTCAAGATCCTTAAGTGGGAGGGTGAGCAACCAGCAATCATGGTACACATCGGTACCAATGACATAGGTAGAAAAAGGACCGACAATGTGAAAAACGAATACAGGGAGTTGGGTTGGAAGCTGAAGTCCAGGACAAACAAAGTAGTTATCTCTGGATTACTACCAGTACAACATGATAACGAGGTAAGAAATAGGGAGAGAGTGCAGCTAAACACGTGGCCACAAGGCTGGCGTAGGAGGGAGGGCTTCCATTATGTGGATAATTGGAGCACATTCTGGGGAAGGTGGGACCTGTACAGTAAGGACAGGTTGCACCCGAACCCGAAGGGCACAAGTATCCTGGGAGGGCGATTTGCTCGAGCTATACAAGATGGCTTAAACTAGATTGACGGAGGGTGGGGAACCAGATTTGTAATTCAGAGGATGAGGTATTCAGCCTTCCAACAAACACAACAGGGAATGAGGTTGTTAATAAAGAAATGTAGTCGATAGAGCGTAATTGTGGACACAGGAATGGTTTGAAGTGTGTATACTTCAATGCTAGAAGTATCAGAAATAAGGCGGATAAACTTAGAGCATGGGTCAGTACTTGGAACTACGATGTTGTGGCCATTATAGAAACTTGGGTCACTCAGGGACAGGCCTGGTTGTTGGAAGTTCCAAGATTTAGATGCTTTAAAAGAAATAGGGAGGGTGGTAAAAGAGGTGGGGGAGTGGCATTGCTAGTCAGGGCTAGTATAGCAGCTACTGAAAGGCAGTTCGAGAATGAAATATCCACAGAGTCAGTTTGGGATGAGGTCAGAAACAAGAAAGGAGCAGTCACTTTGTTGGGGGTTTTTTTTTTTTTTTTTTTTTTACAACAGACCCCCTAATAGTTGCAGAGAAGTGGAAGAGCAGATTGGGAGGCAGATACTGGAAAGGTGCAGAAGTCACAGGGTTGTAGTCATGGGTGACTTCAACTTTCCAAATATTGATTGGAAACTTTTTAGTTGTAATAGTTTAGATGGAGCGGATTTTGTCCAGTGCATTCAGGAAGGATTCCTGACACAGTATGTAGATAGACCAACACGAGAAGAGGCCACTTTGGATTTGGTGCTTGGCAATGAACCAGGCCAAGTGGCAGACCTGTTGGTAGGAGAGCATTTTGGTGGTAGTGATCATAACTCTGTTACTTTTATAATAGTCATGGAAAAGGATAGGTACATACAGCAGGGTAAGGTTTATAATTGGGGGAAGGGTAATTATAATTCTGTTAGGCAAGAACTGGGTAACATAAAATGGGAACAGATGCTGTCAGGGAAGAGCACTATAGAAATGTGGAGATTTTTTAAGGAATGCATACTGTGTGCGCTAAATATGTTTGTCCCCAGCAGGCAGGGGAGATGCGATCGAGTGAGGGAGCCTTGGTTCTCAAGAGAGGTCGAACGACTAGTTAAGAGGAAGAAGGATGTTTACATAAGGTTTAGAAAACAAGGATCGGAAAAGGCTCTAGAGGGATACTAGCCAGGAAGGAGCTGAAGAAAGGGTTTAGGAGAGCTATAAGGGGGCATGAGAAAACTTTGGCAGATAGGATCAGGGAAAACCCCAAGGCTTTTTACATGTACGTGAGGAATAAGAGAATGACCAGAGAAAGGGTAGGGCCAATCAAGGATTGTAAAGGGAATTTGTGCACAGAGCCTAAAGAGATAGGGGAGGTCCTTAATGAATACTTTTCTTCGGTATTCACATCTGAGAGGGACCTAGCTGTAGGGGAGTACAGTGTGAAACAGGCTGGTAGGCTAGAGGAGGTGGATGTTAGTAAGGAAGATGTACTAGGAATTTTGAGGAACTTGAAGATAGATAAGTCCCCTGACCCTGATGGGATTTATCCAAGGATTCTATGGGAAGTGAGGGAAGAGATCACAGGGCCTTTGGCGATGATCTTTTCGTCCTCACTGCCCACGGGTATAGTGCCAGAAGATTGGAGAGTGGCAAACGTTGTTCCCTTGTTCAAAAAAGGGAATAGGGATTACAGGCCAATTAGTCTTACTTCAGTGGTGGGCAAATTATTGGAAAGGGCTCTGAGAGATAGGATTTATGATTACTTGGATAGGCACAGTTTGATTCGTGATAGTCAGCATGGATTTGTGAGGGGTAGATCATGCCTCACAAACCTTACTGAATTCTTTGAAGAGGTGACCAAACACGTGGATGAAGGTAGAGCAGTGGATGTGGTATACATGGTTTGGAGTAAGGCATTTGATAAGGTTCCCCATGGTAGGCTCATGCAGAAAGTAAGGAGGCATAGGATAGGGGGGAATGTGGCAGATTGGGTTCAGAATTGGCTGAGCCTTAGAAGACAAAAGGTGGTAGTGGACGGAAGATATTCAACATGGTGCTCAGTTATGAGTGGT
>NC_063332.1:78116279-78154169 GCF_021869965.1 Rhincodon typus
GATGGAGCGGATTTTGTCCAGTGCATTCAGGAAGGATTCCTGACACAGTATGTAGATAGACCAACACGAGAAGAGGCCACTTTGGATTTGGTGCTTGGCAATGAACCAGGCCAAGTGGCAGACCTGTTGGTAGGAGAGCATTTTGGTGGTAGTGATCATAACTCTGTTACTTTTATAATAGTCATGGAAAAGGATAGGTACATACAGCAGGGTAAGGTTTATAATTGGGGGAAGGGTAATTATAATTCTGTTAGGCAAGAACTGGGTAACATAAAATGGGAACAGATGCTGTCAGGGAAGAGCACTATAGAAATGTGGAGATTTTTTAAGGAATGCATACTGTGTGCGCTAAATATGTTTGTCCCCAGCAGGCAGGGGAGATGCGATCGAGTGAGGGAGCCTTGGTTCTCAAGAGAGGTCGAACGACTAGTTAAGAGGAAGAAGGATGTTTACATAAGGTTTAGAAAACAAGGATCGGAAAAGGCTCTAGAGGGATACTAGCCAGGAAGGAGCTGAAGAAAGGGTTTAGGAGAGCTATAAGGGGGCATGAGAAAACTTTGGCAGATAGGATCAGGGAAAACCCCAAGGCTTTTTACATGTACGTGAGGAATAAGAGAATGACCAGAGAAAGGGTAGGGCCAATCAAGGATTGTAAAGGGAATTTGTGCACAGAGCCTAAAGAGATAGGGGAGGTCCTTAATGAATACTTTTCTTCGGTATTCACATCTGAGAGGGACCTAGCTGTAGGGGAGTACAGTGTGAAACAGGCTGGTAGGCTAGAGGAGGTGGATGTTAGTAAGGAAGATGTACTAGGAATTTTGAGGAACTTGAAGATAGATAAGTCCCCTGACCCTGATGGGATTTATCCAAGGATTCTATGGGAAGTGAGGGAAGAGATCACAGGGCCTTTGGCGATGATCTTTTCGTCCTCACTGCCCACGGGTATAGTGCCAGAAGATTGGAGAGTGGCAAACGTTGTTCCCTTGTTCAAAAAAGGGAATAGGGATTACAGGCCAATTAGTCTTACTTCAGTGGTGGGCAAATTATTGGAAAGGGCTCTGAGAGATAGGATTTATGATTACTTGGATAGGCACAGTTTGATTCGTGATAGTCAGCATGGATTTGTGAGGGGTAGATCATGCCTCACAAACCTTACTGAATTCTTTGAAGAGGTGACCAAACACGTGGATGAAGGTAGAGCAGTGGATGTGGTATACATGGTTTGGAGTAAGGCATTTGATAAGGTTCCCCATGGTAGGCTCATGCAGAAAGTAAGGAGGCATAGGATAGGGGGGAATGTGGCAGATTGGGTTCAGAATTGGCTGAGCCTTAGAAGACAAAAGGTGGTAGTGGACGGAAGATATTCAACATGGTGCTCAGTTATGAGTGGTGTACCACAAGGATCTGTTCTGGGTCCTCTTCTACTTGTGATTTTTGTAAATGATTTGGATGTAGGACTGGAAGGGTGGATTAGCAAGTTCGTGGACGGTATGAAGGTGGGTCAAGTTGTGGATAGTGTGGAGGGCTAGTCTAGGTTACAAGGGAAATTGATAGGATGCAGAGTTTGGCTGACAAGTGGCAGATGGAGTTTAACCCTGAAAAGTGTGAGGTGATTCATTTTGGAAGGACAAATCTGAAAGCAGAATACAGGGTTAATGGCAAGATTTTTGGCAGTGTGGAGGAGCAGAGGGATCTCGGGGTTCATGTCCACAGTTCCCTAAAAGCTGCCACCCAGGTGGATCAAGTTGTTAAGTAGGTGTATGGTGTGTTAGCTGTCATTAATAGAGGGATTGAGTTCAAGAGCTGTGAAGTTATGCTCCAGCTATACAAAAGTATAGTCTGGAGTATTGTGTCCAGTTCTGGTCACCTCATTACAGGAAAGATGTGGAAGCATTGGAAAAGGTGCAGAGGAGATTTACCAGGATGTTGCCTGGAATGGTTTTACGAGGAAAGGTTGAGAGAGCTAGGGCTTTTCTCTTTAGAACGACGAAGGATGAGAGGTGACTTGATAGAGGTGTACAAAATGATCAGAGGTATAGATAGAGTGGACAGCCAGAGACTTTTTCCTAGCGTGGAGGTAGCTATTACAAGGGGGCATAGTTTTAAGGTGACCGGAGGCATCGGAGGTAGGTTCTTTACTCAGAGTGGTAGGGGCGTGGAATACATTGTTGGAGAAGGTCGTGGAGTCGGCCTCATTAGGGGCATTTAAGCAGCTATTAGATCGGCATATGGATGATAGTATAAGGTAGTGGTGGAGGTTAGATAGACCTTAGGTTTAGGGTAAAAGTTCGGCACAACATCGTGCACCAAAGTGCCTGTACTGTGCTGTACTGTACTGTTCTATGTCCTATGTCACTAGCCTTTTATTTTCTGTACTTGCTCATTTTAATGAATTACATATGTAGATTCTCAAGCTTCTTTAGACTTCCATTGTTTCTCACTTTTCACCATCAGTAGTTGTTCTTTACCTTTTTGCTCCACAGAGAATGATCTGACTAAAAATAAACAAAACCCGAAAGAACTCTGGATACTGTAAATCAGGAATAAAAACAGAAGTTGCTGTTAAAGCTCAGCAGGTCTGGCAGCATCTGTGAAGGAGAAAAAATCCGAGTTAACCTGAAGAGTCACCGGATCAGAAACGTTAACTCTGATTTTTTTCTTCACAGATGCTGCCAGACCTGCTGAGCTTTTCCAGCAACCTCTGTTTTTGCTCCTGGGAATGATCTGACATTTGGCTACTTTGAAATTCATTTGTTTACCTATTCACTCAATCCTCCTGTATTGTTTTACTTCCATTGTGATCTAACTATGTATCCATCAGGAAGTTTGGAATTCAACTTTCTATCTCATTATTAAAGTCATGAATAAACATGAATAATTGAGCCCCAACTTAGATCTTAAGGATCACTGCTAGTCTCATTGTGCTGATTAGAATAGCTGCCATTATCCCACTACTGTACATCGTGGCAATTTCCTCCTCAACATTGCAATTATCGTGTCTGGCTTCCATAAAAAAAAAAAATCCATATTCTTATCACCCACTATCTCAGGATGTAACAGAGTGGTCACAACCTTTGTGTCCTACTTGACGTTGATCACTGTCTAATCATAGTCTTTATATTGGGGATATTATCCCACCTGTGACACCGACTTCCTCACCCCTGCCGGAGGTCATCAATTATTAAATTCCTCATCTATATCTTTGCTAGCTTCTGATTCAACCAGTCCGTTCCTAAACACTCATTCGCCCACCAGTTCAACTGATTCTGATAAATCATGCATTTTAAATTCTCTTTCTGACATTCAAATCAATTCATGGCTTCACCCCAACACCGATCTACACAACAGCAACAACCTATTTGGTTTATTGATGTTTTATATATGTTTTGTACAGTTTAATCCCTTGAGGAATCCAACAATGGAAGCTCTCAAACTTACTGGCTTCCTTCAGTGGTCCCCAGCATTACAGATACCAGTCTTCAGCCAATTTGATTCACTCCACATGATATCAAGAAACAGTTGGAGACACTGGATACTGCAAAGGCTACAGGTCCTGACAATATTCTGGCAATAATACTGAAGACATGTGCTCCAGAACTTGCTGCTCCCCTAGCTGAGCTGTTCCAGTACAGTTACAACAGTGGTATCTATCGGAAAATGTGGAAAATTGCACCAGTATGAACTAAGTAAAAATCAGGACAAATCCAACCTGGCCAATTACTGCCCCATCAGTCTACTCTCAATTATCAGTAAGTGATGGAAGGAGTCATCAATAATGTTATCAAGCAGCACCTGCTCAAAAATAACCTGCTTAGTGATGCACAGTTTGGGTTCCGCTGGGGTCACTCAGCTCCTGGCCTCATTACAGCCTTGGTTCAAACATGGACAAAAGAGCTGAATTCCAGAGGTGAGGTGAGGTGAGAGTGATAGCCCTCAACATCAAGGCTGCATTTGACCGAGTGTGTCATCAAGAACTCCTAGCAAAAGTGGAATCAATGGGTAACGGGGGCAAACTCTCCAGTAGTTGAAGTCCCACCTGACACTCAGGAAAATGGACGTGGTTGCTGGAGGTCAGTCAACTCAGCTCCAGGACATCTCTGCAGGAGTTCCTCAGGGTACTGTCCTAGGCCCAACCATCTTCAGCTGCTTCATTGATGATCTTCTCTTCATCATAAGAGGATGTTCACTGATGACTGCATAACGCTCAGCACAGTCTGGGACTCCTCAGATGCTGAAGCAATCCGTGTCCAAATGCAACAAGATCTGGACAACATCCAGGCTTGGGCTGACAAGTGGCAAGTAACAGCCTGGCATTTGTGGCACAAATATGGCCATCACAACTAAGAAACAACCTAACCACCGCCCCTTGGCATTCAACAGTGTTAAAATCACTGACTCCCCTACAATCAAGATCCTGGGGGTTATCATTGACCAAAGACTCAACTAGACTCACCACAAACACAGGTCATAAGCTAGGAATATTGCAGCGAGCAACTCACCTCTTGATGCCTCAAAGTCTATCCACCATCTACAAGGCACAAGTCATGAGTGTGATGGAATACTCCCCACTTATCTGGATAATTGCCACCCCAACACTCAGGAAGCTTGACACCATCCAGGCCAAAGCAGCCTGATTGGTACAACATCCATAAGCACCCACTCCCTCCAGCATCGATGCTCAGTACACACTGCTGCTACAATCTACAAGATGCATTGCAGCAATTCATCAAAGATACTCAGCCTGCACCTTCCAAACCCACGACCATTTCCATCTAGAAGGACAAGGGAGGCGGATAATATGGGAACACCACCATCTTCAAGTTCCCTCCAAGTCACTCGCCATCCTGACTTGGAAATATATCGTCGTTCCTTCACTGTCGCCGGGTCAAAATCCCAGAATTCCCTCCCTAATGGCATTATGGGTCAACCCACAGCTAGAGGACTGCAGCTCACCACCACCTTCTCAAGGGCAATTAGGGACAGGCAATAGATGCTGGCAAGCCAGTGATGCTCACATCCCACAAATGAATAATAAAAACATGTAAATCAAGTTATGTTGATTGGGTGACACCCAAGGACTTCATAATCCTAGCAGGACGAGTCATGAGTTTGGTAATGGTAAACTACTTTTCTAGTTATGCTTCACTTTTAGCCAAATCAAAATTTTCCATCCTATTACCAATTCAAATATTTTACTTCAGTACTTGGCGTTTTCCCCCAATTCTTTCCCTGCAGCATTGATAATATTAGCAGTTCATTTCATGTAATTAAAAAGATTTAAAAAGTTTGTTCAGTAAGGAAATTATGGGCTAGCTTTTATATAAATGTAATCATAATAAAACACTGTACATTTAATGATGTTCATTTTCTAATTTATACTTGCATCAATAGCTTCATGGTTGAAAATTGAATATACATGGTATTACTTAAATACAGTTCACCACTTTGGTTTAATTTGATTTACAGCAACAACACAGCTCAAAATTAAGAATACACAATCATCCATAGTGAGATTGTCTAATACACCCTTGAACTAAAGTAATATTTTACTTTGCGTACCTTCCCTGTCATAAATGGTTATATATCGAAATGAACACAAGTATCAGCAAGAAAACTTCTGCAGTATTTTTGAATTAATCATAATTTTTATGCTAAGAAATGGAACAAACAAGTCTTTGATGGATAATAATATAAACAAGTCAAATGGATTCCATTAAAAAGTAGATCATCATAAGATCGTTATGGTATAATTAGATTGGCATCAATTTTTTAAAAAGACTCTTCAGGCTTTCAGATTAAATATTTTTGTAGAATGCATTATATATGAATAGCTCCAACATTTCTGGGTTCATCTACTTGTCCATCAGTATGCTTATTCTTCCCAGGTATCTCCATACTTGTTTGTTTTTGCAACTGGAAAAATAATTAGACCAGGAGAGATTATCAGTATTGATTTGTGAGAAGCATTAGCCCAATCACGTAAAACAAAACCAAACTGTAGCAAAAATAGAAATAACTAGAGAAACTCAGCAGGTCTGGCAGCATCTGTGGAGATAAAGCAGTATCAACGTTTCAGGTGCGAGGCCCTTCTTCAGAACAGAAAACCGTACTATTTTTGACACAAAACCAAACATTTCTGAAATTGCTTTGGCAGCAAAGTTGGAGAATCAAAGTTACAAATTTAAAACCTTTCAAAACTGTTGCTGGGTTATCAGCCTGAATCATCAGCTTTGTTAATCTCTCCGTAGATGCTGCCAGAACTTGAGTATTTTTAGTATTTTCCATTTTACTTTCCAGATTCCTGCTGCAAAACTTTACTTTTACATTATGATAAATTGGCCTGGATTTCCATTACGAGATCTCTGAAAAAAATGGTGGGAAGGTTCTGGCTCCATTCTTGTGGCTTCCAATTTTCAACAGCATCTTTTAAGGATTCAAGCTGCTTCAGGTTGCAAGCCAGCATCCTGAAATAAAGAGCAGACCAACTCCATTGTAGAGATAGGCAAGTCCTAGCCCTCTATTGTTTTCAATGGCGCCTCGCCCAGCATTTCAAGTAGTTGTTGTTCACAATACTTCAGACTTGTCACAGACCATAGTCTGCAATGACAAATTCTTTTAAAAGTTAAGTTCAGGAGGTCCTGTTTATGCCCCTACCATGCAACTTCACCCATATACACTGTATTGAGCAAATGAGACCCTAATTATGCCAAAAGGGTGTGTTTAAAAAAGGTCATTTATTCAAAATTTTCCATAACTTTCTTTGAAATAAACCAATTTTAATGCAGACTAAGGCTGAAAATTCCAGGTCAATATGTATTGATTTGTTTTGGCTCACTGATCTTTAAATATATTCTCAGCAATGAATCCACTAACATGAAACTTTCTGCATAGCAACTCTTTCCATATGTGGTCCCTTAATTGTTGTGTGTAAAATTTATCATGGAACAAGGCCTGTGTTGTACTGGCCAGGCTGAAGTGCAACCATAGATGGGCACACTTTTTAGCTTGAACACAGACAATTGGTTAAAATAAAAATGTACACTTCGCTCTAAAAGGTTTGCTACCAGATGTACAGAATCCACTGCAAATAAACCTATGTCCATGAAGTGTCCAAGTTAAATGTTTCTTTATACCAACTAAAAACTACAAGAGGAGGTCACATCATGCCAAGTCTAGCTCTTTGCGTGAACAGTCGAAGTTTAATTGGATTGCATCACTATCCCCATAGTATCAAATACTGATCTATGGTTCCCTTGAGATAATGCCTCAACTGATTCATGGTACAACAACCAAGTTAATAAATTTCTCCTGATTCATCTTCTAACTTGGAGTGAGAATTTTAACATCAATAGCTTCATCATAGACTACTCCACCAGAGCAAAATACCAGCATTTAATCACTATATTAAAAATAATTCACATTTATAAAGCATGTTCAAAAAACAATTCTGCTGCTGTTTACAAAGACATAATTAGGCAAAAATCAACACCTACCTGACAAATTTAATCATTAAACATTGTAATGAAAATTTGATTCAATACGTGCATTTTAAAAAGGGGAGGCTGGCAGTGTTTTAAAGCTTGAGAAGTAGGTCAAGATCAAAAGAAGTGTTTTTTTGGAAGAATATCAGAGTTAGTTAAAGGTATGGCTGTTAAAGTTGGAGCCAGAATTTCAAAATGTACAACATGCAACAAATAAAAAATGAATCTGACAAAATTTAGAGGAATAATTGTTAGACATTCTCCTGTAAAGGGCACAGGCAGGAGATTTTATGGCAGTGAATGTGAACCTAGGATAATATGTTGCTTTCCTGGTGCCAGGATTAAAGGATGTCTAAAAAGTTTGAAGCATATTTTTTTAAAAGGGGAGAGTGAGAAACTGGAAGTTACTGTACATTTTAGTAAGGATGACATAGGTAAGGAAAACATTAAGACTTTACAGAGTGAATATAAGGAGGTTAGGTAGAAGACTGAAAAAACAGAACCTCAAAAGTAGTAATTGTTTACTTCTGGTGCCAAGCTCAAACAAGGGACAGAATAAAAAGATAAAAGGAGATAAATAAGGCTGAAGAGGTGGTGCAATGTTCAGGGATTCGGGTTTTTGGATCATTGGGATCTTTACTGGGGTGGAAAATACCTGTTCAAAAAAGATGGCCTTCACTTGTCCTGGAAAGGGAGCAATATCCTACTGGGAAGATTTGTTAGTTCCATTAAGTGAGACTGTTAACTATTTGGGGGTGCAGGGCTGAAGGATCCTTAGGAGCATAGTAAATAAAGAGATAAATGGGGATGGTTTTGAATCTGAAAAGAACAAGTTAATTACAAAAGACAAACAAAAGCAAGGCAGAGAACAAAGTAACTTTGAAGAATTAAACTGCATTTGTTTCAATATAAAGGGTCCTACAGGTAAGGCTGATCAACTCAGGGCATCTTCGGGAATGTGGGATTGGGACATCACAGCTATTACCGAAACTTGGCCGAGGGATGGACAGGTCGGGCAGCTCAATGTTCCGCGATTCAGATGCTTTAAGAAGGAGTTATAGGAAGGATATCATTAAACTGGAGAGGGATCAGAAGAGATTTATCAGGATGTTGCCAGGTATGAAAGGCTTGAGTTATAATGAATCGCTGGATAAACTGGGACTTTTTTCATTGGAGGGTAGGAGGTTGAGAAGCGACCTTATAGAAGCTTATAAGATAATGAGGGGTATGGATAGAGTTCATGGTAGTTGTCTTTTCCCTAGGATGGGTGTTTCAAGAGGAGACACATTTTTAAGGTGAGAGGAGAGAGATTTAAAAAAGACACGAGGGGCAATTTCTTTTTTAAACACAGAGGATGGTTCCTGCGTGGAATGAACTTCCAGAGGAAGCAGTGGATAAGAGTACAGTTACAACATTTAAAAGACATTTAGATAAGTACATGAATAAGAAATGTTTGGAGCGATATGGGCCAAGTGCAGGCAGGTGGGAGCCATTTAGTCTGGGATTATGGTGAACATGGATTGGTTCTGTTCTGTTTGACTCTATGACTCTACACCACAGAGTACGAAAAGCAGAATTCTGAGACTTAAGGGTTGGAAAAAGTTTGAAAACAGAACTACACATGAAATAGCTTAAATAGATGTAAACTTTACTTTTTGAAGTGTAGATGGACCCGCAGCCAATATGGGTCAATGACTAAGGGATGAAAGGTGAAACAGTCTCAGATAGATTATGAACACCAGAATTTTGAATGAGATGAAGTTCACAAAAGAATAAAGGACAGGAAGACTAACTGACACACATTCAAATAGCTCAGTCCAGAGCGGAGTCAAGAATGGGGATTGTGGCAGCAGATCATCTAAAAATGGTGTGGATGGGGGCTGGCCCTTTATTATTTAAAAAATTGTTCAATATTCTCTGAACTCTGTTAGAAATAAGTCTTTTTATCTCTTTATTAACTATATATACACTGTTGGCTCCATGGTTTTAATGTTCTGTCGATAACATGGGACTACTCTAAACAGCAAATCATACTCTTAACTATAACCTTTCACCTTTTATAGGTGTATTATTACCTTTATGCTTCTGAAACAATTCTAAATTTCTTTAAAACATTGTTTGTAACAAGTTTATGTTCTGGGGACGTATAAATAAACTGTACATAGCAATTGGAAGTGGATTTTTTGCAATTGCTTGCATCACAGCAAACTACAATCCAGCCTGAAATGATTTAATCATCAGTTTAAGAAGGTTTAATCACAAACTTTGCTAAGCCTCACAGTTCCAGATTAGACAAACAATTGCATTCCTTTCACTGAGAATTCTAGCATTCCTAATCTAACATCATGGTGGTAGCACCAAAATAACTGCAGCAGTTCAAGAACATCAAATTAAAAGTAAAATCCATAACTGACCTCCTTTGTTGTCAGGTAATCGCTGTGGAGTTGGTTTGTGAAGTGAATCTGCCTTTTGTGCCACTGTCACTTCGTATAGTTCCCTATTTTTGTTTCTTAGTTCATCATATGTCATTGATTTCCTTTGAGGCTTTGATTCTTCTATCTCTGGGCTCGTTGCTGTGGTCAGAAGCAAATAAACTTATTTTAGAAGAGATTATAAAACCTGTGCACAGTATAGTGATTGAAACACAAATAGGATTCAAAACAAGCAAGTGCTATTTTACAGAATGTGACAAAACTTTGCAAAAAGCTTGGGTATGGCAGTGTTAGTGGAATGAAGGTCCAGGAAGATCTGAGTCAACCTGCTCTAGACTGCTTCTGCCTATCAGGCATCCTTGCACTGTGGCCCTAAAGTGGCAACTCTGTTCCAAGAATGATGCAAGTTTCAAAATAAATAAGCTGTAGTATTGACACTGCAATTTGCACAATTGTAATTAGTGCTTACAATCAGATGATAGATTAAATTTTGAAAAAAGCTATTATATACAAACATTGGTGAAACAATTTAGTCTCCTCTGTTCATTTAAGAAAAAAACTTCGCAAAAAGGTTTCCAAGGTTAGCAAAAAATACAATTACATGGTTAAATCTTCAGTGGCTACAATGGCCATTTTGACCATCTCAGTTTTTTTTGGATAAGAAGGTAAATGATTTGAATTTTACTCAAATTTGGCATCTTGTTTACCTTCAAACAATTTTTAAAAGGCAAGTCTGAAATTCTGCCCTAAACAAAGGGCAAAAACTTGCACACCATTTTATTTTTACAGTAAATGTAAACAATGTAAAAGCTGCATTCAATCATATTCAAGGTGAATATTTTCTTTAACACAACAGCATAGACATTCCTAAAACATAGGTAGGATCATAAAACATTGCTTGTGGCATTGTTTAATTTTGGGTTAGAAGCTCCAAAGCAGCAACGACTGATGTGAAGCTTGATCTGATCATTGATAGTTATATGGCTCCTTTAAATTTTTTTTATACTAGAGGCTATGACCTAGTTGACTGCACAATGAGGCCTGATTCCTGCTTTATGACAGCTTGAGAGAAAACACATTTGTTCCTTCTGCTCTTCTTCTCGTCAACTGCCCCATCAAAGAGATGAGAAGAGGATGGGGTGGGTTGGTGATAGGAGTGGGAGGAAGTGAGGGGAAATGGGGAGAGACAGAGGGTTTGTGCTGCAGTCTGGATTGCAGAGCTTGCCCACATTCAAGAGCCACCATTCCCCCAGGTGCAGACTGGACACACATCCTGTTCAGAACGCCATATCACAACAAAACTGACTTCATCAATAGAAAAAGGTTCCATTCCATCTATGTACAGGTCATGTGTGATCATCAGTGACACATCTATGTTTGTACCAGGGACCCTGCTCGAAGTTGCCCTGACACCATTTATTAGTCATAGAGTTAGACGTCTACAGCACAGAAAAATCTCCTTCAGCCCATGGAGTCTACACGGTCAAAATTGACCATCTAACTATTCTAACCCCATTTTCCTGCACTTAGCCCATAGACTCGTATGCCTTAGCATCTCAACAGTACATCTTAATACTTCTTAAATGTTATGACCCTTTCTGCCTTGACTACCCTTACAGGCATTGAATTCCGGATTTCTACCACCCTCTGCGTGACAAAAAAATGTTTCATCTCCTCTAAAGCTCCAGTCCCTTGCCTTAAATCTATGTTTAGTTGTTTATTTCTTCACTTTTCCTGTCATTCAGTAAAAGGCAATGTTTTCAATTGATTGAAGGCTTTTCAGCTATCAGTGATACTCCTATTAAACACTGGCAATGTTATACTTTGGCAGGCATTGAGAAAAGAGTAGCACTCCTTTAGATAGGGTTCTAATATGGTATTGTATTCACGATAGGTAGTTTGCCCAACTTCATTCTTGGACCTGAAGCTACAATGTCAGCTGGCTGGACAGGAGATGATGAGCTGCTGTTTCTAATGAAGTATCACCCATGCCAACTAAGTGCCCTCAGAAGCTTTTCTTTTTCATTTCTTCCCCATTAAGCGGACTGTGAAGGGTTATTTGTGGCTGACAGCAATTGAATGGTTCACAGCTGGGCTTTAAATATGGCACTGGTGGTGGAAATCTCAAGGGTGTCCTGACAGCGGTGAGTATTTTGGCTGTTGGCGAGCGCAAAATGAGTGCAGTGCCATGGAGTCATGGTGCACACAATGGGGTGAGCAACAGAGAATTTTGAGAGATAACAAGCTCAAGCCAGACAGGAACTCTCCATGAATTTCAATGTATTGACTTTTAGCTGATTTTTGGTAAAATTCAGGCCCATTTGTCTGTCTTTAATGGAGAGAGTTTCCCCACCTACTTGGATCAGGGCTGTCAATTATTGAATATCAATGCAAAATGCTAGAATTTGAACAGACAAAATGTAGAGAAATAAATTAAAGTTGAAGGAAGGTGTAAGTATAGACTGAACTGAAACAATATTTTTCAGTATTTTACTCCCTTAGAGCAAAAATTCTCAGAGGTGATAAGAGAATGAGATTACTAATGGCCCAAGGCTAAAAGAAAATATTTGACTTCCTGTGTAACTACGTAGCATTAAGCTACTTATACACAATGGAGGGATGTTACGTGCTATGAAGGAATTTCCTTGAATGGCTCCTCAGAGCTATTTATCTGATTGAGGAACAAGTAGTAGCTAAGTTCTTGACACTTAGTTTATCTGAGGAAAAACACTGTATGTGCTCCCACTGAAACCCAATGATAAAAGCCTCATAAGGAACAGGTTCACTTCTCAAACTGGGGATCCTAATTCTGGAGTGTAAAACATAAACAAAGTGAAGCCATATTCTAAATATATTTGAACATGCATTCCTCGTCATTCCCGTCAATCAATACAGCAGTCTGTTTTTGCCTCCAAATATGGAAAAAAAAAGCAAAATATGCCAAAATACTAAAATATTATTATGAATCGAAAATTCTTGGCGAAGCGTGCATGAGTCATGACCATATAAACACATTTTATGTTTATATATTTTATATTATAATTCGCTTTCCCTTCCTAACTCCACCACCACACAAAAAAAAGGTGTCTTGACCTTAAAACAGGAGGCCAGGGGCCCTGGGCAGTCAGATCTGCAGCTATTACTGGGTTCCCTCAGGTGCAAGGAGCTATCAACAGCTTATACATGAACACCACAGAATGATCAGCCAGATTCCTCCACAGGAAGGGATTTCACTCTCTCAATGTCTTGCTCATTTGTGATCATAGGCAACAATTCCTCTAGGTAAGCACCCACTGTCACAATGCTTATATTCTACACAACTTCCAGGTTTTTCAATATTTGCCCTCCTGCATTGTCTCATGTGGGTGGTAACAGGTATTCCCACAAAGCAGTGCTAATGACCCCTGTATGCAACTCTCAGAATGGTGATGAACAGTGCTATAATGCCATGCATCCACTAGGACGATAACAAACAGGCAACTGGTTTTCAGAGATGTGCTTCTGTCATCTGAACCACTGAGGAGGAGCACTCCAGTACTTGCTAGACAGGGTCACCAGATTATTGATGCATCCTGCACAACCTAGTTCTATGCTGGGATGAGAACTTAGAACATGGACCAGACATTTGTCCCCTGTCCATGCACAAAGACACCACAAGCTCTTATGTTAAGTAGCCTAATGTATTGGACCTTATCAAATACCTGATGGAAATCTGAACATATTACATTTACTGACTCCCCTTTATCTACTCTCTTCATTATCTCCTCAAAGAATTATAATACATTTGTCAGGCATGGCTTAACTTCCCATTCATCATTTTTATATAATTTAAAGAAGAATTCATCTAAAAAAGTACTGTCAGGTTTACCCTCAAAGTATATTTTGTCCCTTTTTGGGCAATATTTCATTGGTTTTTAAAAACTTGCCCAATCCTCTGGCTTACCACTAATCTTTGGCACATCGTATGTTTTTCTTGTTCAACTTGATGCTATCGCTAACTTCTCTGGTTATCCACGGTTGGCTTATTAACTTGTTAAAGTCCTTTTTTCATTGTGGTATATCTTTAAGATTCACTTTCTTAAACGTCCAGTACTGTTTGACAATTGTCTTTTCCATTGAAGTCCTTTTCCAGCCCATTCCAGCCAACTGTGTTCATTCCTTCGAAAATCACCCTCAGTTAAGTTGAGCGCAGTTATTCGACCTAGGTTTCTCACTCAAACTGAAAGCTAAATTCTTTCATGTTACGGTCACTGTTGCCTAGGGAATCTTTTACGCTCATGTAATTTATTAACCCTGCCTCACTCTTATCACCAGATCCAAAATAGCCTGACAGTTGGATTCATAACGTATTGTTCAAGGAAACTGCTCTGCGTACACTGAATTATTCCTTGGGGCTACCTTTGCCAATTTGGTTTTTTTTAAAATCTACATGAGAATTACAGTCACCCATGATTAATGCAGAACCCTCACTACCTCCCGATTTATTTTTGTCCTACAGTATGGCCATTGTTAGAGGGCCTATAGACTACTCCCACCAGTTTCTTCTTTCCCCTTGTCATTTTTTACATTTGCCTTTACAGATTCTACATCCTCCAATCCTAGATCATTTCTTGCTATCATACTTAATTCATCTTGCACCAACAACGCTACCCCACCAACCCTTTCTTTCTTGTGTGTCATATACCCTGAATATTTAGTTCTTAACTTTGATCCCTTTGTAGCTAAGTCTCCACAATGGCTATAAAGATCATACCATTAATCTACTTGTGCCGTTAGTCCATTAATTTTACTTTAAATACTACATGTATTGAAACAAGAGCCATTAATTTAGTCTTTTTGCCATGCTCTCCCCACCCAACCCCCCTTGATCTTATTCACTGCTTTTTAAAAAAGAACGCTTGTATAGTCAGCAAATCTGAACCAGCAAAAGAATGGCAATATGTTTGCAAGTCTGGATGGTGAATAGTTGGAGAGGAACTTGCAGGTAGTGATGTTTCGATGTACCAGCTGCCCTTGTTCTTAGATGGAAGTGGCCATTGGTTGGGAAGGTGCTGTCTAAGGATCTTTGAATTTCTACAGCGCATCCTATAAATAGCATACACTGCTGCTACTGAGCATCAGTGGTGGAGGGAATGGGTATTTCAGCATGTGGTGCTAATCAAGCGGGAGGCTTTGTCCTGGATGGTGGCAAGCTTCTTGAGTGTTGTTGGAGCTACATTCACCCAGGTAAGCAGGGAATATTCTACATTATCTAAAAGGCACAAATCAGGAGTAAAGATAAGGCTTTGGTTGGGGGGGGGGGGGCGGCGGCGCGGGGCGCGTCGCGTGTCAAGAGGTGAATGAGTCGTTGCAGTATTTCCAGTCTCTGACCTGTTCTTGTAGCCACTTTATTTAAATGGCAAACTGAGTTTCTGGTCAGTGATAATGTCCAGGATGTTGATAGTGGGAAGTTCAGTGATGGTAACACCATCAAGTGGTGGTGGTCAGACTTCTCTATTGGAGAAGATCATTGCCTGGCATTTGTGAGCTGCAAACATTAGATCACCCTGTCACTTCTTGTCCTACTCTGAGTATTGCTAACTAAATAGCTACCCTGGACAGCTACCATTATCTTATTGCTTTGCAAGTCTACATATCCTCTTTCCAGAACTCTGCCCCTTCCCTCATTAGTTGAAAGCCCTCTCTGCAGCACCAATTATTCAATTTGCCAGAACATTGGTCCCAGCACAGTTTAAGTGAAACCCATCCCAACGGAAGAGCTGCCTTCTAACCCAGAGGCCCACAAATTGAAAGTCACTGCTTCCACAACAATCCTTAAGCCACACATTTAAATTCTTGACTTTATCTACCCTCTGCAAGTACACCCTTGGCTCAGGTAATAATTTGGAAATTATCACCCTGGACGTTCTGTTCATTTCTTTAGTGCACTATTCAAATTCTTTCAGTAGAACATATCCAGTCCTAGCAAATGTCAGTTGCGCCAACAACTGGATTCCTCCTGTTCCAATCCAGGTTCTTCTCCAGCCCAGAGAAGATATCCTTAACCATGGCACCAGACAGGCACCACTGGACCTGTGCTCACAGATGCAAACAACAGTATTTATTCTTCTAATTATATTGTCTCCTGCCACTACAACACTTCTATCTCCACTACACCATTTCTATAGTTTCCTGTACCATGGTCAGTCCTGTTTGCAGTCCCTGCTCTCATCGATAGGAGAAGTGAAGGTTCACTATATTAGTCCCTTACAGAAGAGGGCTGGCCCATGATAACAGACTTAGAAAATTCAGTCTACATTCTTCAGAGTTAGAATGAGAAAGGATCTCACTCTAAAGACACTTTAAAAACTGGACAGGTGTTTCTAGAATATGGGGACAGGATCTCAAAAAACAGAGTTGGAAAGAACCTTTTTTTCAAAGAACTGAGAATCTTTGGAATTTTCTGCCCCAGACGGTTGATGGTGCTGTAATATTGAACGTATTCAAGGTTAATATAGGCAGATATTTTGTCTCTCAGGAAATCAAAGGACATGAAGAGCAGGTGGAAAAGTGGAACTGATGCCCAAGATCAGCCACCATTGTACTGAATGACAAAACATGTTGAACTGATCTTCCTGTTTCTTTGGGCTCCCATTTCTTATGTTCTCAGACAAAAATAGAAGTTGCTGGAAAAGCTCAGCAGGTCTAACAGTATCTGTGGAGACAAATCAGAGTTAACATTTCAGATCGAGTGACCCTTCCTCAGAACCCTTTCAAGTTTCATAATATCCTTCCTATAGCAGAGGGACCAAAATTGCACACAGATTTGCAAAAGTGGCCTAACCGATGTCCTCTCCAGCCGCAACATGACCCCTAACTTCTTACTCAATGTTCTGAGGAGTTCTGAAGAAGGGTCACTCGATCCAAAATGTTAACTCCGATTTCTCTCCACAGATGCTGCTAGACCTGCTGAGCTTTTCCAGCAATTTTTTTGTCTCTGATTTACAGCACCTGCAGTTCTTATGTTCTCATGTTCTTAATTACTTTGCAATGATTGTCTTTTATTGTTGGTCAGCTTTTTATTTTAAGATGCTAACTTTTTGGAATTTGTAGTTGGATAACACTTTCAGATTATTGCTGCACAAGGACTTCAAAAGTTGACAAAAAGAAACCTGTCAACTATTGTTAAATATGTCTGCTCTTTACAATCCACTGCACTTTTCTTCAAAAGAATGCATAATTAATATTATTTGTTAAATATTACATATTGTATCAAACTGTTGAAAGATGTAAAAGGACACAAAATACCTCCTGTAGTGTCAACAATCCCTGTAGGAGCTGACTCGCTGAGCGTAGAACTGAATGGAACAGACTCATGTTTTAAATCAGAGATACTATGGTTATAATCATCAGAGTAGGTGATAGGGCTGTTCACTTCAGGTTGTAGATGTTCTACAGTACTGTCAGAAAATTCAGACTTCTGATATGAATGTCTGTAATATAAAATTAGCAAGTATTACCTCATGATGGTTAGGGCTGAAGAAGGAGTGGATATAGAAAAACAATTAAATTTACAAGATGGTCACATTAAGAAATAACATAATATATTCTCATGACGTAATTGACTATCATATTCGATATCTATTTCCCATCCACAGGATTGAGGACTCTCCCATTAAACCCTTTTCATGTTAGAATGGAACCAGTCGGATCATTCAACAGCGTAATTCAATTTAAAAAGTTAAGTAGTTCTCATTCACTTGCATGATTTTGTTCATTGTATCCAAGGACAAAAATTCCTGAGTTAGCCTTAGTGACACTTAATGAAACAAATACATTTTTATATTCAAAATGTAAACTAATTCAGCAGCAACATTTAATTCCAATGTTATTCTTGTAATCCCCAATGATCCACGTCAATTTTAGCAGCAAAACATATGACTGTCATGAAGGTAAGTCATCAGATTAAGCCGATCTTACAAATAATGACTGCAATCATTTTACTTGAATCTCCATGTACAAACTGTAGCTGGGAAGGTTTCACTTTAAACTCATCTTCATTGTTTGGCTAAAATAAACAAGAAACATACGCCAAACGTGCTCAATTTCATTATTTTCTTTTTAATCATGACACAATATTTATGTTATTATAAACTATAAAGGTACTGTTTAGAAAAATTGCTTTATTCTGCCGGGTGCATAGTTCAGGAGCAGGATGAGAGCAGTAAAAAGGTTATTCACAGGGATGAAAATGACTAAAGATAAAAAGTCTGAAAATTAATGGCCAAAAGGAAAGGTTTTAAATTGTCTGACAGGAAATCATAATTATAACATCTGTTGCAGATGCAAACGCTTACAGACCAATTCAGATGTGCAAATTTACTAGATTTCAAGTTGGTAGAAATCTTTCCTTTTCTTTACCTTCCATTAACATCATGACAATTAGCCAAAGCATAAAATCTATATTAAAAAAATCACAAAAATAGCTTCTGCATTTCAGCATTTAATGTCGGTTGGTACTTGTAATACTCGCTGAAGTAAATACTAGCACCAGAAAATAACCTTGAAGACTTAATAATGCAGTGTCAAGATTTTACAAACACTGGTCTTACGGACTGGCTTGGTTTTGTGTTTTAGCAAATAAGAGGTACAAAGGATCATATATAAAATGCACCATGCCGCTCAAGAATAACTTCCGTCTATATCTTTAACGTGGAAAAAAAGTGCCATATGGAAGCACAGAAAAACTGACACCAATGCAAAGCAAGAAATGACTACAAGCTTGCTTAAAGATTGGTTTTAAGAAAGGTGAAGAAGAAAATTAAATAGGGCGATTGAGGAAAACGCAAACTTTGAAAGTAGTAATACAAGTCTTTTTATGGGGTAGACAAGTACTCATCACGTCCCTTATCAGGTAGGCAATGCTTTATCACCTCCTAGATCGGAGATACTTTAATCTTAATTTAAACCATGCTGGATTATATACATGTGATGCAAATCAAAGCACGAAGGAGAGCAGGATACAAAGGTCAGGCAAACGTTGCCAAGAGCAGGATAAAAGAAAAATCAGAATTCTACCACAAGGCGGGAAATTCTCATCCATGTTTTCAGAGGTTGAAATAGATCTCTATACATGTACACTTGAACAGACTTTATAATTAAGGGGCGGCACGGTGGCTCAGTGGTTAGCACTGCTGCCTCACAGCACCAGGAACCCGGGTTCGATTCCCACTTCAGGTTACTGTCTGTGTGGAGTCTGCACATTCTCCCCGTGTCTGCGTGAGTTTCCTCCAGGTGCTCCGGTTTCCTCCCACAGTCCAAAGACGTGCAGGGTAGGTGGATTGGCCATGCCAAATTGCCCATAGTGTTCAGGGATGTGTAGTTTAGGGGGATGGGTCTGGGTGGGATTCTCTGAGAGTCGGTGTGGACTTGTTGGGCCAAAGAGCCTGTTTCGATACTGTAGGGATTCTATGATTAATGGAATTTATTAGCAAAGAATTATGCGATTAGCTCTTTAGTGACAACTGTAAAAAAAAATTATACTGCAGTTTTAGAGAAGCTTCCCAAAGCTGAATCAAATACCAAACTTATGGCTGGGATTTACTATACATTCAGTAATGTTACAAAGCCAGGAACATTTAGAGAAATGCAAATGCAGGGTGTAATTGACCACAAAAACTAGAAATCATTTGGGCATTATTCCCATTTTAGATTATTGTACAGCATACAGTTTGTCACTGTTTATACATTAGCTAATGTTATGTATTGTTTCCAATATTTTACCACAGAGTACATTTGATGTTGTTTACATTAACTGCTGAAAAAATTTCAGATAGTAAAGGTTAACTGGACCTGCAAATGTTACTTCATTTCTACACCTAATCTAGGTTATGGATACAGTACAGTAACAGTCTCCATTTTAAGCTGTATGTCATTATTTCCTTAAATGGCAAATAACCAATTCTCCTTATTAATGGCTTTGTGTGGCCCATCACTTGAATTTCAATCATATTGGTATCATGCAAGCTTCATTTTCTCTTTTGTTTCATATTAGCCCTCGGAAACACTTGTCAAAAGTGTAAACTTGTATCCATAAAACAAGCAGAATTTAGATGTTCTAACTGCTATGCATTTACAGATTATCCTATTTTCGTCATAATTAAAACAAGTGAAAAAGTCAGCTCCTATTATAGAAATGTTTGGTTGTGTGTAGCTGAAGTCCCTTGCCATTGTCAGGGATAGCAAGCTGTATGCTCTTATCCGTGAATAAAGAAACTGTCTTGCATTACTTCGCACTGAGAATTCAATTGCAAGCTATAAATACTAATGTACATCTCTGCCTTTTTTTCAGGAGAGAGAAATTGCTTTTTTTTTGTAACATATACATACAAATAATTTTCACTACATAACTGAACTAAAAATGCTGGAAAATATTAAAAATGACGACTGACGGATGTGGGAATCTTCTACGTCCTTGCCGTAGAGCATCTCCAAGTGGCGAATTCTCCAGTCTCATGAACTTTTCCTGGCATGTCTTCATGTAGGAAATCTTTCCGATCAGGTAACCACAAATACCAGCAACTGGGAAAGAAATGCAGTAGAAAAGTTACAAGAGATTTCCAATTTAGTTTTCTTAAGTTTGCGAAATGAGAGAAGCATTTCAATTAATGTATCCACATTACACCACAACTGCCTTATATTGGCAGTAGTGCTATTGAGTTAGAATTACATAAGCCAATTATTGAAGTATCAGGAGCTTTATTTTGTTGCTTGCCAATTCAATGTCTCTGCCTAATTTCAGACAGCTTGATATTCGTAGGTGCAAAATTAAAAATAAATATTTGAACACTTTTCAGCATTAGAATCAGATTCATTCTGAGAAACTATTTCGACCAGAGTAAGAAAAATTCTTTTACCACTAAGGAAATTAACAAGTCAACATGCATTAACTTCAAATTAGTTTTTCTGCTGCCTAAGGAATGAATAACCTAACTTACATGCAACCTTAGGTATGGATCCAAATCGAGTTGAAGTCGAAAGGACTCCTAAATGGGAAGTACAGAAATGACAGCAACTTATTAAATGAATACTGTTAATGATAATCAAAAAATGTTAATTATTTTAAAAGTTACCTCTGGAGATTAGGAGTTGAGTTCCTAGCATACTCATCCCAGAAAAAGGCAATGCTGTAAAGAGCATTTGAACAAGCAAGTAAATGATCCCAATTATAGTACCGTTAAATAGTGACTCAAACATTACAACTCTATCTAGTGATGAAAAAAAAATTATGCAATAAAGTTGGAAAGACATTTCTACACAAGGTTGGATGAATTAATTTGATAGAAAACATTTCTTTTCTAGGACAGCTTTTAAAGTGTAAGGTTTGGAGCAACCTAGAGTTGTTCAAAGCAGACCCAAGTGCACGTTGTAATGCCAATTTAATACGCTGAACAAAAAGTTCCGATTCATTAGGAAATAATGAACTTTGGACATGATCACCTTAAAATGAAATGACATGCTTGCCCTTGTAGTGCCCGAGTCTGAATTTCTTTAAAAAATTAAAGTTTCAGGGATAGCTTGAGGTGAAAAGTCAATTATAGTAAGGATGATTTAAAAACAAAAAAAAAAAAAAAAAATTGTTTTGCGGCTTTCAATTTCTGCATGTTCCAAAATGCGTCACAGATAACTTGTAAGATGTATTGTAGCCACTGCTGTAATGAAGGAAAGTGTGGTAGCCAACTTATACCGAGCAAATTTTCACAAATAACGACAACATGATAACCTTTTCTCATGACATAGGTTGACGGGCAAAATGAGAAACGGTGAATGTTTGTGCTTTGGTGGGTAGGGAATGAAGAAAAGACAGTGGCTTTCTTCCTGCTGTCTTCTTTCATTGTGTTCTTTACAATGGGAAAATATGGGTAAGGTTTAGTACTTCTACTGAACAACACAGCTTTGATAATGTTTTAGTGTGCTTCCTCAGGATTGTGCTGTATTGTCACTCCTAACTTGTGCTCAAGGTTTTGGTATGGGGCAGAAACCCAGAACCTGACTCAAAGGCTGCATAACAATCATGAGCAAAGACTGATACCTGTCCTCCAAAACAGAAATATGACTGCAGATTCGAGAACTAGACACGGATTTACCAGTTTGCAGCTTGAACTTTTACCACTACCTATTAGTTAGAATGGAAAATAGTACATAACTCTAAATACAAATAGGTGGGGGACAGAACAGGAGAAAGTAGATGATGCAGTAAATTGAGCAGTTAATTACCGTTTAAGAGTTTAGACTGGAGACTGCATTTTTAAAAAAAAAAAACCAAATCTGGCAACTACCAGGCAGCATTAAAAACGTTATTAATAGTAAAGATATAATATCATGTACAATTATTGTTCAAGCATGTAACATTCAATATTGGTTGATAAATGCATAGTTAAATTATTTTAATTAGTTAACAATAGTGCCACCATGCAAGCAAAAACAGGTAAGAAAATATGAATCATCATGAGTATCTCCAAACCTTTTATACTTTAGGTATATTTTGTACCTACAAACCCTAAAGAGAGTCTCTTAACTGGTCACTGCAGAGAAATACTCCCAGAGCAGAATTCAGTACACCCTGAAATTGTTTTAATTGGAATAAAATGTTTCAATAACAGATCTAAATTTGGCATCGCTTTTACAGAAATAGACAAAATTCTATCAAAATAGTGAATATCAAAATATCAGGTGAATAGCAATTGACCAAAAACTTATACCTACATCTATAATAGAAGCTTTCCTGATTGCATTCCCTGAAGACCCTTCTTTCTTCTTCTGTAGGGATGTACGAAGTATCCAATTGCCCCTAGAGAATGACAAAGGTCGGGATTAATTCTTCATCCAGTTAAGTAAAATTTAACAACTGAATTTGTTTTTTTTAAATGCACTGCTGAGCATGTAGCTGAGCTGTTCATACGAAGTAGATCACAGGATCAATTAAGAATCTGTTTACCTATCAACATTACAATAAATGTGAGGGCGCTTCCCTGTAAACAAGCTTGAGAAGGTGTCTGACATAATTCCACTATAAGAATGAAATCCAGTTGGAAGTTATGAAATCTCCAACCTAATCAACAATCAAAAAGATCTAAAATAGAGGGAACACAATCATCCTGTAAATACAGTTCAATAAAACAAAACCTTCACAAACAGTAAGGTTTGAATATAATTGCTTCTGAAGCTTGTTAAGGAAAACTGCTTTCTCATTGGTGAAAGACTACAAATAATGGTGTAAAAAGACTTGGATGATTGTCGGAGTTGGTGTGACTATACATACATAGATCGTGAACTGGTAATAATCAAGGTAAATGGAGAACTTGATTAAAGGCTTAGAATATAGAGTGTAAAAGTCATCTGGATAAATCTACATTTTACTTACTCTTTTTTCAGAAGGTATAGTGCATAGAACTGCTCACAGTATTTCAGGTGCAGCCTTCATTAAAATTCACTGGCTGCAGTTATGCCCATTCATTAACTCTATTAAATGCTTATTTGTAATTTTATACCTTGTGCAGTACTTCCTGAATCATTAGCAAACTCACCTGTATGGTTTTCGATCATGTCATCCCAGTTGTTACTCCAACATATGATCAAGCAATTTGTGAACCACATTGGTCCCTACATCCCTCCCAGTGTTTTTCATCCAATATTTAGTTTATGGGATTTAGGGAAATTAACTCATCTGTCATTTGATCCAATTTCAATACAGTTCTGCCAAGAGTACAGTAACATAGCTGATGAATCACAGGACTGCTAATCTAGAGGCATGGACTAACAACCTAGAAACATGAATTCTAATATTATCATGCAGCTAAATCTAAATTCAGTTAATTCAACAAAAATATGGAATAAGCAGATAATATCAGTAATTAAAACATACATTTAAAAAAAAAATCCACCTGTCCTTCACAAAAATAAAGGGGCAGAGAAGGTGGTTAACTTGTACCTGGGCCCTGAAATGGCCTAGCAATCCAATCAATCAGTTTATAGAATGACAACAATACAGGAATGAACCACAGATGGACCACCCCACAGTGCAAAGCCACACCCAGCTCAGTTAAACCTGCAAATCTTTTTCACTAAATGTCCAGGAACTTGTACCAAAATTGGGAGAGATTGGGAGAGCTGTCCAATAAATGAGAAACAGCATGACAGTCATACACATGGTATCAAATTAAACCTGACCAAAAAATCTTCCACTGACTACCACCAACTGTACCCCCTCAGCTGATGGGGTAATGGTCCTCTATGCTAAACACTATTTGTAAGAAAAACAAAGGGCAGGGAGGGCACAAAGTGCATTCAGAATAGGGAACTTGTATGTCTTGCTATCAAAAGTGGCGGCATCAAGTCTTGAAGGCTACCAGAATGGGCTTTCGTCCAATGGTGCAAGAACCAAAATGAGGGAAAAATATAGACTTAACTCTCACCACTCCACCTGCCATGACAACATTAATAGGACTGACCCGTTTTCAAGTTTAAGTTCCATTTTCACTTGCTGAGGACACCCTCTACAATGTTGTGCTGCATTACGACCCTGTGAAATGGAACAGTTCCAGAAATTAAGTGCAGTTCAAGACTGTAACGATGAGGCACTGCGGATCATTAGCAGCAGAATTGTATTTGACCATAATCTGTAACTCCAAGGTCTAGCATAACCCACTTTCCACCATTCCTATTAAGCTAAAGAATCAACGTTGGTTAAATGAGTGCAGAAGAGCATGCCAGAAGCAGGTGTACCTGAAAGTGAGGAGCCAACCTGGGGAAACTACAAAGCAAGTTTATGTGCATGATAACTAGTGGAATCAGCTCCTACAGCCAGAATTATGAGATTGTGTCAGATCAATAGTCTGCACTCAGAGATGGTAGAGGGAGGTCAATTCTGCCATCAGGAATGTGCATCCCAGCTCTGTGAAATGATCAAGGCAGTCCTACTCACAAACCCGTTTGCCATAGCCCTGCAAGCAACATTCCCTCTAATTTCTTTCTGGTTGCATGGGTCTCCAAGGTCCATGTGCGGTAGCAGTTTCTGGAATCACAACTCAATACTGTGATTGGCAGGTTGATGGTGATTGCTATACTCTGACCTTGGAGTGGCTAGCATGCAACCTAGAAGGAACTTTGCCTCCAACTGTATCTACAATTTTGAGGTCACTGATTGTTTCCATTTCCACTATCCTCATGGGCAGTGAGTTAGAAATAATGAAAATAGGAACAGGACTAGCTCATTTCGGCCTTCAAACCTGCCATTCCATTCAGTAGGATCATGGTTGATCATCCAAATCAGTTCCCTGCTCGCTTTTGTTCCAAGAACGATATCCAACTCCTCTGAAAGCAATCAATGTTTTAGCCTGAACCACTTTCCGTGGCGTGGAATTTCACAGACTACTACTATCTGGGTGAAGAAATTTCTCATCTCAGCCCTAAACTGCTTACCCAAATCCTTAAACTGTGACCCCTAGTTCTGAACTCCCTGGTCATCAAGAACATCCTTCTTGCATTTGACCTGTCTAGACGTGTAAGGATTTCATAGCATTCTATGAGACTCCTGCCATTCTTCTAAACTTCAGCAAAAGTCCTAACCGATCCAATCTCTCTTTATACGTTAGCCATGCCATTCCAAGAATCAGTATGGTAAGCCTTTGTTGCACTCCTGACAGTCAGAACATCCTTCCTCAGATAAGGGAGACCAAAATAGCACACAATATTCCAGGTGTGGTCTCACCAAGGCCCTGTACAAATGCTGCAAAACATCCCTGCTCCTATCTTCTTGCTACGAAGGCCAACATGCAATTTTCCTTCTTCACTGCCTGCTGCACCTGCACCTTCATATTCAGTGACTAATGTACAAAGACAAAGACAAAGACATTCAGGTTTCGTTACTCTTCCCTCTCTTTCCCAAACTATCATGATTCTGGTTTTTGCTACCAAAGTGGAAAACCTCATTTCTGCAATACATTGCTTGAACTCACTCAACTTTTCCAAAATCCCACTGCAGCATCTCTACATCCTCGTCTCAGAACATCCTCCAAACCAAATTTGTCACCTGTAAGTTATACATCGTTACCACAGGTCACGTTAAGTAAAGTAATCTTCCTCGTATTTACCTACATATCTTGACCAAAATCTTAATCCACTTGCCATGTACCGACTGCTAATCGGAGAAATTTTAAAGTCTCAACTTTATCTGAATCTGTCATGAACTTGCACACCTCTTAAAAAAAAATCTCCTCTCACTCTCTTTGGCTCCAAGGAAAAGCAATATTTTTCCAACCCAACATTGTTAATGAAATCCCAGAGTCTTGGAACCACTCTATAAATCTATTCTGTATCCTCTTGAGAACTTTCTCTTCCCTACTAACATATTGAGATTAGAACTGGCTGCTATGGGGCTAACCCGAATTTTTCGATAAAGATTTAACATTTTTCTTTTATATTCATCAGAGGGATGAATTTGCTGGCTGGGCCCATTCTTCGAATTTCCATGTTTTTAGTATTTTACTCCGCATGCACGCACAAACGTGTGGGTCAGGGGGCGCAGAATATTCACACTTCCAAAAGGAAAACTGGCTGGTAGTCAACAAGATTTGCACAAGCCCATCCAACAGCCAGAACATACTAAGGGCAGACTATATCAGATGCGAGTGAGCCTTCTGCTCTTTGGTGAAAAGAAGTCCTGTCTTTGAGAGATATGGTCAATCAACAGTGCCAGAGCTCAGTATTGAGCACTGCTGAGACTGCAGGAAGCAGCATAACACGGATTATAGTTGTACCAGAAAGTGAAGTCCCATGGATTTAGGGTAGGGAGAGATCCTCAAGCCAGGGAGGAGGAGATGAGGGGCTAGGTTTTGGAGGGCTGGTGACGTGAAAAGGAGAGTAGCATCTTGAGAGTGGGGACACTCTTCCTTACTTGGATTTCTTTTCTCAGCTAGGCAATATATAGTTTAAAAAAAAAACAGCCTGCCCATCAGTTATATTATGGTATGGTCTGGGGCAATAGACTTGTTAAACAAGCCTAATTGATACTTAATTGCTTTTACTTACATGTGATGGCAGATAGTGCTTTTGTATCCCTAACTCTGAGCCAGGGGTTTCAGTTCAAGTCCCAGACGTACGTAACAACCTATCTGAGCAGGCTGATTCACAAATATTTGTGAAAGGTCACATCCTAAAAGGTTCCCCCTCTCTTTCTCTCCACAGATAAGTGCTTGCAGCGTTTTCTGTTTTTATTTCAGACTTCCAGGAGCCACAGTACTTTGGCTCTTTATATTTTCCAAGGAAATGAATAGTGAGTGTTCTGTCTTCTTGGATGGCTGGAAAAGTTTACAAATTGCTGTTCTAACAGTATTAAACGAACACTGATCATCACTGGGGACACTGGCTTAATAGCAACTCAGCCACATTACATCTTACTTGGATTTCAACAATCTTTTGATGCACATCAAAAGTGAAAATGCTTTGATGAGCACATTCAACAATATTAGTTTATAATGTGGATCATTAAGGTTCTTGAGTAGATTTGCAGTTCGGGTTGTGGATGCTGTGGAGACACTAAAGAGACTCAAACAGACCGGACAAATCAACAAAACAGACTACCTAAAAGTGAAACCAGAAGGGACAAACACTCCCCACGCCCCCACCCACCGATTCTACGGCCTCCCAAAGATACTCAAACCAGAAGTACCCCTCAGTCCCACAGTCTCCTTCCCAGGCACACCAACACATAGGTTAGCCAAGGAGTTACAACGAAGGCTAAAGCACCATATCAGCAAGTCACCCCACTCAATCCAGGAGTTCCTCAAATCCCTCAAGGACACAAGAATAGATGACCATGATGAGACCATGGTGTCATTTGACGTTACTGCCCTATTCACATCAATCGACATACCACTGGCAAGAGAAACACTAGCAACACTACTAAAACAACAAGACCTGAGCAACACCATCTCCACAGACAACATGCTGAAAGTACTGGACCTATGCCTCACAACCCATTTTACCTTCAATGTCCAAATCTACAAACCTATCTTCGGACTAACAGCAGAAGTGGTGATGCAGAGACTCGAAAGCGTGGCCGTTCTGCAAATCCAGCCCAAACTATGGATCAGATCTGTGGAAGACACTTTCGTATTCAAACGGACCAAACTAAACTACAGGAGACACACCAACTAATAAACAACACTCAGTGGCATCAAATTCACCAGGGAAGAGGAAAAGAATGAACTGCTCCCATTCCTGGACGTCATGGTAGAATGCAGGGCCAACAGGGAATTCCTGACGAAGGTACATAGGAAAGCCACACACACTGACCAAGTACTGAATTTCAACAATAACCACCCCAACACCCACAGAGTTGCTTGAAAACACTATTTAAACGAGCGACAACACACTGTAGCAACTCGGAACTACACGAAAAAGAAGTAGAGTACCTCTACCAAGTATTTAAGTACAATGGATACCCAAACAATTGGATCCGACGATGTCTATCACACGAACAGAAACAGGAAGATACTGCACGCCCTAACACACTTATCACACCACCATACGTCAAGAACATTTCCAAACTGACCACAAGACTCCTACGACCATTGGGCATCAGAATAGCACACAAACCCACGTCAACCCTGCACCCTGCATCAACGGCTAACTTGAACCAAAGACCCCTTACCCGCTATGGACAGAACCAATGCAATATACAAAATTCCAGGCAAGGACTGTGACAAACATTACACTGGACAGACAGGAAGAAAATTGACCATAAGAGTACATGAACACCAACTAGCAACAAAAAGACAACCAATACTCTCACATCTCCATTCACACAAATAAGGAGAATCACCAGTTCGATTGGGACAACACCAGGATCCTAGGACAGGCCAAACAGAGACAAGCCACGGGAATTCCTAGAGGCCTGGTTCTTCACCAAGAGGGCCATCAACAAACACATACAACTAGACCCAAAATATACACCACTGCGAAGGAAAACCGTAAATGAGGTAATCAAATCCAATGGACCCCAGAGTTTAAATACTAGGCAGGAAAACACGACAGCGCTTCATCAGAGGCTGCACTGATGATGTTACCCAGCAGGGTAATGAAACATCTGAACTACAACTAGCTCAGCGAGCAAACCAACCACAGCATGTGGATCATTAATTTGATGGTTTTTTTTGCATGGACTTTTCACTGGTGTTTTAGAGATCATTCTCTTGCTATCCATTTTTCACAAAGCCATAAACTAACATTGAATGTCATGAAAAATATGCAGGATTGCATCATAAATGTAATGAACAAAAGGCTGCAGCATAAAAATAATTTACAAGGACCAACCTTAGTGACAAAAGGTAGCTTTATTTAAATAAAATTTAATGAGTAATTAGAAAAGCACTTGTTCAGAAATATTGGCAAGCCATCATGATCAAAATAGTCTGCATTTCAATTATTACGTGAAAAGTTAATCACTTTTCTGTCCCTTATTTTCTAAATCCAATCAGCTCCACCGGCTCAGAGGACAAACCAGATGGAGATTCATACGCAGGTTTCTTTAAGCATCTACCAACGTCACTGCTGTACTTGGGCCCTGCTCCAAACTCTGCTCCCTAACTACCTGCTCCAACAACAGCCTAAGATTAAACAAATGGGCTTGCAACCCCTGGGTCATATCTGGGATAAATTTTTTACCACAGTTGTGCCATCATTAAGTGGAGCTAGTTCCACCTCCACGACATTGCCTGACTTCACCCCATCTCAGCTCAGCTGTTGCTGAAACCATCACTCATGCCATTAATACCTCTGGACCTGACTATTCCCAACATTTGGCTGGTCTCCCATATTCTAACCTCTGTAAACATCCAAAACACTGCTGTCTGTATCTTATCTGACAAATTCTCAGTACTTCACCAGGAGTCAATGTAGATAAGAACAATGACTCAATTTTAAAATTCTCATCCTTGTCTTCAAATCCTTCATGGCCTTGACCCTCCCTATTTCTAACCACCGCTTGCCTCTCAACCCTCCAAGACCTCTGCACTCATGTAATTCCAGCTCCTTTGACGTCCCAATGTTTAATCACTCCATCATTATTGGAAAGTGCACAGTCATCAGAAAGTTCCCATGCAGGTTGCGGACAAGTCAGATTCTTAAAATTTCCAAATGTGTGTGGCTATTCAAAAACATGGCAATGTCGTCTCCCAAAAATGTAGTCATAGTCTAGAGTGATTCATCATCTGAGCCACCAATTTATGACAAAACATCTGCTTTCAAAATGAAACTAGTAATTGGTACTAAGTAATTAGTTTGATCTCTTTGCAACTCCTGCCATCTCCCATACCATTCTGTCAAAGTGTATCACAAGATCATTCACATCCTCTGCTCTTTCCGCTAACTGTTCTTACTGTTACGACTTCCCTCTATCAACTAATCCTAGATGATAGGTAACAAGGAATCAGTGGCTGGTCTCTACTTTTGTTAATGGCTCTCAAAATTCCCCATTTGAATCTTTTTAATCTATCTTGTTCTTCTCAGCACAAAATGCCCCAAATAGAACTTACACTAAAGTTGCAAAACCTTTGCATTATTCTAATTTTAATGCAGTTTTGCTTTGATCTTTATCTGCCTTGGACACCTTTCCTCTTCCAGAAGTCAAATCCTAACATCAATTTCCTTCAGTTAAACATTGCAGAGTAAATTGTCATTGATCCGATTTCCTCCCCCCGCTCTTAGCCCGAATTAAATTCCATAATCTGAGTTGGTCCCTTTTGACCCAGATCTGTGCTGCAGACGGATATTTCGCTTTTAAAAAGTGAACGTGAAATATGGACATGGACTTCAAAAAAAGGGAAATGAGGTGTCGTTCCTCACTTTGTTGGAACACTACATCAAGTCCAGGACAGAAATGTTAGCAATAAGTGAAGGTGTTCCGTAAAGTGTTTGGTCTCACAAAGGAGACTGGATTAGGAGCAGTAAATGCAGTAGAATTAAGTAAGAGTTAAATGCTGCTTCAAGTGGAAGGTGTGTTTGGTATCCTAAACAGTGATGAGGGAAGAGTTTAATGGACACCTTCCGAGACTGTACAGGAAGGAGTCATGACTGATAAAGTGTTAGGAGTGATGGAAAAGTAGACCAGGGTCAGATTATGAACATCCAAAGTATTTTGCTTTTATTCTCCAAACTTTCCTATGCATACACATCCTTCCCACAATGTGGTGCCCAGAACTGTATACAATACTCTAGATGAGGTCTAACAAGTGTCTTATTTAAGTTCAAAATCACCTCCTTACTCTTGTACTCTATGCCCCTATCAAAACCATAAGACTTAGGAACAGGCCTAAGCCATGCAGTCCATTGATTTTGCCCTACCATTCATGGCTGATCTGTTAAATCTCAACTCTGCTTACCTGCCTTTTCCCCCAACATTTGTTTCCCTTATTGATTAAAAATCTGTTGTCTATCTCAGCTTTGAATATACTTCACGAGCTAGCCTTGACAGCCATCCATTGTAAAGAACTCCACAAATTTGTTAACCTCAGAAAGAATTCTTCTCTCTCTCTCTATTAAAGCAGCCCAGAATACTATATGCTTTATTTACTGCTCTATCTGACGTGTCCACCTTCTATAATGTGTTCATATACACCAAAGTCCCTCTGCTTCTGCATCCCCTTTAGGATTATACTCCTCAGCCATTTTATATTGTCTTTTGGTGTTCTTATCTCACTTCTCTGCACTGAAACTCATCTTCTACCTTTCCATCCAGTCAACCAATTCGGCTATGTCATTTTGGAATTCTACACTACCTTCCCCAATTTTACAAAACTTCCAAGTTTCATGCATACTTTGAAATTATCTCCTGCACACCAAAGATCAAATCATTTTTATACAGGAAAAGTGACATCTCAATACTGACTCCTGGGAAACTCCACTACAAACTTTCCTCACCCTGGAAAACATTCGCTGATGACTACTTTCTTGCTCCTCTGATACTGCCTGGCCTGCTGTGTTCCCCCAGCTCCACACTGTTGTCTCTGACTCCAGCATGTGCAGATCTTGCTATCTTCCACTGATGACTACTGCTTTGTATCACTCAGAAAATTTTGTAATCATACTACAATTTACCGTTCTATTCCATGAGATACAAGAAACCTTTCCCACAAGGGCATTTTATTGCACTATATCAAACACCTTCTGAAAGTCCATATCCACCACAACAGCATTACCCTCATGGAGTCTGTCACCTCTTCAAAAAAACTCCAGCAAGTTAATTAAACATGACTTCTCCTTTAGAAATCCATGCTGACTCTGCCCAATCAACCCACCTTTTTCCTTTTGGCTACTAATTCTCTTCCAAATAATTGTCTCAAAGTTTCCCTACGCTGAAGTTAAACAGACTGGTCTGTAATTACTGCACTTATTCTTACAAACTTTCTTGATCAAGGATGTAACATTTTTCAGTCTTCTGGTATCTCTCCCAATTTTAGGGAAGACTGAAAGATTATAGCCAGTGCCTCTGCAATTTCCACTCAAAATCCTTGGATGCACCTCATCTGATCCCAGTGCCTTGTCAACTTTAGGTGTCAACTACCTATCCAACACTGACTTAAACCTTAAAATTTCTAAAGATACATACCATACTCATAATACTAACTTTATTTCTCTCCTCAAACGTTGCCAGACGAGAGTTTTTCTAGCATTGTACCTGTTTCAGATTTCCAGCATCTGTGTATTTGGCTTTTAACACTGATTTAGATTTCATTTCTTTATCCCTTACTTCACCTCTTAAATTGCTATCGTCTATGCTCATGAAAGTGCATCTCAAGTATTTTGTGAATACTGGTCTACCATTCTCTCTTGGTTCCCACACTGCTACCAAGTTTAAAATTTGTTTAAGGTCCTGCCAACAGCACCAGCAAAATGCCCTGCAAGGAATTCAGTCCCAGCTCTGTTCAGCTGGCAACAATTCAACTGAATGTGTTGTAATTTCCCCAAAGCCAACGTCCAAGGCAGCCGATTGCCTCCTATGCCATTTTTCCAGCTACGTACTCATGTACCTTTATCCTCCTATTTCTGTACTCAAATGTAGCGCTGAAGTAATCCAAAAGATTACTACATTTGAAGTCCTACTTGCTAAATTTCTATCTAGCTCCCTAAGTTATGATTTCAGGACCACAGCCCCTTCTTATCCAAGTCATTGGTATTAACATGGAACAAGACATCTGGCTGTTCACTCTTCACAGAAAAACATTTTACAGATGTCTGGGACATCTGGCACCAGACAGGCAACATACTATCTTAAAGTCACGTTGACAGTCACATTTCAAGAGCTACTTTGAGAAGCAGAGGGACGATAAACAGATTTATAAGAACTGGAAGACTCTTGGCATGCTTCCCTCATCATCTAGGAAGAAAGTGCCCATTCAACAAGTAAACTGAGGAAATGATCGTTCACTAAGAATTTAAGAATACCTAAATTCTTTGCCATTGCTGAGGTTACTTCGAACAATTAAACAATAACTGTAGTCTCCAGTTATAACACCTCAAGTTCTCTACTACACAATCTTTACCCTTCGTCTGTATCAGACAGGCAGATTACCCATGTTCGCATGTGTTTGATGTTGCTCTTTTTGCCTCAAGGTCAGTAGGAGTAAAATTCCTCTTTCAGGAAATTCTTAAAATGGTCTTCTTCATTCTGGTCTAGTAACTATGTTTAATCGTGTGATAGCTGTGTGCCAAATGAAATAAAAATATTTTGTTACGACCAACAGAGACAGGGCTGATAAGAGGAGGGGCCTCACCTGGTCATAACAGGATTACTAATGTAGGATTCTGAATGATGAGCCCAACAACACAAGTACATTACTTAACCTAGTATTTGACTGAATACTAGACATTTTGTAATAGATTTATATAAGCCTTCATGAGATCATCATCTTCCTCACATTAGGAACTGCAAGGTGTGCATATGTTGCTGATAAAAACAAACAAAAGACTTGTCTAATAACACATCTTATTTCTGAATTTCATATTGAACCATATTACTTTAAATTGCAACAAAGATATTTGACAGAGATATAGAATTAGATTCAGAGACAGCAATGATGTTGAAAGTTGTTTGTAAAATGGTGTTCAGTCCTCGCCAGTCAAACAGAAGGAAATATGACAGGCCTTGAAATGGTATAGAGAAATACCTGATTAAGTGTTGGAAGACTGAATTACAAGGAAAGAAATTGGGAAATAGTCTGCAGACTTCAAAAGGAATCAAGTGAGCTACACAAATTGAGATACACAATGGTGGAACAGAAAAGTTGATCTGGACACTTTGATCCATCAGGCTGTCAAGTCTTTGGACTAAGCAGAACATTAGAGGTGACCAATAGTCACAGACAGGAGGAGTTTTGCTGTGAGTGGCACAGGAGAGGCAAGGGGATCAAAAAGACCAGAGCCTCTCCATTCCAATTCTCCAATAGGTTTGAGATTCTTTCAGCCTGTATGGATAAGAGTAGGGCTGCACAGTGGATGAACGAGTTGATCATGGCACAGGAAGCTATTCAAATGGTGGAGTAAACAGGAGTGCGGTGTAGTAGGGGGCAGTGTAATCAGGGGAATAGATACAGTTCTCAGTAATTAAGAGAACAAGTCCGGATGGTTGTTTTCTGCCCGGTAACAGGGTTTGCGATATCTCACAAAGACGAGAGAAAAACTTGGAGAGAAGCGGGAAGCTTTTGATGACTGTAGACCGCATGAGTACTTACAACATAGCAGAAGGAGGAAAGGGGGTATAAGCAGCTACGTACTAAATTAGAAAGCAGGACCCAAAATTTATATTCTCTGGATTATATCCCAAGCCGTAAAAAAAAAATCAGCCAAGGGTAAATAAGATTAGAAAAATGAATGAGTGGCTGAAAGACTAATGGGGGAAGAAACGGGCTTTGATTCATGAGATACTAATACCAGTACTAGCCAAGTTGGGAGCTGCACTTCGTTTCAGGCCTCACCTGAAAAGTGCTGGAACTAGTGTTTGGGTTTTAAGTTAAACAGTTGGGGAAAGCAATTGTGCGAGAGGAGATGTCATAAAACAGTGGGAAACTAATAGAACAAGGTAATAAAACCAAAGTTATGAAGAAGTTATGGAACTTGAAACGTAACTTTTTCTTCCTCCATAGATGCTGCCAGACCTGCTGAGTTCCTCCAGCACATTGTTATTATTATAATAACAACAGCCCTTTTTGTGTATAGATAGCTTGGCAGGAAGGGACAGAGTACAGACACAATGGTTACAATGGCAGATAAGGTCACAGCTTACTAAAAAGGTGAAGATAGAGATTGGAAGAATGCTATTTGAATTCCTGTGGCATTTGTAACAAAATGGGTAAATTGCTAGCACAAACAGAAATTAGTTTATATGGCCCGATAGCCATTCTAAAGACATGGGTACAACACAGGAACCTGAATATTGAAGCATATTTGACATTTCAGAAAGGTGGGAAAGTATGCAAAGGTAGGCCATTCTTAATTTTAAATCTGAGATAGATAAATTTGTGTTAACCAAAAAGTATATGAGTCAAAGGCAGGTACGTGGAGATAGACCACAGATCAGCCATGATCTCACTGAATGGTGGAAGAGGCTTGAGGGGCTGAATGCCTACTCCTGTTCCAATATTCCGAAAAAAGGTGACAGGGTTGCTGTTAAAGAAAAATGTCATTAATAGAGTATTAAGAGATAAGCTTAGGTCATTCTTGTTTCTACCTATGTCGTTGGTATCAACGTGCACAAAGATCTCTGGCTGCTAACCCACTGTTGGTGCAGACAATAAAAATCTCAGTACCGAACAGCCCTTCGCTCTATAAATAATGCTGGGCCTGGAACTTTTACAATCTCTGTCAATGACTTGAATAAAAGAGTCAGAACGTATGGTTTGGAAACTTGCTGATTACATTAAATCGAAAGGAAAGTAGGGTAGGAACGCTGTCAAGGGGCACGAGCAGGCTAAGCGAAGCAACAAAAATTTGGCACAAGGAGCGCAAGTGGCTATATGTGTACTTGTCCATTTCGGCAGTACAATGGTGCCTCCCTGGCGCAACAACCGATGGCTGGGGAATCCCTCTGTACGTTCATACCTCCATCTCCATCCAGTTTCCATCTAATCAGCCGCGAAAATTACAAGCAAAGGGCTGTTCTGGAGGGAATGAAGCCTGGAACAGTGGTACGAGGTTTAACAAATCGTCCACCACCTCATCCAGGGTGACAAAGGGTGACCGTGCCAGCGTGCTGAGGACTGAGATATCAGCAACAGCTGATGAGGCGAGGTGAAGCTCGGCTCTCCTCTTGCCCTGGGTGGTGGTGGAAGAGGAGCAAGACCACCGTCCAGGAGAAAGCAGCCGGTTATCCGATCACTCCCGGCAGTACTGACGTGCCTCTCAGAAATCGGTCTGTAAGCGGCCTCCACTGATTCCCAATGTCACACCCGTCCTTTAGCGGATACCTGAATTGAGCCGAGCCGGTGTGGGGTTGTGGGACGGGGGTCATGTCCAGGGCCAGGGTCGGGCTGCTCCTCCTCCATCCCCGCGAAAGCTCGCGCCGTTAACAGTCACAGCACGAGACCGCCTTCTGCCTAACGATCAACCTGAACAAGCCCCGGAAGCATTTCTTTGAAGCGACCACGATCCCGGAAACGAAAGCAAAGACAGAGCTTGAGGTACCACATGTCCGCACCGTCAAATAGGAAGAAATATCCGAGCCAACCACAGTCCTCCTGGTTCATATTAGCTACAAGGTAATGATGCTCTCAGTGACTGATTTATGTTATCAGGTATGAAACCACTTTGAACTGCACACGTTCGGACTACAGCCAAAATCAGGAAAACCATATCAAATAACGCAGTAAAAGTGTGAATAAGAAACATTTTTATAAAAATAAAGACTCCGCTTCACGCTTGTATCTCAGTTTTTATATACACTTCCTCGTTTGCCCTTAATCTAACGGCAGACCGGAAATGAATATGGCAGGAAGGCACCGTGACACTAGGTGATTGACAGCGTTCACGATCAATAGACAATCCGTCTCACGGCAGCGAGCGTCTTGACTTGACGTCAGTGCACCAATCCGGAGAGGTCAGAGGCAGGACCAACGTGGGAACGAGTCCGGTTGTCACGGAGGGGGGAAAAAACGCGAGCGGCGAGTAAACGGGCGGGGAGGCGGCGGTCAGGGACTTCCGGATTTAGCGTGAATGCCGTACAGAGAATAGCCCGAGAGAGTGAGTAGGTACCATTCCTCTGGGTAGACGCCAGCTCCGCGGCTCCACAGGTAGGGGAGGCGAGGATCCAACTTCATTTGGTTTACAGGGAGAGTCTACGGCAGGCGGCAGGCCAGGTCTTGCCCACTGGCTTCATAGACGATCTCCACAGGCGCAATTGGAAAGAGGGTGAACAAAGCGCCTGAGAAAGAGCGTGAGGCCGGGCTTGGTTGTATTAGGGCCTGAAGTGAACAAAGCTATTCGGTGTGGATGCTGAACGTGTGGCTGACTGTGTGTGTGTGTGTGTGTGTATCTATTGAGGGAGATTGCCTGACCGTAGGTTAACCCGTTTATGGGAAGTGAGTGGGAGAGTTCATCTGGCTTTGATGTGAGTGTGCGAATCTTTAAACTCTGGATTTCCGTTCCTCAACCTTTCTTCCTCGTCCTCTCTAGCCGCGCTATAAACCGACTTCTTCAAATCAAATCTCTGCTGTCAAATCTTGTTAGATAAAGCTCCTTGAAGTAAATTGAGACGATTTCTTGTCATACAAATGCAAATAATTGCCGTCCTGATGTCGGTAGGTTCTTGGGTTGTAGGAACAAATTACTGCAGATGCTGGAATCTGCACTGAAAACAAATGCTGGAGATCACAGCGGGTCAGACAGCATTCATGGAGAGAGAGCAAGCTAACATTTCGAGTCTAGATGACTCTTCATCAGAGCTGATG
>NC_063332.1:78154569-78168818 GCF_021869965.1 Rhincodon typus
TTGGCCTGCTGTGTTCATCCAGCTCTACACCTTGTTATCTCAAAGTTATTCAGTTCTCTTACTGCTGAATATGTCTAATTTATATATTAGGGTGCAGCTTGTAGGATAGAGCAACTTGAATATGAAAACTTTTTACATATTACCATTAATGTAACTGCATTTTTACATACATAAACATATACACCATAATGCAAGGATCAGAAGCAGGCTGCTCTGCCATTCATTAAGTTTTAAGTTTTAACTAATGTTAAAATCCTGAACTCAACTTTCCTGCTTTATTTCCCCAAAACCCTTGATTCCCTTACTGATTAAAAAATTGTCTATCTCAGCCTTGAATATACTTAATGGCATAGCTTCAACAGTCCTCTATGGTAAAAGAAAATATACAAATCACTATTCTCTGAGAGGAAAGAAATCCTCCCCAGCCCAATCTTAAAAGGGTGATCTCATACTCAGAGATTATGCCCTCTGGTCCCAGATTTTTCTACAAGGGGAAACATGTTCTGCATTTAACCTGTCAAGTCCCCAAGACTTGAGTATGTTTCAATAAGGTTGCATCTCGTTCTTCTAAACTCAAATGAGTACAGGCCCAATGTATTCAACCTCTTCTCAGAAGACAGTTCTTCCAAGCATGAGTCCAGCTTAAAGAACCTTCTGTGGACTACCTCCAATGTCAGTACATTTTTCCCTGGATAAGGGGCCCAAAACTATTGAAAGTTCACCTTCAAAGTTTATATTTACCCTCTTTATTATCTTTTAGTTGTCTTTGGTTGGTTTTTAGAACTTTCCCAATCATCTGGCTTGCCACTAATATTTGCCACATTGCACGCTTTTTCTTTCAATTTGATATTAGCCTTAACTTCCTTGGTTAACCATGGTTGGTTTCTCGCCTTCTCATAACCTTTCTTTCTTTGTCTTTTCTGTGAGCCATTAAAATATTTTCTTAAACTTCTGCCATTGTTCATCAACCATCTTTGTTGCTAAAATCCTTTTGAGTCCTCTCCAGCTAACTCAACCCTCATTGCTTTGTAATTACCTTTATTGAAGTTAGCACAGTTGTTTCTCGGACAGATTTCTTTCCTCCAAACTGAATGCTAAATTATACTTTGTTATGGTCAGTTCTGAGACAGGATCACTTGACTTGAAATGTTAGTTCTGATTTCTCTCCACAGATGCTGCCAGATCTGCTGAGACTTTTCCAGCAGTATCTATTTTTGTTTGATTTGCACTTCTTTCAGTTTTTGTTATGGTCAGTGTTCCCTAGGTGATCTTTTACTCTGATGTTATTTATTAAACCTGCTTCATTACACATCAACAGATCCAAAGTAAGCCTGATATCTGGTTAGATCCACAACATATTGTTCTTGGAAACTGACCCAAATTGTCTATTAATTCTTCCTTGTGGCTACCTGTGCAGATCAAGCTACCCCAATCTACATGAAAATGAAAGTCGCACATGAATAATGCTCTACCTTTTTACATGCCTTCATTAGCTCCTGATTTATTCTAATTCCAACCGAATTGTTTCTGTTAAGAGGCCCATAGGCTATACCTACCGGTGTCACCGTCCCCTTGTTATTTCTTACCTCCACCCATATGGATTCTGCATGTTTTGATTCAAGAAGTTTTCTGGCTATAATACTTAGTTCATCCCTTATTAACAATACTACCCCACCACCCTTACCTTTCTGTCTGTTCTTTCAAAATACCACATGTCCTAATATTTAGCTCCCTTTAGATCTCCTTGAAACCATATATCTGTATTGACTATAAGACCATACTCATTTACTTATATTTGTGTCATTAATTTATTTTGTTAGTCAAGTAAAGAGGTATTCGTTTTGTCTTTTTAGCAGATCCACCCCCCACCCCGAACTATCATTTTTCTATGTTGTGCACTCTGTGCCTTCCTTTCTCACTCTGGGAATAGTTATTCAAAGAACTGACCCGTAATGTCGCTATATCCTCACTTTGTTTCCCCTCTCCTAAGTCTTCCTTCTCTCCCATTTAGTTTAAAGACCTCTCTACCACCCTAGTTATTTTATTTGTCAGAACACTCATTCCAGGTACTGCTTGATGTCATCACTGGTAGAAGATGCTAAGGGTTTCATGACTGTGTTAGGTACAGGCTTAGCGCTTGACCCATTTGTGGTCAAACTTGAGAATGCGGACCTTAAGTAACTTGAAATGTGTAAGATTCTTAGGGGGCTTGAGTTGGGAAGAGTTGTTTACCCTTGTGAAAGAGTCTAGGACCAGACGGCGTAATCTCAGTAAGGGGTCATCCATTAAAGACCGAGATGAGGAGGAATTTTTTTTTCTAAATCTGCAGTGAATCTATGGAATTCTTGACTGTCGAGAGCTGTTGAAGCTAGGTCGTTAAGTATATTCAAAGCTGTGAGAGACAAATTTTTAAATAGTAAGAGAACCAATTATTGGGCTAAGGCAGGAAAGTGAAGTTGAGGATTATCAGATCAGCCTTTGAATGGCGGAACAGACTCTGAATGGAACGGCTGACTTTTGCTCCTACATTTTATCGTCAAATGCTGTTGGAAGCATGACCAGCAAATACGGTTTCAAATTGTAATAGTTTGAAGTCTCACCATGCTAGAGCAGTAACTGGAAATTAATATCTCACTGTTACTTGGAAATCTCAGGATTTAAAGTTCTGAATCCACACAGAAGTTGCAACATGGAAGCCTGCTCTATTCAATGTATACTTGTTTCAACCACTTTCGATGTTTGTTTACTTTCCACACGAATAAATAGTTTCAATTTCATTTACCTGATTTGTTTCCATATCTCTTAGTCTCCCTTTTCTTCATTTACTTGGCTAATTTTGAATGCAGCCGTAGTTTTGCCTCAACCAGGAACCGTGGAAGTGAATTCCACAGCATTGCATCTCTCTGCATGAAGCAGTGTTACTTTCAGTCTATTCTAAATCTTGTTTTTGATTCTTCAATTATTAGACATAAAATCAGCTTCTATCAAAACTGTTGTATCATTTCATAATTACTATGTATTTTATGTCTAACATCTCCTGAATTGCTACTTGATTTCTTCTGATTTCTTGATTTCTCTGAAGGCTCTGATTTAAATGGAGACTTTCAGAGGGTTCTTGGCAGAGAATCTGGATCCATATATATACAAGATTTTGTTGATCAGTTTTTCATTGTCAGCTTTAGGTTGCAATAGGGTAATTGTAATTATCCTAAAAAATAATACAATCATAATAAGAGTCTGTACAGTTTAAAATTGAGCCTATTTTAAACCATAACTGTGTTTAGATAAATGATATATTCATTTCCTTGTGTTGGTTATGTGACATATACCAAATTTCTAAATATATACAGCCATCGTTTTATCAGCAGGAACCTATGGGACTAGAAGTGTGCCAGTTGATCAAATATTCTGGATAATCAAGAAATCCACAAAATCAATGTTAAAACACATACTAAGTAATACAAACATAATACAGGGGGTATACACATCACTGGTATACTTTATTTACAGCACAAATTACTTTTAAATAATAATGCAACTTTTCCTTAAATATAACTTACTGGCGGAGAACCTTCTCTCTCGCACCCTCAATTTATTACACCATAATACAGCCTTTGTGGCAATTCCTCAAATGAGTTTCTGCATTCTGGTAGTGCCACATGACATGATGGAGAGTATCCTTTATATGAAGATTGGAATTTGACTTCACAAGGACCATGTATGGTCACTCTTACCATTATCATTCTTCTCAGAAACCAGGATGTACTCTCTACCGATCCCATTTACCAACACTTTGGCGTTCATTGAACTAACTACATATTCATAAAATACAAGTAGGGTAGTTATATTATTTATATTGTATTTTTATTTGACTGCCCCAAAATTATTTGAAATATTCATAGAATAAAAGGTTTAGATGGGGCAGATTTTTTTGAAATGAATACAGGAGAACTTTTTATGTCAACAAGTAGATGGTCCTGTGAGTGATGGTGCAGTCCCAGCTGGACTTAATTCTGGGGAATGAAGTTGGACAGGTATTCAAGGTGACAGTGGGGGGACATTTTACTGATAGTGACCACAGCACTGTATGTTTTAAGTTTGTTAAGGAAAAGGAGAAAAATGATCTGCAAGAAAGGTTTTGGATTTGGCAGAGTTTATTAAAATAAGATAAGTTAAAATATTTTATCAATATAGACTGGGAGAACCTACTTGAGGGTAGATCTATAGCAGAACAATGGGAGTCATTTAAAAAAGCTACTGGGCGAGAATACAGGCCAACCTGTTCCCTTCAGCGTGAAATGTAGGAGCACTAAGCCCAGTGGACCACGGGTGTCTAGGAATATTCGGATGAGATAAAAAGGAAGGGAGAGACATTTAATTGGTACAAAGGGAGCAAAAGAATGGAGGCCCTCGAGGGTTATTGGAAGTGTGAGGGGATCTCGAGAAAGCAATTAGGAGACAAAAGAGGGGATATGAGAAAATTTTGGCAGACAAGATTAGGAGAATCTCAAGATATTCTGCACATATATCAAGGGGAAGAGAATACCCAGGGCAAAAGGGTAGGGCCTATTACAGACTAAGGGGACAATCTATGCTTGAAGCTGGAGAACTTTGGTAGAGTGTTAAATTAGTACTTTATATCTGTCTTTACTCAGGAGAACGAGGTTGTAAATACAGAATTTGAGAGGATGGACTATGAAGATTTTGAGCGGATTGATTTAAGTAGTCTTCAGGGAGTCTTTGAAATGCTTCCTTTGTTCTTGTCTGGTATGAGTGCTTTCTTGAGCTGGCGAAGATGATTTGTTTGGTAGTTGGAACTGATGTATCCTAAGCATGTTGCTGGCCAGCGGAGATGGTTTTAAGTGATCGTGATGTCGATGCTGGTGCTGTTTGCTGCGTCAAGGGCACTGATGTTAGTACACCTGTCCTCCCAGCTGATGCAGAGAATTTGTCTCAAACAACATGGATGGTAGTTCTCAAGGGTCCTGAGGTGGCATCTATATGAAGTCAAAGTTTCAGCGCCATATAGAAGAGTCGGAAGGCTGATTGCCTTTACTCCAGAGTCTTGGTATCAGCACAGATGTCTTGATTGTCAAAAACTCTCATCATTACATTTCTGAAGGCAGCACTTGCAGATTGCATCCAATGTTGCATCTCCGCATTGATGTCAGCCTTCGATAAACCGTAGCTTCCCAAGTAGGGGAAATGTTCCATGTTTGGTAGGGTTTCTCCATTGATCTTAATGGAGGGATGGACTGGAACTGACCCTAGATCAGTTGGTAAAAGATTTGAATCGTCTTGAGGTTGCGGCTGAGACCAATTCTTTGATATGCTTATGTGAAAGCATGAAGTGAGGCTTGAAGATTCTTTTCTGAGACAGCAGAGATGACATTGTCATGTGCAAACTGAAGTTCAACAAGTGAGTTTGATATCATTTTAATCTTGGATTTCAATGGGTAGAGGTTGAAAAGGTTTCTGTCCATCCTGGTGTCTGCACCACTGGGAAGCTTGTTCTTGATGAGAGAACGAAGGGTAGCAGTGGAGAAAAGACTGGGAGTGATTGACACATCCCAGCTTGATCCCTATCTTGACCTCAAAGGATTGTGTTATATTACCATCTGTTGCCAACATTTTGTGTGAAGGAGACGGAAGATGTTGATGAATTTCCCTGGACAGCAAATCTTTGATAGCGTCACTCATAGCACTTCTGAACTGAGTCCGAAGTCTTGGCCAGATCCATGATGGCCATGTAGTGTGGTGGACGTTGTCCCTGGTGTTTCTGTTGGACTTGCTGAACAATGAAATCATGACCACAGTTCCACAGTTTAGTCAGAAACCGCACTACTCCTCCAAATTTGAAAATCTCTGCTGGAATCCTGCTTGCTTTTGCAGCTTTTCCACTCTTCATGTGTTTAATAGAGACTTCAACTTCTGTCAAACTAGGTGGGAGTCCAAGATCATCTTTGGGGAGTTGGAGAATTTCCTCAGATATGTCCTCGTCAATGATTGTCTCGTGTTTTGGAGTTTTCTGACTCTCTAGGTGCCATCCTTATTCTGCACTGATTTGAGACCAAGAGTGTTGGGTCTATATGTTGCCTTGATGGCGGTGAAGAAACCCCAGGTGTGGTGCTTGTCAGCAAGGATTTTCAGCCTTCGCTTTCTCAGTCCGCCATTCATTCTGGATTTCCCTCGTTGTTCTTCGTAACTCTATTCTTTGAGTTGTCTTCACCTCACTGGCGATTTTGTTTAGCCAGGCACAGAGAGCTTTCCTCTTCTAGTGGATGAGGTCTTGAATGATGTGATTGTTCTTGTTAAACGAATTTTGTGATTTTCTGGTCTTGTAGCCAATGGTTTCTTCGCACTGAGATGATGGGCACCTTCAGCTCTTTTTAGATTTCCTCTACTCCATTAAAATGAACACTTTGGAAAATTTGAAGACTTTGGATATTCACTAGCCTGTTTGGATCTTGAAACCACTCAATGTTGAGCATTTTTCTGAAATGATCCAGTGGCCTGTCCAGGAATCCATCTGCAGTGGTCATTGCTTTGGTCCTGAAGACATCCTTTAGGTCTTGGGATCGAACGATTATGTAGTTGATTATGTGCTAGTGATTTGATTGTGGATGCCTCCCAAAAAGTCTTCAATTTGTCTTTTTGGCAACATGCAATTGGAGTTGCACACAATTAGTGAGCGTGAGAATCCTTTTCTGATGACTCCTTTCCAGAGTAGGGCACCTTTTGCAACTTTGTCGTTCATGTTTCCAAGGAGATTAATTTAATATTCCCTGGAGATGTTGGCGAGTGTGGTGTCCAGGGTGGAGTAAAAGCCTCCTTTGGTCTCATCTGTGGCATCAAAGATTACAGCATAGGTACTTGCGACAATTGCCTATTGGATTATGGCAGGTTGGACTATGATTATGTTAGAAGGATAGTCATGAGGTGATCAATGATGCCACCAGGGAGCCGCAAGAGTTGGTTGACGAGTGCGCTCTTGACGGTGAATCCAATTCCATGTGTCCTGGGTTGATCCTTGGATTTTTTTGCTCCGGAAGAAAGCGCAGCCACCACCTTGTTCCCTCAGCTGCCTTTTGCTTGCTTTTTTGAGTCTCTTGCAAAGCAGCGATATCAATGTTGAAGTGCCTTACGTTCGAGGGCAACAAAGACAGTTCTTTGTTCTGGATGGTTATTTTGCTTGTTGCCCATGAGGGTTTGTATTTTCCAGGTTCTGAGATTGGTTTTCAGAATGCAGATAGATGAGCCCACTGGATGTTTCCAGACAGCTTGGCAATGGAACACACTATTTTTAGAGCACCATTTCTAGCCCTCCCCACTTCCCCATGTGGCGTGAACAGAGTGGATCCTGAAGGAGCCTGCTAAGTTGTGGAGAAAGCTGCTGAAACACACTCCTGTTCTATTTCCAAGAGCCAAACGACTGAGCCAAACTCCACCCTCTGCATGCTGTCTGAAGCTCGGGACTTCCAGATCTCTCAATCCTATCCCTGTTATCTCTTGTTGATTGATTGCCACAGGGCCTGTGTTGTTTGTGTGTGGAGGTTGAATTCCTCAAGGTAGATGTCTTGTGTGGGACATCTTTGAACGAGGGAATGCTGTTGGACATCAGCAGACACTTGGTCTTTAACAGACGGTAGATCCAGTTTGAGTGGCAAGGAAACTTTGACGACTGGGGATCTCCCTACTGCTGCAGCTGCCTTCTGCTGAGGTAGCAATTGATGTATGCATATCTTCTACCTGGATTGCTGTTGAGTACTTGCTTTGGATTGCACTTTGTCTGGTTCTTCCCCTCCGACTTTACTATTATGGGTGGATCTCCCAGTAGTTGAAATTCCGGATGGCTTCGCTGTCAGGATTAGTGGCACACACAGACGATATTAATGGATGATCTATCAATACATATGTGAAAGTTAAACTTTAATCAGCTGTAAGTTGATGTTTCAAGCAATTCCAAATGTATGAACAGAGAAAGAAATTTATGACTATCTTTTAGACTTTGATTGTGAGCACCTAAAGAGACTGTAGAGATAACAAGGAGGGGGATTAGCCAGCTATCAACTTAAAAACTTCAAACAATCAAAATTAATTTTAGAATCTATCTCAACCACTTCCTTACAGTGAGTAGCTAACAACAGCCATAAAAGAATAATGCTAAGGTGTTGGCTGCAGTCCATTTGTATGTTATGTCACTGGAGATCTTTTGTTATGATGACTTATTAAGCATTCACAATAGTGGACATATTTATCTGTCACTGGATATGGGCAATTTCTTAAAACAAGTTCAGTTTGGTAAGTATTTGATTAAGCTATTCATGTGAGATATTTGATTTATCTCCAAGTACTTTTTGGATAATTGCAGTTTGACTACCCCACCTATTCAAGAACCACAAAAATAGGTAGTTTTGATGTCACCAGAAATATCAACACAGTTTAACAAAACGTATGACTCTTCAAATCCTTTGTTGAGGTCTGAAGTAACAAAACAAATTATGGTGAATAGTTTAAATATAATAATAACATAATGCCAGGATTAAAGCTAAGCTGCTCTTTAATATCTGTGCTGATCTCTCTTGTGCAGTGACTGCCTCATCAGATTCTCTCGTGTACCATTTTTCTTTTTGTCTCTTGATTTTTGTTTCATAATTCTGGTATTGAAATAATTTGTTCATTTAGACTTTGACTTAGTGTTGTTGATGTGAATCTACTAGAAGCTGCAAAGATTTATTAGTTGGGCAACTAAGTTTTAAACATTTTTAATGAAAACAATGATTGGGGTTTACTGTCACCATATCCTAGCTGATAATGCACTGAGTAGCTTGCATGTTAAACCCTTTACAAAATGTTAGATGATGTACTCTTTGTTTAGTCAATTACTGTGATATCTAACGAAAAATATTATAGTTGTTGCTGGCCTCGGCTGAATGTTATGATTTAAGTATTTTGTGTGTAGAGCAAGCTTATGAGCACATAAAGAGTTTGGACTCCAAGCCTGACAACAATGATCCCTTTTCTTTATCCACTTTCAGCATGACTGAGACCAGTAGCTTGTCCAAAGGAAATTATTGTAGACGTGCATGCTGACATTTTAATAGACAGTGTCTGATATTTGTGTGATATTCTGCTACAGTATGTGTATGTTTATGGTATTGGGTTTGTATTTGCATTAGTTAATTGTTTTAAATATTTTAAAGTATATAAACTTAGCATTGGGAATGATAATTTCACTTGGTACTTGGCATCAGATATTTCAAAATTTTGACTGAGATTGTTATGCGGACCATCCAAGTAGTGGTATTAAACAGAATGTAGTTGTTGTAAGGCATAATATAGTTGGAAAGATAGGCACTGTTCTCTACATTCAAGAGAGCTCTTTTGACTCTATTGAAAGCCTGATACCAGGGTTAATAATGTCCCCTTGGGACTGCAGAAAAACTTGAGCAGAAGGAGAGGGACCAGTTGTCAGTTGTGATGTGACTCCAGAGACGTTGGTGTGATCAAGTGAGGTTCTTTTGAATGAATGAATGACAAGGGGGATAATTTAAAATAAAGGTAATAATATTTGGATTATTACCTGAGTTGCAAGCAATTTGGAATTGGAAAAATAAAATCAGAGTTGAACATATTGCTCAAAGATTGGATTAGGAGAAATGGGTTTTGATTCATAGGGCTTTGGCCACAGTGCTGGGGAAAGAGACAACTGTACCATTAAAATGGCCTTCGCCTGCTTTGCACTGGACTGATGCTCTGGGAAGTTGTATGACAAAGACTGTAAAGAGGGATTTAAACTAAAAATGAAGTTTGAATGGGAGTTGGTGGGAGAGACGTGGGCAGGATTCACTTATGAAGATTTGGAGCGTATAAACGTATGGATTGAAGCAAAATGCTATGACTACAAACACAAAATGCTTTAGAAACTCGGCAGGTCTGGCAGCATCCGTGGAGAGAGAAAAACTATTCAAGTTTTTGAGTCTGGTGTGACTGTGACTGTTCCTCAGAACTGGGGATTCTGAACACCTGAAAGGAAGAGAAATAAAAATTCTTTTGAAGCATCAGATGGAACAAAGAATGAAATGCTACTGAGGATTGAGACAACATGAGGTGGTGGTGATGGAGAGAGAGGTCAAGTGTGCACTTTGGTGGTCTATGGTACTGGGTGTAGACCTCAAGATGTGGTGGAAGTACGTGGCTGAGGAGCATTGTGTATCTTGAAAATGCTTGTAATCCTGGTTGGACACTCGATGCAAAGGATGGAACTTCAGTTGGAATTTGTGTGAAGTCAGAATCAGAGGGTGTTGTGCTTACATGAACACAATATACGAAACAAGGTAAATGAGCTTGTAGCGCTGATTGAAATTGGCAGATGCGATGTTGTGGGTATCACAAATGGCTGCAAGGGGATCAAGGCTGGGAACTAAATATTCAAGGATACACATCCTATTGAAAGGACAAACAGATAGGCAGAGGGAACAGGGTTGCCTATTAGTTAAAAATGAAATTAAATTGTTAGCAAGAAGCAATATAGAGAAACTACAAATGAAAAAAGATCCTGATGGGAGTTGAGTACAGGCCTCCTAGCAGTAGTCAGGATGTGGGAAGAAAATAGATCAGGAAATAGTGCCTTTCTATTACAATAATCAGAGGGAACTTCAAAACGTAGGTGGCCTAGGAATATCAATTTGGTAGCAAATCTCAAGAAAAGGAATTCGTGAAATGTCTGAAATGGCTTTTTTTTTTGAACGGCTTGTGGTAGAGCTACTTAGGGAACAGGCATTGATTTGGCACTGTTTAATGAGGTAGACTTGATTAGGGAGCTAAAGGTGAATGAATCCCTAAGGGCAGTAACCATAGTATGATAGAATGCAGTTTGAGAGAGAAAAGATTGAATCAGAAGTAATATTATGATTGAGTAAAGGTAGGAGCTGACCACAGTTGATTAGAAGGGGAGCAGAGCAGGGAAGACAGTGGAGTAGCAATGGCAGGAGTTTCTGGAAGTAATTTGTGAGGCACAGCAGAAAGTCATCCCCATGGAAGAAGAAACATACTAAGGGGAGGATGAGGCAACCATGGCTGACAGGGGATGTCAGGGACCATGTAAAAGCAAAAGCATAAAATGTGGTGAAAATCAGTGGGAAGCTAGAGGATTGGGAAGCCTTTAAAACCAGCAGAAGATAACTGAAAAAGCAAAAGGGGACAGAAAATGAAAGATGAGAGAAAGCTAGCTCGTAATATGAAAAAAGATTGCAAGAGTTTTTTAGATATGTAAAAGGTAAGAGAGGTAGGAATGTACATTGGACCGCTGGAAGATAAGGCTGGAGAAGTAGTAATGGGGAACAAAGAAATGACAGAGGAATTGACTAGATACTTTCCATCAGATTTTAAAGTAGAAGTCACCAGCATACCATGACTCTGAGAGACAGGGGACAGATTTGAATGTAATGATCATCACCGAGAAGAAGGTGCTAGGGAAGCTGAAAGGACTGAAGGTGGATAAATCACCTGGACCAGATGAACTACATCCCAGAGTTCTGAAGGAAATAGCTGAGGAGACTGTGGAGTCATTGGTGATCTTTCAGGAATCACTGGAGTCAGGGAGGGTCCCAGAGGACTGGAAAATGGCTGATGTAACATGCTTGTTTAAGAAGGGAGGGAGGCAGAAGAAGGGAAACTATGGGCTGGTTAACCTGACTATACAGCAAACAATTAAGAAAACAAACGGCATGTTAGCCTTTATTTAGGATGTTTGGAGTACAATAGAAAGGAATTTATCTTGCAGTTGAATGGGGCTTTTGGTGAGACAGAATCTTGAATGTTATGGGCAATTTTGATCTCTGTAGTTGAGGGAGGGCATATTTTCATTGGAATCAGTGCAGTGGATGTCCACATGTTTGGCTCCTGGGAAGAGGAGAATCTCTTAGGTTGGAAGGCTGAATAATTTGGATTTGTATTCCCTGGAGTTTAGAAGAAAAGAGAGGCGCTACCATTGAGATTACCAAGATTTGATAGGGTAGATACGGAGATATTGATTCTGCTGTCAGGGGAATCTAAAACAAGCGATTTCAGGATAAGGGATTGATCATTTTGGACTGAGATTAGAAATTTCTTCCCTTGAAGTTTGAGTCTTTGTAATTCTCTATTCAAGAGATTTTAGGTGCACGGGTATTGAATTAACTTGAGGCTGAGATAGACATACAATTGTTTGTTTGCTCAGGAAATTGAGGGATAAGTGGAGCAGGTGGGCAAGTGGAATTGATGCACAAGATCATTTCTTGATGCTTCTGGTACTTGATTTCACTGAAGAAGCTGAAGCAGTCTGCTAGTGATATTGTCTATTGTGGACTGGTTTTTGAGAAATTACCAGCAGAAGTAAAGAACTTTGGTATCTGGTTGTGCTAATAGTCTCCAAGTGGAACCTATAATATGTATAGGGAGTTCAGGGACCTGACTACTGCTGATGCTGTCACACAATGCCACCATGATATGGGAGCTCGCCATCATTCTCATGCTCACTCCATTCAGATCGTTCAGTAGAGAAGATTGCATCAAGCAAGTGTTGTCAACCTGATATTAAGCAGTTCCATAATTCCCACACCATCCTGTGTCAACAGCACAAACCATGTTTCACCACCAAGAGACCAAATGCATATTCTAAAATGTATTGATTGTTAAAACTGTATTACTGACAAAAAAACATTGAATGGCGGAGTGCTATTGAAGTGCTGTTTTCTCCTCTCTAATTTATTGTATTTCATTTGCTACAAAACTTGGTAATGTGGTAGCAAGTTTGGTCTGAATTCCATCTTTAACGTCATGGTGACTATCCTTTAATGATTGCTCTAGTTTTGCACTTTGACACAAGCGAAAACACTGTTTGTGCCTACTCTGTCAAAGGTTCAGAATTTTAAATACCTCTATCACTTGAAAAGAGTTCCAAATTTAGAGTCAGAGTCAGAGATGTACAGCACGGAAACAGACCCTTCAGTCCAACTCATCCATGCCGACCAGATATCCTAAATTAATGTAGTTCTGTTTGCCAGCATTTGGTCCATATCCCTCAAACCCTCCTATTCATATACCCATCCAGATGCCTCTTAAATGTTGTAATTCTACCGCTTCCTCTGGCAGCTCAATCCCTACACGCACCGCCCTCTGCGTGAAAAAGTTGGCACTTAGATCCCTTTTCAATCTTTCCCCTCTCACCATAAATCTGTGCCGTCGAGTTTTGGATTGTTGTTCCTTTCCTGAAATGTACGACCTTGTCATCTGGTATTCCCAGTTGCTGCGTACTGCTGTTTCAGCCACGTAATGAAGTCCTTTTGAGAATAGCTTCCTTTAAAGTCTTTGAGTTCCAAACCCGACTGTTCTCAAACCCCCATCAGCTTTTTTATATCTCTGGTCTAGGCCTGTCCCCTCAAATTCCTCTCACCTGTCAATCCAAAGCTCTGACTGAAATTTGAAGTTCACGACATCAGCCTATCTCAGAATCCTGCCCTTTTAAGAGAGGTTGATGTTATTTTCAACTGAAAATTTTCAGAGAGCTTCCAATCACAGCTCAGAGATTTTGAGCATGTAGAGTTTGTACGACTTCTCAACATTGTGTATCTATGTAGTTGGTAGAAATGTACATTATGTGTAAGGGTTCAATGACAGAAGGGTGTACCCTCAACCTGTGTGGATTTCGAAGTTTCTTCACTTTCTTAGTGTTGATCTTTTTTTTAAGAAAACCAGGATTTAATGATCAAAGCTTTATTTGAAGGAAACAATAACTGAAAACAACAATTCTTATGAAAAGTCATGAGCTGTTTAGATAGATGATACTTATAAGAGTGTATTTATATGCAAACTAGAACTGTTATTTCATTGGCTTGAAAATAAAGAAAGTAAAAGTCATTTCTGGACTTAATATTGAGTTCAATACCTTCAAATTGTGAATGAAATCCCATTCCATCCCTTTCTTTTGGCTGTATTTGTTACATTCTCTGTCACCATGTCCTCTTTCCCCTCCCCCCACCCAGTGGGACTGTCTGCTGTTTCTAGTCTGGAAGTTAGACGCACCATTGTTCTGCCATTCTCACATAACTGATCACTTAATATGAGCTATCAACATTCTATAAAAACCAAAAGAACTGCGGATGCTGTAAATCAGGAACAAAAACAAAGTAGCTGGAAAAGCTCAGCAGGTCTGGCAGCATCTGTGGTGGAGAAAACAGAGATAACGTTTCGGGTCCGGTGACCCTTCC
>NC_063332.1:78173818-78211157 GCF_021869965.1 Rhincodon typus
CTGCACCTTGTTGTCTCGGATTCTCCAGCATCTGCAGTTCCTACTATCTCTGATTCAATGCTGGATCCACACACATTGCCACAAGTGAGGGAGATGGTGTTGTTTGAGATAGGTGGATAGGATGCTCAGGTTTTCACACTCATCTGCTGTTTCAGCTTGTCTATTGGAGATGCTTGAGACACATGGCATCTTTGCAGATAGTTCCTCTCCATTTTGGGCAGTCTTGGATAAGAGATTCCCATGAGTCGGTGGTGTTAACGTACTTGTTCAGAGAGGCTTTCAAAATAGCCTTGAAGTATTTTCTCTGTCCTCTTTGTAATCATTTATTGTGATGGAGTTTGGAGTAGAGAGCTTGTTTGCAGACTCGCGTCAGGAATGTGGACAATGTGACCCAATGCAGCTGATTGACAGTAACTCGTGCTTCACTGCATGTGATATTGGACTGGCTACTAAAATACCATCAGATTTGCAGAATTAAAACTCTTGGGGTTAAAGAGATTGTGAGCTGATAGATACAAAATTGTCAAAGGAGAAAGGGTGGAAAAAAAATGAGAAATTTTCATATGTAATGCTGGATTGTTACCACTTTTGTTCAAAGCACTTAGCCTGCAAAGCACCATGAGATGTAAGAGTATTCAGTCCATCAAGTCAATTCTGCCATTCAATGAGATCATGGCTAATCTAATAAGCCTCAACATCCCTGCCATTTCCATCGAACCTTTGATTCACTTACTGTTTAAAAATCTGCCTATCTTGACCTTGAATTATATGCACCACCCTCTGTGTGGAAAAAGTTACCCGTCCGGTCCCTTTTAAATCTTTTCCCTCTCGCCTTAAACCTATTCCCTCTAGTTTTGGACACCCCTGCCCCGGGGAAAAGACTTGAGCTATTACACCCTATCTATGCCCCTCATGATTTTATAAACCTTTATAAGGTCACCCCTCAGCCTCCATCACTCCAGGGGAAAACAGTCCCAGCCTATCCAGCCTTTCCTATAACTCAAACCTTCCAGTCTTGGTAACATACTTATAAATATGTTTTTGCACTCTTTCCAGTTTTATAACATCCTTCCGAGAGTAGGATGACTAGAATTGTAGTCAGGAATCCAAATGTGGCCTCACCAATGTCTTGTACAGCTGTAATGTTATATCCTAACTCTTGTACTCAATGTTCTGATCAGTGAAGACAAGCATGCCAAACAACGGCTTCACCACCCTGTCTACCTGTAATACTACTACAAGGAACTATGTGTCTGAACCCCTAGATCTTTCTGTTTGACAACACTCTCTAAGTCCCTATCATTAACAAATGAGTTCTGCCCTGGTTTGTCTTACTAAACTGAAACACCTTGCATTTATCCACATTAAACTCCATCTGCTATTCCTCAGCCCAGTGCTCAGCTGATCAAGATCAGTAACGCAAGTCTGTCTTCTGTTAGCTAGCCAATTCTCTATCCATGCTAACATAATACCTCCAACAACATGGACTCTTACTAAGTAGCCTAATTTGTGATACCTTATCAAACACCTTGTAAAAATGCAAATATATCACATTCATACTTCCCCTTTATCAATTCTGCTTATTATCTCCTCAAAGAATTGTAGTATATTTGGCACAGTTGAAGATTAATTGCTGTTGTATTGTAAGAAATGACGTGGCCAACCTGAGGGTTAAGTATTGGCCAAGACACTGGGATCATTCCTCTGCTATCATTAAAATTGACCCAGAGAACTTATTCCAGATGAGAAAACCTTTGTATTTTTCAACTTGTTTCTGTGCTCATGTCATAGAGTGGGGCTTAAGTGAGCGATCGTCTAACACAGAAATGGGAGTATTCCCTACTGAAGCACCACTGACACGATAAGAGGTAAAATACAGAAAAATAATGAATTCTTTTTCTAACTGGAAAAAGATGTAGCAGAAGCTGATAAGGCTGTAAGAAAGGAATATAAGGACTTTGGTGTCCCTCCCAGAGACTGCAAAGCAAATGGCTAACATGCAGCCTTTACAAATCACTCGTTAAACCTCAAATGGAGTATTGCGTTCAGTTCTAGGTAGTGCACTTCAAGAAGGTTGTTGAGGCTTTGGGCAGGCTGGCCTTCTTTCCACATGAAGTTGAGAAGGGTTTGGAGTGATTTGATTGAAATGTGTAAGTTCCTGAATAGTCTTAAGGTGAATTTCCTCTTGTGGGTGACTCCAGAACTAGATGGCACTATTTTTAAAAATTGTAGGTAGCACTTTCAGGTCATAGACAAAGAGAATGTTTAGGTTGTAGACATGCTTGCTGAGCTGTTGGGTTTGGTTGCAAATGTTTCGTCATCCTGCAAGGTAACATAGTTAGCGAGCCTCCGGTGAAGCATCGATGTTCCGTGCTGCTTGTTATTTATACGCCTCGGTTTGCTGGTGTGGTTAGTATTACTTGTGGTTTTGTTTTTCAGTGGTTTGTATATTATGTCCAGTTCAGTGTGTTTGTTGATGGAGTTCTGGTTGGAATACCAGGTCTCCAGGAATTCCCTGGCACGTCTCTGTTTGGCTTGTGCGATTATGGATACGTTGTCCCAATTGAATTTGTGTCCCTTGTTGTCCATGTGTAGTGAGACAAGTGAGAATTGTTTGTGTCTCTTGGTGGCTAGTTGGTGTTCGTGTATCTGTATAGTCAATTTTCTTCCGGTTTGGCCTATGTAGTGTCTCTCAGAGACCTTGCATGGTATTTTGTATACAGCCCTAGTTTTGCTGGTTTTGGGTATGGGATCCTTGACATTCGTCAGTAGCTGTCGTAGGGCGGTTGTTGGTTTGTGGGCTACTCTGATACCTCAGGGTCTGAGTAGTCTTGTGGTCATTTCTGAAATGTCCTTGATGTACGGTAGGGTGGTTAGTGAGGTCGGTCGTATTGTGGTCTGTCTCAGATGTAATGGCGGATTGTGCTTTTCAGGTATCCATTTCTTTTGAAGACTGCGTGTAAGCGCTCCTGTTCTGCTTTGCGTAGTTCTGGGTTGCTGCAACATGTGGCTTGTTTAAATTGTGTCCTGATGCAGCTCTGTTTGTGGATGTTGGGGTGGTTGCTAGTGTAATTGAGCATTTGGTCCGTATGTGTGGTCTTTCCATATACGCTAGTCTGGAGTCCCCCATTGTTTTTCCATTGTACTGTTATGTCCAGGAAGGGTAGTCGATTGTTGTTCTCTTCTTTCATGAATTTTATCCCAGTAAGGATGTTATTTATGTGTCAGTGGGTTTCTTCTAGTTCTGTGTGTTTAATAATTACAAAGGTGTCTACATATCGGATCCAAACTTTGGGTTGTACAGTGGGGAGCGCTGTCCGTTCTAACCTTTGCATTACTGCTACTGCAATCAGTCCTGATTGTAATCTTATCAGCAAACAAAGGATGCGTGACAGTAATCCTCAAGAGAACCCAATACATAGAAAGCTAATGCACTACTAGCAGATACTGACACCTACCAACAGATGGCGATAGACCCGACATCACAGTTAGGAAACCGGATTACAACGACCCTGAAGAAATTACACAACTCAGGAGACATCAACAAGACGTAATACCAAAAAATGAAGCCAGAGGGATTCAACACACCCTGATTCTATGGACTCTCCAAGGTACACCAATCGGGGGTCCCCTTCAGACCCATTGTCTTACTGCCAGGTACACCATCATATATAAGAACTACAACAGAAATTGAAATACTTAGTGGACAACAGCACCCACTCCAACCACTCATCCCAAGAATTCCTCAACATCATCAAGGACACCAGGATAGAAGAAGATGAGATGATATCCTTCGACGTAACAGCACTACTTACATCCATAAACATCAACCTGGTCAAAGAAACAATCGCCACACTGCTGGACGAATTATGTAAGCAGGCAACCCAGGACACCGACAATATCAAGAAGGACACCACCATGAAACTACTAGATCTGTGCCTCTCAACCCACTTCACCTTCAATCACAGTATATACAAACAAATCAACGCAACACCAATGGGATCCCCGATATCAGGACTGATTGCAGAAGCAGTAATGCAAGGTTAGAATGGACAGCGCTCCCCACTATACAACCCAAACTTTGGGTCCGATATGTAAATGACACCTTCGTGATTATTAAATGCACAAAACTAGAAGAAACCCACCGACACACAAACAACATCCTTACTGCGATAAAATTCATGAAAGAAAAAGAGAACAACAACTGACTACCCTTCCTGGACATAATGGTAGAACGCAAAAACAATGGGCAACTCCAGACTAGCATATATAGAAAGACCACACATATGGACGAGACACTCAATTACACTAGCAACCACCCCAACACCCACAAAAGAGCTGCATCAGGACGCTATTTAAGCAAGTCACAACACATTGTAGCAATCTGGAACTACGCAAAGCAGAACTGGAACGCTTATACAGAGTCTTCAAAAGAAATGGGTACACAAAAAGCACAATCTGCCATTACCTCCGAGACAGACCAAAACAGGAAGACACAACACAACTGGACTCACTAATCACCCTACCATACATCAAGGACATTTCAGAGATGACCACAAGACTACTCAGACCAGTATCAGAGGAGCCTACAAACCAACAACCACCCTATGACAGCTACTGATGAACATCAAGGATCCCGTACCTAAAACTAGCAAAAACTGGGATTATATTCAAAATACCATGCAAGGACTCTGAGAGACACTACATTGTTCAAACTGGAAGAAAATTGACTATACGGTGGCACAAGCACGGTGGCACAGTGGTTAGCACTGCTGCCTCACAGCGCCGGGGACCCGGGTTCGATTCCAGCCTCGGGCAACTGTCTGTGTGGAGTTTGCACATTCTCCCCGTGTCTGCGTGGGTTTCCTCCGGGTGCTCCGGTTTCCTCCCCTAGTCCAAAGATGTGCAGGTTAGGTGGATTGGCCATGCTGAATTGCCCGTAGTGTTCAGAGAGGTGTAGATTAGGGGGATAGGTCTGGGTGGGATGCTCTGAGGTTCAGTGTGGACTTGTTGGGCCAAAGGGCCTGTTTCCACATTGTAGGGATTCTATGATATACAGATACACGAACACCAACTAGCCACCATGAGACATGATCAATTCTCACTTGTCTCACTACACATGGACAACGAGGGACACAAATTCAATTGGGATAACCTACCCATAATTGCACAAGCCAAACCGAGACGTGCCAGGGAATGCCTGGAGACCTGGTATTCCAACTGGAACTCCATCAACAATACATTGAATTAGACCCTGTGTACGAAGCACTGAGAAACAAAACCAGAAGTAATGCCAACCACACCATCAAACTGAGCCATATAAATAACAAGCAGGACAGAACACCGATGCTTCACTGGAGACTCACTGACTATGTTACCTAGCAGGGTAACGAAATGTTTGCAACCAAACCTACCAGCTCGGAAAGCATGTCTACAACCTCATCCACAACCTGAGCTACAAATCTTAAACTTTAAAGAGAACAATTCTTTCTGTCAGACGGTTGTGAAACTTTGGAATTCTGTGCTGCAGAAGGCTGTGGAGGTGATACTGTTGAATATTTTTAAGCTAGAGATGAATTGATGCTTGTTGGGCTTGGGAATTGAAGGTTATTGGGAGTAGATGGAAATATGAAATTCCATGTGTTAGTGAGGGAAGGAATAGAAAGATAGATCAGATGAATGTGTGGCTAAAGAGCTGCTGCAAGGGGCAGGGTTTCACGTTCTTGGATGATGGGGTGACCTGTGGAAGAGGGACAAGTTGCGCCTAAACTGGAGGGGAACCAATATGCTCGCAGGGAGGTTTGCTAGTGCTACTCAGAAGGGTTTAAACTAGAGTGGCAAGGGGCTGGGAACCAGAGCAGCAGGTCAGCAAGTGGAGGGATTGAGGGAAAGGTAGATATACTGGTCTTAACATCAGAAAAAACAGACGAGCAGAAGCAGGTAAATGAACACAAGGTACTAATGGGCTGAAGTGTGTTTATTTCATTGCGAGGTGGTGAGCCAGATGAGCTTAGAGCCTGGATCAGTACATGGGACTATGATGTTGTGGCCATTACAGAAACTTGGTTGAGAAAGGACCGGTTGCTCAATGTTCCAGGGTTTCATTGTTTTAGACGAGATAGAGGAAAGTAAAATGTAGGGGAGTTGGATTGCTAATCAGGGAAAATGTTACATTTGCACTCGGAGAGGATATGCTGGGGGGATCATCCACTGAGACAGTATGTGTAGAGCTCAAAAATGAGTTGGGTGCAATCACTGTGATAGGATTATACGATAGGACTCCGCAGTAGCCACCATGACATTGAGGAGCAAATATGTAAGTAGATTCTGGAAAGATGCAGTAACAACAGTGTTGTCATAGTGGGTGATTTTAACTTCCCGAGTGTTGACTTGGACTCCCTTAGAGCAAGAGGCTTAGACGGGGTGGAATTAGTTAAGTACATCCAAGAGAGTTTCTTGAAACAATTTGTGGATGGTCCAACTAGAGGAAGGGCTTATACTGGCTAATGAGCCTGGCCTGGTGACTGACTTTCAGTGGGAGAGCATTTTGGAAATAGTGATCACAACTCCTTAAATTTTAAGATAGCTATGAATAAGGATAGGTTAGGACTTTGCAGGAAAGTACTAAATTGGGGGAGGGCTAATGACCTCAGTATTAGGCAGGAACTAGGGAGTGTTAATTGGGAGGAGCTGTTATCAGGCAAGTCCACATTTGATAAGTAGGAATTTTTTAAAGACCTGCTGGGGAAGAGTTCAAGACAGCCATGTTCTAGTAAGGAAGAAGGACAAGGATGACAAGATAAGGGACCCTTGGATGACGAAGGAGGTTATCAATTTAGTCAAAAGGGGAAAAAGAAGCATATGTACAGTTTAGAAAGCTAAAATCCGTGAGGAATGTAAGGAAAGCAGGAAGGAACTCAAGCAGGGAATTAGGAGAGCAAGAAGGGGCCATGAAATGACCCTGGTGAGTAGGGTTATAGAGAATTCCAATGCATTCTATACATAAATTAAAAACAAGAGAATAACTAAGGAGAAGATAGGACCTCTGAAGAATAAAGGAGAGAACTTGTACTTGGAGGCAGAGAATGTGGATGAGATCCTAAATGTGTACTTTACTACAGTATTTACCCAGGAAAAGGATATGGAGGATAGTGAGATTTGTGTGGAGCATCCCAATATGCTAGGGCAGTTTGAGATCAAGAAAGAAGTGGTGTTGGATCTCTTGACGAGCATTAAGGTGGGTAAGTCCCCAGGGTCTGATGGTAGCTACCCTTGGTTATTGAGAGAGACAAGAGAGGAGATTGCTGGGACCTTGACCAAGATGTTTGTATCCTTGCTAGCCACTGGAGAGGTCCTGGAGGACTGGCGAATAGCTCATGTTGTTCCTCTGTTCAAGAAGGGGAATAGAGATAATCCAGAAGACTACAGACAGGTGGGTCTCTCAGTGGTTGCAAAGCTATTGGAGAGAATTGAGAGGGATAGGATTTATTCGCGTTTGGAAAAGCATGGCCCAATTAGGGACAGTCAGCATGGTTTTGTGCAGGTCAGGTCATGTTTTACTGACATGATTGAATTTTTCGAGGAGGTGATGAACGTGATCAATGAGGGTAGAGCAGTGGATGTTGTTTAGATGGAATTTAGTAAGGCTTTCAACAAGATCCCTCATGGTATGCTCATCAGAAGCTTAAGATGCATAGGATCCATGCTGACATCACTGCGTGGATTCAGAATTGGCTTGCCCAGAGAAGACAGAGGGTAGCGGTGGAAGGGTGTTTTTCAGGTTGGAGATCTGTGACTAGTTCTGCAGGGATCCGTGCTGGGACCTCTGCTGTTTGTGACGTGGATGAAAATGTAGACGGATGCGTTAGTAAGTTTGCAGTTGATACAAAGACTGGAGTTGTGGATAGGGTAGAAGATTGTCAGAGGACACAGGTGGGAAATAGATCAGTTGCAGATATGGGCGGAGAAATGGTAGGTAGATGGATTTTAATCCAGACAAGTGTGAGGTGCTACATTTTGAGAGATCAAACGTTAAGGAAAAATCTACAGTTAATGGAAGGACTGTGAACAGCATTGGTGTAAAGAAGGATCTTGGGGTTTAACTCCATAAACTCCCTGAAAGTGGCTGCACAATTAGATAGGGTGGTAACAAGGCGTATGCATGCTTGCCTTTATTGGTCGGGAAATTGAGTACAAGAGTCAGGATGTCATGTTGCAGCTCTATAAGACTTAGGCTGCACTTTGTATTGTGTTCAATTCTGGTAACCACATGTTCAAGAAGAATGTGGAGGCTTTGGAGAGGGTGCAGAAGAGGTTTATTAGGGTGCTGCCTGGGTTAGAGGGTATGAGCTGCAAGGAGAGTCTAGAAAAACCCAAGTTGTTTTCTCTTGAGTGGCAGAGGCTGAGGGGAGACTTGATAGAGGCCTTTAAAATTGAGATGCGTAGATAGGGTTGACGGTCAGAATCATTTTCCCAGTTTGAAATGTTTAATACTAGGGGGCATGCATTTAAGGTTAGAGGGGGGGAAGTTCAAGGAGATTTCAGAAGCAAGTTTTTCACACAGGGTGGTAGGGACCTGGAATGCATTATCAGAGTGGTGCTGGAAGCAGATATGATAAGGACGTTTAAGGGACTTTTAGATAAGCACACGAATATGCAAGGAATGGAGGAATTTGGACCAAAGGCAGGCAGAAGAGATTAGTTTAATTTGGTGATATGTTGGGCACAAAATCATGGGCGGAACGGCCCATTCCTACGCTGTACAGTTCTATATTCTAAACTGCCGATTCAAGAAGTTGATTGTCTATTTCTGCTCCTATTTTGTGTGTTCATATTGAGGGTCTTCAATCATGTGGATAGAGACTAGAATGGCTAGGATTGTTCTTGTGATGAATAATAAGAGGAGATTTAATAGAAATTTTGAAAACTAACAACAATTTTGATAGAGGAAATCAAGGAGAAACTGTTTCCAGTAGTAGAACAGTCATTAACCAAAAGAGACAGATTTATGGTGATTGGTAGAAGAACCAGAAGTGACATGAAGGACACTCTTTTAACACAGCGATTTGTGATATGGAATGTACTACATGTCTGAAGAGATAGGAGTAGATTCAAAACTAACTTGCAGAGGGAAATTGGATGAATACTTGGGGGAAAAATAGGATTTGCGGGAAGAGTAGAGAATTTTAGTAATATAGGAACATATGAACAGGAGCAGGCTATTCAACCTCTCTCTAGCTTGTTCTGCCATTCAATAATATCATGGCTAATATGTGGCGTACCTCCATATACTTGCCTTTGGCTCTTATACCTTAACACCTTTTGCTTAACAAAAAGTTATCCATCTCAGATTTAATGTTAACAACTGGTCTTGCATCCACTTCTGTTTGTGGAAGCAAGCTCCAAACATCCACTACCCCTTGCGTGTGGAGTGCTTCCTAACATCTCCTGAACAGTCTGGCCCTAAATTTTAGACCATGAACCCTGGTTCTAGAATCCCCAACCAGTTGAAATAGTTTATTTTTTATCTCCCCTACCTTTTCCTGTCAAAGTCTTGAAAACTTTGATCAGATCATGTCTGCTGTCAGTACTCCAAGTGGAGTCTAGCCAGGGTTTTGTGTAACTGCAGCATTATTTTTGCATCTTTGTGCTCCAGTTTTCTAGATATGAAGGTTGGCATTCTATAAAGAACTCTGAAAATTTATATTTAGGGCAACAACAATGTCTCCCCTAGTTCCTTTAAAGCCCTTGGATGAAAACTATCAGGATCTGGGGATTTATCACTCTTTAATTCCATTAATTTCCTCATTACCTCATGTTTTAGTTACATTAATATTATTCAAATCTTGTACCTAATTCGCGATTAATTCTTAGGGATTTCTGACAAGCTATCCTACTTTGCTCCTGTAAATACTAAGGCAAAGTCTTTATTCAAAATGTCTGCCATTACTCCATAGTTATTGACATTATCCCCACTTTTTCAGTCTTTAGTGAGCCAACATTGATCCATGCACCAGCCTTTGCTTTATACAACTATACCATTTCTTCTTAATGATTATGATGTCCCATGCAAGTTTCCTTTTATAATCCCTTTAGTTGCTCTCGTAAACTGCCTTGTGGCACTTTGCTGAATGGGATTAATTGTAGAGCTTTACAAAGAGCTGGCACAGCATAATGGGCTGAATGGCCTGTCATATAACAAACTATAGTTAAAAACCCCACTTGTTTTAGCATACTGTATCCTTTGGTTCACTACCATGAGTGATCTACTAGTACATATTTATCACTTGCAGTGAATAGGTTAGCTAGCACTGTTATTGTTAACTTGCTAGCTAGCTCTTTTTCATAGTACATAAGAACCAGGAGCAGGAGTAGGCCATCTGGCCCGTTGAGCCTGCTCTGCCATTCAATAAAATCATGGCTGATCTTTTCATGGCCTCAGTTCCATTTACTCACCCTCTCACCATAACCTTCACTATTCAAAAAATTATCTATCTTAGCTTTAAAAACATTAAATGAGGAAGCCTCAACTACTTCACTGGGCAGGGAATTCCACATTCACAACCGTTTGGGTGAAGAAGTTCCTCCTTAATTCAGTCCTAAATCCGGTCCCTCTAATTTTGAAGCTATGCCTTCTTGTTCCACTTTCACCTGCCAGTGGAAACAATGTCCCTGCTTTTATCTTACGTAAAATTATGAAGGGAGTAGATGTTTCTATAAGATCCCCCCTCATTCTTCTAAATTCCAATGAATATAATCCCAGTCTATTCAGCCTCCCCTCATAAGCCAATCCTCTTAACTCTGGAGTCAACCTGGTGAATCTCCTCTGTACCCCCTCCAGTGCCAGTATATCCTTTCTCAAATAAGGAGACCAAAACTGCTCGCAGTACTCCAGGTATGGTCTCACCAGCATCCTATACAGCAGCAACATAACCTCCCTGTTTTTAAACTTAATCCTTCTAGCAATGAAGGACAAAATTCCATTTGCCTTTTTAACTACCTGTTGTACCTGTAAACCAACCTTCTGTGATTCATGCACAAGGACACTTCTGCAGCAGCATGCTGCAATTCTTTTACCGTTCAAGTAATAGTCCCTTTTACTGTTATTCCTACCAAAATGGATGACTTCATATTTATCAACTTTGAATTCCATCTGCCGGACTTTCGCCCACTCACTTAAACTATCTATATCCTCTGCAAACTTTCAGAGTCCTGCGTGCTTTGCTCTACAACTTATCTTAGTATCATCCGCAAACCTTGACAATCTACACGTGGTCCCCAACTCCAAAACATCTATGTAAATTATAAGCAATTGGGGTCCCAGCACTGACCCGAGGTGCACCACTAGTCACTGTTCGCCAACTAGAAAAACACTCAATTATCCCCACTTTTTGCCTCCAGTCAGTTAACCAATTCTCGATTCATGCTAATACATTGTCCACAAGTCAAACAGAGACACGCCAGGGAATTCCTGGAGGCCTGGTATTCCAACCAGAACTCCATCAACAAACACATTGAATTAGACCCTGTGTACAAATCACTGAGAAACAGAACCGGAAGTAATACCAACCACCCCAGCAAACCGAGGCATATAAATAACAAGCAGGACAGAACACCAACGCTTCACCGGAGGCGCACTGACCATGTTACCTAGCAGGGTGACAAAATGTTTACATCCAAACCCGTCAGCTGGGCAAGCATGTCTACAACCTCATCCACAACCTGAGCTACAAAAAACATTTAAGTCCAGAGGGTGGGAATCTGGAATGCACTGCCTGGGTGGTTAGTTGAGATGAAAAATTTCTCAATATTTAAAACATAGTTGGACGAGCACTTGAAATGTCATAACATTCAAGGTTATAGGCCAAGTGTTAAAAAGTGGAACTCTTGTAGATTTACAGTAGTTTTGCCAGTGCAGGCCTGATGGGCTGAATAGCCTGTTCTGAGCTGTATGATTCTGTGATTCATTAGAGAACAAAATATGACCATAGGCTTGTCTTAAAAAAACATTATTAATTTATCCTCAACTCTACGTCACTTTAAGTCTGCAAGTAAACATTCATGTGAGATTTTGGATCCATGCACAAATGTGTTTTCTTCTTAAAGTATCTTGTATATGTAGAAGTTGATCACTATGTTTGAATCTCCAATCTAAATGGCTGAGAAGTCCGCTTGGGTAGAATATTTTACATGGAGCTCACTTTTCTTGTAAGGATACCCTCTGCTGACCCAAGTCAAAAGTTTTAATGCAGATTAGTAGAGGAAAAACTGAAGGATCTGTAAATGTGCACCAGAGTGCTGTTGATAGTTTTAAAAATCAATAATTTTCATATCCTCACAGGAGAAAATCCATTTCTTTCTAGTGTCTGATCATTCAGATGTATCAGCTCTATTGAATATTTTAAATTTAACACTAAATAATTAGAATAATTTGTTTTGTTGCAGATTGTATTCTCCCTCTGTGATTTTGCCATTTGAGGAAGACACTGCCCGTCTCTATGGAATTTAGGTGAAACAGGTCGTCGCATGGAATTTAGGTGAAACTGGTCTTTGCGGAGAATTTAGGTAGGTACAAAAATCGAATCCTCTTCCTTTAAGTAAGAAGACTTCATGAAGCTACAATACAAAAAGAGATCATACTGTTTTATAAAACGTTGCCATAGTCTCAGTGAAGGAGGAAATAATTGAGATACCAGATGGTCTCGATAGATGGAAAGGTGATATTAGAAAGGCTGATTGAACTTGGGCATGATAAGCCACCAGGATCAATTGGGCTGCATTTGAGGATGTTGAGCAAGGTAAGCTCGAAAACTGTGGTAGTCCTTGCCATCACCTTTGAATCCCCTGTGGTCAGGGATTGTCCTAGAGGACTTGGTGTATTGCTAATTTAACACTGCTTTTTTTAAAAAAGGATGTTACGATAATCCCGGCAACATCAAGTTGGTGAGTTTTCTCTGTTTAATTAAAGAAAGTCAGCACAGATTTGTTTAAAAACAAATAGTTTTAATTAACTTGATTGAAACTGCATTTTGTGATGAGTTAACATAAGGTGGTGAGGGTAATTTAGTTGTGTTGCACGTGGATTTCTAAAAGATCATTGAAAAATTGTCACATAATATTTTGAAAGCAAATTTGAGGCCCATTGAATAAAAGGTACAGCAATGACATTGAGTGAGAAGCACACTGTACTGGTGAATAGTTATTCTTCAGAACTGAGGAAGATGTACAGTGATGTTTCCACTAGTCAATACTAGGATCACTGCTTTTATTGTTATGTATGAATGACTTTGCTTTGGATGTACAGGGCACGATTACAAAACTTGCAGATGACATTAAATATGTAAGTATTATGAAAAGCAAAAAAAGATGCCGATAGACTTTGAGAGACCATGTATAGGTTGATGGAATGCATGCTGGATGAAGTTTAATACAGAGATATAGGAAGTGAATTTTTTTTGATAGTGAGAATGAAGAAAGACAGTATAAAATAAAATGTACAAAGTTCGATGCAGGAGTAGAGAAACCTAGGAATATATGCGCATAAATCATTTTAAGTGGCAGGACTGGTTGGGAATGTGGTTAAAAAGGGCAATTGGATCCTGGGCTTTCTATCAAGGGAATGGAGTAGATCAGAGAGAGTCCTAGTATACCTGAAAGTAAGCATGCAGATGCAGGAGGTCTTGAAGGCAAGTTATGTTGGCCTTCATAAGACCGTAGACATAGCAGCAGAATTAGGCTATTTGCCCCACCACGTTTGCTCAGCCATTTGATCATGGCTGATATGTTTCTAAACCCCATCCTTATGCCTTTTCCCGTAACCCTTGATTCCCCTTGCCGACCTATCTATCTCTGTCTTAAATACGCTCATTAATTTTGCCCCCACAGCTGTCTGCAGCAATGAATTCCACAGATTGACCACCTTCTATCTGAGCAAATTCCTCCTAATCTCAGTTCTAAAGGGTTGTACCTTCACTCTGAGGCTGTGCCTTTGTGTCCTCGTCTTTCCTACCAGTGGAAACATCCTTTCCACCCACTCTATCCAGCTCTGTCAGAATTCATTAAGTTTAAACCAGACTCCCCCCATATCCTTCTAAATTTCAAGTACAGGCTCAGAGTCCTGAAGTGCTTTTCATTTAACAAGCCTTCGTTCCTGGGATATTTGCTATAAACCTCCTATGGACCCCTCCAATGCCAGCACATCCTTCCTTAGATATGGGGCCCAGAACTACTCTCAATATTCCAAATTGGTGGGAAGAGCCTCCAGCAGTACATCCCTGCGCTTGTATTCTAGCACTCTCTTGCATTTACCTTCCTAACTGTCAACTGAACCTGCATGTTAATCTTAAGAGAATCCTGAACCAGTATTCCCAAGTTCCTTTGTGCTTCAGATTTCCAAAGCCTTTCCCCATTTAGAAAATAGTCTATGCTTCTATTCTTCCTACCAAAGTGCATAACCTCACACTTTCCCCCATTATATTCCATCAACCACTTCTTTGCCCAATCTCCTAGCCTGTCCAAATTCTTTTGCAGCCTCCCCACTTCCTCAACATTACTTGCCGTTCCACCTTGGTAGTGATAAGATTCAAGTACGAGCAGTTACATCTTGCTGCAATTGTACATGCCAACTAGATATCCTAAACTGATCTAGTCCCATTTGTCAGCTTTTGACCCATAGCCCTCTCAACCCTTCCTATTCGTGTACCCATCCAGATTCCTTTAAAATGTCATAATTGTACCTCCACCACTTCCTGTAGCAGCTAATTCCATACATGAACTGCATTCTGCGTAGGAAAAAGTTACCCCTAAGGTCCCTTTTAAATCTTTCCCCTCTCAACTTAAACCTATGCCCTGCACTTTTGGATTCTCCTACCCTGGGAAAAAGACCTTGTCTATTCACCCTATCCATGCCCCTCATGATTTTATAAACCTCTGTAAGGTCACCCCTCAGCCTCTGATGCTCCAGGGAAAGAAGCTTCTCCCTAAAGCTCAAAGCCTCGAACCCCAGCAACATCCATATAAATTTTTTCTGAATCCTTTCAAGTTTCACAACATCTTTCAAATTGCAGGGAGAACAATACTTGAAAATGTGGCCTAACCAATGTCCTGTACAGCTGCAAGATGACATCCCAACTCCTATACTCAATGCACTATCTAATGAAGGTAAGTGTGCCAAACTCCGCCTTCACCACCCTGCTCACCTGTGACTCCACTTTCAAGCAACTATGTACCTGCACCCCTCAGTCTCGCCAACACTCCCCAGGGCCCTACCATTAACTGTGTACATCCTGCCCCGATTTATCTTATCAAAATGCAACTCCTAACATTTATCTAAATTAAACTCCACCTGCCACTCCTTGGCCGATTGGCCCATCGGCCCATCTGATCAAGGTCCTGTTGTACTCTGAGATAACTGCACCACCATCTGCAAACGTACTAATCCAAACTCCTTTATTCACATTCAGATCATTTACGTAGTTGTCATTTACATATATGACGAAAAGCAGCGTACCCAGCACTGACCAATTCTTGCAGCACACCACTGGTCACAGGCATTCAGTCTGAAAAACAGCCCTCCACCACCACCCTCTGTCTGCTACCTTCAAGCCAATTTTATACTCAATTGGCTAGCTCCCCCTGGATTCTATGTGATGTAACCTTGCTAATCAGTTTACCATGTGGAACTTGTCGAACACCTTGCTGAAATCCATTGTAGCCATGATGTGGAGGTGTCAGTGTTGGACTGGGGTGGATGAAGTCAGAAGTTACACTACACCAGGTTATAGTCCAACAGATTTACTTGAAATCACAAGCTTTTGGAGGGCTGCTCCTTCATCAGACCTGACGAGGGACTCCTGACAAAGGAGCAGCACTCTGAAAGCTTGTGATTTCAAATGAACCTTTTGGACTGGTGTAGCATGACTTCTGATAAGCCCATATTAACAACATGTACCACCTTGCCTTCACTGATCATCTTTGTCACTTCAAAAAAATCTCAATCAAGTTAGTGAGACATGATTTCCCACCCACAGAGCCATGTTGACTATCCCTAATCAGTCCTTGCCTTTCCAAATACATTTAATTTCTGTCTCTCAGAATCCCTGCCAACAACTCACCCACCACTGACATCGGGCACACTGGTCTATAGTTCCTTGGCAATTCCTTACCATCTTTCTTCAATAATGGCTCTGCATTAGCCAACCTTCAGGCTTCCAGCACCTTACCTGTTGCTATCGATGACACAAATATCTCAGCAAGGGGGCCAGCAATCACTTTCTTAGCTTCCCACAGAGTTCTGGGATAAACCCAATCAGATCCTGTTTGGGTTATTGTGTGCAGTTTTGGCCTCCTATCTGAGGAAATTTTTTTGGCTATGAAGGGAGTGCAACAAAGGTTTATCGTATTTATTCCTGGGATGGCAATACTAACGTATGAAGAGAGGCCAGATCAGTTAAGGCTGTATTCACTGGAGTTTGGAATAATGAAGTGGGGTGGTGGGGACAGGAGTCTCAAAGAAACATACAAATTCTAACAAGACTAGAAAGGGTGAATTCAGGAAGGATATTCCTGATGACTGGGGAGTCCAGAGCCAAGGGCACAATCTAAGGATGAGGAGTAAGCAATGAAAGACTTAGATTAGGAGAGATTTCTCCACTCAGACAGTGATGAGCCTGTGGAGCCTTGTTTGGTAAAAAATTATTTATGTCAATGTTTTCAAGAAGGCATTAGATACCGTTCTTGGGGCTAAAAGGTTCAAAGGGTATGGGGTGGAAAGTATTGAGGGAGTACTGAGTTAGATGATCAACCATCATATTGAATGGTCGGATCAGATTCAAAGGGCCAAATGTAACCATTTCAAGCAAATGCAATTTAGGAAAAATGTGAGGGCTTTGAGAAGTTGCTGAAAAGATTTACAAGAATAATGATTCATTCGAACCAATCTAGGCATACAAGAGGGCATTGTGATTATTTAGGACAAAAATAACGTGCAATGGTTGGGGTAAAAGCAGGAGTTTGGCTCTAGATTGTGGTCATTTCACAAGCTGGTGCAGCTACGATGGGCTTAATGGCCTCCTTCTGCACTGTAACACGTGTGATTCTATGGTTCCTTAGATGAGGGATTTCTGTAAAGAGGATAGATTTAGGGAGGTGGGGTACTACCTTCATTGAAAATGCTTGAGAGGATTTGACAGTTGCTCAAAATCGTGAAATCTAGACAATGCCGTTAGAGAGAAGTAAAAACAAAATGCTGGAGACTAGTTTCTGTGGAGAGAGAGACAAAGTTAAAGTTTTGAGCCCAATATGACTCTTCTTACTGCTGGACTTGCTGAGTTTCTCTGGCACTTTGTTTTTATTTCAAATATCCAGCATCTACAGTCCTTTTAAGTAGTTAGAGGGAAACATTCATTGGCTAGACGGATTGAAAATCAGATGGGATACATTTAAAGTGATGGTCAAAACCATTAAAGATGACATTGGTTTAAACAACTAAAACTAAAATAAACTTGCCTGCATAAGGGACAAGGGTGGGGAGCAGGACAAGTTGAATTACTCTTGCATACAGCTTGCCTGAATTCAACAGGTTGGATGGCAGTCTTTTATGCTCTGGCCATTCTGTGATTGTGTGCATTTGCACCTTGTTGCACTTATTTTTGCTGAAGGATTTGTGGTATATACATTGAGCGCAATTTCCAAGCATGCATCGTGAGATTCTGTCTGTGGAAGTTCGTAGAGAGTCTTACAATACAGAGTCCAGGCCGACCAGGTTTCCTAAACTGAACTAGTCCCATTTGCCTGCATTTAGTCCAAGTTGCTCTAAACCTCTCATATCCATATATCTGTCCAAATGTCTTTTAAAGGTTGTAATTGTACCTGCCACTACCACTTCCTCTATGTTCTGTTCCACTAACAAGATTTATTGATTTCTTGTATTCTTTTCTACTTTTTATGAATCGTAGTGATTTCAAATGACTTCCAAAATGGTTCAAGATAAATTATTTATTTCCATTTGTTTAATTTTTTTTTAATCTGCTTAATTTTACTTCAGAGATATAGACAGGTTGACAAACTGTTTAATTTCATATCTAGCATGGCTGCTTATACAGAATATGAATGAAATGGTCAAATGTATCTTGCTGATTGTTATTTTTCCAGATGATGATTAACCTACATAGAAGATATATTTAACCTAGATAGAAGATGAATGTGAATTACTTGATTTGGTTTTTTTCCACTGCACAGTATCATATTGTTTTGAGAAATTTCTCTCTCTTTTACATCAAATGGACATTGGCAGTCCAGCATTTACTGTATGGAAGCTCCACCCTTTGTGATCAAAGCAGAGAAATTGCCAACATTAAAGTTTTTTTTCTGGATTTAAACACCTGGAAACTGTTTGTTTTATTTTTTGAGGCTATTTTTGACTTTTTAATAGCTGGCAGCACAATTTTCTGGCCAAGGTTTTTTATTCTGAATCTTAAAAATAAGTTTGTTTGTTTGAAAAAGACATGGCCTTCACATTGTGATTCATTATACTAAAGATTCTATATTTAGATTTTTCATCTTCTGTAGTTTCTAAAACATTTTGGAACATCACACGATGAGCTTCTAGAGTTTAAAAACATGGCTTCATAAAGATATCAATTGTAATTTTCTCACAAAATCTTGGGAGCAGATCCATCTTAACTATCCATCTGGGCTTTGAGATGGTAATGACTATGAAGTTGTCAGTGCCTTTTGGAGTTGGACATGCGCAAAATGAGGAAATTCAGGAGTTGCTATCAGTCAGACCTTGCTACTCTATTGACTGCATTGTGGAGGTTCTCAAAGACTGCTGGTTCCTTTTGTAATCCTGAATTATTGAAAAGTCACTCTTAACACCTAATCGAGATGTACAATAAAACAACCTGGAAAACATTACTCTTCATCGAATGAAATATAACTATTTTTGACAAATACTAGAGTCACAAAATTATAATTAACACAGAAGGAGCTCCTCCTATCCATCAGGTTTATGCAAGCTCTCTGTAGAGCCGTTCAAGTTGTGACATTTTCCTGCTTTATTTTCGTAGTCTGGGACTCAAGTGTCTTTCTAATTTCCTTTTGCAATCATTCATGAAGGCAGCATGCTGTAGCTCCACTGTCACTTGCTGTATAAAAATGTTCTTCCTCACATCCCTCATATTTCTAAAACCTTAAATTTGTGTCCTCTCATCCTTTTACCATCGATAAAAGAATATCTTTTCTTTGTCTGCTGTTGGGGATGAACTGATTCCTTTCTTTGTCCCAGTCTTCCACTGGCCACAAAAAGAGTGATATTGCGTTTTTTGCTCACCTGCTCTCTCTCTCTTTCTCGCACCTTCTTTGTTCTCCTCTCAGGCTCTCTGTCCTGGTCTCTAGTGGTCTTTGTTGCCCTCTCTTGCTATCCACATATCTAGAGGTGTTTTTTTTTTAAGGTTCAGCATGCTTCCATGTGTCTATATACAACCACTAATTTATGATGTCTGGGACCCTGATGACGACTACTTTTTGATCCTTCGGCCAAAATGCACCATTTTGGATTCCTTCATATTAAATTTCATCTGTCACTTGTCTACTTGTTCTACTAGTCTTTTTGTATTCTGTTGTGGTTGATTGTGTTTTTTTGTTTCTTACAATGTCTCTATAGCAAATTGTGGAATGTTACACTGTATTCCAATGTCCAACACATTTGTATATCTCAAAACAGTGGTCCTCCCACCACTTAGGGACACTACTGCCATATTCACCAGGGGCTTTGACAGCACCATCCAAACGTTATGACCTCCATTACCCAGATGAATAACCGTGACAGGTGCATGGGGCAGCTATTGATTGCAAGTACCTACCCAAGTTGAACAACAGCTATTTCTTAGAAATACATTGCAGTTTCTTCATTGTTGCATCAGAATCGTGGAAATGTCTATCTGACGGCATTATGGGTATACCCATATAACAAGGACTGCTGGGGTCAAGGAGGAGATCATCATCACCTCCTTAAGGATGGGCAATAAATGTTAGCTTTGTCAGCAATGACCACATGTTGCAAGTGAATAAATAAATAATTCATACCTCTGATGCCAAACAACTGCCAGGTGCTCATGTAAGCATTGAATATATGTGAATAGGAAGAGGCCAACACTATAGTCTATCTATTGTATAATGAAGGAAAACAAGGACACGAGATACAGGAATAGCCTAGTTTACTGTACCTGTCATTAAGATTATGTCTAATCTTTCGCCTCAGTTTTACTTTTCTGCCCGATCCTCAAGTCCCTGGATTCCCTTAGAGTCCAAATATGTATCGACCTTAGCTTTGAATATGCTCAATAACTGAGTATCCGTAGCCCCCTGGGTAGAGAATTCCAAAGATTGTGAATAATGATGTCATCAAATCTATTGGGAATAATGTTTTGTGCCTGCTATTCTTTGCACAGTAATCATTTTTTTAAAGCAATAAACAGCTGACTAAATTAACACCATTAACATTTATGGTGCCAGACTAAAAAATATTTGAACTCCTAAGGAAATTTTGCAAATAAAATTAAACTTTATATATGTTACAGTACAGCCCAGTGAACCTCCATGTATTAATCTAAACTTTTTTACCCTTTCTTTCAAAAAATTTGATGCTTGTAGATTTGGAATAAATCATGCTATTACGTTACCATCTACTGGTTGTTGTGAAAATAGTCGACTGGCCTGCTAGGGAAGGTACGGTATTTTGTTGAATTCAATCAATGCCTGATGTACTTTTTGTCATAGCTCAAACCACTGACGGTGTAATAGAGGAAAATAAAAATGCAGCCACACTTGACAAATGAAACTTTACAAATAGGCTGTCCACTGACCTATTGAATTTATGGCAGTGGACTTTGCAAACTAGATTTAAAGGTTGTCTGGATATTTAAATAGTGTTTGTGTCTCTGAAGTGTGATAACACAGTTCAGAATGCCCCCTTTTTAAAAGGAAATGTCTTTTGAGAGAATAAGACTTAAGGCATAGTAGTATTAGTTTTAAATAAAAATGGTTGACCTGAAAATTTATCTTATGAACAACTTTCTTAAATTGAAAGGAGCCTTTTAATTTGGGGAATTTTAAAACAAATGTGGTGCCTGAATTATTGGAAATCACCAGTTTTGTGTATGACTTTGGATTGCTTTTAAAAATGAAATGTACTGGAAATCCTCACCAGAATAGGCAGTGTATTGAGAGAGAAAAGAGTTAATCTTTCACGTCGATGACCCTTTGTCAGAATATTATCAAGTTTTACTTCAATCTTGTGGCACCTGCTGTATTTTGGTTTTGGTATACATTTTACTGTTCAAAAATACCTATATTTCAAGTTAATTTTGCCAGATATAGATTTTTCCACATGTACAATATGTGTGGTATTTGTTCCAGGCCACTTAAATTTTACTCAATTCCTGCAGTATCATTTGACTTTCAAATCTTTGTTGTTACATTTCTTTTTCCATCAAATATATATTTATTTCTAAAAAGACACCTCATTGCTTATCATTAGAAAATTGATATGCACTGCATAGCCTTTATTTAATCACTCCTTGCTGGGTACTTTTGGTTAAATGATGCATTTCTAATTCTTCATTAATTTTATCTCGGTATTTAAAATTTTGCTCAAATATGATGTTGAGTTAACTAAGTTTTTCTTTTGGCTAATTGCTCGTCCGGTGTCATAATTTGCATATTAATGAAAATTGGAAAAAAATGTAGCAAGGGATTCATGGTGAAAGCTTTTAGTGTTCCACAGGGCCTGGCATTATGTTCCAGAGGTTTATTTTGAGTTGCAATTCCAGTGCTTCAATTTCTGTTTGAAATGAAAAAGGATTGTTAAAGATGCTCTATATATCTAGAGATGTGGTGATCAAAATTTCTTAATATGACTTCTGCAGGATAGATGTTCCACTTTGTCCAGAATAGTAGAATTAGAGGACACAGCCTCTGCCTGAAATATCTATGTTTAAAGCACATCTGCAAACAGATAAATGGCCTACATTTAATTTTAATCTATTATATAAATCATACATAGTAGATTAGGGGTCTTTTCTCTGGAAAAGAGAATATTGTGAGGTTCCCTAATAACCTTGGGTATTTGCATTTGTCATGTAGCCGAAACTAAAAGTTTATAAAGGTAGGATAAACAATTCAAGAGAAACTTCTTTAATCAGAGTGGTGAGAAAACCAGATGTTTTTCAAATTATTCATGAATTATCACTATATTTATATTGTATATAAATAATTTAAGATATGACTTGTGTTATGTAGCATTCCTTCTATTGTGGTAATGTAGAATCAGTATTTTTGACCAGTAGTTTCCAAAACTTCCCATGAGATTTTCTCATTTCATGTTCGGGTCTGTTGCAAACTAATTGATAACAGTTCATTGCCATGAATAACCAACAATGATACTATTATTAATAAGTAGCTGCTACAAAGGTGAACTGGGAGGGTTTTCTTTCTTTTGTTTAGCAGCTACTGCGTTCTAATGACTGAATAACGTGGTTGAATTTTTTAAAGAGATTGTTGGATTGCTGAACAAAAGTAGTCTGCTTTATGTAGTACATATGGAATTTTAGAAAAAATTCCCCTTTTCAGGGTGTCATCCAGTAGGCTGCGAAAACGTGCGATATTAAAGAGAAGTTCTAAGATGGAGCAGGGATTTTGTTTTGAAAGTGGTGAGATTTATTAATTTTTGCATAGAGATTTGCATAGCGATCCACTTTGTGTTAGGCTACTACATTATCTGGTGACTTAACCTTAACCTAATTTTGTCAGTTCACTTTGGCTTGCTTTGTTTTCGTGCCCTTTTAATTGTCTTTATTTAAGTTTAAAATACAAATCTTGAATCCCTCAAACTGCATATAAAAATTTAATCATATTCTGATTGCTGGTAGGGGCACATTCACAATGAGGTGAATCTTGCCACATTTTGTTGCATATTATCTGGCCCAATATGCTTTTTGGTTGTCTCAGGAGCATGCTGTTCAAAGAAACTGCTCTGAAAACATTCCATGGACACCTCATTCAGATTGCTTTTGCCTATCTGACCTTTCCAATGTTCACTATGTTGATTCTGGATTTTCTTACAAGGAGGGGTTGAGTAGGTTGGGCTTGTACTCATTGGTGCTTGGGAGGATTAGAGGAAATATTATTATAACATTCCAAGATTCTTTAGGGTACTTTACAGGACAGAGGTTGAAAGGTTGTTTGCCCTTGGCAGAAAATCTAGGACCAGAGGGCATGATCTCAGAATAAGGAGTTGCCCATTTGAGACAGACATGACGGTAGTAAATCTGTGGAATTCTTTCCTGCGGGGGACTGTCAAGGTTGGCTATTAAGTACAGCTGGCTCTGATATACTACAATAGTTCCGTTCTCGTACGATCTTCCATTATAAGAAAATCGCATAATAACCACAACATGTAAAGTGATGGGGATGGAATCGTGTTATAGCCAATACAGGGTAGGGGAAAGTTCGTGTTCTAAAATTCTTCAATTGCGTTAAAACCAATTTGTGTTGAAGAAATGCGTGTTATATCAGAATCGACTGTATATTCACAGCTCAGAGAGATTTCTGATCCTTAAGGGAATTGAGGCTGAGGGGGTAAGGCAGTCAAGTGGAGTTGATGATTATTAGATCAGCCATAATCTCATTGAATGGTAAAGGAGACTCAGTGGGCTGAATGATGCTTCTATATCTTGTGATCAGTCTGTATATAGATTAAAATGCCCCATGATTTTGGCTGTAACTCTTTTGATAAATTCCCGCTATTTCTTTCTTTTCACTTCATCCTGACAAGTAGTCACTGCTAGAGTGCTTGTGCAGCACCCCCACAATGACTTGTCTTTATAATTTTTCATTTCTACCCAAATTGTTTTTATGACCTGGTTTCCTGAACTTGGGGTATTCTCCTTCATGTGCCAATATCACAGTAGATGAACAGACCCACTCTTAATCTTTTCCTAGCTTCTTGTCCTTGTAAATGTCATGTATTCAACTCCCAACCTATGTCATCCTGCAGCTGTATGTCTGTAATGGGTATCAGTTGTATCATATTTATTCTAACTTGCATGATCATTGCATCTGTTTTGTTTCTAATACTGTATGTTCAGATACATAGCCTTTAGTTTTGGCCTTTTCTTATTTTTGCAATCTCTAGCCTTATTTATTGATTTATACTAGATTTGTACTCCTGATTCCTTCCTGTCAAAGTTTGTTTATCATTTCCCATTTAAAAAGTTTTCTCCCTTGCCTTGCCTCCATTCTTTGATTTACCACATTTTCCTAGATTTGATCCTTTGCCCTACTCTTTACTTTACACCTCTCTATCTCTCTCTCTGCCCTTCCTGAGTTATGCAATTTGCTAAAACAGTAATCCCAGCATGGTTCAGGTATAGACAGTACTCATGGAACAGGCTTCGCTTTCCTCCATACTAGTGCCAGAGCCCCATCAACTGGAACCCATTTCTCCCACAAATTCTTTGAGCCACATGTTTATTACTTGCCCTTTGGTTAATTTGTACGTTGCTCAAGTAATAACCCTGAGATTATTACCTTTTGAGCTTCTGCTTAATTTGGTGCCTAGCTCCTGTTATGTAATGTGCAGGACTCTTTTCCTGGTCCTGCCTGTGCCTTTTGTACTTGCATGCGTCATGATACTGGGTTCCCTGTCCCTTCCATTGTAAAGTTTTTCTCCAGCCCTGAACATGTCTCCTGAAACCTGGCATTGGGCAAGCAACAGCTTTCTCGTGTTCCACTTTACTGCAATTATAAAGAGTTTGCAGTATAGATTAAGGTCAGTTGGCTCATTGTATTTGTGCTAGCCAAATAATGAGCCTTTCAGTCTAATCCGACTTTACAGCATTTGGTCCATGGCTTTGCAGATTGTTCCACTTGAGGTGCATAACCAGATGCCTACTAAAATTAGCCTACCATCTGTGGTGGGAAAATTTTTGGAGTCTGTAATCAAATATGGTGTAACTAATACCTCAAATAGTCAATTTATCAGGACAAGACATCATGGATTCATGACAGGTAGATCATGCCTGACAAACCTCATTGAATTCTTTGAAGAGGTGACTTGGACAATGGACAGATGTTGTTTGTATGGGCTTCCAAAAGGCATTTGATCAAATCCCACGTAAGAGACTGTTGACTAAGGTAGAAGCCCATAGAACCGAGAGCAAATTACTGACGTGGCTGGGAAATTGGTTGACTGGCAAGTGACAGAAAGTTGAGATAGTTGCTGTGTACGCAATGGCAGAATGTGACCAGTGGTGTCCCCCAAGGATTTGTGTTAGGATCCCAGTTATTCACATATTAGTGACTTGGATAATTACATAGAAAGTCATGTATCCAAATTTGCTGATGACACCAAGTTAGCTGGCATCGTAGACAGCGTAGATGATAGCATAAAATCACAAAGTGATATTGATTTGACTAGATGAATGAACAAATCTGTGGTAGATGGATTGCAATGTAAGTAAGTGTGAGGTTATGCATTTGGACTGATAAACGATAGTTCATGGTGCTTTCTAGATGGCGTGAAGTTAAATGCTGTAGATGTCCAAAGAGACTTTGGGGCTCAGGTGTATAAATCTTTAAATTGCCACATACAGCTGCAGAAAATCATCCAGTAAGCTAATAAGAACATAAGAACTAGGAGCAGGAGTAGGCCGTCTGGCCCTTGGAGCCTGCTCCGCCATTCAATAAGATCATGGCTGATCTTTTCGTGGACTCAGATCCACTTACCCGCGTTCTCACCGTATCCCTTAATTCCTTTATTGTTCAAAAAAAATCTACCTTTTTTTTTAGAAAGCATTTACTGAAGTAGCGTCAACTACTTCACTGGGCAAGGAATTCCATAGATTAACAACCCTCTGGGTGAAGAAATTCCTTCTCAATTCAGTCCTAAATCTGCTCCCTCTAATCTTGAGGCTATGCCCTCTTGTCCTAGCTTCACCTGCCAGTGGAAACATCCTCTCTACTTCTATCTTATCTATTCCCTTCATAATTTTATATGTTTCTATAAGATCCCCCCTCAATCTTCTGAATTCCAATGAATATAATCCCAATCTACTCAGTCTCTCCTCATAAGCCAACCCCCTCAACTCCGGAATCAACCTAGTGAACCTCCTTTGCACCCCCTCCAGTGCCAGTACATCTTTTCTCAAGTAAGGAGACCAAAACTGCACACAGTACTCCGGGTGTGGCCTCACCAGCACCTTGTACAGCTGCAACATAACCTCTCTGCTTTTTATTTCAATCCCTTTAGCAATGAAGGACAAAATTCCATTTGCCTTCCTAATTACTTGTTGTACCTGCAGACCTACCTTCTGTGAGTCATGCACAAGGACACCCAGGTCCCTCTGCATAGCAGCATGCTGCAACTTTTTACCATTCAAGTAATAATCCTTTTTACTATTACTCCTACGAAAATGTATGACTTCACATTTATTTACATTGTATTCCATCTGCCAGCCCTTTGCCCACTCACTCAATGTATCTGTGTTCCTCTGCAAAGTTTCACAGTCCTCTGCGCACTTTGCTCTGCCACTCATCTTAGTGTCATCTGCAAACTTTGACACCCTACACGTGGTCCCCAACTCCAAGTCATCTATATAAATTGTAAATAATTGCGGTCCCAACACTGATCCCTGAGGCACACCACTAGTCACTGACTGCCAGCTAGAATAGCACTCATTTATCCGCACTCTTTGCTTCCTGTTAGTCAAACAATCCTCTATCCATGCTAATACTTTACCCTTAACGCCATGCATCCTTATCTTATGCAGTAGCCTCTTGTGCGGCACCTTGTCGAAGGCCTTTTGGAAATCTAGGTACACCACATCCACTGGGTCCCCATTGTCCACCTTGCTCGTAATGTCTTCATAGAATTCCAAAAGATTTGTCAAGCATGACCTGCCCTTCATGAATCCATGCTGCGTCTGCCCAACGGGACAATTTCTATCAAGATGCCTTGCTATTTCTTCCTTGACAATAGACTCAAGCATCTTTCCCACTACAGAGGTTAAGCTAACCGGTCAATAATTCCCCATCTTTTGTCTACTTCCCTTTTTAAACAGTGGCGTCACATTTGCTGTTTTCCAATCTGCTGGGACTGCCCCAGAGTCCAGCGAATTTTGGAAAATTACCGCCAGTGCACCTGCTGATGCTCATGGAATGTTGATGCCTTTATATCTAGAAGACTAAGGTGTAAGGACACAGAAGGTATGATGCAGTTATACAAAATCCTGGCTTGACCCCGCTTGGAGGTCTGAGAGCCAATCTGAGCATCACACCTCAGGAAGGATGTATTGGTGTAGAGGGAGTAAAGCGTAGGTTTACAAGAAAGATACCTGGACTTTGGGTGTTAAGTTATAAGGAGTGATTGTACAAATTAGGCCTGATTTTTCTAGAATTTAGGAAGTTAAGGGGTGATCTGATTGAAATCTTCAAGATGTTAACAGAAAAAGACAGGGTAGATAAAAATAAACTATTTCCGCTCATTGGAGATTCTAGAAGCATAGTTTAAGAATTATGGCTAGACCATTCAGGAGAATTATCAGGAAGAATTTCTACACACAGAGGGTGTTGGTTGTTTGAAACTCTCTTCTACAACAGGTAGTTGATGCTAGATCAGTTGATAACAAAAATTTATCTATCTCAGATTTGAAGTTAATCGCAGGTATTAAGTGATATGGGCTAAAGATTGGTATATGGAGTTAGGCCACAAATCTCACTGAATGCAGAACAGGCATGAGGGGCTCAATGGCATACTCCTAATCTTGTGTTCCTAAATGAGCTGAAGATTTCTGCTTCTACGATCCGAAAAGGTAGTGAATTCTAGACTCCTGCCACTTGAGTGAAACCATTTTTGCTGCCTTCCTCTTATCCTTCTACAGGTAATTTTAAACATATGCACCCAGTTACTGACCTGACTACTAAGCTAAATACAGTCAGTTCTGCTATAACATGATAGTTGCGTTCCTGCGCAACAGCGCATTATAGAAAATCGCATTATCCAAATAATGGGGCCCATGGGAAAAACGCTGTTAGGGGCAGTCCACCAAAAAGTATCACTCAAAGTCGCTCAAAAATCACCAAAAGCTTAACACAAAGGATCGCACAGTTTGAAAAAATGTTTAATTCATATCTAATAATGAAGTAAAAGTAAATTTAACACCATACCTTGAAAAAATGTCACAATGACTTGATGGGGGAGGAGGTTTTGAGATTGCTCTGTTGTTCACGTTGATTGTGTGATGCTGGCGTGGTGATACTTGGCGCTTACATTGCGCACGCTCAGGACAAAGCCTGCTAAATGATCATGTGATGTTGACACGTACTCCTCTGCACAGCGATGGAATCACATTATAGCCAACACAAGTTGACGTTTTAGAAATAGTGTCCCATGTTCATCAGTCGTGTTATGGCTAATGTGCATTGCCGGAACGCACGTTAAAGGAGAACCAACTGTAGACCCTTCCCGCTAACATCAAATTGTGGGAGCTTGGATAAAGTCTTAATCAGATTTCTCCTCCGCCTTCTGTGTTCCAAGGAGAACAACTCCAACCGGTCGACATATGTACTTTTTCTAGTCCTGGCAACATTCTCATGAATCTCCTTTATACCTTCTAGTGTAATTACATGCTTTATGTTATGAGTTGGCCAAAACCTCGCGCACTATTCAGGTAATGTCCCAACTATGATTTATACAATTCCAACATAACTTCCCCGCTCTTATAGTCTACATAGAGTCATAGAAATGTACTGCATGGAAACAGACCCTTCGGTCCAACTCATCCATGCCAACTAAATATCCTAAATAAATCTAGTCCCAGTTGCCAGCATTTGGCTCATATCCCTCTAAACCCTTCCTATTCATATACCCACCCAGATGCCTTTTAAATGTTGTAATTGTACCAGCCTCCACCACTTCCTCTGGTGGCTAATTCCATACACACACCACCCTCTGCGTGAAAACGTTGCCCCTTAGATCCCCTTTTAAATCTTTCCCTTCTTGCCTTAAACCAACACTCTCTAGTTTTGGACTCTCCCACCCCAGGGAAAAGACCTTGTCTATTTTCCCTATCCATGTGCCTCATGATTTTATAAACCTCTATAAAGTCACCCCTCAGCCTCCGATGCTCCAGGGAAAATAGCCTGAGTCTATTCAGCCTCTCCCTAAAGCTCAAACCTGCCAACCCTGGCAACATCCTTGTAAATCTTTTCCGAACCCTGACAAGTTTCACAACATCTTCTTATAGCAAGGAGACCAGAATTGCACACAATATTCCAAAAGTGCCGCAACATGACATCCCATCTCCAACACTCAGTGCACTGATAAATAAAGGGAAGTGTACCAAGTACCGCTTTCGCTATCCTGTCAACCTGCGACCCACTTTCAAGGAACTATGAACCTGCACTCCAAGGTCTGTTTGTTCAGCAACACTCCCCAGGACCTACCTTGGCTAGTAAAGGAAACAATTCCATATAGGTTCTTAGCCGTCTTGTTTACCTGTCCTGCTACCTTTATGGAGCTGTGGACAATTACTTCAAGGCCTTTAACTCCCTCTACATCACTTGGTATTTTCCCATTTATTGTTTATTACTTTGCCTTACCTGGCTCCCCAAGTTCGTCAGATACTTTAGAGACTTTTAAGCGACACTTGGATAGGCACATGGATGATAGTAAAATGTAGGGTATGCAGGGTAGTTTGACCTTAGTAGGATAATAGGTCAGCACAACATTGTGGGCCGAAGGGCCTGTACTGTGCTGTACTGATCTATGTTCTATGTTCATCACCTCTCAGATCTCTGGTTTTAAATCTGTTTGCCAAATTGTGCTGGTATTAAAATGTTGAACGAGAAAGTAGGTCTACTGTCTGCTTTAGATGCAACAGGAGAGGGCTATGTTGCATTACAGGTCATAACATTCATATTGTAAATATAATTAAATCTAATTGCATCTTATTATGGAATTGTATGTCATGTGAAAGATTTAAAGAAACACACTTCAGTTGATCTCCCAATAGATACAGGAAAATCTCCTAATCATGAACAGTTAAGCAAGTTATAATGTTGGTAGATATGTATTTGTGTTCTTTTGATCATCTGCACCTTCAGCACCTCTGCCATGTTGCTTTTCTTCACTTACAAAAGTTCATCAAACACTTTTTTTTAAATCTATACTTTTAGTCATCTTCTCTTCATCATAGAATCTGTACAGTGTGGAAACAGGCCCTTCGGCCCAGCAAGTCCACACTGACCCTCGGAGCATCCCACCCAGACCCATCCCCCTATAACCCACCTAATCTACACATCCCTGAACACTAAGGGCAATTTAGCATGGCCAATCCACCTACCCTGCACATCTTTGGACTGTGGGAGGAAACCAGAGCACCCGGAGGAAACCCACGCAGACACGGGGAGAATGTGCAAACTCCACACAGACGGTTTCCCGAGGGTGGAATCGAACCTGGGTCCCTGGCGCTGTGAGGCAGCAGTGCTAACCACTGTCAGTTTCTCCTCTGAAGCACACAACGTTTCTGAATTAAAGGTATTTTATAAAAGTCATAGTAGCAGAACAGCAAAGTTTTAAAAAGTTAATTGAGTCTCACCAAAAAAGTGTTTCAAGAAATCTTAATCATGGCTTGAACTTGTTGTGATCCTGTTTTATGTTGGATAAAATATTCTAATTTTGTACGGAAGTGTGTAGTTAGGACTGCAAATTTAGATGTACTGTGTTTACATAGTTTTAAAATGATACATATTATCTTTTGGAAAAAGCTTTTACTGTTGGAGATATGAGGTTCCACCCACTCTGAATAAGTTTGAATGAGAGAATAAAGCAAACTCGTAAAAAGAAACGTGTTCATGTTTCTGTAAAAATCTTAATACCTGGTATTTAAAGAAATTTCACAGTTCTCGATATGTAGATTCTGGTACATTCATAAATATTATATCTTGTGCTCAAATGTACCTTGAGACCTTTGTCAGCCCTTGCATTCTGCATGTTTATCGGTTTATTGGGCAAGGCGCGAATCTCAAAAGCTGTTCGATGATAGCAAGTTGACCTGCAACTTTTAGGCACCACCCAATTCCTGCATGACATCACTGAAACCCACAGCAAATATTCCACCTTTTTGTATTAAGGCAGTTTGCATGAATGTTTTCATGTGTATAAGGCAGCTCAGCTGCTTTTTTTATGGTTGCTACTCTCTTTAAAAGTTGAAAAATGGATTTTCTGAAGCGAGTGGTACCTGCTGTAATAACTGGCGATGTTGTTTTGGATGTTGGGGCTACTGATTGTGACGGTGTCCCAAAACTTCTAAAAATGAGACGTTTGAGTTTGCTTTCTATAGGACAGACAATGGAAGAAGAACTTGATGAAAATGCTTTAATGAATTCCAGAATTCAACCAAATGAACTGGAAACATCAAAAGGTACATAAGAGTTAGATTTCTTTGTCACTTGCAAGTGTGGGTAGGCCTGCTGTAGGTGGTTAAGTAACCATGGTGGCAATAGTATAATAGTATGTTCTAGAATGTTCAGAATTGAGATAATTGTATGTTTTAACTGCTAATGGTAGAGACTTCTGTGCTGTCCTTCTCTTGCGCTTATTTTGCAAAAATATTTTTAACAACTTGATGAAATGAATTGACCTGGAATAACAACATTTCATTTTCTAACATCAAGAGGCATAGCAGGCTGATTCACCCCCAGTTGATCAAGGATTTCTCAGCACTAATTACACATTAAGCAAAGGAATTGAGAAATTTAGGATTTAAAAAAAATGTACATTTTACAGCTAAAACTTTGAGAATGATCTGGATTATAGATTAAGAAATCTTTTAAAAACTTGATTTACGTGTGTTACACGTAGGTGTGTATGAGCTCATAATTTGAGTTAATTACTTTTGTACACATAGGAATGGGAGGTGTTTATTTGCTTTTTCATCAGTCTTGTGATTTAGAACAGGTATTGACCAGGATATTTCGTAAGAATAGCATTGACTTGCACTTGATTTACAGAAACATATAAACTCAAAATACAAGAGCAGGAGGAGGCCACTTGACTCCTGAACCCTGCTGTGCCATTTAGTATGATCATGCTGATCATAGAGTTCATTGCCCTAATCCCACTCTCCTCCCATATCCCTTGATCCCTTTAACCACGAGCTACACATACCTCCTTCTTGAAACCACATAATGTTTTGGCCTGAACCACTTTGTGTTGTAAGTGAAAGTAAAGTAGCCATTGTCTTAGCAAACCATAGGGCTTTCATTAGAGGGAGAGATGACTGGTGATAAAGGTCAACATGCCTCTGGCGAGGAGAGAGGTTGATGAGGAAAATCCTTTATGGTAACCTCAACCGGCTGGAGATTGAACCATGCTGATGCCACCTTTCTGCACCTCAAACCAGCCATCCAGCCAACTGAGCTGAGCCCTCAATAACCCCTCCCCCCCGCCCCCACAAAAGTAATGCTGCCATAGGTGAAGGAACTGAGGGCATTCTGGCTAAGATTGCAGACAATACAAAGATAGATAGAGGGACAGGTAGTATGGAGGATACGGGGAGGCTGCAGAAGAATTTGGATAGGTTAGGAGAGTGGGTAAAAAAGTGGCAGTTGGAGTACAATGTGGGAAAGTGGGAGGTCATGCACTTTGATAAGATTAGAGGTATGGACTATTTTCTAAATGGGGAGAAAATACAGAAGTCTGAAGTGCAAAGAGACTTGGGGTTTCTAGTCCAGGATTCTCTCAAAGTAAACTTGCAGGTTGAGCCAGTAGTTAGAAAGGTAAATGCAACTTTGGCATTTATTTTGAGAGGACTTGAATATAAAAGCAGGAATGTACTTCTGAGGCTCTATAACAAAGAACAAAGAACAAAGAAAATTACAGCACAGGAACAGTCCCTTCGGCCCTCCAAGCCTGCACCGACATGCTGCCCATCACAACTAAAACCCCCTACCCTTCCGGGGACTGTATCCCTCTATTCCCATCCTATTCATGTATTTGTCAAGACGCCCTTCAAAAGTCACTATTGTATCTGCTTCCACTACCTCCCCCAGCAGCGAGTACCAGCCACCCGTCACCCTCTGTGTAAGGTTCTAGAAGGTTCTGGTCAGGCCTTGTTTGGAGTGTTGTAAGCAGTTTTGGGCCCCATATCTCAGGAAAGATGTACTGACCCTGGAACAGGTTCAGAGGAGGTTCAGGAGAATGGTCCCAGGAATGAAAAGCTTAACATATGAGGAACATCTGAGGACTCGATGGAGTTTAGAAGGACGAGGAGGGATCTAATTGAAACTTATAGAATACTGAATGGTCTGGACAGAGTGGATGTTGGGAAGATGTTTCCATTGGTAGGAGAGACTAGGACCCGAGGGTACAACCTTTGAGTAAAGGGAAGATCTTTTAGAACGGAGGTAAGGAGAAAGTTCTTCAGCCAGAGAGTGGTGAATCTATGGAATTCACTGTCACAGAAGGTTGTGGAGGCCAGGTCATTGACTATATTTAAGACGAAGATAGATAGGTTCCTGATTGTCAAAGTGATCAAGGGTTACAGGGAGAAAGTGGGAGAATGGGGTTGAGAAACTTAACAGCAATGATTGAATGGTGGAGCAGACTCGATGGGCTGAATGGCCTAATTTCTGCTCCTATGTCTTATGGTCTTAATGGACCAGAGAGCTTTTCTCTTCTTTAGGTGGTGTTTCAACCTGAGGGCCGCCATGTCTCACGTGAGGGACAATGTTGTGAAGGAGAGTCCTTCATGGTAACCTCAGTTGGCTTGGAAATTGAACCCATACTATTGGTGTTGCTCTTCATCACAAACCAGCTGTCCAGCCAACAGAGTGACCCGATCCCCTAATGTAGGTGGAGACAGAGAAAGCAGTGATATTAGGTTTCTTGGCTTATTGTAAACAATTATGATGTTTTTAGAGAAGAGTCAAATATTATCAAGTCAGGAAAAGCGAATTGTATTTAAGACTTTATAAGATCATAAGACATAGGAGCAGAAATTAAGCCATTCAGCCCATCGAGTCTGCTCCACCATTCAATCATGACTGATAAGTTCCTCAACTCCATGCTCCTGCTTTCTCACCATAATCCTTGATCCCCTTGTTAATCAAGAACCTATCTATCTCAGTCTTAAATGTACTCAATGACCTGGCCTCCACAACCTTCTGTGGCAGTGAATTCCATAGATTCACCACTCTCTGGCTGAAGAACTTTCTCCTTATCTCCGTTCTAAAAGGTCTTCCCTTTACTCAAAGGTTGTACCCTCGGGTCCTAGTCTCTCCTACCAATGGAAACATCTTCCCAACATCCACTCTTTCCAGACCATTCAGTATTCTAAAAGTTTCGATTAGATCCCTCCTCATCCTTCTAAACTCCATCGAGTCCTCAGACGTTCCACATACGTTAAGCTTTTCATTTCTGTTTTTATATTCAAGTCCTCTCAAAATAAATGCCAAAGTTGCATTTGCCTTCCTAACTACTGACTCAATCTGCAAGTTTACCTTGAGAGAATCCTGGACTAGAAACCCCAAGTCTCTTTGCACTTCAGACTTCTGTATTTTCTCCCCATTTAGAAAATAGCCCATGCTTTTATTCTTCTTACCAAAGTGCATGGCCTCACGCTTTCCCACGTTGTATTCCAGCTGCCACTTCTTTGCCCACTCTCCTAACCTGTCCAAATCCTTCTGCAGCCTCCTCGCATCCTCAATACTACCTGTCCCTCCACCTATCTTTGTATCGTTTTCAAATATTGTGGGAAGGATTACTGCAATTTTTAAAAATAGGTTACCAATTTTCATTGTAAGTGCCGTTTACACTACTGTCTTTAGTACTGAATTAGTGATAGTTTCACACCTTTAAGCTTTCTTGTCAAATTATACTGAGAGGTTTTTGTAAGTTTAGCTTTGATACTGGTGTAATGCAGTTTAGGTCCCAACTGCCAGTAGATTCTAGCTCCTGGTTTTATGATTTGCATTTAATATGTGGAATCCCTACATAATCACCACTTCCAATTCCTGCTGTCTCCAATTTGTCTGACATCTCGTATTGCATGAGTACAACCCTCAGACAAAAAAAATGATGTTATGGACAGATGGGAAAAACTGGGAAGGTAGTTCAATGATAGATAACAAGGTGCAGAGCTGGATGAACACAGCAGGCCAAGCAGCATCAGAGAAGCAGGAAAGCTGATGTTTCGGGCCTAGACCCTTCTTCAGAAATGGCTTCGCAGTGGGGTTAAAATTGTTTCAGAGATAGAAACTGCAGATGCTGGAGAATCTGAGGTAACAAGGTGCAGAGCTGGAAGGTAGTTCAATGATCGTTATGCATAGGGTTTGCTGAGGTGATAATTTTGCCCGTGGGATCTTGCTACTCCTCAATCTTCCTATTCAGATTCTTTTCTTGCTGGCAGAAGGTGCAGAACGACTGGTTCACACTTGCAATATCTCTGATATTGGTTAAAAGCCACAGTTTACACCAAATGATGAGGAGAAATAAACTGGATTTCTTCAGGCTTGAGTTTTTTTTAAACTGCAGAATAAAGAATAGCATCATCTTTTTGAGAGGTTCAATAGCTTCAGATGAAGCATTCACACCTGCAAGCTGTTCAGCTATTTGTGAGTGAATCAGTTAACAGGCAGAAGATCTTTTTTGTTGACAGCTGGTCACTAGTCCACAAATCAATTGGCTTACTGTTGCTTCTTGAATCCTATTTCATTGGCTTCATCTCATTTGTGGCCAAACTTCACCAGTTGCTTGAACAGAGAGCAGTGTAAACGGCACTTACAATGAAAATTGGTAACCTATTTTTAAAAATTGCAGTAATCCTTCCCACAATACTTGTTATTTTTAAACGATTTTTTTCTCATTTTAATCCACAATGGAAAAATACAACAAAATAGGAAGATATGATCTTTACATGAGTTTTAAATATGAAGTTTTGGGCAAGATCGGCATGGATTAGGTTGAAGGCTTAGGACCGGATATTGTGGTTTGACTCTTTTGTCCATGCAAACAAAGGAATGGAAGATTTGAAGAGAAGGAGATAGTACCAAATACTTTTTCCTGACATTGCCTGCCTCCAATGTCCTGGGTTAACAGTCTTTTTGAAGTTACATACCTTTCTTGGTCTCTAATCAGTCCTACTGCTCCTTTTAGCACTCTTTTACAATTTAAATGCTTATAATGCCTGTAAGAACACTTTATGATATCCCTTAATGTTGGCTACCAGTCTTTTCTCTCAATTCGATTGTGGTTTTTGGATATGGTTTTTCATTTCCCCTCTGAATCTCTGTATTCCTCTTGGTTCTCAAATGTATTTACTACCTGACACCTGTGATCAGCACACTTTTTCCTTATCTTAATTTAAATCTTTGTCATCCAGGGAACTGTGGATTTATTTATCTTACCTTTCCCCTTTGAGGGAATATACCTGACTGTACCCAAACCATCTTCTCTTTTAACGTATCTCATTGCTCAGTGACAGCATTTTTTCCAACCAATTTTTTTGTTCTAGTCTATCCTGTCATGCTCCATCTTTGCCTCATTTGAAGTCAACTCTCCACTAATTGATTTTTCTTTTTATGGATTGCATTGTCATTCTCCACCACTTGATTCATTTTGCTTTCCTCATTTTCAAGAAACCGATCCAATCGTTCATCCTTTCTTGTTGGACTGGACACTTCTGTGTAGGAAATTCTCCTGAAGACAATTTAGAATCACTTTCCCCTTGGAGACCCTGACATTTCCCAGTCTGTATTTTGATAAAATCCCCCATGATAACTACTACTTAATGTTGATATCTGTCTGTAATTTCATGGCAGATTTGTTTCTCTGTTTTTCCCACTTGGTGGCCTATACATTACACTGAACATTGTAATTGCACTCTTTTTGTATCTTGGCTCTACCCAAATTGACTTTGTCAATGAATCTTCTGAGATATCCTCTCTGCAGTGGCCTGCTTAACTAATGGTGCCACCCTTCCTTGTTCCCTTACTTTCCTGCACACCTTTAGTCCAGGAACATTTAACATCCAATTCTGCCTTTCTTGAGCCAGGTCCCTGTTATTGCTACAACGTCATATTTTGATATAACAAGTTTGCCTGTGATTTCTCAATCTTTGTGATATGCCATGTGTTCACATGGTCAGTAACCCTGATTAAGACTGAGACAACAAGCTGCAGGGCTGGATGAACACAGCAGGCCAAGCAGCATCATAGGAGCAGAAAGGCTGACGTTTCGGGCCTAGACCCTTCATCAGAAATGTGATGAAGGGTCTAGGCC
>NC_063332.1:78211557-78230595 GCF_021869965.1 Rhincodon typus
TGATGAAGGGTCTAGGCCCGAAACGTCAGCCTTTCTGCTCCTATGATGCTGCTTGGCCTGCTGTGTTCATCCAGCCCTGTACCTTGTTGTCTCGGATTCTCCAGCATCTGCAGTTCCCACTATCTCTGATTAAGACTGTATTGCTTTGCCCTTTATTTTGCTCTGTTCAGATGCAGCCAATCCAGTTTGTGTAGATGCCATCTTCCCCAGTGCCAGTCTCAGTTTCCCAGGAATCTAATGCCCTTCCTCCTGCACCATCTTCCCAGCCTCCCATTTATCTACCATAACCTTTTGTTGCTGTTCTCTCTAGTACACGTAACTAGGAGTGCAAGCGATTACTGCAATTGAAGTCCTGTTTGCTGATTTTTAAAAAATCTATCTCTCTAAACTCTTAGGACCACATCTGTCTTCCTAACTATACTAGTACAAACAGGGATCATGACTTTGACTGATCATGCTCTTTCAGAGGAATGCCCTGCAGCTGCTCAGTCATCCTTCCCAAACCTAACCCTTCATGTGACATCATTATGGAGTCACACATATGACTGCAGAAACAAGGATAGTAAGAACTGCTGATGCTGGAGTCTGAGATAACACAGTGTGGAGCTGGAGGAACGCAGCATCAGAGGAGCAGGAAATCTGACGTTTTGGTTCGAGACCCTTCTTTGGAAATGGGGGAGGGGAAGGGGGCTCTGAAATAAATAGAGGGAGGGTGGTGATAGCAGGTAGTTAGTGGATAGGTGGGAGAGAAGGCAGACCGGTCAAGGAGGTGGGGATGAAGCTAGTAAAGGTGAGTTAGCTAGGTGGTGGTGGGGATTGGTCAGTGAGGTGGGAGGAGCAGATAGGTGGGAGAGAAGACGGACAGGTCAAGGAGGCGGGATGAGAGGGGGCCTGGTCTTGGGATGAGGTCGGGGGTGGGGAGATTTTGAAGCTAGTAAAGTCCAAATTGAGACCATTGGGTTGTAGACTTCCAAGGCAGAATATGAGGTGCTGTTCCTCCAGTTTCTGGGTGGCATCATTGTGACACTAGAGGAGGCCCAAGAAAACCTGTCTGTTCCCCTAACTAATGAAATCTCTGTCATTATTGCTTTTTTTTTTCTTCTTTCTCCCCTCCTTCTCCCATCGTGTACAATAAAGCTGCTTGTTGTGCCACGAATGTGGCTTTTGACTGCACTCCCTTGAGGAATTAGTGCTCTCATCAGCTTTGACAATGGAAAAACGATTTATAAGCAAGATCCCAGGGGACTTGGGCATCATCTGCCTTTTTTGGATGGTAACCCATTTCCTTTCTGCCTCAAGGCTCTCAAGCTACAGTGAGACGACCTCTCTGAACATGCCATCCATGTAATTTGTAGCCTCAAGATGTGCCACAGTGACCCCAGTTGCCAATTGAACTCTGAAACTGAGTTCAAGTTTCTGCAACTGGCAGCACTTTCTTCAGATATGGTTGCCTGGGAAATCACTTGTGCCCATAACTTCTCTCATTATACAGGCCATGCATTTCACTCTATCTAACTTTCCTTTTCATACGTTAACTTCGTTCTGCTTTGGATTGCTTATGTTAATATATTGACCCTGGTGTTCCTCAGTTAAATCCAAGTATAGCTACTTGTAAAATAGAATTGGACATTTTTTTTATCAAGTTAAAGAGAGTCCCTGATAGCAGATTTTTTTTTTACCAACCAATGAACTTACTGCAAAAGGGGAAAAGTAAAAGTACCTCTTCCCCTGCTTTATCAAACTCCCCACTTAGGCCGCTTTGCTAATTGCATTAAAACTTAATTAAAACAGTTCTGTCCCTGTCTGTATCAAATGCTTGGATGCAGGCACTCAGCCTCTGTCTCACTCAGGCATAGACTCCCTCACGCTGATCGTGCACCCTTTCTCATAGTATATTGTAGGAAACTGTGATCCAATTTAGCACGAAAAATAGAAAAGTTGAATATTATTTAAGTGGGGAGAGAATTCAGCATTGCAGAACAAAAGGACCAATGTCTCCTTGTGTACGAATCACATAGAGATCATATGCAAGTGCATCAAGTGATTAGATAGGGAATTGAAAGATTGTTGGTTGTTGCAAGGGAAATGGATTATAAAGGTCAAGATAGAGAACATATGGTGTGGAAACAGATACTTTGGTCCAACTTGTCCACGTCAACCACACATCCTAATCTGACCTAGTCCCATTTGCCAGCATTTGGCCCATATACCTCTTAAACCCTATCCTTCCTATTCATAAACCCATCCAGATGCCTTTTAAATATTGTAATTGTATCTGCCACCACAGGAGATGTTTTGCTGCTATTGTGTAGGCCATGGAGTTTATAACTGAAGTACTGCCGTCCAGTTTTGGTCTCCTTATTAAAGAAATAATATAAATGTGTTAGAACTAGCTCAGAAGAGGCTCAGTTAACTGACCCCTGTGATGAGTGTGTTATGAGGAAACGTTGAACATGTTGGAATATAGTTACCCTCTTTTTGCCCCTCTCCCTTTTTGCATAGAATGTTACATTGGTATTTTTCCAATCCTCAGGTACTTGTGCAGAATCCAAGGGTTTCTGGAAAATTATAACCAAAGAATCCACTATACCTGTAGCTACTTACCTTAGGATCCTTGGATACAAGACATCAGGGCCAGGACACACATCTGTCTTTGGCCTTATTAGTTTGTTTAACACAATTTCTTTAGTGATAGTGATGGTACGTGATTCCTCCCCTGTACTCTAAGATAATCGGATATTTAATTGGCTACAGTGAGATGGAAGATTAAACAAATATTTCTTCACATTATAATGCTACATCTTTGTGCTATTAACAAATGCTTTAACCTTGCTCAGTTGACCTACCATCCAGCATCACAGCATTGCTAAAATTTGTTTTTACTTCTACCTCTTCCAGATTTTTGTTTACTTTTATGAATTTATTCAAGCATGTCCATTTTTTATTAATTCATGGAATGTGGACTTTGCTTGCTGAACAGCATTTATCAACTGTTCCTAGTAGCCCTTGCGAAGGAAGTGGTGAGCTGCCTTCTTGAACTGTTGCAGTCCATGTGGTGTAGAACTTTCATAATGCTGAGTTCCAGGATTTGACCCAGTGACTCTGAATGAACAGTGATATATTTCCAAGTTCAAATGATAAGTGGCTTGAAAAGGAACTTGTAGGTGGAGGTGCTTCTCTGTATCTGCTGCCCTTGTCCTTTTAGTTGGTAGTGATTGTGGACTTGGAAGATGTTGTTTAAGGAGCCTGGGTAAATTTCTGCAGTGCATCTTGCTGCTACTGAGCAATGGTGGAGGGAGTGAACGTCTGTGGATATGGTACCAATCAAGCAGACTTCTTTATCCTGGTTGGTGTCAAGCTTCTTGAATGTTGGAGTGCAGACATCCAGGCGAGTGGAAAATGTACAATCATTGATTTTAATTTATATCATTGCTTTTGTGGTCCTTGCCTGCATTTATTTGAGCAACATTAAAGATGAGTTTGTTTTATAAAATGGTGTAAATTAAGCCAATCTATATGAATTATTGTGCCCATGTTGTCTTATAGGAATATGGGAACAGGAGTAATCCATTTAGCCCCTCTCGACCATTCTTCCATTTAGCGAAGCTACATCTGATCTGTGACCTAACTCTATTTACCAGGCTGTGCCCTATGTTCTTTATACTTCTGGTTAACAAAATTCATCCATTTCAGTTTTAAGATAAACTATTTGTGAAACAGAGTTCCAAGCTTTTCTATTTGTGTGTGGAATTATCTCTTATTATCAGTTTTATAAGGCCTGCCTTTAATTTTTAAGCTCTAGTGTTCTAGTCTCAACTCAGGAAATGCTTTCTTCCTAAGTCCTTCATCTGTTCATCTCAACATCTTGAAATTTGGATTAAATCACACCTTAGCTGTCTAAATTACAGAAAATGTAGTTTGTGTAATCTGTCCTTGTAATTTCACTCTTGGAGTCTGGATATTATTCTAAAAGATGTATTCTACATTCTGTCCAAGATCAATAGATTCTTCCCGAGCTGCGTTGCACAGACTGCTGAGTAGTCCAACCAGAGCATTATATAGCTGAAACATGCCTTCTACCACCTTGTATTCTAGATATGAAGACCTGCTTTCCATTAATCTTTGATTTTCTGTTTGATCATTATATTTTGGCGATATTTGCAACAGGGCCCCAAGTTTCTTTGGACCTCCATTGTTTATAGCATTTTGTGATTTGGAAAATACTGTTCTGTTGCTTCTGGTACAAAGTTAATGACCTCACTTTTGCTTGCAGTTAAGTCTATTTGCCACAGTTTTGCTCACTTATTTAACGAATACTTCTGTCATTTACACTTCCATTAGTACAGTTTATAATACTGCCTATCTTTGCTTGGCGGCAGACTTTATATGTGGCTTGCTGTGCATCAGCTAAGTCATTAGTACACACAATGAATAGTTAAGGCCCCAGCAGAGACCTGGGTGAGCATCATCAGTTACCTGCTGCCACTCAGCCAGTTTCCTAATCAGGTCAATAGTTTGCTTTCAATCCCAGAAAACTGAACTTCGGCTAACAGTCTCTTTTGAGCAACTTTATCAACTTCCAGTGATATTTGATTCAAATAACATCCATAGAAATTCCCTTTTTTCAGTCACTAATTTAAAATTTTATTTTAGGTTCATCAAGCATGACCTCTTTTATTAAATCTCTTCTAGCTCCCTGCTCGGCTGAAAACTTGTAAGATGTCTCGTCAGCTGACTACCTCTACTGCATAACTTAGGTTAAATGTATTGATCTTGGAGGGAGTGTGCAGTGTAGATTGACAAAAATGATCTGGGTCTCCAGTGGTTAAATTAGGTTAAACTCAGGTTGATTATAGACTCCAGTAATTTTGCAGACAACAATTGTTAAGCTGGTCTGTAATTCCTTATTTATTTACTTTTACAATTCTTCAATAATGTAGTGAATGAATTGAACATCCACAGTCTTGAAGGCACTTAGATGTTTTAATGATTGGGAAATAAAACACTCATTACTTTCAACTATACATATGCATTTTTTAAAAATTAAAGTTTGATTGTGTTGAACTAAAGTAATATGTATGGTTCACTATTTCTTTGTTTGATGCAGCCTGCAAAAGTAAAGCTAACTTGTGACCATGTGCATTTTTATGATTAGAATTTTGTCCACGCTTGGATAAAAGTTTAACTCTGTTTTGTTAATGTGTGAACATATAATGCTACTGAAGTGGAAGAGGGTTGGATTAATTATTCGAAGAAAACGATTTAAAATCCAACCGTGGCAGTTTTTTAATCTTATTCCAGCTCTGAAAATAAAGTTTGCAAGTTAAAAAGTTTCAGTTGGTGTCCATGAATCTGTTAGAGTCTCAGAAAAATCAAACTGGTTGACTTGTGTTCATGCAGGAAGAGCAATCTGCTGCCTTCACCCAGTCTGTTTTATATGATACTCTTACTCTTTTATATGATACTTCAGTCCTAAGCCAATATAGTTGCCTGTTAACTACCTTCTGAAATTTTATATCAAGCTCCTCGGTTGTATCCTGAAGAAAACCTATAGTCACATTGTAGGTCTACAGTGGATGGATAAGAAGTGCCTATCATGTCAACAATGCCTCGATCCTAAGAATAAACAAATAGTTTTTGGACAGAATAGATGAGTCATTTAGAAAGCTTTAACTGGTGTTTGCATACCCTAATGATAAACAAGAGATTTGTGAATGTGTTGTCATTTAATGCCACCATTGAATCAAAGTGGGATTTCTTCATGTTTTCTGATATATTTTGCTAATAATGCACACTTGTACAATGTTGAAAGGGTGCAGATTATGGATTGATCCACATGGTAGATGTGAATTTCTGCTATACACCTAATTCAAGTCAATGTAGTCTGTATCTTCAATCCTGATGCAGTGGAAACTGTACCATTTATACTGTGGGCTAGATTCCATGGCACTGGAGTAAAATCTGAGTCAGCAATATTACAAACATAATTGAAATGCATTGATTAAGGGCAAGGCAATGTAGATTTATTGGAAAAGTTATCTGACCACTAAGAATTTTTTGGAACTGGGTGATTTGATAGGTAAAAGGAAGATGTTCAGTGTAAGGTGCCTTATGAGATGCCTTTTACATTACTAGCTTTCCACTGTCGTGATACAAGGTCACAGATCTGAAAGGTTAATTCTTTTTCTATTTCTATACATACAGTCTAAAATGAGTATTTCCATCATTTTCTGTTTTTATATCTACTTTCAGTCGTACTTTGCTTTTATGTCAGTTTTGTGATATTAGATGAGGATGTGGTTGGCCTTAATCACGATATACCCCATAAGTAAATAACGTCCAAAGTGTTTACTGTTTACACATGGCAAACGGTTACTTGATTGAGGCAGTAGAGGACTTAAAGGGTTATTAGATTTTGGAATTCTGCAGTGTGGAGAGCAGTGGAGGTTTGGTTATTGAATGCATTCAAATTTGAGTTAGACATAATTTTGATCTACAAGGGAGTTGAGGGTAATTGAATAGGCAGGAAGGTGCACTTCAGGCCATTTGTCAGATTGACCATGATCTTATTGAATGGTGCATTTAATTGATGTGCAAAATGGCCTACTCCTCTATTTCTTATATTAGTGTCTACTGCTGATGCAGTATTTGCTATTGCAATGAGGAGTGTTTAAATCAAAAATGGCAGGGGAAAAGAGGGCAAAAATAAAAGAATAGGAAGTAAGAAAAATGACAGAGTTCAAGGGTAAGAATCAAACTGGGCCACAGTGCAAAATAATATGAACATGACTACAAATATTAATTAAGAATGTTAAGATTGACTTCAAAGCCTTGTGTTTTAATGCATGGAACTTTGCAATAAAATAGATGAATTTGCCATGCAAATGGATATAAACAGGTATGACATAGTTAGGATTATGGAGACATGGCTGCAGGGTGACCGGGAATGAAAACTGAATATCCAAAATGATTCAGTTCTTAGGAAGGACAAAGATGAAAAGGAGGTGGTGTAGTGTTGCTGGTTAAAGAGAACATAAATGCAATAGTGAGGAAGGATGTTAGCTCTGGCGAAGTGGGATTTGTATGTGTAGAGTGTAGAAATGCCAAGGGGCAGAAAAGATAGTGGGGGTTGTAAATAGACCCCCAAGCTGTAGTGGCAAAATTGGGGAAGGCATTAATTATGAAATTGGAAACACCAGCAATAAAAATATAGCTGTAATGATGGGCAACTCTTAATCTCCATTTAGATTGGACATATGAAATCAGTAAATCCTGGAATATGAGATGGTTTTCTGGATCAGTATGTTGAGTGTCTAACCAGAAAACAGGCCATCCTAAGCAGGGTATTATGTATGAGAAAGGAATATTTGGCAGTCTAGCTGTGCGAAGTCTCTTGGGGAGGAGTGACCAAAATATGATAAGATTTTTCACTAACGTAGAGGGTGATGTTGTTGAGACTAGGGTCCTCAATCTAAATAATGTTGGCTCTGCTAAATTGTGCAATGTTACTTAAAGGAATGTCAATGGATAGGCAGGAGCAAATACTTAAAGAGTGCATGGAAGAAATGTAACAATTGTTTATTCCTGTCTGGCATAGAAGTAAAACATGAAAGGTGGCCTGACTGTGGCTAACAAGGAAAATTATTGAAAGTTTTAGATCCAAGGAAGGGGCATACAAATTGGCCAAGAAAAGCAACAGACCTGAAGATTGGGAGCAGTTTAGATTTAAGCAAAGGAACAAAGAGGGATTGATTAGGATTTGAAAATATTAAATTTGTCCAAGTCATTGCTTATATATAGTGAAAATCTGGGGCCAATTATCGATTCGCATCACTTACACCACTTGTGGCAGACTTCCAATACAAGAATGACCCATTTATTTCTATACTTCCCTTCTATATACCTAAGGAAGCTTTTACAGTCCATTTTTGATTTTTGCTATATCGTATTTATATTGAATTCTTTTGTTCCTTAACAGTTTTGTGATCCTCCTTTGTCGTTTTTATAAACCTCTTAATCTTTAATCTGGGGAAGTTTACAAAGACCAACAGAGGGCAACAACAAAAGAAATGAGGAGCAAGAAGATTAAATATGAGCAGAAGCTAGCCATTAATATAAAGGAGGACTGTAAGAGTTTCTTTAGATATATAATGGACAAAAGAGAGGCAAAAGTGGACATTGGACTAGTATAAAATGACGCTGGAGACATAGTAATGGGGAGCAAGGAAATGGCTGAGGAGCTGAATACTTTGTGTCAGTCTTCACAGTGGAAGACACAATTATTATCCCAAGAATTCGAGAGAGGGGGCAGAGCAGAATATGGTAGCCATCACCAAGGAGAAGGCGCTAGAAAAACTGAATGGCCTGAAGGGTGGATAAATCACCTGGATCACCCAAGAGTTCTTAAGGAGATAGCTGAAGAGATAGTGGAAGTGTTAGTGATGATCTTTCGGGAATTGCTAGAGTCAGGGAGAGTCCCAGAGAACTGGAAAATCGCTAACGTGACACTCCTGTTTAAAAAGGGAGTAAGGCAAAAGATTGAAAATTGCAGGCCTATTACCTTAACCTCGGTCATGGGTAAGATTTTAGAGTCTATTACGAAGGATGAGATTTTTGAATACTTGGAAGTGCATGGTAAAATAGGGCAAAGTCAGCATGGCTTCATCAAGGGGCGGTCACGCCTGACAAATCTGTTAGAATTCTTTGAGGACATAATGAGCAGATTAGACTAAGGATAGCCAATGGATGTTATCTACCTGGACTTCAAGAAGGCCTTTGACAAGGTGCAGCACAGGAGGCTGCTGAATAAGATAAGGGCCCATGGTGTTAGAGGCAAGGTGCTAGCGTGGATAGAAGATTGGCTGTCTGGCAGAAAGCAGATAGTGGGGATAAAAGGGTCTTTCTCAGGATGGCAGCTGGTGACAAGTTGTGTTCCACAAGGGTCAGTGTTGGGACCACATCTTTTCACTTTATACATTAATGATCTACTTGAAGGAACTGAGGGCATTCTGGCTAAGTTTGCAGACGATACAAAGATAGGTGGAGGGACAGGTAGTATTGGGGATGCGAGGAGGCTGCAGAAGGATTTGGACAGGTTAGGAGAGTGGGCAAAGAAGTGGCAGCTGGAGTACAATGTGGGAAAGTGTGAGGCCATGCACTTTGGTAAGAAGAATAAAAGCATGGACTATTTTCTAAATGGGGAGAAAATACAGAAGTCTGAAGTGCAAAGAGACTTGGGGTTTCTAGTCCAGGATTCTCTCAAGGTAAACTTGCAGGTTGAGTCAGTAGTTAGGAAGGCAAATGCAACTTTGGCATTTATTTTGAGAGGACTTGAATATAAAAATAGAAATGAAAAGCTTAACGTATGTGGAACGTCTGAGGACTCGATGGAGTTTAGAAGGACGAGGAGGGATCTAATCGAAACTTTTAGAATACTGAATGGTCTGGAAAGAGTGGATGTTGGGAAGATGTTTCCATTGGTAGGAGAGACTAGGACCCGAGGGTACAATCTTTGAGTAAAGGGAAGACCTTTTAGAACGGAGATAAGGAGAAAGTTCTTCAGCCAGAGAATGGTGAATCTATGGAATTCACTGCCACAGAAGGTTGTGGAGGCCAGGTCATTGACTATATTTAAGATGAAGATAGGTTCTTGATTGTCAAGGGGATCAAGGGTTACAGGGAGAAAGTGGGAGAATGAGGTTGAGAAACTTATCAGCCATAATTGGATGGTGGAGCAGACTCGATGGGCTGAATGGCCTAATTTCTGCTCCAATGTCTTATGGTCTTTAGCTTTACTATAATTTCTGCCAACTTTATAAGCTTTTTAAAAATCTTATACAATCCTGAACTTGCTTCATTTGCCACAGTTGACTGACCTTTTTGAACTTTTGAATCTGTAATTCATGTAATGGTTGTTTAAAGGCTATCCATTGCTTGTGTACAGTCATTTCATTCGATGTATTTTCCCAATCTGCCTCGGGCCTTTGGAATTTCCCATACTCAAATTTAACACCCTTGCTTCCAAATAAATTGTCTCACTTTAAAACATAACCAGGAGTTCTAGCATATTGTGGTCACTTATCCCTAAATAAGATTGTAAATTAACCCTTTATCACTGCATGGTACTTAGATCTAAAATAGCATGTCCTGTAGTTAGCTCCTCAACATGCTCTGCTAGAAACCACCTGTAACACACAATAGCAACTTGTCCTCCACAGCTTTGGTGTGCTGTTCGTTTACTCAGTCTGTTTCCAGATCGAAGTCATCAATGATAACTGTGTTGCTCATCCTATGTGCTTTTCTCATCTCCTGATTAATACCATGTCCCTATTTTATGACTGTAGTTTGCTGGCCTATAAATAACTGGGCCCTTTGTTGTTTGTTAGTTCCACCCAAACAGATTGCACACAGGGGAGGCCAATACCTTTGTGGGAAGATTTGCTAGTGTTACCCGGGAGGGTTTAACCTCGTTTGGTGGGTTGGGGGTGGTGGTGCTGGACTTAATAATAGAGGGGCCCTTGAGAAGTCAGGGGAACATTAGCCATCGAGAGCAAGTTTACTATTTAGAATACCAGGGGCACAGGAAAGGGAGAGAAAAGACTTCTGGCTTAAAGTGCATTTATTTCACCGCATGAGGCCTGACTGGTAAGGCAGATGGGCTCAGAGCATGGATTGGTTCTGGGGAATGTGATATTATAGCCATAAAGGAAATATGGCTGAGAGAAGGGCAGGACTGGCAGTTCAATGTTCCACGTCACAAAAGCTACAGGTGTGACAAAAGTACAAGTAAGCGCAGAAGGGGAGTTGACCTTTTGATAAGGGAGGATGTAGCAACAATGCTTAGAGAGGATATTCTTAAGGGATTATCAAGTGAGGCTATATGATTAGAATGTAGAAGAAGGGGAGATTCACTCTGTTGGGACTGTATTACAGACCCCAAATAGCCAGTGGGTAGTAGAGGAGCAGGTGTATAGAGAGATTGCAGATACCTGTAGGGATATTAGAGTAGTATTGGTTGGGGATTTCAATTCAGTTGGACAGTACTTTGGGTCTAGTGACTATAACTCTCTTAGGTTTAACATAGTTATGGAAAAAGATAGGATAGGTCCATAGGTTTAGGTGTTGAACTGGAGCAGGGCTAATTTTGGGGCCATTAGGCAGGATCTCGCAGAGTTGATTAGGTGAGTCTGTTTGTAGGAATAGGAATGACTGGCAAATGGGAGGCTTTTAGAAGTGTGATATTAAGAGTCCAGGGACAGTGTGTCCCTGTTAAGGTAAAGGGGAAAGCTGGCAGGTTTAGGGATCCCTGGCTGACAAGGGATATTGAGGCTCTGGTCAGGAAAAAGAAGAAGGCATACATTGGGCTTAAGCTATTGGGCTCGAGAGAATCCATGATGACTATAAAAAGTGTAGGAGCACACTTGAAGGAAATCAGAAGAGCAAAAAGAGGGTATGAGATGGATCTGGCAGATAAGGTTAAAGATAATCCCAAGAGGTTCTTTAGCTATATTAAGAGGGAGGCTAGGGAGAGAACAGGTCCCTTTAAAGATCAGCATGGCTGTCAATGTATAGAGCCACTGGAGATGGGGGAGATTGTTAATTAATATTTCTCCTCAGTGTTTACTGAGGAAAGAATCATGGATGCTAAGGAAATAAAGGAAACAAGTATGCGGTCCAAAATATCCCCACATATTACCAGCGAGGAGGAGTTTACAGCCTTCAAGTGCATTAAGGTAAATAAATCCCCTGGGCCTGATCAAGTCCATCCTCGGACATTGTGGGAGGCTAGAGAAGAAATTGCAGAGGCCCTTGCAAAGATTTTTGCTTCATTTTTAGCCACTGGTGAAGTTCCGGAAGACTGGAGGGTGGCTACTGTTGTTCCATTGTTTAAGAAAGGTAGCAAAGACAAGCCAGGGAACTACAGGCCAGTGAGCCTGACAGCAGTGATAGGCAAGTTTTAGAGAGGATACTGAGGGACAGGATCAGTCCTGATGAAGGGTCCCAACCCGAATCGTCGACTTTCCTGCTCCTCTGATGCTGCTTGACCTGCAGTGTTCATCCAGCTCCACACTGTATTGACTCGACCAACATTAGGGATAGTCAGCATGGATTTGTGCACGGGAAGTCATGTCTGACAAATCTTTGGATTTTTTGAGGAGGTAACCAAGAGGATAGATGAGACTAGAGCAGTGGATGTTGTCTATATGGACTTTAATAGGGCCTTTGACAAGGTCCCGCATGGCAGGCTAGGCATGAACATTAGGTCATAGAATCATAGAATCCCTACAGTGTGGAAACAGGCCCTTCGGCCCAACAAGTCCACACCGACCCTTGGAGCATCCCACCCAGACCCATCCCCCTATAACCCACCTAATCTACAGACCCCTGAACACTACGGGCAATTTAGCTTAGTCAATCCACCTAACCTGCGCATCTTTGGACTATGGGAGGAAACTGGAGTACCCGGAGGAAACCCATGCAGACATGGGGAAAATGTGCAAATTCCACACAGATGACAGTCGCCCGAGGGTGGAATTGAACCCGGGTCCCTGGCACTGTGAGGCAGCAGTGCTAACCACTGTGCCACCGTGCCGCCCAGGTTGTATGGGATCCAGGGAGACCTAGCTGATTGGATTCCAAATTGACTCGATGCAGAAAGCAGAGGGTGCTGGAGGCCTGTGACTAGTAGTGTGTAACAGAGGTGGATGCTGGGACCTTTGTTATTTGTTATTTACATAAATGATCTGGATGTGAATGTACAAGGCATGATTAGTAAGTTTGCAGATGATACAAAACTAGAAGATATCGTTGATAATGAGGAAGGGTATCAAAAATTACAGAGGGATCTTGACCAGATGGGGAAGTGGGCTGAGGTTTGGCGAATGGAATTCAACACACAAGTATGAGGTGTTGAACTTTGGAAAGTCAAACCAAGGTAGAATTTCTACAGTAAATGGTAAGGTCCCGGAGGAGTGTCGCAGAACAGAGGAACCGAGGAGTACAAGTACGTAGTTTGTTGGAAGCAGTGTCACAGGTGGACAGGGAGGTGAAGAAGGCATTTAGCACGCTGGCCTTCGTCGGTCGAGGCATTGAGTAAGGGAGTTGGGACGTTATGTTACAGTTGTATATGTTGTTGGTGAGGCTGCAATTTTGGTCACCCTTTTATAGGAAAGATATAGTGAAATTGGAAAGTGGGCAAAAAGATTTACAAGGTTGTTGCCAGGACTAGTAGACCTGAGTTATATGGAGAAGTTGGCCAGGATAGGACTTTATTCCTTGGAATGTAAGAGAATGACAGGTGACCTGGTTGAGGTGTATAAAATCATGAAGGGCATAGATAGGATGAGTGCATATAGACTTTTTCCCCAGGGACAGGGAATTGAAAACTATAGGGCATAGCTTTAAGGTGAGAGAGGAAGATTTAAGAAGGACCTAAGCGGCAATATTTTTAATGCAGAGAGTGGTGCGTATATGGAATGGGCTGCCAGAGAAAGTGGTTGAGGCAGGTACAGTAGCAACATTTAAAAAACATTTGGGTAGGTACATGGATGGGAAGGGTTTACAGGGATATGAACCAAATGTGGGCAATTGAAACTAACTGAGTGGGCACTATGGTCAGCATGGCCCAGTTTGGGCCAAAGGGCCTGTTTCCGTGCTGAATTATTCTATGACATTGGAGAAATAATGTGAGATCCTCCCTTACTAACATGCTGATGCCATATTTTATTATCACTGCAACTCCATATGCTCCTTCTTGTTTGCCCTTCCTAAAAGTTAGATATTCTTGAATGTTCTATTCCCAGTCCTGATCACGGTGCGGCAAATAGGTATAATACCCTTAACTTTGTCTTTGTAACAGCATTCTGCTTTCGAGGCATACTCAATGTTTGATTTTGTTTTTCCTTTCTTCTAGTCTCTCTAGTATCTTCAACTTCATGGTGCCATCTTTACTTCCTTCCAGTTTTGGGTTCGCCCTTAGGTTTCGGTCCCCACGACAGGCTAGTTTAAAACCACCAACAAATCTCACTGCAGGAATATTGGTCCCAGTCCCATTAGGTGTAACCCTCCGGTTTATACAGGTCCCACCTTCTCCCAAACCAGTCCCAATTCCTCAGAGATCTGATGTCCTCCTAGACCCATTCTCCAATGACGTATTCAGTCAATCAGTCCTTCTGTTCTTATTCTCATTAGCATGTGAAACTTGGAGAAATCCTGAAGTTACTGCTCAAGGCCCTGCTTTCCAATTTCCTTCCTAACTGTCTGAAATTTAGCTTCAAGATCTCGTCCCTCTTCCTCCTACCTCATTGGTGCCAAGGTGGAGCATGACTTCTGGTTGATACCGTTCCCGAGAAGGATGCCCTGTAGCCACTCCTTGACCCTGGCACCAGGAAGCAACACACACAGAAACAGAGAAAACAGGAACAGGAGTAGGTTATTTTGCCCTCAAGCTTGATGTGTCATTCCTGCTTTTGCACCATGCTCTTTGATCCCTTTAGCCCTAAGAACTATATCTCCTTGAAAACATTCAGTGTTTTGGCCTAAGCCCACTTTCTGTGGCAGACAATTCCATAGGCACACCACTCTCTGGGTGAAGAAATTTCTCCTCACCTCAGTTCTGATCGGCCACCCTGTATCCTTAAACTGTGACTCCTGGATCTGGACTCCCTGCTCATCAGTAACATCCTTCTTACATTTACTGTGTCTAGTTCTGTTAGAATTTTATAGCTTTCCGTGTGATCCCCTCATTCTTCTAAACTCCAGTGAATATAGACTTCACTTATCCAATCTCTTTTAATATTTAGTCCTGCTATCCCAGGAATCAGTCCAGTAAACCTTCATTGCACTCTCTCTCCAAAGCCAGAATGTCCTTCCTCAGATAAGGAGACCAAAACTGCTCTCAGTATTCCAGATGTAGTCTCTCCAAGGCCTTGTACATTGGATCCCTGTATCCCTGCTCCTGTACTCAAAAGTTCTTGCTATGAAAGCCAACATACCATTTTTCTTCTTTACTCCTGCTGCTTGGGAAAGAATGATCTATCGCTATTCAGATAATATGCCTTCCTGTTTTTTTGCACTAAAGTGAATAGCTGCACATTTATCCATGTTATACCTCATGTACCTGCATTTGGCCACTCACTCAACTTTTCCAGATCTCACTGAAGCATCTCTGCATCTTCTTCACAGTTCACCCTCTCACCCAGCTTTGTGTTGTCTGCAAACTTGGAGATATTACATTTAGTTCCCTCATCTAAATCATGAATATATATTGTGAATAGGTGGGGTCCAAGCAATGGCCACTGGCTGCCACACGATCCTGGGGTCTCATTTACTACAACAGAAATGCCCATCTCCTCCCCTGATTATATTGCTTTCCATTCTTTTATTTCCTCCCTTGTATAACTGAGTGGATGCAGGAGACTTTCATCCACAGTACTTCACTCTTAGTTTATTGGTGGTTGGCACAATTTTACAAATGGGAGGAAGAAGGCATATGGCACTGTCCAGCAGTGGGTTACCTTGCCCTTCCTTTGCCTTCCAATTTTGTCTGCAATGGAATGTTTAAGGTGTGACCTTTCATTGCCCTGTCTATATTTCACCTTGAAATGAAATTTGGCTACCCTGGAACAAACATCAAAAACTGAGGTCCTGGCATAGCCTGCTTCAGTCTTCAAGAGTTTTTTTCTCTCTTTACGGGTAGGTACTCCCTTCTTTATTACATCATCTGTTCAAAAGTGGGATGGGGTGTGATGTTTTTGGGTTAGCTTCTTTTCCAATTAGCAGCTGAATAATTCTAAACTTATTCTGTTTATCTCCTCTTCACTATACCACTTGAGGAAGCAACATCCTAAAACACCTAAGATGATAGTAAAAACAAAAGGGGTCCCCTGATGATCAAAAAGTAACCCTTGAGAAAATTAAACTAGACATGGTGGTCATGTTTTTGTTGCAGTCTTTTTCAGCGTTATTAAACCCCCAATTTGATATAATCTGAGTCCAGATCTATTTTGAAAATTGTGTTCAGCAGTAGCCACAGCGCACACAGCACCACCCATTCTCTGACAGTTTGGTTAAATATTGTATTGTCTGTTTTGATACAATGAGACCATAAGAAGTGGGATCGGGAGTAGGCTGTTTGGCTCTTCAAGGTGGCTTTGCCATTCTGTTTTGAGGAATATAGAACTTTTTTTATATAGAATCCCTACAGTGTAGAAACAGGCCATTTGGCCCATTGAGTTCACACTGGCCCTCTGAAGAATATTCCACATTCCATTCAAATCCACCTTATCCCTGTAACCCTGCATTTCCTGTGGCTAATCCACCTAGCCCCCACATCTTTGGACGGTGGGAGGAAACTGGAGCACCCAGAGTAAACTCATGCAGATGTGGGGAAAATGTACAAACTCCACACAGTTGCCTGAGGCTGGAATTGAACCTGCGTCCCTGGCTCTGTGAGGCACCTGTGCTAACTATGGTGCTGCCCCAATGAGTGATTGCTTCCTTAAACTCCACAGCATTAAATTAATGCTGGCTCTCGTGAAACATGCCGCAGCCTCTTCAGGTCAAGCACAACACTCTTCAGTTGTATATCTAAGTTTGCGAATTGCTCCCCATTAGGAGACACAGTACACTGTGAGGATGGGTGGAGTGCTTTTTAAAGGCACATTAACTCATTAAGTGAACTGAATTGTTGTGTTTACTGTCAGGAAGTATGAGATCATACATTCTGGATAAATAATTAGAATTTAAATAGTCATGGCAATAATACATCACAAATGCAAATTAAACTTTACTGTGACCAATAATGATTGTTAGAGATATTTATAAAACACATTACCAAGAAGTGACCATTGTTTGGTATACTGTTTGGGACACATACTCTGAGCCACAGTTTTTCAAGAGTAAGTTCCATGGTGGAAAGCTATTGCAAGAGCAAATGAAGATTGAATCCTCTTTCTTTAAAATGATCTGCTTATGTCTATTTTATTACCTTAGTAATGGTATGAAACATCTATTCATTTGACTGCAAACTATGCAGTTACTGTCCAGTAGTAACGTAAGAAATGGAACAAAGATCAGAAGAGGTAGTCTTACTACTTTCACAGACTAATGTGATGATTTTGAAAGTGCCAACACAAGAACTTATTTGAGTGTTAATGTTCTCATAAAGTGAAATCAACATTTTCTCTGTGGCAGTAAAATAGCATCACAGCAGTAATGAAACACAGATCCAAGTTTTACTCGGATGCCTTACTCAGAAACTGGTTTAAGATTGTCCTGGAACAAAAACACAGTTGCTGGAAAAGCTCAGCAGGTCTGGCAGCATCTGTGAAGGAGAAAACAGAGTTAACATTTCAGGTCTGGTGACCCTTCCTGATGGTGGTTGGGAAAACGTCAATTTATATGCAGAAAATAGGGAGGTGGGTGGGCTAGGGAGTAAACAATACGATAGGGCCCAAAGAGAGAGAAAGACAGAGATAATAGGAACTGCAGATGCTGGAGAATCTGGGATAACAAGGTGTAGAGCTGGATGAATCTTCAAAATCTGAAGATTTTCTGAAGAAGGGTCTAGGCCCGAAACGTCAGCCTTCCTGCTCCTCTGATGCTGCTTGGCCTGCTGTGTTCATCCAGCTCTACACCTTGTGATCTGAGAGAGAAAGACATTTGGACAGACAAAGGAGCTGCTAACGATCAGGCTGGGAGGGTGAATAGTTGTTAATGAGGATTGTTAGTGACTAACAACAGAGGGTGTGTAATTGTTAAGATTGTCCTGTATGGGCAGTATTTAGTGCGGGGGGGATGTCTAGCCCCTTGGTTGGAGGACTGGCAAGATCCCCTTGTTATGCCTTTCTGGGAAGGCCTGCAGCATTAACTGGACCTGCTCCAAATGAAAATTACTGTTAGGTGGGGAAATCCTTTCCTCTGAGAGCTGCTGGCTAATTAGGGGTTACCAGCTCGGATGAGTAGTAGTACAAGGGAGTCGGTGCTGCTGCGGCTAATATGACATGCTTGAGGCCTAGAATTAAGTTTGGATTCCAGGGCAGGAGTCTTGTTAGAAGGGTGTCGTGAGTTTGGCTCAGTTTGGATCATGGTGGGGATTGAACCCACACTTGTAGAGTAATAGGCCTAGTGCTCTGGGTTACCAGATCAGTGACATAGCCATTATGGCACTGTCTCCCCTGTGAAGTTAACTCAAGCTATTATAAACGGTTGTTGGAAGCCTGTCTAGAACAATTTAACTCTAACTGAATTTCAACTTCATACATTGCTTTGTTTGATGTATTTAAACTATATAATGCCCATTGGATGTTATTTCATTATAGTTTCTGGGAAGAACCATCTGCCATGTTACCATATGACGTGTACGGTAAATAAAACTATCAATTTGGCAATTTTTTGCTTGAAGGAAAGGGCAAGGAAGGAAGACAAAACTTACATGGCTCATCAGTCGCAAATAGCTGCCAGGATAAATATTTGCAAAGCTGTTGACCCTGAAATATTTAATGAAAATAGTTTTAGTCTTAGCCAATGTACTGTATATAGTGTCCCTTGAAATGGTACTCATATTATCCTGTTCCATTTTCATTAATGAGATAAAGTAGTTACATTTTATAGCATTTATAGCATATAAAAGAAGGTAAGTGAGCTAGTAGTGCAGATTAAAATTGGCAGGGTTGATATTATGGGTATAATAAGGGTGTGGCTGCAAGGGGATCAGGGCTGGGAACTAAATATCCAAGGACACGTGGTGGGGTTACCTTGTTAGTAAGAAATGAAGTTAAATTGAAGGCAAGAAGTGATATAGAATTGAAAGTGTAGAATTTTTAAGTAGAGGTTGTAGAGGTAACATTGTTAGTGCGCCTTCTAGAGGCCTGGTATTCCAACCGGAACTCCTCCAACAAACCGATTGACTTAGACCCTGTGTACAAACCACTGAGAAACTGAATCGGAAGTAATACTAACCACCCCAGCAAACTGAGGCATATAAATAACAGAGACAACAAGGTGCAGGGCTGGATGAACACAGCAGGCCAAGCAGCA
>NC_063332.1:78230995-78245204 GCF_021869965.1 Rhincodon typus
CGGGTGGCATCGTTGTGGCACTGCAGGAGGCCCAGGATGGACATGTCATCTGAGGAATGGGAGGGGGAGTTGAAATGGTTGGCGACTGGGAGGTGCAGTTGTTTATTGCGAACCGAGCGTAGGTGTTCTGCAAGCAGGTCAGAACATCGACGCTTCACCAGAGGCACACTGACAATGTTACCTAGCAGGGTGACAAAACGTTTGCAACCAAACCTACTGGCTCAGCGAGCATGTCTACAATCTTATCCACAACTTGAGCTACAAATCTCTCAAAAATCTTTAAGGTAGAGTTGAGGAACCGCAAAGGGAAAAAAAATCCAGATGGGAGTTGTTTACATGTCTCCTTGTAGTAGTCAGGATGTGGAAAGAAAATAAATCAGACAGAAACGACATGTAAGAAAGGCATTAATCATGGTGTACTTCAATATGTAGGTGGACTCGGAAAATCAGTTTGGTAATAGATCTCAAGAAAAGGAATTTGTGGAATGTCGACAAGACCTTTTTTCTTTGGAGCAGCTTGTGGTAGAGTCCATTACGGAACAGGCAATTCTGGATTTGGTGTTGTAATGAAGTAGGCTTGATTAGGGAACCTAACATGAAGGAACCCCTTTGGATGAGTGATCATAATATGATAAAATTCACCCTGCGGTTTGAGAGGGAGAAGATTGAATCAGATCTAATGGTATTACAATTGTGTAAAGGTAGCTACCAAGACATGAGGGAGGAGCTGGCCAGAGTTGATTAGAAGTGGAGCCTGACAGGAAAGATGGTGGAGCATCAATTGCAGGAACTTCTGGAGTTACAACAGAAAGGTACAACAGAAATTCATCCTATGGAAGAAACAACATACTGAGGGGTAAGGAGGCAACTGTAGCTGACAAGGGAAGTTGGGGACAGCACAAAAGGAAAAGCATATCATATGGTCAAGATTAGTGGGAAACCAGAGATTTGGGAAGTCTTTTAAAAACCATAAGGGGGATGGAGAGGATGAAAATGAGAGTACGCTGGCTAGTGATGTAAGAAAATTACGAGTGTGTTTTCTTTAGCTATCTAACAGGCATGAGAGAGGCGAGAGTGCACATTGAATCCCTGGAAAATGAGGCTGGACTAGTAGTAATTGGGAGCAAAGAAATGGTGGGAGGAACTAAACGAGCACTTTGCTTCAATTTTCACAGCAGAAGACACCCGCTGTGTCAGGTGCCTTGGGTATCACAAAGGTGTGGCTGCAAGGGGATCGGGGCTGGGAACTAAATATCCAAGGACACATGGTGGGATTACCTTGTTAGTAAGAAATGAAGAAAGTCGGGGCAGAGATGAGTATAGTGCCCGTCATTCAGGAGAAAGTGTTGGGGAAGCTGAAAGATCTGAAGGCAGATAAATCACCTGGACTAAATGGACTACCCCACAGAGTTCTGAGGGAGATTAGCTGACGAGATTGTAGAGGCAATGGTGGTGAATTTTCAGGAATCCTGGGAATCAAGAAGGATGCCATTATACTGGAAAATGGCTAATGTAACACCCCTGTTTAAGAAGGGAGGGAGGCAGAAGACAGGACACTATCGGCCAGTTAGCCTGATGTTGGTCATTAGTAAGATTTTAGAGTCCATTAGTAAGGATGAGATTATGGAGTACTCATAAGTACATAGTGAAATAGAGCCGGGTCAGCGTGCTGTATCAAGGAGAGATCGTGCCTGACAAAGCTGTTAGAATTGTTTGAGGAGGTAATGAGTAAGTTAAGCAAAGGAGAGCTAGTGGATGTGATCTATTTGGATTTTGAGAAGGCCTTTGACAAGGTGCCGCACAGGATGCTGCTAAATAAAAGACAAGATCCCCACAGTATTAGAGACAAGGTACTGGCGTGGATAGAGGGTTGGCTGATTGGCAGAAAGTAGACAGTATGGATAACAGAGACAACAAGGTGCAGAGCTGGATGAAAACAGCAGGCCAAGCAGCATCATAGGAGCAGAAAGGCTGACGTTTCGGGCCTAGACCCTTCATCAGAGTATGGATAACAGAGTCTCTTTCAGGATGGTAGCCAGTGACTACTAGAGTTCCACAGGGGTGTGTTGAGACTACAGCTATTCATGTTATGCTTTAACAATCTAGACAAAGAAACTGAGGTGTCATTTCTAAGTTTGCAGATGACACTAAGATAGGTGGTAAGACAGGTAGTGAACAGGAAGTGGGAAGGCTACAGAAAGGCTTGGACAGACTAAGAGATTTTGATTTGATTTAATATAGTCACATGGGCCGAGATACAATGAAAAGTATTGTTTTGTGTGCGATCCAGACAAACCATACCTTACACAAGTACATCAGGGTAATGGAACAGAATGCAGAATATAGTGTAGAGCTACAGAGAGAGTGCAGACAAAGATCAACTCTAATGAGAGGTCCATTCAAAGTCTGATAACAATGGGGCAGAAGCTGTTCTTAAATTCGTTGGTATATGTTTTCAAACTTTTATCTTCTGCCCGGTGGAAGAGAGTATAACCGGTGTGGAAGGAGTCTTTGATTATGTTGGCTGCTTTCCTGAAGCAGTGGGATGTGTAAGTGGAGTCAATGGAAGGAAGGCTGGTTTTCGTAATGGACAAAGCTGCGTTCACAACTGTTCGTATATTCTTGCAGTCTTGGACACAGCAGTTGCCATACGAAGCTGTGATTCACACAGATAGGATGCTTTCTATGGTGCATCTATAAGAGTTGGTAAGAGTTATTGTGGGCATGCTGAATTTCCCTAACCTTCTGAGGAAGTAGAGGCATTTGTGTGCTTTCTTGACTGTAGCATTGACGTGGACGGACCAGGATAGATCGTTGGTGATATTTACTCCTAGGAACTTGAAGCTCTCGACCACCTCCACCTCAGCACCATTGATACAGACAGGGGCGTGTCCTCCACTGGGCTTCCTGAAGTCAATGACCAGCTCCTTCATTTTGCTTACATTGAGGGAGTGATTGTTGTCTTTGTACCATGCACTAAGCTGTCTATGTCCTTTCTGTACTCTCTCTCATTGTTGTTTGAGATCCGACCAACTACAGGTTGGAGTGGGCAAAGAAGTGGTAAATGGAATTCAATGTGGAAAATTGTGATATTATGAACTTTGGTAGGAAGAATAGAGTTATCAGCTATTTTCTAAACAGGAAAGGCTTTGGAAATCCAAGCCACAAAGTGACGTGGGAGTCTTAGTTCAAAATTCTCTTAAGTTTGACATGCAGGTTCAGTTGGCAGTAGGAAGGCAAATCCAATGTTAGCATTTATTTCAGGAGTCCTGGACAGTGTGGACATGGAGATGTTTCCACTAGTAGGAGAGATAGGACTCAAGGACACAGCCTCAGCGTGAAGGAATAACCCTTGAGAACTCAGATGAGAGGCATTTCTTCAGCCAAAAGGTGCTTAATCTGTGGAATTCTTTGCTGTCAAAGGCTTTGAAAGCCAAGTCATTGAGTATATTTAAGACAGAAGTAGGTTCTTGATTGATAAGGGGTTCAAGGGTTATGGAAGGTAAGGCAGGAGAATGGGGTTGAGAAATGTATCAGTCATGATCAAATGCTGGAGCAGACTCCATGGGTCGAATGGCCTAATTCTACTGTTGTATCTTATGGCCTCGAAGAAGGAAAGAGCATTAGCTACATTTGGGGAGAGAATTCCAGAGCTTAGGCATTGACAGCTGAAGGCATGGCCATCAGTGGTGGAGCAATTAAAATCAGGGTTTTTCAAGAGCTCACACAGCAGGAACACCAATATCTTGGAGGGTTGAGGAGTGAGGCCTTGGGCTGACTTGTAAACAAGAATGAGACAGTGAAATAACTGTACGAAGGCAGGTATCCCACCACCAAGCTGCCCTTTGTTTACATGTAATAGTACTTGACACTGGTCCAGCTAGTATAGAATCAGCTCCCAGAGTGAGCAGAACCCTCAGCACTGCTGTTTATGTCTATCAGCCAGAGCACCCTGATTGGGGCTGTTAACCTGAGAGGACTGCTTAAACCAGGAGGAGATGGGTTGGATGGATCAGAGTTCTCTCCTGATAGTTACTGTTTCTAGCTTCAGAAGAGGAATGCAAACAAGGAAGAAAATTCACAAAAATATACAGATAGGCATTTTTTAAAGTTCCAGCATCTCAAAAGCTTTTGGATGTTCCAAGTGTAAAAAACATTAATCCCCTAGTTCAATTCTTTGAGTATCACTTTTGCTTGCCTAAATGAGAAAACAACTGAATGATAAATATTTTTACTTCAAGTTCAAACCAGCACATGATCCTGTATGCTGTTATAAAGCAGAGGTTGACCACACCCCCCAGATAATTAAAACTGAAACACCCAAAGAGCAGCACCTTGTCTTTTAATCTGTTAAAAGAGCCCCTAATCTATTATAAAGAAGTGTTTAAATAAACATAAATCTCTGATGCACTCTTTATAATCAACAAGTAACGATTTAATTATCGAACTCTAACAGTGAACAAATTAATTAAACTGTTAAAAACCAAATAAACGCCTTTTAACTACTAACTATTTCTGAATAAAACAAGATTGTAAAGGTACGCTGTTCCAATAAATACAAGTTAAATACACTTAAATAAAATAAAACAATTAGAATTTAGTCTCTCGAAATTACAGCCAGATCACGTCTTCCAGAATGTTCTGTGCCTTCTCCGATGAATTCTTCTGTTAGGAACGCCTTCTCGGTCGAATTCTTTTGTCAGGAACATTAACTACTTGTGCTGTAAGTACCTTTAATTTAGATGGAGCTTACTCTAAGGCTTAGAGTAAGTGAGAGCCAGTGATTCTTTCTTTGAGAGCTGTTCTCTTGGCACATGACAGTTGGGTCTCCCCTGATTTTCCAAATCCCCTCATCTTTTACACGCTTGATGACATATCAGTTCCTTACAATAGGATTGGTCCTATATTGTCAAAACCATCAGATTTAAATTGAATTGGTTTTTGGTATCTAAGGGCCTGGTTTAAATTAATTGGCTAAATTTGAAAACCTGTTGCCTTGGTTAAAAAAAAAATGCTGCTTTTCCTGCTAACAGTATTGTCTTTTAATACAAATACTTCAATTCACGTGCTCTGTGGACCTGCAAACCCACAGACATCCTTTTTGGATTTCTAATTGTAGAAAAAGCACATCATCTTTTAAAGGGACGGTGCATGCTTTCCCCCCTAGGATTTTACAAACATCAATATTTTACAAACACCAAATTCTAACATCCTGCCTTCCAATCCACAAATATTCTTCCCAACTTCGCAACAATGCACAACAATTAAACCTCCAACTTGAGCTCTGTTGAACTACAATAATATATGTTGACAACACCTGACTCTGCTTTAAAACTATCTCTTTGAATCCTCCATAGTTGCTAACTTATTAAACTGTTTATTTGGTGCCCAGTACTAGGTGAGCAGTAACTTTGTCCAGTTAAATACTGGGAGACAGAAACCATTGTTTTTAGTTCCAGTTCATTCCCTAAATATTGATTCCACTCATCTCATTGGCAACTGTCTGAGGCTAAACCAAACTGTTTGCAACCTTTGACATAGGAGTGGGAGAAGGCCTTTTGGCCTCTTAAGTCTGCTTCACCATTCAACTAGATGGCTGATCCATCCAAATGTCACTTTCCTGCACTACCTTCATGTTGCTTAATGTCTTTAAACCTTCAACCTTGTCTTTAATATACTCATTGACTGAGCCTCTTCAGCTCCCTGGAGTAGAGAATTCTGAAAAGTTGCCACCTGCTGATTGACAAACTTCCTCCTCCTCTTAGTCCTAAATGTCTCACCTTACTTTGAGACTGTGTCCCCTGATTCCAGATCCCCCAGCCAGAGGAAACATCTTTCCTGCATTTACTCTTTTGAGTCCTGAAAGAATTTTCTATGGTTGAGTGTATGATTCACATCCATTGTGATGTTTTATTCTGCAATATAAATGGAATAAAAACAGGAGGTGCTGGAGAAACTCAATAGATCTGGCAGCATCTGTGGAGAAAGAAACAGTGTTAACTTTTCAAGTTCAATGTCACTTATTTGTGTTCTGAAGAAGAGTCATTGGACTTGAAAAGTTAACTTTGTTTTTCTTTCCATAAATGCTGCCATATCTGCTAAGCTTCTCCAGCACTTTGTGTTTTTATTTCGGATCGCCAGCATCCACATTATCTTACTTCTGTATAAATGGAAGTTGTTATTTTTTCCATTTTTAATAACTCAGAATCCCATATGGTAACCTTGTCTTGTTACTTCATGAAGCCCATTTAAAGTTTCTCCTTCCTATTACCTGTTTCATTATTCTGCTCACATACTTGCCCCCTGTTCCATTTTCTGTGTTTGTCTTTCATTTATAAACATGACCTGAAGTGCTTAAATTTTGTGCTGACTATAAAACTTACTTTCATTCAAATTATCTAAATGTTTCATAGTTGTAAATGATTATATTGCTTGCCCCTACGACTTTCCTTTTCAAAAAGAGAAAAATCTAGTATAGTTTGATCAAACTGCTTCATTGATCTCTGTACTAATCTATACTTGGTGTGTGTTGGAATATGGTAGTGATTAACTTGCCAGGTGTTCATTCTTAAGAGTTCAGATCATGAATATCTGCATATATATTTCTCCCAGTATCAGGAATTGCATTTTGCAGCTAGCGTTCAAGAGCAGAGGAACAGAACCTTAGTAGATTGTACCTACTCCAACCCCCATTCCCACCACACACAGACACAAGTCTCTTCTTGCCATTTAAGGTCCTTGTTGGTTTGTTATGAAACAGAAGAAAAACAGTGTTAACATTTCGGGTCTGGTGACCCTTCCTCAGAACTCTGTTCTGAGGAAGGGTCACCAGACCTGAAACGTTAACTCTGTTTTCTCCTTCACAGATGCTGCCAGACCTGCTGAGCTTTTCCAGCAACTTTGTTTTTGTTCCTGATTTACAGCATCTGCAGTTCTTTTGGTTTTTATTTAGAAGAAAAACAGTGTTGTGTTCTCTTATTCACTTAGTTCAATAATGAGGCATTTATTTGCTTTTACACAAAATGATTGTCAAGTTCTCTCTTTGCCTTGCAGATTGTGCAGTATTGTGTTTGCATGTCCAGATAACCTTTAGCTGCTGAAGAGGAGCTGGTTGGGAGACATAACAACAAATCAGGGTATAGACAGTGTCATAGCATCCCTATAGTTTGGAAGTAGGCCATTGAATCCACACTGAGCATCCCACCCAGACTCACTCCCCTACCCTAACTCTGTAACCCTGCATTTCCCATAGCTCAGTCACTGAGACAATTTAGCATGGTCAATCCACCTAATCTGCACATCTTCGGACTGTTGGAGGAAACTGGAACACCGGGAAGAAACCCACGCAAACATGGAGAGAATATGCAAACTCCTCACAGACAGGCTGGAATTGAACCCTAGTCCCTGGCACTGTGAGGCAGCAGTGCTAACCACTGTTCTACCCTGTGTCAAATACCTGAGAGAAACAAAAGGACTTCAAGGACTTTTACAGCATAATTTAGTAGAATCAGAGGACTTAGGAGCTTGATTGGGCTATTTGGCCTTCCAGCCTGCTCTGCCATTTTGTAAGATCATAGTTGATGTGATTGTTGTCTCAACCCCATTTTCCTGGCTGTCTGCATAGTCCTAGACTCTCTTGTTGATTCACAAATCTATCTTGCTCTGCTTTAAACAAATTTAAGGACACAGCTTCCACTACTTTCTGGGGGTGAGAATTCCACAGATTAACAATGTATGCAGTTCTGGAATCCACATTACAGGAGGGATTTGAAAGGGCTGACGAATTTCTGTCAGGAAGAGAAATTTGACAGGCTGGGGTTGTTTTCCTTCGAGCAGAGGAGATTAAGAGGGACATGATTGAGATATATAAAATTGAGGGGCATTGATAGGGTAGAAAGGAAGAAACTTTTCCCTGGATGGGAGGATGAGGGGGCCAAAATTCAAATAAAGGCAGAAATGTGAGGTGGTTTTTGACCTTTGCAGATGTGATGGGCCAAAGGGACTTTTCCTGTGCTGTAGATTTCTGACCCTGTGTTACATTGGCACTTTTTCAATTCTGTGCAACTTTTCTAAAATTATAAGGGTTCTTGCAAGAATCAACTATCTCTGTAGCTGCTACTTCTAATATCCCAGGATGCATCCCATCAGGTCCAGGAAACAAATCAAGGAGACTAACACCATTAATTTCTGTAGTGATAGTTATTGCATTGATTTCCTTTCTTCCTTTTGTCCCTTGATTATGTTGTAATTTGAAATACTATCAGTGTCTTCTACTGTGAAGATTGATGAAAAGTATTTATTCAATTATGCTGCAATTTACCAGTTCCTCTTTATCATTACCCTAGCCTCAGACAATAGAGGCTGATGTTAAGTTTGGCTTCTCTCTTCCTTTTTATGTATGTAAAGACATTCATGGTTCCACTCAGGCTTTCTCAACATTAAAAAAATGCAGTCCAGATGGATCTGAGTAAAAGAAAATCCCCTTCTTTTAAAATGGTTGGGGAAAGAAAGAGCATAAGTAAATTCAAAAACTGGATCAGAAACAGAAATAGAAATTGCTAGAGATTCACAGCAGCTCGGTCAGTACCTAAAGACATTAGTGAGGGGAAGAAAAATGGAAAATGTTTCTAGTCGTCTAAAATAATGCCATGAGACCTTATGACTGGCAGAGTAGGAAAATAGGTCTGGTTTAATGTCCATCTCAAAGATGACTTCATTAATTACCTGGTGACAAAAATCTATATGTCTGCAATCTTCATTTCTCACAAGTTGTTCTTGACCCACTTTGACTTGGTCATGCTTAAATGAGAACTCCTGTTCTTGTTCACGTAACTTTGTTGAAAGGTTCCAGTAGAACATTCAACTATCTTCTGGAATCTTGGACCTACTTTATGTTTCCAACATTTCCTCAAATTCATCTGTCTTGGTTATGTGGATTCCTTTATTTGTTCATGGGATGTAGGCAGCATTTATTGCCCATCTGTAATTGCCCCGTCATATGTAGGCCAGACGAGGTAAGGATGGAAGTTTTCTTCCCTAAAGGACATTAGTGAACCAGATAGGTTTTTACGATAATTGGCAATGGATTCATGGTCGTCTTTTGACTAAATTTCAATTTTTAAAAAATTCAGATTCCTCCATCTGCCATGTCAGGATTTGAACCCGGGCCCCCAGAACATTAACTAGGTCTCTGGGTTAACAGTGCAGTGATAATACCACTAGACAATCCAAGATAATTATAAATGTGGGCTTGTAGCAAGAAGTATGAAGACAGAAAGCAGAATTGTAACCTTAATTTGTATAGAAAACACATTATGATGCATTGCGTAACTTTTTTGGTAAGGGAAGAAACCTCCATGGGTTTGAGGGATGGAAAACGAAAGAAAAACACTAATTAAAGGGTAGGAAAGCCTCAAAAAATAATTGCAGCCCACCTACAATTGCTGATAAACACAATACTTTTTTTTCTAAAGGCAGAACAAATTACAGGAACATAGCATCACAGGAAGTTCAGTAGATCTGAGGTGACAAAAGGGAGTGCCAGAATGGGAGAAAAAGTAAATCAGAATGGCTCAATCAGGGATATGAGGAAGACCAGGAGCATAACAAACAACACTCAGGAAATTCAGCAGCAGCTAGGGATAATAAATATGCAATTTAATTCAAATATTTTCCACACTTCTTTTGAAATAGATTTAGAGTAAAATTGCAGATGATTCAATTCTGGCAATTTATTTCTTATTAAACTTCTTAAGCTACTTTCAAAATCATGAAAGCTTCTTTTGTGGTAATCTAAAATGTAGTTACTTATATTTTAAGATTTTCTTTCATATCGCTTTCTTTACTGCGCTGTTTCTTCGTTCTTATTAATTTGTCTTTATAGCTGTTTGTGGAAATTGCAAAAAGACCCAGTAGCATCCATATCCAGATAGGTGAGTCAGTTAATAGCACTCGGATTCATTCTGCTGATGGGGTATGTTTGGCAATATTGATATGGAATTCCAACCAATAGAGAAGACTTAGTACAGCACCATAAGCATCCTGAAGAGTTTTTTTAAAGACAACGATTGAAATAATAAGAATTCTGACCCCTGTAATGAAAGTAGAGCTTTAGCTATCACTAAAGCAAAAGAATTTGGCATAATCATGCGAAAAGGAACAATATAGGCTTTGCAAAAAAAAACTTTTCCAATTAATTTAGCCTCAAAACATGGTTATGTAAGCAGCCTGAGTTGTACACCGTTAGTTTTATATAGAATGGTGCCCCAGTACTAAAGCAACTTAATGGAAGGGTAGTAACGCATTATGACAACAGCTGGTTCACAAACGCTCTGTATTGTATTTGGGTCTTAAATATAGCTGAGTCACGTAGCCTGCCAGTCACTGACACATTCAGATATGCTGTATGTTTTATGCAGCAACTGCTAAAACCTCAGACTCACTATGAGCTGAAAAAAAGGTGATTGAATCTCAAATCCAAAAATAATCTATTACCAACTGTAAATAGTGAATTAATAAAAATAAAAAAATGTAAACTCAAACTGCAATATATACCATTATGAAGATTGAAGTTAACAGTTTGTAGATTCACCGCTTCCTAGTTCCATATCTGTAGTTTTTAAGTATCTAAATATCAAGTGAAGATACTCGGAACTAAACAGGCCACTATTTCAGGAAGAAGTATAACTCAATCTTCATATCAAGATGATTTAACATACTGAAATAAATTCAGAGCCCCTTGTTCTTGAAAACCATGTATTTTAAATTTAAAACATTAAAATGTACATGGTAATTTATAGGTCGTATCTTCTTTTCTCTAGGCAGGTAAAGAAAGCTATTTGTAATAGTAGAGTGGGATGATACAGGCAGAAATGATTTCAGAATACACCAATGCATATATAACTAAAAGCTAAAATTTATTTTGTCTGCAAGAGATTGTCAACAAAGGCTTTTTGTTTTTGGGAATTAAATGGTGTTTGGAAGCAGATTTATAAGCAACAGAAAGTGTTGAAAGATACTCCTCCAGATCATTACACACACTTTTCTCTGCCCACGTTCACAGATAACACTAACAGAGCCTGTAAGGATCAAACATTTAAAATAACAGAAAGGAAACAGTAACATATACAATCTCATGACTATGTCTTTGAATAGAACAATTAAATAATGGAGAATGATAGCAGCGAGGAATGGAAAGACTTTTGTATCTTATTTACTACTCTTACTTCATAGGGTCACTGGCAGTAGAGAGTACATCCCAAAAGTACAAATGATATCTGTTATCAATCATGTAGGAATTCAGGCTGCAACGCTATAGCCTATCACACTGTGTCTCAGTAGATTAGAAATCCAATGTACTGACCTTTATTTGACAGGAAATAAAACATATATAAGTGGCATGTACAGTGATTTGAACTTAAAATTCTGAGAGCGACAAAGTATTCACCTTGGCTCAGTTGGTAGCATTCTTGCTTTTAGCTTGTCAAGTTGTAACTTCAAGCCCACAATGGGACTTAAGGGCTGAATTGTCGTCTATTTCACTTTTTGCATTAGCATTAAGTTTCCTGTTCCAGTAATCTAAACAGATGTTAAAAATCCCACATTATTCAGATATTAGATTTACCTGAGCATTATAACAAATGATTTTCTCTCAACAAACATTACCAGAATTTGAGTGTATCTATTAAGTGCAAAAATGGTTGGCATTTTTAGCCTACGTGTTCAGAATTAATATCCTCAAAGAAATGCATTGTATGTACAACATCTTGAAACACAGAGATGACTGTGCTTTTCCTTGCAAGTCCATCCTTTTAACCTAATGTTGAAAGAAGATTATTTTAGGCTCATTATGACAATACAAATATGTAAAATAGGATATAGTGTCATGAATTATTTCCGTTTAATAACATATAGCAGAGTAAATGGAAAAATCTGTAATTGTCAGCGTAAGAAGAAAATCTAATATAATAATTTAATGTACTACCTAGGCAGGAAAGATGTGAATAAACAGGGTAGCAAAGAAATCTCTGGAGTTGTTTGTTTGTCTATGTGTGGAACCACGGGAGATGGGTGAGATCCGAAACGAATATTTCTTGTCGGTATTTATGTGGAAAAAGACATGGAAGCTAGGGAAATTCGGGAAATAAATAGTGATGTCTTGAAAAGAGTCACACCTTATGGAAATGGAGATGCTTGAAGTTTTAAAATGCATCAAGGTAGATAAATCCATTGGACCTGATCATGTGTCTCCCAGGACAGAACGCAAATCTAAGGGAGGAATTGTGAGGCCCTTAGTGGAATTATTTGTATCATCAACAGCTGTGGGTGAGGTGGTGGAAACTGGGGGGTGGCAAATGTTGTATCATTATTTAAGAAAGGCTGCAAGGAAAAGCCAGCGAACTACAGACCGGTGAATCTAACATCAGTGGTGGGTAAGAGGGGATTCTGAGAGACGTACGTTTGGAAAGGCAAAGACTAATTAGAGGTAGCCAGCATGGCTCTGTGATTGGGAAATCATGTCTCTCAAATTTGATTGAGTTTTTTTTTTGAAGAAGTGACCAAGAAGACAGATGAAGGCAGAGCAGTAGACATTGTCTACTTTAGCAAGACCTTTGATAACATTCCGCACGGTGGACTGTTTAATAAGGTTAGATCTCATGGGATCCAGGGAGAGCTATACAAAATTGGCTTGACAGTAGGATACAGAGGGTGGTAGTAGAGGGTTATTGTTTAGACTGGAAGCCAATGGCTGGCGGTGGGCTACAAGTTCTGTGTTGGGTCCACCATTATTTGTCATTTATCTAAACTATTTAGATGAGACGATAAGAGGCATGGTTAGTAAAATTTGTGGATGACACCAAAATTAGTGAAATAGTGGATGGTAAAGAAGGTTATCTAAGAGTACAACTGGATATTGATCAACTGGGCCAGTGATGTGGAGGTGCTGGTGTTGGACTGGGGTGGACAAGGTCAGAAATCACACGACACCAGGTTATAGTCCAACAGGTTTATTTGAAAACACAAGCTTTGAGTCTTACACCTTCTTCAGGTGTTAGTGAGAGAGGTAGTATCAGACACAGAATTTATAAGTAAAAGATCAAAGTGTCACACCACTGATGAGGATATACTAAACAAACCTAAGATGCTGTTAAATCTTTAATCATTAGAAGGTATTAGTTGATTAACATGTCTAAGGTTTTGGAATAGATTTGTAGCTCGAGTTGACATGATTAACATGTATGTGAAAATCCCTGAATTCCTTTCAAGTCACTGTCCTGAGACCAATGCCAAGGAATGGCAAATGGAGTTTAATGCGGATAAATGTAAGGCAAACCAGTGCAGGACTTACACAGTTGCTGGTAGGGCCCCGGGGAATGTTGTCAAACATAGAGACCTAGGGTTGCAGGTACATAGTGCCTTGAAAGTGGCCTCACAGGTAGACAGGGTGGTGAATAAGGCATTTGGCATGCTTGTCTTCATTAGTCAGTGCATTGAGTACAGGAGTTGCTGGAAAAGCTTAGCAGGTCTGGCAGCATCTGTAAAGAGCAATCAGAGCTCATTTTTTGGGTCTGGTGACCCTTCCTCAGGATAGCAGTCTGAGGAAAGGTCACTTGACCCAAAACATTAAGTCTGATTTTCTCACCACAGATGCTGTCAGACCTGCTGAACTTTTCCAGCTGTTTTTGTTTCTGATTTACAGCATCTGCAGTTCTTTTAGGTTTTCATTGAGTACAGGAGTTGGGGTATCATGTTATGGCTATACACGACATTAGTGAGACCACATTTGGAGTACTGCATACAATGCTGGTCGCTCTACTGTAGGAAGGATGTTATTAAACTGGAAAAGGTGCAGAAAAGATTTACAAGGATGTTACTGAGACTGAAGGGTTTGAGTTATAGGAAGAGGCTGGATAGGCTGGGAACGTTTTTCCTTGGAATGTAGGAAGCTGACGGGTGATCTTATAAAGGTTTATAAAATTGTGAGGGGCATAGATAAGGTGAATAGCCAAGTCTTTTCCCCAGGCTTTGGGAGTCCAAAACAAGAGGGCATAGGTTTAAGGTGAGAAAGGAAAGATTTAAAAAGAACCTATAGAGTTAGTTCTCTACACAGAGGGTGGGTGTGTATGGAATGAGCTGCCAGAGGAAGTGGTGGAGGTAGATACAATTACAACATTTAAAAGGCATCTGGATGGGTACATGAATAGGAATA
>NC_063332.1:78250204-78250268 GCF_021869965.1 Rhincodon typus
GTTTCAAAATCTCCCCTCCCCCCACCGCATCCCAAAACCAGTCCAGCCCGTCCCTGCCTCCCTA
>NC_063332.1:78250368-78292453 GCF_021869965.1 Rhincodon typus
CCCACCTATCTCCTCCTCCCACCTCAAGCCGCACCCCCATCTCCTACCGACCAACCTCATCCCGCCCCCTTGACCTGTCCGTCCTCCCTGGACTGAGCTATCCCCTTCCTAACTCCCCACCTACACTCACCTTTACTGGCTCCATCCCCGCCTCTTCGACCTGTTTGTTTCCTCTCCACCTATCCTCTCCTCTATCCATCTTCTATCCGCCTCCCCCTCTCTCCCTATTTATTTCAGAACCCCCTTCCCCTCCCCCTTTTCTGATGAAGGGTCTAGGCCCGAAACGTCAGCCTTTCTGCTCCTATGATGCTGCTTGGCCTGCTCCTGCTGTGTTCATCCAGCCCTGCACCTTGTTGTCTCACTTAATCATTCTTATCCATTTTCCAGCACTTACACTGCCAAGGAGAGATCTAAATACTACTAAAATGTTATAAGGAGTTCTGCCTCTACCATCCTTACAGGCAGATACACAAGAACCTCTGAACGTAAATGTTTTTCTTACATCATCTCTAAACCTCTGCCCTTACCTGAAATCTATTCCCCCCAGTCATTGATCCCTCCATCACCGGGAAAAGTTTCTTTCTGTCAACCTTATCTATGCTCCTCATAATTTATACATTTTAATCAGGTATCCTGTCAATCTCCTCTGCTCAAAAAGAAAACAATCCCAGTCTGTCTAATCTCTTATCTTAACTGAAACTCCCCAGCCCAGGCAAATCTCCTCTGCACCATCGCCAGTGCTGCCACATTGCTCCTACAATGTGAATTCCAAAAAAGCGCACAGTACTCTAGCTATGACCTAATCCCTATTTTATATAGTTCCAGAATAACCTCCATGCTGTTAAACTCGATACCTCAACCAAGAAAGGCAAATGTACAAATGCCTTCTTAACCACTTTATTCTCCAGTCCTGATACTTTGTCTATATGCACATCAAGATCCCTCCAATCCTCAATACTTTCCAGGGTCCTACCATTCATCATGTGTTCCTTTTGGCTTGTCTGTCCTCCCAAACGACATCACCTTATGCAGCCGCTGATCAGCCCATCTGACCAGCTTGTGTAGGCTAAGGCTATCCTCTTCACTATTTACTACCCCAGCAATTCTTGTATGATCAGTGAACTTGCAGCCTCCAAAGACGCATTTGAAAAAGGGCGATTAAAAAGCCCTTTATCATTTTGTAAATGATTTAGATGAGATTTATAGGACGCACAGTTAGTGCCAATTCTTCCTCTTTTGGTATTTTAGCCGTGTTGTAAGAAGGAAGTGTATTTTGAATAAAGCCTAGTAGTAGACCAATCAAATCACATCTGGAACACAGCGTCTTACACTTGCCTTTGAATAACTATAAAAGTTTATGGACTGGTCTGGTCTGTAACATGTGTATCCAGTTTGCTGAGCTGTTTCTTGATATCACATGGGGTGAATCAGATTGCCTGAAAACTGCCATTTGCAAGATGGAGATCTTATGAGGAGGTGCCAGTGGTACATCTATGCTAAACTACAGCAACTACTGTACATCAGGATCAGCCTAGTAAACCTTCTATGGACTGCCTCCAATACCAGCATGTCTTTCCTCAGACAAGGCTGAAAACTGTTCACAATGTTCCAGCTGTGGTCTTACTAGTATCTTGTATAATTTTAGCCAGCCATCCCTAATTTTATCCTCCATTCTCTATGAAGTAAAGGCCAATATTCCCTTTGTCTTTCTTATTATCTGCTGAACTTTCTTTGATTATTCATTCATGGGATGAGGGTGTCACCAGCTAGGCCAGCATTTATTGCCCATCCATAATTACCCAGAGAACAGTTAAGAGTCAACCACATTGCTTTGGGTCAGGAGTCACATGTAGGCCAGGCCAGACCAGGTAAGGATGGCATCTTCCTTCCCTAAAGTAAATTAGTGAACCAGAAGGGGTTTTTCCAACAATTGGCAGTGGATTCATGGCCACCATTAGACTCTTAATTCCAGACTTTTCTTGAATACAAATGATGCAATCGGCCATGGTGGGATTCAAACCCGGGTTCCCATGACATAGTCATATAGCATGGAAACAGGCCTTTGGCCCAACTTGTACGTGCTGACCAGGTTTCATAAACTGAACTGAATTTCCTGCATTTCACCTACATCCCTCTAAACATTTCCTATTCATGTATCTGTCCAAATGTCTTTTAAATTTTGTAATTGTACCCACCTCTGCAACTCTTTGGCAGCTTGTTCCGTATGGACAACACCCTTTGTGAGGAAAAAGTTGCTGCTCAGGTCCCTTTTAAATCTTTCCTTTTTCACTTTAAACCTGTACCTCCAGTTTTGGATTACACTACCCTGTGGAAAAGACCTTGGCTATTCATCTTGCCAATGCCCCTCATAATTTTATAAATCTCTATAAGGTCACCCCTTAGCCTCTGATGCTCCAGGGAGAAAAATCCCATCCTATACAGCCTCTCCTTATAACTCAAACCCCCCAATCTCAGTAGAATCTTTGTAAATCATTTTAGCACCTTTTCCAGTTTAATAACATTCTTCCTATAGCAGGTGACCAGAATTATATGCAGTACTCCAAATGTGCCTTACCAATGTCTTGTACAGCTGTAACATGTCCCAGTCCTGTATGTAGTGCTGTGTCCGAGGAAGGCAAATGTTGCCAAATGCTGCCTTCACTACCCTGTCTACCTGTTGATGCGACTTTTAAAGAACCATGTACCTGCACCCCTGGGTTGGTCTGTTCAACAACACTCCCCAGGGCCCTACCATTAACTGTATAAGTTCTGCCCTGGTTTGCCTTATGAAAATGCAATGCCTCACATTTATTCAAATTAAATTCCATCTGCCATTCCTCGGCCCACTGGACCAGTTGATCAAGATCCCATTGTGCTCTTAGATAACGTTCTTCACTAACCACTATACCAGTTATTTTGGAGTTATCTCCGAACTTAGTAACCATGTCTCCTATATTCTCATCCGAATCATTTATATAAATGACGAACAACAGTAGACCCAACACCAAACTTTGCGGAACACCGCTGTTCACAGGCCTCCAGTCTGAACAATAACCCTCTATCTCCTAGAGATAGCAAGAACTGCAGTGTTCCTCCAGCTTCACACTTTGTTAACCCTCTACCTCCTATTGTCAAGCCAATTTTGTATCCCATTGGCTAGCTTTCCTGGGAACCCATGTGATTTAACCATACTAACCATCCTACCATGCGGAACTTTGTCTACATGGACTTTAGCAAGGCCTGTGACAATGTTTACTGCCCTGCCTTCATCTGTCTTCTTGGTCACCTCTTGAAAAATATTCAGTCAAGTTTGTGAGACATGATTTCCCACACACAAAGCCTTGCTGACTTAGCCCTTACCTTTCCAAATTCATGTAGATCCTGTCTCTCAGAATCCCCTTCACCAACTTACACACCACTGACGTTAGGCTCAATGGTCTGTAGTTCCCAGGCTGTTCCTGCAGCCTTTCTTAAATAATCCTGCTCTCAACAAGATGGGCAAATCCCATCGGTGTACTTGGCCATCATTGAAGTGATGAAAGGTGTCGTTGATAATGATATCAAGCTGCATTTAATTAGCAGGAGCCTGCTCGCTAATACTCAGTTTGGGTTCCTGTAGGGCTCCTGACCTTATTGTGGCTTTGATTCAGAGTGCTATCAAATTTGTAGTGGGTGAGATTTCAAGAGGAACTTTCCACTGGTTCAAGACTTGTTAAAGAGACAGGAAAATGGTTGTGTTGTCAGAAGCCAATCACCTCCAATGACCATCTCCATTAAGAGACAATTGAACCACCTCACCCCTTGACATTCGATGGTGTTACCATCACTGAATCCCCTGCTATCAACATTGTGGGGGTTACCATCAAATCAGAAGCTCAACTGGACTCGCCATATGAACACCATGGCTACAAAAGATAGTCAGAAGCTAGAAATACTACAACGACTAACTCATCTTCTGACCCCCTAAAGTCTGTCCGCTATCTACAAGGGCAGAGGTCAGGAGTGTGATGGAAGAGTCTGGAAGAGTGCAGCTCCAACAACACTTAAGAAACTTGACACCATCCAGGACAAAGCAGTTCGCTTGATTGGCACCACATCCCCAAACACCTACTCCCTCCACCACCAATGCTCAGCATTAACAATGTGTACTATCTACAAGATGCATTGTTGAAATTCACCATAGGTCCTTAGACAGCATCTACCAATTCCATGGTCACTATCGTGTAGAAGGATGAGGGAGCAGATAAATGGGAGTGCGTGCAAGTTTATTTTCAAATCACTCACCATCCTAACTTGGAAATATATCGCCGTTCGTTCATGTTGCTGGGTGAAAATCCTGCAATTCCCTCCCTAATCGCCCTGACTACATACTAGAAATGTCATGATAGACCAATTTAGTATATGGTCAACAAGGTGGTAGTTTGCTTATAAAGTGGGCATGTGTGAAATTATTCATTTGGCTGATTAGAGCACAAGTTTTTTTTGAAGGTGTGAAACTTGTTAAATATTAATACTCAGAGGAACTTTATTTTTATATGAAAAACACAATGTTGACATGCAGCAACAGCAAGCAATTAGGAAAGCATGTTAGCCTTTATCACAATGAGTACAAGAATGAAGTCTTGCTGCACGCGTACAGAACTTTGGTTAGATCTTGCCTGGAAAAGGGTGAGTGGTTTTGTTCTCTTTATTGAAGAAAGGTTATAGTTCTACCATGTACCATCACTGATTGGTCTCTATGGTCTCCACTTTTCCAGAAGATGAGGAAATTAGGCTTATTGATTTTGGAGTTTATAAGAAAGATAGGTGATCTCAGTTAAACATTGAGGATTCGCAAGGGCTTTGATAGAAATTTTATTTTCGGTCACTGGGGAATATAGAACAAGGCATCACAAATTTGGGATATGAAGTGTTATTTAGAACTGATGTGAGCAAAGATTTCTTCACCCAGAGGACTGTGAAATTGGAATTTGTTGACTCTAGAATTGGGGATGCTCCATTGTTGACTGTATTCAAGTCTCAAATTGATAGATCTTTGCTTTTTCAGAGAGTCACTGGATGTAGAGCAGGCAGAAAGTACATTAAAATTGAAGACCAGCCATGACTGTAATGAATGGCAGTATAGGTCTTTATAAGCAAATGGTTTACGCTTATTTCTTGTGTTCTTGTCTCAGTAATGTCCTCCAGTTCTCACCCTCTGATGTCTTTATGCTTTTTCAAATCACTTTGCTCCACCATTGACATCTCTACCTTTAGCCAACTAGGCCCACAATCTGAAATTGCCTTTCCTAAATCACCCTTCCTCTCTATTTCTCTCTCCTCCGGCCCACTGCTGTCTCTGTTTTCAAGTGCCTCCTGAAAATCCAGCTATGTAACCACACTTTTGTCCACCTGCCCTATTATCTCCTTTCTTGACTTGGTGTCACTTTATGTCCCATCATATTACTGTGAAGTAAGCGCCTTGGGATGTTCTCCTCCAGTAATGTACCGTAATATGAATCAGAGATAGCAGGAACTGCAGATGCTGGAGAATCCGAGACAGCAAGGTGCAGGGCTGGATGAACAGAGCAGGCCAAACAGCATCATAGGAACAGAAAGGCTAATATGAAGTCCTTTTGCCAGAGGCCTTTTGAATGGGAGTGGGTTGGGAAGTATCTGTTTTTTATTTGGACAATATTTGGTTAAAATAAACTACCTCTGTGTTGAACAAGTGAAATGTTTAATTAAGATTTAAATTGTTGAGTCATAAATGTTTAACTGGTGTGTGTCTTGTATAGTTATCTAAGTAAAATGCTTTCATGATGGATTTATCGTTGTAATCTTGTCTGTTCTACCGAAATTGTGAAATGAGTGAGAATTTTTGTGTAAGCTGTTAGGGAGGAAAAAAAATGTTGAGGTAAGCTGAAAAGCTGCACTATAGGCTGGAAGACCATAGTATTGATTGCATCACCCTACACCATCGTCCTCCCCTCCCCCATGTAAAAACCAGGCAGCTCGCATTATCTTTGGTAGATTAAGTGAGACGCTGTATCATGCGTCATCACAAGCATGCTGAGAAGTCGCTGATTATTGACTGGGTGGGCAGTGCTGTAGGAAGTAATGTGCTGCTGTGAAGAGACACTCCAGCTTGGCATTTCAGCAGCAAGCCGCAGCAAAGAATGTACTTCATTGGTGACTTTGTGAAATGTCTATTGTACAAGGCAATGTGAGGAAAGGTGCTCTGGTGGTTTCACTCTGTGCAGTTGTATTTCTCTGGAAGCTAGAACGAAGCACTTGTTTTCAATAGTTCTGAGCTCCACCCTTCTGTACTGTATTTACCAACACCATAGGAAGCAGCTGGTAACAGTTGTTCGACATAGCGATTACAGACTACCCTTTGTGTAAATCATACGGTTCAGTCTTTGCGGAAGATGTATGTTATTATGCTCTGTGAAAGGTGAAATTGTCCTTCAAACTACCCTGAATGTACAGTAAGTTTTTCTGACCGGCTTGTGAGTTCATCTGCATTCAGCATTGCTGGAACTCAAAATGTGCGTCACATAAAAAGACTGCATGATAATGAGAAAGGGACACTTGAGACCAGAACTGCTCTTTGATAGGAGTCGGGGACAGCAATTTGAGACAAAATAATTACACAGCTTGGCAAACTGTTTTAATAAATTTGCTAGTTGCTGTTGCTCATCAAAAGGCACAATGTTAAGCCTGCAGGATTCTGTGTTTTTTGAAATCAGCATCAAGTCTCTGCTCAAGTCTTGGAGTAGTAGCTGTAAGTAAAATTTAATCATCTGGATATGCAAGTAACAAATGTGATCGTATCAAGTAAGGTTTTGATGTTTAAGTATATTCAGAGGTGTGTGAAAATGAAAGGAAATTATCCTTAATGTGAAACCTTTCAATTCCCTTTTTAGCCAGGATGGATCTTCTGTGTCATTCCCTTTTGCTTTAGACAAACTAACATGAATAGGTCTACAGGGTCACTGCATTAATTTATTTGTATGATATACATTTTTTAATGTGCTGCTACTCTGAATAATATGTGGGCAGTGGTTTGGTTCTCTTCCTATGACAATCATATTGTCCTGATTTAGAATATTATGTTACCTTAAATTTTAAACAATCGCACAGTAATCAGTAGATGTAGTCTGCCCGATTTAATTTTCTGGGGGTTAATGCTTTGACTGGTTGTATTAAAATGATGCAGCACGCCAGTACTTACTCACCAGTAGGCTATGTTGTGAAATGTTTACATATAATTTTGTACTGCAAAGTTCTCTCTTACAATCCAGATACAGAGCTGTATCATTATGTTATGAGCTGGTTTAATGTCCAGAATGTAAATGTTATGTAGAGAATGTAAATAACAAGCTGCTGTTTGACTATACTGTAGCTTTCTGTATTTAGTAGCAACAATGGTATGACATTAATATGGCTGGCTTTTGGTATGCACACTTTCTGCCAACATTTTGAATGCTGGTAGTTTGTATTTTCGTCAGGCACATTATGTGAAACAGCTGTCTTGCCCTTGTACGTTGAAAGATTCTTTTTTTTCAAAATTTATTTCCACTCTCAAAGTTTATGCCCCTAACCCCATGCCCGGGATTTATGGAAACTGCATGGCAACTACAGGTTGAGGCCTGAGCAATGCGGTGTTCAAACATCAGTAATTGCTTACAGCACCCAGTCAGTAATAATTTAGAGACCAGATCAGGCAGCAGGAAAACTGAATTAGCAACATGCTGAGCACCTCTCCAAAAACATTATCAATGACAGTTGTATGATAGTTGGATCTGCCCTAATGGAATTTACCTCTTCCATTTGGAAACGTAATAATCTTAACCATTTAGGCTTATCTACAACTAGCATTTCAATTTTAAATCTTCACCAGTGGTTATTTCTTCAGTATTGTACTCAAAAAAAAAATAGTCGGCCAGATCTATGCATTTTGATGGGAATCTAGTGAGTATAAGTGCTTTTAGCCAAATGACAAAATGATTACAGATTTATTATGCTGCAAATTTAAATCTTGGCTGAGAGGCAGACCGGTAGGTATGGAGGAGATTGTGAATGTTAAATTACTTCATTGCCAACTATCAGACAGATTGGGGCAACAGTAGGAACAAAAATCAACTTTCTTTACTGTATGCTTGTCTTAATCAATGTATTGTGTACAATTCTGGTCTCCTTGTTTAAGAAAGGGTGTAATTACATTAGAAATGTTTCAGTGACACTTCACTCAGCTGATTCCTTGGATGAGGCGGTTACATTGGAAAGAAAAGTTGGAAGGATAAGGCCTATATTGATTGGAGTTCGGAAGAATGAAGAGTGTTCTGTCAAAACCTAAAAGGTCATAGATCATAGAATCCCTACAAGCGTGGAAACAGGCCCTTCGGCCCAACAAGTCCACACCGACCCTCAGAGCATCCACCGCAGACCCATTCCCCTGCTAACCCAGCTAATCTACACATCCCTGAACGCTGTGGGCAATTTAGCATGGCCAATCCACCTCGCCTGCACATCTTTGGACTGTGGGAGGAAACCAGAGTGCCCAGAGGAAACCCATGCAGACACGGGGAGAATGTGCAAACTCCACTCAGACAGGTGCCTGAGGGTGGAATTGAACCCGGGTCTCTGGCACTGTGAGGCAGCAGTGCTAACCACTGAGCCACTGTGCCGTCCTTTCTTTATCAGATAGTGCACTTATTCGGAGGGGATTTCACAGGGTGGATGCTGAAAGGATGTTTCCCTTTGTGGGAAAGACTAGAATTACTGGACACATTTTAAAAACTAAGGGAACTTTTAAGATGTACCCAATTTAAGATGGAGTTGATGGGGAAAAAAAATTGAGTCATCCGTTTGTGGAACACACTTCCCTAGTGTGCATTGGAGACAGAACAATTGAATATATTTAGCGCAGAGGTAGTTAGATTCTTTGACTAAGAAGGTAATGAAAGGGTATTGGGTCTAGGTAGGAAAATGGAGTTGAGGCCTCAATTAGGTCAGCCATGATCTCATTGAATGGCAGAGCAGGCCAGAGGAGCTAAATGGCCTCTTCCTAATTCATTCTTAGAATCATACAATATGGAAAAGGCCATTTGGCCCATCAAGTCTGCGCCACCAAAAATATACTACTTACATTAGTCCCACTTTACTGTGCTAGGCCCATAGCCTTGTATGTTATGACACTTAAAGTGCTCTTCCAAGTACTTTTTAATGGTTGTGAGGTTTCCCATCTCAACCTTTAATGAGGATTTTATGGATATTATTGTAAAATTGCAATTTTCAAAAAATGCAGTGACTAAATTTTGTATATTACACTTTTAGGTTTGGACACTGCTGTGGTTGGAAATCTCGCCAGCTATTTTAATCATTTCCTTAGTTAATCCACACGAGGTGTTATTGAGAGAGCTAGTAAGATTTTATCATTTTTCCTTTAATTACCAAATGATTTAGGCTTTCCTAGGGGAGTTCAGATGCTAGGAGAAACTCAGGTTTTAGTTATTCATGCAGCAACTTTCTAATTTGCTGGGACAGTGAGGCTGAATAATAAGCAGAGGTTAGGTACTCAATACAGAATGAACGGTGGTTGGACTTGTGCATATTGTTGCAACTGGTAATAGGATAAAAGTGAAAGATAGCAAAAAGCAACTTAACCATCTACTCTCATGTATATCAAAGGAGGAAGGAGAGGGAGTGACAAATACTCAAACAAGAGCATCTATAATCTTTCTGTTTAACTCTTTGGCACAACACATCTGTCCTTGTTCTGTGGTATTGCTTCTCAATTTTAAAAATATGAGGCTTATAAGATATGGCCACACCAACAAAGCTGCATTTGTTGCCCATTTTGACTTAACACACAAAGTTGACATTTCTTGAACTGCAGCCCTTGTTGGTTGCTCTGCTGACCACTAACATTCTGCACTGAAAGTGATAGATCTCAAAATCTTTACATTAATCTGTTGGAGTGGCATCCGATGCTTTTGATGTTGAGCATGTAGTCTTCTATGATACCCTCAATAGCTTGGTTTCTCTTTCAAAACTATTTTTGGTACTTTACCTTCAATACCACCATGCTACTTGCCTTCAGTCCAGAAGTCAGTCCCCAACTGTTTTAGAAATTTGAGCAGACAGGGCTTTTTTTAAAGTTCAGTTTGGAGTAGTCCGTGAATTATCCAGTGTGTGTGTATCTCAGGGAGAGATAGTAAAGAAGAGAATCACGTGTAGTGAACATGCAGAAAGACTGAAAGAAAATGCTTGCAACCTTGTTGGTTGAATGTGGAATTAAAGAGTTAAGATAGGATTGATACTTCACTGGAATGAGTGTCTGCAAAGGAGTTTTCTGAGAAAACGGGTTGAAATTTAAGATAAGATTTGAGTTATAAAAAAAGGCTGGGTAGGTTGAGACTTTTTTAACTGGGGCGTAGGAGGTGGAGAGGAGACCCCATAGAAGTTTGTAAAATAATCAGGGGTACAGTTGGAGTTAATGGTGGTTGTCTTTTCCCTAGGATGGGCGATTTCAAGACTAGGGGGCCATTTTTAACATGAGAGGAGAGAGATTTAAAGAAGACATGAGGGGCAAATCTTTTACGCAGAGGGTGGTTCTCATGTGGAATGAACTTCCAGAGGAAGTGGTGGATGTGGGTACAATTACAACATTTAAAAGACATTTGGGTAAGTACACAAACAGGAAAAGTTTATAGGGATATGGTCCAGGGGCAAGCAGTTGGGATAAGTTTAGTTTGGATTATGTTTGGCATGGACTAGTTGGACCGAAGGGTCTGTTTTCGTGCTGCATGACTCTGATTCTAAGATCTTTCCGAGTTGTCAGATAGCTTAGTTTCCTTTTGTACAATAAACTAATGTTTTTGTTAAAAATACATTGACAGCCTTGTGTGGATATGGTTAGTGACTGACTATCACGGTAACAAAACTGCCAGAATAAAATCTGGGGTTTATCGAGCTGGGTTTCACTCTGGAATCTGATTTGTCCGGTAATAAAATCAGCCCGCATCATTACAAAGTACGTGTTTAATTCTCTTTAGAAAATTATTATTGAAACTGTTTCCACTGTCCTTTCAGACAATGCGTTCCAAATCATTATTTGCTCCATAACAAAACTCATTTAGACAATTGGTTCTTTTACTGTTTATTTTAAATGTGTATTTTTTATTATTTACTCTCCTGCCATTGGAATCAGTTCTCACCCCATCAACTCCATCATACCCTTAATTTTGTGACTTTTTTATTAAATCTGTAACATTGTGTATTTTGAAAAGAACAACCCTGGCTTCTGTCACCTCTGCACGTACCTTCTTGTACCTCATTCTAGTAAGCCGCCTCCTTTTCATCATTCCTAAAGCATGCTGCCTAGAATTGGACACATTACACCTAAAGCCAAACCAATGACTTTTACAGAGTCAATAGATGTGAAAACCAAAGCAAGTCAGACAGCATCCAAGGAGCAGGAAAGTCGATGTTTCAGGCTGAAACCCGTCATCAGGACTGGGGAAGGGGAGAGGAGCACAGAAGTAAGTATAGGGAGATAGGTGGAATGGTGATAGGTGGATGCAGGTAGGAGGTTATTGTGATTGGTCAGTGGGAAGAGTGGACTGGATAGGGGAGTAGGAAGTTGGACAGGTTACATCAGGTCAGGGAGGCGAGGAGGATGGGGAGGTCTGGGAATGGAGGGATTTTCAAGCTGGTAAAGTCAATATTGAGGCCATTGGCTCCCAAGGCGAAATATTGGGTGTTGTTCCTCCAGGTTATGTTTGGCCTCACTCTGACAGTGGGGGAGACCAAGGATGGACATGTTGCCAGGGAGTGGGAGGGGGAGTTAAAGTGGATGACAATCAGAAGGTTTGGTTGGTTGGTGCATGCAGAGCGCAGGCACTCCGCGAACCAGTCCCCAAGTCTGCGTTTGGTCTCCCCGATATAAAGGAGGCTGCGTTGGGCGCAACGGATGCAATAGTGCAGGTGAATCTCTGCCGGATCTGGAAGGATTATTTGGGGCCTTGGACAGAGGCGAGAGGGGAGGTGTAGGGGCAGGTGTTGCACCTCTTGCGGTTGAATGCCATCCTTAATTACAGAGGGGAAATTCCGCTTCCTAAACGAGGATATCTGGGATATCTTGGAGTAAAACGCCTCATCCTGGGAGCAGATGTGGTGGAAGCAGAGAAATTGACAATATGGGATAGCATTTTTAAAGGAAGCTGGGTGAGAGGAGGTGTAGTTGAGGTAGCAGTGGGAGTCGGTGGGTTTGAAATGGATGTCAGTGGTGAGTCGGTTTCCAGAGATGGAGATGGAGAGGTCCAGGAAGGGGAGGAAGGTGACAGAAATGGTCCAGGTGAATTTGAGGGCAGGGTTGAAGTTGTTGGCGAAGTCGGTGAACTGTTCAGCTCCTCATGGGAGCACGAGGTAGCACTGATGCAGTCATCAATATCGTGGAGAAAGAGGTGAGGAATGGTGCTGGTATACTTGTGGAAGAGGGACTGTTTCATGGATCCTACAGAGGCAGGCGTAGTTTGGGCCCATACCGGTGCCCATGGCCACTCCTTTGGTTTGTAGGAAATGGGAGAAATCGAAGGAAAAATTGTTGAGGGTGAGCACCGGTTGTGCCAAGTGAATAAAAGTCAGTGGTGGGGAAATTTTACACCTTTACACCTGTATTTTCCCCATATGGAGGGCCTTAAAGCCCTCTGCATCTTCCTCTCCCATAGGCCCAACCAGTACCCCGTCCAGTGACACTCTCATTCACTTGGCAGAGCTGGTCCCCACCCTCAACTATTTTACCTTTTGATTTCTCCCACTTCCTACAAACGAAAGGAGTGGCCATGGGCACCGGTATGGGCCCAAGCTATGCCTGCCTCTGTAGGATCTATGGAACAGTCTCTCTTCCACAACTACACCAGCACCATCCCTCACCTCTTTCTCCGCTATATTGATGGCTTTATCGGTGCTGCCTCACTCTCCCACGAGGAGCTCGAGCAGTTCACCAACTTCGCCAACACCTTCCACCCTGCCCCCAAATTCACAAGGACCATTTCTGACACCTTCCTCCCCTTCCTGGACCTCTCCATCTCTGGAAACCGACTCAACACTGACATCCATTTCAAACCTACTGATTCCCACAGCTACCTCGACTACTCTTCCTCTCGCCCACCCTCCTGTAAAATGCCATCTCATACTCTCAATTCCTCTTCCTCTGCCGCGTCTGCTCCCAGGATGAGGTGTTTTACTCCCAGATATCCTCCTACTTTAGGGACCAGAATCTTCCCTCCTCTGTAATTAAGGATGCTCTCAACCGCATCTTCTCCATATCCCACACTTCTGCCTTCAAACCCCCTTCCCCACAAGAACAATAAAGATAAAGTCCCCTAAGTCCTGATGTACCAGCCCACCAACCTCCAAATCCAATGCATCATCCTCCGACATTTCTGACACCTAAAATCAGACCCCACCACCAAAAAGATATTTCCTTCCCCACCCCGACCCACTTTCCGCAGGGACCATTCATTCTGTGACTCCCTTGTCAGCTCTACACTCCCCACTAATTTCTCCACCACACCCGGTGCCTTTCCCTGCGAACTGCAAGACGTGCAACACCTGGCCCTACACCTCCCCCCCTCACCTCCATCCAAGGCCCCAGATAATCCTTCCAGATCCGGCAGAGATTCACCTGCACTCCATCCAACTTGATCTATTGCATCCATTGCGCCCAATGTGGTCTCCTTAATATCGGGGAGAGCAAACGCAGACTTGGGGGCCCGTTCGCGGAGTATCTGCGCTCTGCATGCACCAACCAACCTGACCTTCCAGTTGTCATCCATTTTATTTCCTCCTCCCATTCCCCTGGTGACATGTCCATTCTTGACCTCCTCCACTGTCAGAGTGAGGCCAAACATAAAATGGAGGAACAGCACCTGATAGTTTGCCTTGGGTGCCAATGGCCTCAATATTGACTTCACCAGCTTGAAAATCCCTCCATTCCCAGCCCTCCCCGTCCTCCTTGCCTCCCTGACCTGACCTAACCTGTCCATCTCCGTACACAATTATCTGCTCCACCCTCCCACTGACCAATCACAATAACCTCCTACCTGCATCCACTTATCACCATCCTACCTACCCTTTGCCCAGCCCCACCTCCTCCTTCTGTTTACTTCTGGGCTCCCCTCCACCACCCTAGTTCTAATGACCCGTTTCAGCCCAAAACGTTGACTTTCCTGCTCATCAGATGCTGTCTGACCTGCTGTGCTTTTCTGGCTTCTGGCATCTGTAGTCCTTACCGTCTTCCAGTAATTTTTGCAGATGAGCATCACTATTTTTTGATTTTGTTCAATGCCTTTATTATGCAAAGTACAGGATTTCATGTGCATTTTTAAATAATCTTCAAATTTGTCCAGCCACATTCAGACACCATGTATCTTAGTCCTGAACTGCTTCAAAATTGCACCATTTAATTTCTATTCCTTTTCATATTAACTTAACTTACAGATGGAGCATATAGCTAGGAAGATAGAAGAGAGTTGGAGTGATGCACACATTCTTGGACTTCTGTCTTAATCTCGAATGTGTCTAATGGGTCTGTTGTTTAACATGCATATCATCATGAAGCAAGCAAAGGATGGTGTTCATTTTTTGAGATCATTCATACTTCACCCAAATCTTCTAGAATACTTTGATACATAGAGTTGAAGGTTTTTGTCAAAAAATTGCTATAGATTGAGTTGTTTATGAGTTGTTTGTTTGCAAGCTGTGAAAATCATGTCAATTGTGCCTGTTAATAGTGTGAATTCACGCTGATATTTGGGGAGTACTTGTTCAAGTGTTATGAACCATTTAAGAAGGGTTCTTTTGGATTTCAGCACTTCCTGAGGCTGTTTTTTCTCCATCATGTGATGACTTTTATCATCTCCAGAGGTCTTGTTGGAGTTCTTAGCTTGTCCCTGACTGGGTGCTGTGTGATGCAGTTGAAGACTCTCTTATCAACAATGGATCCTTGAGTAAAAAGGATTTAATATATGACATAATTGCTGAAGAAACAGTGATTTAGTTGTAATTCAGGATGGTGAGTGCCTTGGAGGGAAACTTTGCAAGTGATTGTGTTCCTATGCCTCCACTGCCTTTGTCCTTCTAGGTAATCGAGGTTTTAGGTTTGGAAAGGACCCTAGTTGTAGGACCCATGGCAATTTGCAGCATGCATTTTGTGATGGTATTTGGTGTATCTGCTGTATACCATTTGTTTTGGGATTGAATATTTAACATGGTCATTGAGCTAGAAGGACTACTTTGCCCTGGATGATGTCAAGCTTCTCGAGTATTGTTGGACCTGCAGTCATTCAGGCAAATAGGACATATCACTACCTCACATTACTTCTGATTTGCGAAATGTTAGCAGGCTTAGTAATGGAGAATGAGTGATGCTGGTAAAAAGGCAAATTACTACAGAATTCCCAGTCACTGACCAATGTTAAACCTCAATCTTAAAACGGCTGTAGAATGTTTGGGGCGGCACGGTGGCTCAGTGGTTAGCACTGCTGCCTCTTAGCGCCAGGGACCCGGGTTCGATTCCACCTTCAGGCGACTGTCTGTGTGGAGTTTGCACATTCTCTCCATGTCTGCATGGGTTTCTTCCCGGTGCTCCGGTTTCCTCCCACTGTCCAAAGATGTGTAGGCGAGGTGGATTGGCCGTGCTAAATTGCCCATAGTGTTCAGGGATGTGTAGATTAGGTGGGTTATAGGGGAATGGGTCTGGGTGGGTTGCTCTGAGAAGTCGGTGTGGACATGTTGGACCAAAGGGACTGTTTTCACACTTGTAGGAATTCTATGAATGTCACATATGGGGGAATTCACTGATGGTATTGCTGTCGATTGTCAATAAGATATGGTTAGATTTTCTATTGTTGGTGACATTCATAGTATTCATTTTTAAAAATTCACTCATAGGATATGAATGTTGATGACTGTGCCAACACATGTTGCTTATCCCCAGTTGCTCTTCAGATGGTGGTGAGCTGCCTTCTTGAATGACTGTCGTCTGGGTCCAGACCCGAAACATCAGCTTTCCTGCTTCTCTGATGCTGCCTGGCCTACTGTGTTCATCCAGCTCTACACCTTGTTATCTCAGATTCTCCAGCATCGGCAGTTCCTACTATCTCTGTAGTCTATGTGGTGTAGGTAGACCCATAGTGTGGTAGGAAGGGAATTCTAGGATTTTGACCCAACAGCACTGAAAGAACAGCAAAAAATTTCCAAGTCAGGATGGTGAGCACTTTGGTGGGGAACATGCAGGTGGTGGTGGTGTTTCCATGTATTTGCTGCCCTTGTCCATCTACATAGTTGTGGCTGTAGATTTGGAAGTGCTGTCTACAGAACTATGGTGAATATTTGCAGTGCATTTTGTAGATAGTACAATGGTGGTGGAGGTAATGGATGTTTTAGGACGTGATGCCGATCAAGCAGGTTGCTTTGCCCTGAATGGTGTCAAGCTTTGTGAGTGTTATTGGAGTTGCACCTATCCAGACAAGTGTGGAGTATTTAATCGTGCTCCTTCCTTGTGACTTGCAGATAGTGGACAGGCTTTTGGGAGTCAGGAGGTTAATTACCTACTCCAGTATTCCGATTCACTGACCTGTTTTTGTAGCCACGGTGTTTATGTGGCGAGTCTAGATGAGTTTCTAGTCAGTGGTAACCCCCAGGATGTTGTGATGGTAATGCCAATTGGAGTTGGGCATAGACTGCTGTAGTATCTGAGGAGTTGTGAATGGTTCTCAATAATGTGCAATCGTTGGCAAACATCTCCACTTCTGACTTTCTGGTGATGGGAAGGTCGTTGATGAAACAACCTAGGACACTACCCTGAGGAGCCCCTTCGGAGATGTCCTGGAGCTGAAATGACTGACCTCCAACAACCGCAACCATCTTCCTATGTAACAAGAATGACTCCAACCAGTGGAGAACTTTCCCCCTGATTCCCATTGACTCCTGTTTTGCTAGAGTTCCTTGATGCAATTGTTGATCAAATGTGGCTTTGATGTCAAGGCAAAGATGTAATGAGCCAAAGCCAGGGATGGGCAAAAAGAAATGTATTAGCCTGGGCAATGGTAAACAGATCATGGTAGAAAGGGATAAAGATTGCACATCTAAGATTAAATCAATAGATAAAGCTATATAGATAAGGTTACAAAAATGATTTAAAAAGACACTTCTTTATTTGAATGCATGTAATATTCGAAACAAAACTGATCAATTGAGAGTGCAATAGAAATTTTTTTTCTATTCATTAGTGGGATGTGGGCGTCGCTGGCTGGCCAGCATTTCTTGCTCAGCCCTAGTTGCCCTTGAGAAGGTGGTGGTGAGCTGCCTTCTTGAACCGCTGCAGTCCTTCTGCTGTAGGTTGACCCACAATGCTATTAGGGAGGGAATTCCAGGATTTTGACCCAGCCTCGTCCTTCGAAATGGAAGTGGCCGTGGGTTTGGAAGGTGCTGTCTGAGGATCTTTGGTGAATTTCTGCAGTGCATCTTGTAGATTATACACACTGTTGCTACTGAGTGTTGGTGGTGGAGAGAGTGGATGCCCTGTGGATTTAGTGTCAATCAACCGGGCTGCTTTGTCCTGGATGGTGTCAAGCTTCTGGAGTGTTGTTGGGGCTGCACTCATCCAGGTAACTGGGGAGTATTCCGTCACACTCCTGACATGTGCCTTGTTAGATGGTGGACAGGCTCTGAGGAGTCAGGAGGTGAGTTACTCACCAAAGTATTCCTAGCTTCTAGCCTGCTGTTGTAGCCACTGTGTTTATGTGGTGAGTCCAGTTGAGTCTCTGATCAATGAAAGCACCCAGGATGTTGATAGTGAGGGATTCAGTGATGGTAACACCATTGAATGTCAAGGGATGGTGGTTAGATTGTCTCTTATTCGTAATGATCATAACTTGGCATTTGTGTGGTGCGAATGTCACTTGCCACCCCTCATCCCAAGCCTGGATATTGTCCAGATCTTGTTGCATTTGAACATGGACTGCTTCAGTATCTGAGGAGTCACAAATGGTGCTGAACATTGTGCAATCATCGGTGAACATCCCCACTTCTGACGTTGTGATAGATGGAAGGTCATTGATGAAGCAGCTGAAGATGGTTGGGCCTAGGGCACTACCCTGAGGAACTCCTGCAGAGATGTCCTGGAGCTGAGATGATTGACCTCCATAAACCACAGCCATCCTCCTATGTGTCAGGTATGACTCCAACCACTGGAGAAATTGTTCCCTGATACCCATTGATTCAAATTTTGCTCGGGCTCCTTGATGCCACGCTTGGTTGAATGCAGCCTTGATATCAAGAGCTGTCACTCTCACCTCACCTCTGGAATTCAGCTCTTTTGTCCATGTTTGAACCAAGGTTGTAATGAAGTCAGGAGCTGAGTGGCCCTGGCAGAACCCAAACTGGGCGTCACTAAGCAGGTTATTTCTGAGTAGGTGCTGCTTGATAACATTATCGATGACCCCTTCCATCACTTTACTGATGATTGAGAGTAGACTCTTGGGGCGATAATTGGCCAGGCTGGATTTGTCCTGCTTTTTGTGTACAGGTCATACTTGGGCAATTTTCCACATTTTCCGATAGATACCAGTGTTGTAACTGCACTGGAACAGTTTGGCTAGGGGAGCTGCAAGTTCTGGAGCACATGTCTTCAGTACTATTGCCGGAATGTTGTCAGGGCCTGTAGTCTTTGCAGTATCCAGTGTCTCCAACTGTTTCTTGATATCCTGTGGAGCGAATTGAATTGGCTGAAGACTGGTATCTGTAATGCTGGTGACCACTGGAGGAGGCCAAGATGGATCATCCACTAGATACTTCTGGCTGAAGATTGCTGCGAATGCTTCAGCCTTATCTTTTGCACTGATGTGCTGGGCTCTTCCATCATTGAGGATGGGGATATTTGTGGAGCCTTTTCCTCCAGTGAGTTGCTTAATTGTCTAGCACCATTCACGACTGGATGTGGCATTACTGCAGAACGTAGATCTGATCTGTTGGTTGTGGGATCGCTTAGCTCTGTCTATCACTTGCTGCTTTCGCTGTTTGGCTTGCAAGTCGTCCTGTTTTGTGGCTTCACCAGGTTGATACCTCATCTTCAGGTATGCCTGGTGCTGCTCCTGGCATGCCCTCTTGCATTCTCCATTGAACCAGGGTTGATCCCCTGGCTTGGTGGTAATGGTTGAGTGGGGGATATGCCAGGCCATGAGTTTGTGCTGGAGTACAGTTCTGCTGCTACTGATGGCCCCCAGTGCTTCATGGATGCCCAGTCTTGAGTTGCTAGATCTGTGCGAAATCTGTCACATTTAGCTTGGTGTTAGTGCCACATAACACGACGGAGGGTATTCTTAATGTGAAGGCGGGACTTTGTCTCCACAAGGACTGTGCGATGGTCACTCTTACCAATACTGTCATGGACAGATGCAACTGCAGCTGACAGATTAGTAAGGGTGAGGTCAAGTATGTTTTTCCCTCTTGGTTTGCTCACCACCTGCCACAGATCCAATCTAGCAGCTGTGTCCTTTAGGACCTCACCAGCTTGATCAGTAGTACTGCTGCCGAGCCACTCTTGGTGGTGGACATTGAAATCCCCCACCCAGCGTACATTTTGTGCCCTTGCCATCTGCAGTGCTTCCTCTAGGTATTGCTCAACATGGAAGAGTACTGATTCATCAGCTGAGGGAAGACGATGTGTGGTAATCAGGAGGTTTCCTTGCCCATGTTTAACCTGAAGCCATGAGACTTCATGGGCTCCAGAGTCAGAATAAGTGCAATCAATCCGGTAGCCATTTCAGAGACATGGTTTTAAGATGACATGAATTGAATAATGAAGGTACGTAACATTTAGGAAAGACAGGAAGTCGAGAAAAGATGAAGAAATGGCTTTCTTAGCTAATGATGGTATGAGCTTAATAGAAAGAGATGACACCAGTTCAGGCAAACAGGATGTGGAAATAGTTTGGGTAGAAATAGGAAATGGTGTATAAACCCCTTAACAGTAACTACACAATAGGCTGGAGCAAAATTGAAAAAATAATTGGAGCTTGTCAGAAAAGTAGAATATTCATGGAAGGTTATAACATACATAAACTGTCAGATGGGCAAAGGTAGCCTTGATAAAGAGTTTATAGAATGTTTTCGTGAAAGTCTCTTGGAACAGCAAGTTCTGGAGCTGATGAGAGCAAGCTGGTACACATGGTATTGTGTAATGAGTCAGTAATAGTTAAAGATCTCATGGTGAAGGTGCCCGGAGGTGGCAATGACCATTAGATGATTGAACTTTACATTCAGTTTGAAGGAAAGAGGAGTGGGACCCAAGACTTTTTTAAAACAACTAAAGATTATTAAGGACGTGAAAGTAGAGCTGACAGATGTCATTTGGAAAACTTAAAGGATATGTCAGCAGAGAAGCAGCAGCAGGCATTGAATTACATATTTTGGAATACAGAAAATAGATGCATTTCAGTGAATAAGAAAACTTATAAGGGAGAGACCCACTAATCTGCGTTTAACTGTAAAAGGCAAACACCAAGTAACAAACTTCGAAAAAGTGTACAGTTGTGCAGACAGGTGGTATGTCAGAAAATTGGACCAAATATAACATGTACTGCAAGGAATGACTCAAAAATTGATAAAGTGGGAAAAAAATTGGAATGAGAGAGAAAGCTAGCCAGAAATAGAAGAACAAAATGGTAAGAGTTTCTATAACCATTGTGTTTCTTTAAAGTGTTTATCAGTGAGCTTTGATGCGATAGAAAGTGAGTGTGGCCAATTGATAATGGAAAATAAAGAGTTGGCAGATGAATTGAACAGATATTATGCATCGTTCTTCAATTTTGAGGATACAGGTCAATCCCAGGTGCAGCTCTGAATTGGGAAATGGAAGGGAGGGAGGAACCTGGAAAATTCGAATCACCAGAGAAGTGGTCTTGAGTAAATTGTTAGATCTGTGGACTGATAAGTGCCTTGGTCTTGATGGATTTTGTCGTAGTGTCTTAAAAAATGTGGCCAGTGAAATGGTTAATACGTTGGTTTTAATTTTTCAGAATCTTAGATTCAGGCAAGATTGAATTAGCGGAATGTTTTATTCGGTTGGAAAGTAACAAATGTAACTCCTTTGCTTAAAAAGAGGAACAGGCAGGAAACAATCATGACAGGCCAATTAGTTTCATATCTAGGGAAAATGTTAGAGGATATTATGAAAGAAGTTATAGATAAGTTCAATGTAATTAGGCAGAGTCAGCATAATTTTGTACAAGGAAAATCATGTTCAACTGATCTATTGAGCTCTTTATCCACAGTACGTTATTTGCTCAAAGAGGGACCAGTGGACATGCTGCATTTAGGTTTATAAACATCACATGGATGAAAGGGAAAAGAAGTGGTTATAAATTGGCTGGAGTAATACATGGGGAAAATGTCAAATTGCCCATTTTGGCAGGAAGAAGGGAAAAAAATTAATGGAGAGTGATTGCAGAGCTCAGATGTAGAAAGATCTGGTTTCTGACTACATGACTTCAAAAGGCTAGTAGATATTAACAAATGATTTAACTAGTTAATAGAATTTCTTCAGTTATTTTGAGGAAAATTAAATACAAAAGTGTGGAGGAAATGTTTCATTTATACATGGCACATCTGGAGCTCTCGATAATATTGGTCACCTTTATTAAAGGAATTCTGTAAATGTTTAAGGAATAGTTCAGAAAAGATTTACTAAACATGGGCATGAAATGGGAGGTTTGTCTTATGAAGACAGTTAGGACAGGTTTGATTTTTGGAAGAGTATTGAGGTGACTTGATCAGAATGTATTGATCCTGAATGGTATTGACCGGCTAGGTGTGAAGACGATATTTCCTGTAAAGCGAGAATCTAGAACAATGGCAACCCTTTATGATGAACAATTACCCCATTTAAAGCAGAGATAAGGCTGAATGTCTTTTCTTGCAGAGAGCTGAACAGGTGTGAGAAGCAGAGTCCTTGAATATGTTTAAATCATGGGTAGATAGATTCAGGAAGTGGGTGAAAGGATGTCAGTGGTAGTTGGGAACATAGATTTGAGATTGCATTCAGAGCAGCCACGATTTCTAAATGGTAGAGCAGGCTCAAGGGAACAGTGTTCTTATTTATGTATGATTCATGGACATAAAATATTGTGTTGAATTTCGATATCATAACCTTGATTTTAATTATATACATTAATGGTATGATTTGTTTTGTAGAAATCTTGAAATAAAATGAGATTTTTCACTTCATGTAATACTGAAGCTTTTATATATATTTGAAAATTTGCGAATCAAAGAGTGGGAGTTGGTCACTTGAACCTGCTCTACCATTTGTGGAGGTCATGGCTGAACTGACAGATATGAATTCCTCTTTCCCATCTGCCCCCAAGCCTGCCATTTGGCCCATTTGAGTCCATACTTCTCTGCAGAGCATCCCAGCAGACCCACCCCATCTCTGTAATCCTGCATTTTCCATGGCTAATCCATATAGTTTGCAAAACCACTGGACGCTGTGGGCAATTTAGCATGGCCAATCCACCTAACCTGCACAACTTTGGTCCCTAGCAAATCAAAAATTTATATACATATATAATACATATAAAATGTATTCGATGATCCAGGCTCCGCGACTCTCCTGGGAACAAAATTCCACACACTGACATCTCAAATTCCACCTCATCTCTGTCTTAAAGATCCCTAATTTTTAAACACTGTCCACTAGTTCTAGCTTTCCTCACAAGGAGAGTCATCTTCTTGGTCTCTACCATGTCAGGTTCATTCAGGATCTTGTGTGGCTTATTAAGATAGAATCCCTACAGTGTGGAAGCAGGCCATTTAGTCCATCGAGTCCACACCAACCCTCTGAAGAGCATCCCACTTAGACCCAGACCCAAACACCTTTCCCCCCTCCCTCCTCTTTCTCCCCCCCCCCGCCCAAATTACTCCCAACCCTACCCCCAACACATAACCCAGCATTTCCCATGGCCAATCTACCTACAGTGCACATCCCTGGACACTATGGGCAATTTAGCGTGGCCAATTCACTTAACCTGCACATCATTGGACTGTGAGAGGAAACCAGAGCATCCGGAGGAAACCCATGCAGACACTGGGAGAATGTACAAACTCCATACAGATAGTCCCTCGAGGGTGGAATTGAAATAGGGTCCCTGGCGCTGTGAGGCAGCCATGCTAGACACTGAGCCACTGTGCCACCCAACTTGTGTTTTTTTCAAATTCCAATTAGCATTGGCCCTGAACCACTCAGACTTGTATGATCACTGCTCCAATCCAAGAATCAGTCAGGTGAATCTTCTAAACTGCAGTTATATCTTTCCTTAACTAAAGAAACCAAAACTGCACATGATACTTTAGATGCAGTCTGATCTGACTAAGGCCCTGTACAGGCGTCTCAGCATTTCTTTCTTTTATGGTTGATTCCCATTGATCTAAGTACCAATATTCCATTTGCCACCTTAATCACTTGTTGTGCCTGTATACCAACTTTTAGTAATTCATATACCAGGACATCCAAATCCTTGGGTACCCCAGATTCTGCAGTCTCTGTCCATTCAGATAATATGTTGTTTTTCTTATCCTTATGCCAAAGTGGATGAGTTCCATATTTTCCTACATTGTACCCTATCTGCCAAATTTTTGTCCATTCGTTTTGTCAATTTAAATCCTTTTGCAGATTCTTCATATCCTCCTGACAACTTGCTTTCCTACTAGCTTTGTTATCTGCAAATTCACAACGTAACATTTGCACCACTCAAATGCTAGGCAATGACCATCTCCAATAAGAGGCAAACTAATGCTGTTTCTTGACAATCAGTGGTGTTACCATAACTGAATTTCCCAATATCAACATCTTTGGGGTTACCATTGACCAGAAACGCAACTCGACTCGCTGCACACTGGCCACAAGAGCAGGGCAGTTGCTAGAAATACTGTGGTAAATAACTGACCACCTGATTCCCCAAAGCCTGTCCACCATCTACAAGGCAAAAGTCAGGATGAGTGCAGCTCCAATAACTCAAGAAGCTTGACACCATCCAAGACAAAGCAGCCTGCTTGATTGGTAGCATATCCACAAGCATATACTCCTTTTGCTACTGATGCTAAGTAGCAGCAGTGTGTAATATCTAAAACATGCACCGGTGAATTTCTGCAAAGATCCTTAGCACCTTCCAAACACATGCCCCCTTCCATCTAGAAGAACGGTGGCAGCAGATACATGGGAACACCACCACCTGCAAGTTTCCCTCCAAGTCACTCATCCTTCTGACTTGGAAAATATCACCATTCCTTTGTCAGAATCCTGGAGTTCCCTCCCTAATGGCATTGTGGGTCAGCCCACAGCACATAGACTGCATAAGTTCAAGAAGGCAGTTCACTGCCACCTTTCTCAAGAATAATTAAGGATGGGCAGTAAATGCTGGCCAGCCAGGGATGTGCCATGTCCCATGAATAATTTTTAAAAATTACAACCATAAATGTGGACCCTTCATTTGAATTACTGGCAATATTCTGCTTAAAGCTCATGTAAAACTGTAATATTCTTTAGCTTTGTCTGTTAGTTTGCAATTAAATTATTTTTCCTAAACTGGCATGGGGAACTTTGAACAGGAAGGCTGTAAACATAGAAAATAAGAGCAAGCGTAGGCCATTTGGCCCTTTGGGCCTTATCCGCCATTCAAAATGATCACGGTTGATTATTCAACTCTGTACTGAGTCCCTGCTTTCTCCCCTTACACAATCTAATGCCAACCTAACATTGTGATCAAAGTAGGGAAAAATAACGGATATAAAATACAGTGTACACAAGAAAAGAAAATGCATTATACATCATCCGGTAATGTGGATTCACATTATTTTCAGTGTTAAGCTAGATCTATGGATGCAGAAAGTGAGATTATCAGGTGGTCTTTAGCAGGCGTAATAAACTAGTCTTGAAATCAGTATGTGCCTAGTGGATTAGAGCCAGATATCGTTTCATTTGTGGTGCTTCATTACAATGACCTATTGTTGCAGACATGTTTACTACAAAAATAGACTTGCATGTGGTTTTAGAATGTTACTGCCAAAAAGCGTACAATGTCTTGTTGTGCTGTCAAATGAAGAATGCTGACCTTTTGTTTCCCAAGTTGTTCAGTTCGTGCTTCTCACAACAAAATGTGTTGAAGTTAATAACTGACATTGTACGCTACTACACATCAAAACAAACTCTACTCTATTAAATTATTAAAGGCCAGTTTCCTTTATTAAAAGTTTTGCATTTGGTGTTATTTTTCACACACAAATCCAAATTTTACAGTACAATACAACACAATACAATACATTGTTTCAGAGATAGTAGGAACTGCAGATGTTGGAGAATCTGAGATAACAAGGTGTAGAGCTGGATGAACACAGCAGGCCAAGCAGCATCAGAGGAGCAGGAAGGCTGACGTTTCGGGCCGAGACCCTTCTTCAGAAATGGGGGAGGGGAAGGGGGTTCTGAAATAAATAGGGAGAGAGGGGGAGGCGGATTGAAGATGGATAGAGGAGACAGACTGGTCAAAGAGGCGGGGATGGAGCCAGTAAAGGTGAGTATAGGTGGGGAGGTAGGGAGGAGATAGGTCAGTCCAGGGAGGACAGACCGGTCAAGGGAGCGGCATGAGGTTAGTAGGTAGGAGATGGGGTGGGGCTTGAGGTGGGAGGACGGGATAGGTGGGAGGAAGGACAGGTTAGGGAGGCGGGGACGAGCTGGGCTGGTTTTGGGATGCGGTAGGGGGAGGGGATATTTTGAAGCTTGTGAAGTCCACATTGATACCATTGGGCTGCAGGGTTCCCAAGCGGAATATGAGTTGCTGTTCCTGCAACCTTCGGGTGGCATCATTGTGGCACTGCAGGTGGCCCAGGATGGACATGTCGTCTGCGGAATGGGAGGGAGAGTTGAAATGGTTCGCGACTGGGAGGTGGTTTGGCTGTGGGAATTGGTGGGCTTGAAATGGATATCAGTTTCTAGGTGGTTACCTAGAATAGCTGCCTAGAATACACCTCCTCCCACCCACCTTCCTGCAAAAATGCCATCCCCTATTCCCAATTCCTTCGCCTCCACCGCATCTGCTCCCAGGATGAGGCGTTCCACTCCCGTACATCTCAGTTGTCCTCGTTTTTCAAGGACCGTAACTTCCCCCCCTCAGTGGTCGAGAATGCCCTCAACCGTGTCTCCCACATTTCCCGCAACTCATCCCTCATACCCCGTCCACACAATAAGAACCAAAAAAGAATCCCCCTTGTCCTCACGTACCACCCCACCAACCTCCGGATCCAACGCATCATCCTCCGGCACTTCCGCCATCTGCAATCCGACCCCACCACCAAAGACATCTTTCCCTCCCCACCCTTATCTGCTTTCTGAAGGGACCACTCTCTCCGTGACTCCCTTGTCCGCTCCACACTCCCCTCCAGCCCCATCTCATCCGGCACTTTTCCCTGCAACTGCAGGAAGTGCTACACCTGCCCCTACACCTCCCCCCTCACCCCCATCCCAGGCTCCAAGAAGACTTTCCACATCAAGCAGATGTTCACCTGCACATCTGCTAATGTGGTATACTGCATCCGCTGTTCCCATTGTGGCCTCCTCTACATCGGGGAAACCAAGCGGAGGTTTGGGGACTGCTTTGCAAAACACCTACGCTCGGTTCGCACTAATCAACTGCACCTCCCAGTTGCGAACCATTTCAACTCCCCCTCCCATTCCTCAGACGACATGTCCATACTGGGCCTCCTGCAGTGCCACAACGATGCTACCCGAAGGTTGCAGGAACAATAACTCATATTCTGCTTGGGAACCCTGCAGCCCAATGGTATCAATGTGGATTTCACAAGCTTCATAATCTCCCCTCCCCCTACCACATCCCAAAACCAGTCCAGCTCGCCCCCGCCTCCCTAACCTGTCCTTCCTCCCACCTATCCCCTCCTCCCACCTCAAGCCCCACCCCCATCTCCTATCTACTAACCTCATCCACCCCCCTTGACCTGTCCGTCCTCCCTGGACTGACCTATCTCCTCCCTACCTCCCCACCTATACTCACCTTTACTGGCTCCATCCCCGCCCCTTTGACCGGTCTGTCTCTTCTCCACCTATCTTCTCCTCTATCCATCTTCTATCCGCCTCCCCCTCTCTCCCTATTTATTTCAGAATCCCCTTCCCCTCCCCCATTTCTGAAGAAGGGTCTAGGCCCGAAACGTCAGCTTTCCTGCTCCTCTGATGCTGTTTGGCCTGCTATGTTCATCCAGCTCTACACCTTGTTATCTCACAATACAATACATCACAGGAACAGGCCCTCCAGCCCATTAAGCCTGCACCAATTCCTAATCCTTATTTAGACCTATTACAAATTGCCCATGCATGATCTCGATCTGTCTGTTTGCCTCAGATTCACGTGTCTATCGAGATGCGCCTTAAATGTTGCAAAGTGCCTGCTTCCTCCACCACCACTGGCAGTGTGTTCCAGGCAGCCACCACTCTGTGTGAAAAATTTTCCCCACACTTCTCCCATTAACTTTCTCCCTGTTCAGGACATTAAATTTTATGCACTGTCACTGTGTGTCTTGACCATGGGCTGGGTTTCCTTTCAGTTACTGCCGCTTTGCTGTCCTGCCCTTATCAAATATGTGATGAAAACCTTTTCTGTTTCTATATGGAGTTTCCACCATGTTTTTAGCAAACTTACAGTGGCTTTACAAGAGCAACTCAGAAGGTTCTAAACCATAAAATGTGTATTCATCTTACCTTGTAATATCCAAATTACCACTCAGTGTAATAGTTTTCCTTGGGATTAGTATAAACTTAAACTAACATTTAAAGAAGCAAAATTAGAATTTATACTTGTAGTTACTGTGGAAATTGAAAATTATCTTGTTGGTGGATGTGACTGCCTTGGATTTTGTTGAATTCTGAATTCATATTTGAAACTTGGTGTTGAAAGTGAGCAATTTATTTTGGCTGGCCTGGCATGACTCATTTGGAGTTTAGAAAAATGAGTGGTGATCTTTTTGAAACAGAAGGTTCCTCGGGGACTTGACAGAGTAGATATGGAAAGGTTTTTTTCCCTTTTGTATGAGTGTCTAGGACCAGAGGAAAAAATTGTCAGAGTAAGGGTCGCAGTTGGGGCAGAGATGAGGAGGATTTTTTTTTTCTCCAACGGTTGTGAATCTGTCCAGTCTGTTAAAGTTTACTCTTCAGGAGTGATGCTTGTAGAACTCTCCTTCATCTTCAGTTTAACGTATAAAACTGAAACCATTACCTTTTGGTCTGCTGTAGTATCACAGTGTTTCGGGGTGCTTTCCCAAGAACTTTCCTAGCTACCTATCCAAGATGAGCCATTTAGAGTAGAAATCTCATTGTTTGTACTTAGTATATAAAGGGATGGGGAAAAGCCGTTTGGTTCAACCAGTCCATGATGGTAATATTTAATAGTGTGTTGACCCCTTTTTCTTTACAATGTAATTGGAGGGTAAAATTCCTATTATTATGTTTCTGCTCCCATAGTTGCTTCATCTTGCCAACTCCCTCCCTTTAAAATTGTTCAAAGGAAATCTTATTTCTATGACAATGCTGTTGGTTCCCTTCAGTTTTTCCTGGTATCCTCGATCTTTGTTTTAAATGAGACTCCATACAAATACAAGCAGCTGTATTATTACATGTGGTGCCCAAGCAAATATTTGAATTAAGATAATTTGGCCTAAACAGGCCGGATAGTGTTGTATTATTAATGTCACTAGCCTAGTAATCTAGAGGCCCAGGCTAAAACTATGGGGATGAGTTCAAATCCCATCACAGCAGTTGGTGGAATTTAAATAGAGCTGGTAAACCTGGAGTTAACTGCATAATGGCGGCCATGAAACTGTCTTAGTTATGAAAAAAAATCTTGTTCACTAATATTCTTTCGGGAAGAAGATCTGCGATACCAGGTCTGTCTTCAATGTGACCAACAATGTGAAAGACCTACTCTGTGAAATGACCTGGTAAACCACTCAGCTCAAGGACAATTAGGGATGGACAGGAAATGCTGGCCTTGCTAGTGGCATCCACATTCCTTGAAGAAACAAAGAAAAAAAAATGAAAAAGAAAATATACACATAAGACCATAAGACTGGAGCAGAAGTGGGCAATTTAGCTTTTTGAGTCTGCTCCACCATTCAGTAAGATCATGGCTGATCTGATAATCCTCAACTTCACTTTATTACCTATTTCCCATAACCTTTGATTCCCTGATTGATTAAAAATCTGTCTGTTTTGACCATGAAGCTGTCAACACCCCTCTGTGGTATAAAATTTCACAGATTCACTGCTCTGTGAGAGAAGAAATTTCACCTCATCCTGGCCTTGAATTTGTTATTCTGAGATTATATCTAATCCTAGACACTCCCACAAGGGGAAACAACCCTTTTGCATCTATCCCATCAAGTCTGCTAAGGATCTTTATATGTCTGAATATGTTTGCCTCTCATTTGTCTAACCACCCGAATACAGGCACAGGGTACTTGACCACTCCTCATAAAACAGTCCCTCTATACCTTGTTTAAGCCTAGCGAATCTTCTCTGGACAGTCTCCAAAATCAGTGTACCATTCCTCAGATAAGAGTTCCAAAACTGATTAGTGTATTCCAACTGTGGTCTGGCGAGTGGACAAGTCCACAAAAAAGACCATGAACATCTAGTTGCCTGCCACTTCAACACACCACCCTGTTTCCTGGCCAACATCTCTGTCTCAGGCTTGCCGCACTGTTCCAGCAAAGCTCAGCACAAGCTGGAATATTAGCACCTTGTTTTCCGCTTGGGGACCTCCAGCCTTCCGGACTCTATAAAAAGTTCAATAACTTCAGAGCTTGAGCTCTCCCATATCCTTGCCCCAACCTGCACACAGCAGGCCTTGTTATCACATAGTCTCCTATTATACACAACCCATTGTTAGCCACTGACAGTCCCCCTTATTCACCCTCCTATCCAGATGGTTATTCACTCCTTCATCTGTCCAACTGTTCATTTCTCTCTTTTTGGCTCTATCCTCACCTATCATTTACTCTCCTCCTCCTCGTCTGCGTATAACCTGACATTTCCCGAGCTACTATCAGCTCTGAGGAAGGGTCACCCGACTGAAAATGTTACCTCCGATTTGTCTCAACAGATGCTGCCAGACCTGAGCCTTTCCAGGAATTTCTGTTTTTGTTGTGGTCTGACTCGGGCCCAATATAGTTTTAACAAAATCTCCCTATTTGTATACTCCATTCTCTTTGAAATAAAAGCCAACGTCCTAAATCATCTTTTGTATTACCAACTGAACTTGGATGCTAACCTTTTGTATTTCATGGACATGGACTTTCAAATCCCTCTGTTCTGTAGTTATCTGCAGTCTTTCTCCAATTAAATATTATTCAGCTTCTTTGTTCTTTCTGCCAAAGTATATAACCTCACATTTTCCCACATTATGTATTATATATGTTTTTTGCCCTTGGCTTATCCTTCTTCCCATTTATCCACTGCTTCCCATTTATCTGTTTTGCTTGTTCCCAATCAAAGAATTCCAGTAAATTTATTGGTACAATTTCCACTTGATGAAGCCATGCTGACTGTGCTTGATCATATTATGTATTTTTAAATGGTCTGTTATTGCACCTCTCAAAATGGATTCTAACATTTTCCAAATTACATGTGAAATGTACTCAATAACAAAAAATAGGAGCAGGAACACTCCATATTGCCCATTGAATTTTTTTTGCCATTTAATATGATCATAGCTGATCTTGAGCATCCATTCTACCGTTTGCTCACGTCTCACATCTCTTGATCCCCTTAGAGACCAATAATGTCTCCTAACCATTTTTAAAATATATTCAACAATGGAGCATCTATATCCTTTTTTGGGGCAGAGAATTTCATTGATTCAAAACTCTGAGTAATTTCTCCTCGTCTCAATCCTAAATGATTGATCCCTCATCCTAAAACTGTGCCCTTTTAGGTTCACTGACAAGTGGAAGTAATCTCTCAGCTTCTACACAATCAAGAACCTTAGATTATTCAATGAGATCAATTCTCATCCTTCCAGACTCCAATAAATAAACAATGTCCAATTTAGCAAGACAGCTTTATTCCAGCTCCTGTACAGAAGATCTCAACATATAATTGACTTTCCTTATTGTTTGCTGCACCTGAATACTGATGCCATGTGTCTTAGTCTGTTTCATACAGCCCATAGGCTCCTAGTTTTAAATAAATATATTAACATGATGGGTGGTCTTCAGCTCAATGAAGTGTATGATCCTGGAACGTATCTGTTTCAAATGACTCCGTTACTCAATGTAAACTTACAATCGAATCATTTTGGAAGTGGATTTGTTAACTCTTTGGGAAACGAATATTGAAAGCTGTGGAGTCCAACTGTACAATGAAAAAAGATCAATTTATTTAATAGCAAGCCTTGAAGCATTTCTGTTTATGACTGTACCTTTATTATCTGATTTAACACTTGTTGACCAGCAGTTCAACAATGAAGTCATGAGAAGTCTCTAAACAAAAATATTCAAATAAAACCTAAGGAGGGAGAGAAATAAAACAATGTTGGGGTGACATAATTCTTTAGCACTTTTTTATAGCATGCTGAGTTTACTTGAGTATAGTTCATGTATAAAACTATATAGAAATAAAGTTGTATTAGGGAGCAGAGATTTAGGCTAATATGAATTCATGGATGTTTTTAAATCAGTTTCTAGACTATAATTAATTTTTCTTTGCTTTTTTAAATTATTTGCATAGATTGTGGGCAATTTAGCGCCAGTAAGAAGAAGTATTAGCAACCTTGGCTTTAATTGCAGTCAAATCTTTAGACATTTGTCAAGTTATCTCTTCGCTTTGTGTTAAGATCTTTGTTTTGGCCTTTCACCTGTTGCTGAGCATTTAATCTAGCCTAATGTGTAACTGCAGTGCTAAGAGTTTTGCATTACACGAGGTGCAGTTACTTGGATGAAATGCTGGTTACAAGATATGCTGTCACAGAATGGCTACCTATGAACAGGAGTTACTGTTTCAAAAACAACTTTGTGTGAAGCATTTTGAATTTAAGGTGAATACTGAGCATTCTGTTTGCAATTATTCTATTTGTTGCTTAGTTGTGAGGTTACAGGAAAGATGTCAGTCGTATAAATTGAGTACAAGAGAAATAGACAGACCTTAGAAGCAAAGGCATTGTGATGTTAGTTTTCCGATGAATTACAGGAAGCAGTCGAAATTCCCTGTGGATGATTACGCAATGTAACTGACAAGTCCATGGCCCGCAGTTCAACATTCGAACAAACTACCAGTTACTGGAGATATGTTATTAAGTGCTTGTACAGCTGTTTTCCTACATTTTTATCTCTATTGCCATGTTAAAACCTTGATACAGTTTATAGTAATTAAAAATAATATATAGAACAAATTCTACAAATCTTTGTGTAAGTTTTAAATGCATACTTGGTGATCTTGATTTTCAGTGTATTGCACAACAGAGGTTTCACTAATGTATAAGAGATGCACAGTATTTGTTCCTAATCATTTATGTTGCTGTTTTTCAAGCTCCCTGGGTTAAAGATTATCAAATGCATATACATATAAAATGTAAGGAAGCAGTTCTGCTGTAATATTGAGGGCATTTTTTTCTCACGATGGTTAGACCAATCAGCATTTTATGCAAATATTGTGCAATCTCTCTACCGGAAGTATTGGTGGAATGGTTTTTATAAATCAGTGGCTCAGTAACCACTGATGCTCCATGTAAGACCACAGACCATACGATATAGGAGCAGGATTAGGCTATTCAGCCCACTGAGTCTGCTGCATCACTTGATCATGGCTGATATGTTTTTCAGCCACATTCACCTGCCTTCCCCCTTACCAATCAAGAACCTATCTATCTCTGTCTTAAATACACTCATCGCAACACAACCATCAAAGGAACATACTGCTTCATTCCATCTCTGTATTTTGGTTAAGCCGACCATAAGGCTGTGTTCCTTCTCCCAGTTTACAAGCAGAAGCTGAAGCACGAGTATCCAATATAGAAAGTCGTGCAGTGCTGGTCTGTACCCATGGTCACTGCTGCAGATGTCAGATCAGCCTTCTTGAGGGTGAATCCATGAAAAGGAACTGACCCGGATGCAGTTCCCATCCGTGCGCTCAGATTCTGCGTGGACCAGCAGGCAGGGGTATTTGCAGACATCTCTATCCTCCTGTTACTACAATGTGAGATTTCCACCAGATTTAAGAAGATCACTATCATCTCGCTGCCAAAGAAAAATCAGAAATTACACGACACCAGATTATAGTCCAACAGGTTTATTTGAAAACACAAGCTTTCGGAGCCTCAGTCCTCCTTCAGGTGTTAGTGAGAGAGGTAGTGTCAGACACAGAATTTATAAGTAAAAGATGAAAGGTTCACAACATTGATGAGGATGTACTAAACAAACCTAAGATACTGTTAAATCTGTAATTGGTTAGAATGTTTTAATTGATTTATATAAGAACATAAGAACAAGGAGCAGGAGTACGCCATCCAGCCCCTCGAGCCTGCCCCGCCATTCAATAAGATCATGGCTGATCTTTTTGTGACTCAGCTCCATTTACCCGCCCGCACACCATAACCCTTAATTTCTTTACTGTTCAAAAATTTATCTCGCCTTGCCTTAAACACATTCAGCGAGGTAGCTTCAACCGCTTCACTGGGCAGGGAATTCCACAGATTCACAACCCTTTGGGTGAAGAAGTTCCTCCTGACCTCAGTCCTACATCTGCTTCCCTTTATTTTGAGGCGATGCTCCCTAGTCCTAGTTTCACCTGCTAGTGGAAACAACCTCCCTGCCTCCACCTTATCTATTCCCTTCATAATCTTATATGTTTCTATAAGATCTCCCCTCATTCTTCTGAATTCCAATGAGTATAATCGCAGTCTATTCAGTCTCCCCTCATAATCCAACCCTCTCAACTCTGGAATCAACCAATTTCCTCTGCACCCCCTCTAGTGCTTATATATGTCTTCTCAAGTAAGGAGACCAAAACTGCACACAGTACTCCAGGTGTGGCCTCACCAGGACCCTATACAGCTGCAGCATAGCCTCCCCTGTTTTTAAACTCCATATGTATATGTAGATCTCTGAATTTCTTTGAAGTCGTAGTCCTGAGAGAACTAAAGGTTTTATTAGTGTAAAGGAGAGGTGACATTTCAGGTCAGACAATGCATGTTAGGTGTGAGACCTTGTTTAGAATCTGTTTGTGTTTTAGTTTGGAGTCCGACTGGTTTTATTTCTAAAGTAGGAACTTATAAAAGGCCATATTGATTGACTGTCTAAAAATTGTGTACTTTTTGAACAAAATAAAATGTATCTGCAAATACAGATTCACCCCATAGATTCTTGTGTGTGTGAGAGAGACTGTGTGTGTCTGAGATCGAACCCACTATGGTGATGTCACCAGCAAATTTGTAAGTGGAGTTACAGTTGAATTTGGCCACACGGTCGGGAGTATAGGAAGGGGCTAAGTACACAGCCTTTCGGGGAACTGGGTGTTGAGGATTACGGCAGATGTGGTGTTGTCAACGATCCGTACCGACTGCGAACTGCAAGTCAGGAAGTCGAGGATCCTGTTGCGTGTGCGCGCACGCACCCGAAAGAGAGACCATGTGAGTGCGCGTGTCAAAGGTTCACATTATTGATGATGTACTAAATAATCAAAAGATGCTGTTAAATCTTTAATCAGTTAGAAGGTTTAAATTGGTTAATATGTATATTAATTGATTATTAATATAATATTAATCAATTGGAAGTGTGTACCTTTGAGCTTTTACTTATAAATTCTGTGTCTGATACTACCTCTCTCACTAACACCTGAAGGAGGACTAAAGCTCTGGAAGCTTGTGTTTTCAAATAAACCTGTTGGAGTATAACCTGGTGTCTTGTGATTTCTGACCTTTACGACCCCAGTCCAACACCGGCACCTCCACATCAAAGAGCAATCGGGCATTGTGCCTTAATGACTACTGCCCAGTGGGTTCTGACATCCATCATTATGAAGTACTTCGAAAGGTCAGTAATGGCACATACCAGTTTCAGCCTCCCAGATTGCTTTGATTCTCCCACCGTCACCGTTAGATTCCTACTTGTTGATGTTAGCTCTGCCTTCAACACCGTAATTCCAACAAAACTCATTTCCAAACTCTGAAACCTAGGACTCTGCTTCCCCACTCCGCAACAGGATCCTCGACTTCCTGACTTGCAGTTCGCAATCGGTACGGATCATTGACAACACCACCTCTGCCGTAATCCTCAAAACCCGGTTTCCTGAAAGGCTATGTAATCAGTCCCTTCCTATACTCGTTATATACTCCCGACTGTGTGGCCAAATTCAACTGTAACTCCACTTACAAATTTGCTGGTGACATCACCATAGTGGGTTCAATCTCAGACAATGACGAGACCGAGTACAGGAAGGAGATAGACAGCTTAGTGGTGTCGTGTAAAGACAACAATCACTCCTCAATGTTAGTGAAATGAAGGAGACGGTAACCGACTAGGATGAATGCATATAGTCTTTTTCCTAGGGATGGGGAATTGAAAACTAGAGGGCATAGGTTGAAGGTGAGAGGGGATAGATTTAAGGAGGACCTGAGGGGCAACTTCTTCACGCAGAGAGTGGTGCATATATGGAATACGCTGCCATAGAAAGTGGTTGAGGCAGGTACAATAGCAACATATAAAAAAAATTTGGATAGTACATGGATGGAAAGGATTTAGAGGGATACGGACCAAATGCGGGCATTTGGAATGAGCTGAGTGGGCACCATGGTCAGCATGGACCAGTTTGGGCCGAAGGGCCTGTTTCCATGCTGTATTACTCTGTGACTCCACTCTATGACTAAGCCAAGTTTAGCACACGCCCCTGTCTGTATCAATGGTGCTGAGGTGGAGGTGGTCGAGATCTTCAGGTTTCTAGGAGTAAATATCACCAACGATCTATCCTTGTCAATCCACGTTGACAAAACACACCAATGCCTCTACTTCTGCAGAAGACTATAAAGAAATTCAGCATTCCCACAGTGACTCTTACCAACTTTTATAGATGCACCATAGAAAGCATCCTATTTGGATGTATCACAGCTTGGGTGTGGCAACTACTTTACCCAAGACTACAAGAATTTACAAAGAGTTGTGAACGCAGCCAAGTCTATCACGAAAACCAGCCTTCCTTCCACTGACTCAATCTACACTTCCTGCTGCTTCGTGAAAGCAGCTAACATAATCAAAACATCCCTCCTGCCCCCATCCCGGTTATAGGCTCTTCCACTCTCTTCCATTGGGCAGAAGAACAGAAGTTTGCAAACACATACCAACAGATTTAAGACCAACCTCTTCTCCACTGTTATTAGACTTATGAACTGACCTCTCATATTAGAGGTGATCTTTCTCTGCACCTTCTCTGTAGCTGCAACACTCTATTCTGCATTTTGTTTTATTACCCTGATGCACTTACGTAAAGTATGATTTGTCTGGTTAGCATACAAAGCAATACTTTTCACTGCATCTTGGCACATGTGACAATAATAAATCAAATCAAAACCCTCTGCAGCAATGAGTTCCACAGATTCACCATCCTATGACTGAAGAGATTCCTCCTCACCTCAGTTTGAAAGGGTTGTCCCTTCACTTGGAGATTGTGCCCTCGGGTCCTGTTCTCTTCTACGCATCCGCAGTTCAGGCCTCTCGGTATTCTGTAAATTTCAATCTGATCCCTCCTCATCCTTCTAAGCTCTCTTGAGTACAGACCTGAGTCCTCAATCGCTCCTCAGATAATAAGCCCTTCATTCGTAGGATAATTCTTGTGAACTTCATTTGGACCCCCTCCTTGGTGTACCTTGCTTTTATGTGCTGACAAGGGAGAGGTTGGCATAAAAACTCAGTCACAAGTTGGGGGAAAAAGATGGAGATGGTGATAAGCTGAAGAATAACCAAACATTAATTCTGCATTTTAGTTTAGTTCTGTTAATTTCAGTTCAGCTTAATAAACCTCCCAAACTACGACTATAGTTGTCAATATCCATCTTTTTTTCTCCATTCAGACCCAGTCCTGGTTTCCACTTAGTTATTTTGTCTAGCATCAGATCTTTCTGACTCTGTTGAGAGTGCTAAGACTGAGTTAATGTACGTAAGCAATGTCTGATGTCAGTCTAGTATTTAGAGACCCTACAAAAGCAAAATATGAGGGATGCTGGAAAACTGAATTATTTTTAATTGTATGTGGGCTGCAGCATTTATTGTCCATCTTTATTATTAATGACCATATATTTGTAAGTTAAGATGCTGAGTATCTTGGAGGAGAAGTTGCAGCTGGTTATCTGCTGATTTTGCTTTTTAGCTGGTTATGGTGATGGTTTGGAAAGTACGCAGTAACGTAACCTTGCATGAATTCTATAGGCTGTCGTGTAGATAGTACACACTGCTGTTACTCATTGTCAGTTGGTATAGGGAGTGAATGCTGGTGGATCTGGAGCTACTGCTTTGTTCTGGATGTAGTCAAGCTTTTTGAGTGTTTCTGAAACTGCAATAAACTCTTCCAGACAAATGGGAAATATTGCATCACACTCCTGAGTTGTGTATTGTTGATGGGGGCAAACTTTGGGGAGTCAGGTGATGAGTTACTTGCAGTAGGATTCCTTGTCTCTGACCTGCTCGTGTAGCCACTATATTTATATGGTGAGTCCAATTGAGTTCGTGGTCAGTTAACTCCAGGATGTTGGTAGTGGGGGATTCAGTGATGGTAATACCATTAAATGTCAAGGTTCAATGGTTAGATTTGCTGTTTGTTGGAGATTAGTGTTGTCCAGCACTTGAGTTGTGCAAACTGGGAGAGCTGTCTCACAGACAGTCAAGCAACAGCCTGACATAATTATGCTGTCAGAATCATACCTTAATAACAATGTTCCAGACACCACCATCACCATCCTTGGATATGTCCTGTCCCACCAGTAGACCAGACCCAGCAGAAGGTAATGGGTCAGGGAAGGAGTTGCCCTGGAAGACCTCAACATTGACTCCGGACTCCATGAAGTCTCATGAGCAAGGAAACCACCTACTGGTTAGTATCACCCTCCCTCAGCTGGTGAATCGGTACTCCTCTATGTTGAACAACACTGGGAGTAATACTGAAGATGGCAAGTGTGCAAAATGTACACTGGATGGGGATTTTCAATGTCTACAACCAAGAGTGGCTAGGCAGCAGCACTACTAATCGGGTCCTAAAAGACATAATTGCTAGACTAGTTCTGCAGCAGGTGGTGAGGGAACCAGCAAGAGGGAAAGCCGTACTTGACCTCACCCTTACCTATCTTATGGCTGCAGATGCATTTGTCTGTGACAGCATCAGTAAGAGTGCCCACTGCACAGTCCTTGTGGAGATGATATCTTCGCCTTCACGTTGAAAATAACCTGCATCATGGTATGTGGCACTATCACCATGCTAAATGAGACAGACTTCAAACAGATCTAGCTACCCAGGACTGGGCATCCGTGCATTGTGGACCATCAATAACAGCAGAATTGAACTTCAGAATAACATGTAACGTTGTTGCCCAGCATATTCTCCACTCGCCCATTACTATCAAGCCAGGCTATCAACCATAGTTCAATGGAGACTGCAGCACTTGACATAGCTAAAAAATGAGGTGTCAAAAGGGCGGCACGGCGGCTCAGTGGTTCGCACTGCTGCCTCACGGTGACAGGGATCCAGGTTTGATTCCAGCTTTGAGTGATTGTCTGTGCAAGTTTGATATTCTCCCTGAGTGGATTTTGCCCTGGTGCTCTGGTTTTCTGCCACAGTACAAAGACATCCAGATTAGGTGAGTTGGCTAGTGTCCAGGGATAATCAGAGATACTAGTCTTCAGCCAATTTGATTTGAAGGTGGTCAGGCAAATTGATACAGTTGTTAAGGTTTGTAGGATCTGTGGGTTTATAAATAAAGGTATAGAGTGTAAAAGTAAGGAAGTGATGCTTACACCTCTACACATTTGGAGTATTGTGTTCAGTTCAAGGCACCTTATTTCAGGAAGACTGTTCAATGGTGCTCCCAAGTCATTCTTGGCAACGGAGATTAACATCCACCCACCGCCCCCCCCTCCCTCCTGCATCTTTGCCCCACTTGATGTTTCCTCCAAGTGGTGCTCAACATGGAGGAGGGAGTACTGTTTGATCAGATCAGGGGAGTAAAGTGACATGGTATTGGTGGTAACAGCTATTGTTTGTCTCTTCCATTCATCCCATCTGGATTGTGATGGTGGTATTTGGGACATCGTAAGGTATGATGTCTGTGAGTATGACAATCTTTGACTTGTCTGTTGGACAGGTCTCCCAATTTTGACATGAGGCTCCAGATGGAAGACTGTTCAGAGCTGAAAGGTGTTGGAAGATAGATTTTTTTTTTATACTTTTGACAAAGGCGCAGGTGGAGCAAATGGGTAGATGGCTTAGAGACCCAATGCAGCAGACAAATGGGTTGCTAATGGTACAGAAAGAAGAAAGAGGTGTAAATATTGGTGTGAAAGGGAGACAATTGGTCCTTGCTACTAAGTGCAGACATAAACATAACACAGCTGTGCGAGAAGGGATAGTGGGATGTAAGAAAATTGGATAGCAGATACAAAGTCGTCAGTTTCTTAAGATTTTGAATTTAGTGTTGTTACCTTTAAAGCCGCAATGTGCCTCAGCAGAAAATGAGGCGTTGTTCCTCGAGCTTGAGTTTGCTTCATTGGAACATTGCAGCAGACCTAGCACAGAAAGCAAACAAAATCAGAAATTGCTGGAAAAAACTTAGCAGGTCCGGCAGCATCCGTAGAGAGAAAGCAGAGTTAACATATCATGTCCAGTGACCCTTCTTTGCAATGTGTTCTGAAGAAGGGTCACTGGATGTGAAACATTAACTTTGATTTCTCTTCATAGATGCTACCAAACCTGCTGAGTTTTTACAGCAATTTCTGATTGTGTTCCTGATTTCCAGCATACCACAATTCTTTTAGCTTTTGTTTAGTACGACAGCTTATTTATTGAAATTGCAAGCAACTCAAAGGTTAGGATCTTTCCCCTATTGACAGAAAAGAGATGTTCTGCAAAACAGTCACCCGGTTTGAATTTTCTCTCACCAATGTAAAGGAGATCACAATGTTCCAATGAAGCCCATTGTATACATTACATAAGCAGTATGTGGTAAATTTGAAGACTTCATCAAACTTAAAGGTATGTTGGATCATTCTTGAATTCGGTAACACTGTTGATTACTTTGGATTGAAACTGCAATGTAAACAGAAATAATGGAAGTCAAATAGAATTCATTATAATTGACTTGCTTCCACATTGTAGGGATTCTATGGTAATTTAGTACATTGTAAAATACACTCCTAGATCTCGGTCAAGGGGCAAGTAACATTTGTGCCACATAAGTGCCAGGCAATGAGTATTTTTAATAAGAGAGAGTCTAACCATGTCCCCTTGACATTCACTTGCATTACCAATGCTGAATCTCCCGAAGTCAACATCGTGGGAGTTACCAATGACCAGAAACTGAACTGGACTAACTATAAAAATACAGCAGCTACAAGAACAGGTTAGAAGCTGGGGATCCAGCAGTGAGTAACTCACCTCCTGATGCCCGAAAGCCTGTCCACCATTGACAAGGCACCAGTCAGGAGTGTGATGGAATACTCTCACTCGCAGGTGAGTTCTAACAACACCGTAGGAGCTTCACACCATCCAGGATAAAGCAGCCTGCCTGATTGGCACCATTTCCACCAACATTCACTCCATCCACTACCGCTACTTAGTAGCAGCAACTTGTAGTATCTATAAGATGCAGAAATATATCAGAACTTCTCAGACAGCACCTTCCAAACCCATGACCACTGCCATCTCAAAGGACAAAGGCACCCGCAAGCCCCCCTACAAGTTAGTCACCATCCTGACTTGGAAATACATTGCCGTTCCTTCACTATTGCAAAGTCGAAATCTTGAATTGGACTGCAGCATTTCGCGAAGGCAACTCACCATTACCACCTTGATTGTAACCAGGGACAGACGTTAAATGATGGCCTTGCCAATTGTACCCAGATGCATGAATGAATACAAAAGAATAGTGTAAGGTCTGGACTAATCTAAATTACTGTATACAAAATATTAATGAAATGTTGAAACATAAACTCAAATTTAGTTCAAGATTACCTAGTGAGTTCTGCTTGTTAAGTGTATGATACTGATTCACAGATATGATTCACGAATGATGACACTACGTTTCCCTGTTACAAGGGTGGAGACATTATATTTCCGTTTTATATTCACACTTTGAACTGTAGGAAATGAATATGAATGTTATTGGAAATGCTTTCAGAAGTGAAAGTTAAAAATGGAACCTTGTATTCGTTTGATGATTTTGCTGAAATGTAAATCTTGTGTTACTGAATAAATCAGTGGAAGGCGCTCCTAATTTATTTACTGTTTAACATTAACCAACTTAAAGCATCCCATGATATGCTAAATGGTCGAAAGTGCCGAAGACTTAGAGAAAAAATATGTTTGCTACATAATATATATCAGTGAATCACAAAAGCCCTACAGTGTGGAAACAGGCCCTTCGGCCCAACAAGTCCACACCGACCCTCTGACATCTCAGACCCATCCACCTATAACCCACCTAATCTATACATCTGTGAACACTATGGGCAATTTAGCATGGCCAATCCACCTAGCCTGCACATCTTTGGACTGTGGGAGGAAACCGGAGCACCCAGAGGAAAGACGCGGGGCGAATGTGCAAACTCCACACAGATAGTCACCCGAGGGTGGAATTGAACCCGGGTTCCTGGCGCTGTGAGGCAGCAGTGCTAACCACTGAGCCACCAATATAGTGAACAGTCATTTGAAGTTGTCACATACCTGTGAATCATTGTAGATAACACAGTGTAGAGCTGGATGAACACAGCAGGCCAAGCAGCATCAGAG
>NC_063332.1:78297453-78316039 GCF_021869965.1 Rhincodon typus
TAGACCCTTCATCTGATGAAGGGTCTAGGCCCGAAACGTCAGCCTTTCTGCTCCTATGATGCTGCTTGGCCTGCTGTGTTCATCCAGCTCTGCACCTTGTTGTCGAGTAAAGTTTTTGACCCATTTTGTAGAATTGTGTTGTGTTCCAGGACACTGTATGTGGTAATCAATCCATACATAACTGCAAATTCACATAAACAACAGAGCTACTTTGTGTAACTGGTTGATTTACAGTTGCATATCCTCAAAAAACAGTTTGTGTGAATGTTTTTAAACAGAAAATATTGGAATTGTTTATGCAGTATCTGTTTCAAGAGCAACAAAGCTAATGTTTCAGGTTGATAATCTTCAGAATTAGATGTAACAGGTTCAAAGTAAAATGCAAAAGGGGAAGAGAACAAAGTAAACATCTGTGATGGGGCTGAAGGCAGCTCAAATTAAATGGAAAAATAGTGATAATGATGCAAAGCAAAAGGAATAGTAATTATTCAAACAAAGAAACAAAAGATGTGTGTAGATATTTTTAGTCACCTGCTCAGATACGTTATGACACGTGTGAGGCAGATTGGCGTTGAACCCAGACCTCTGACCCAGACATAGGTTGCATCTCAAACCCTCCAAAAGGTATGTGCACAGATGGTGTCATGGGAACGACTGAATTGTTACTAACCGTTGCTGTGTGATAGAAAAAACTGAGAGTAGTTCTCATCTGAAATTGTTGAACTCCTTAGGTAATGTTCCTTAAGCTTATGTTAAGTTTTGTAGGAACAATGTGGAAGCTATGGAAGGCCAGCGTGGAAATATGACTTAAAAGAATGGGACCTGAAGCTCAGTATCATGCTTGTGGACTGAACAGAATTTTAGTACTCTGTTTGGTCTCAGCTGTATGGGTGAGACTGCAATATGAATAGTGAAAACTGTAAACTAAATTGAAAAAAAATATAACTCACTGCTTGGCATGCATGCAGTCTTTGGGGGCCCTGAATTTGGAAAGAGAGGTGGTAAAAAGGAAGATTTTTTTTCTGCATTTGCACAAGAATATGTCTTGAGAAGAGGAAGAAACATTAGGAATATTTTGAGGAATGGGCCAAAGTATCACGGAGTTGAGTCACCCTTTTAAAAAGCTGAAAGGGGAAGGAAGAGAAACAACGTTCCCTCTAAAGTACCCTAATTGTGCCCAGCCCATTTGTGGACTACATGGTCTCAGAAGACAGTTGGATGGTAACTCAACTGTGTACTTAAGTAGGACTGTTTCGTATGTTTAAAACGTTAGCTACCTGAACAGCATATTGTTCAGCTGTGTAGCATTTGGAAGTGAGCTGTTTTAGAAGGAGCTTTGGAAGAAAATATGTGTTTGTTGGTCGTATCCTGTTGGAGGTGGTGGAAATGGAAAGCATTAATCTGTTAGATGTGGAGATATTTATGGAGTGAAATGTTAAAAAAATGTAAATACTTATTATGGCTGACCTTTTAATTTGTATCTATATGAGACGACTCAAATTCGTCTCAATATCGTAGAGAAGGAATTTCTAGAGTATGTACGGGATGGTTTCTGGACCAATACATTGAGAAACCAACTTGAGGACAGGCCATCTTCAACTGGGTACTATGCAATAAGAAATTACTAATGTAGTTGTGAGAGACCCATTCGGGATGAACAACCATAATAAAATCTAGAACAGTACAGCACAGCACAGTACAGGCCCTTCGGCCCACAACGTTGTGCCGACCTATTATCCTACTAAGATCAATCTACCCTGCATACCCTACATTTTACTATCCTCCATGTGGCTATCCAAGAGTCGTTTAAAAGTCTCTAAAGTATCTGACTCCACTACCACTGCCAGCAGCGCATTCCACACGCCCACCACTCTCTGTGTAAAAACCTACCTCTGACATCTCCCCTATACCTTCCTCCAATCGCCTTAAAATTATGCCCCCTCGTAATAGTCATTTCCGCCCTGGGAAAAAATCTCTGACTATCCACTCTATCTATGCCTCTCATCATTTTGTAAACCTCTATCAAGTCACCTCTTATCCTTCTTCGCTCCAATGAAAAAAGCCCTAGCTCTCTCAACCTTTCCTCATAAGACCTGCCCTCCAGTCCAGGCAGCATCCTGGTAAATCCCCTCTCTAAAGCTTCTACATCTTTCCTGTAATGAGGTGACCAGCACTGAACACAATATTCCAAGTGTGGGCTAACTAGAGTTTTATAGAGCTGCAGCATAACCTCACGGCTCTTAAACTCAATTCCCTGCCAATGAAAGCCAACACACCATACGCCTTCTTTACAACCTTATCAACTTGGGTAGCGACTTTGAGGGATGTATGGACGTGGACCCCAAGATCCCTCTGTTCCTCCACGCTGCCGAGAATCTGCCATTAACCCTCTATTCTGCATTCAAATTCGACCTTCCAAAATGAATCACTTCACACTTTTCCGAGTTGAATTCCATCTGCCACTTCTTTGCCCAGCCATCCTGTCAATGTCCCGTTGCAATCTACAACTGCCCTCCATGCTATCCACAACTCCTCCAACCTTCGTGTCATCGGCAAACTTACTAACCCACCCTTCCACTTCCTCACGCAAATCATTTATAAAGATCACAAAGAGCAGAGGTCCCAGAACAGATCCCCGTGGAACTCCACTGGTCACCAAGCTCCAGGCTGAATATTTTCCATCTACTACCACCCTCTGTCTTCTATTGGACAGCTAGTTTTGTATCCAGACAGCCAAATTTCCCTGAATCTCATGTCTCCTAACTTTCTGAATGTGCTTGCCATGTGGAACCTTATTGAATGCCTTGCTAAAATCCATATACACCACATCCACTGCTCTACCTTCATCGATGTGTTTTGTCACATCCTCAAAGAATTCAATTAGGCTTGTGAGGCATGACCTACCCCTCTCAAAGCCATGCTGACTATTTCTAATCAAACTGCTTTTCCCAATAATCATAAATACTGTCTCTCCGTATCCTTTCCAATAATTTGCCCACCATAGAAGTAAGACTGACCGGTCTGTAATTTCCAGGATTATCACTATTCCCTTTCTTGAACAAGGGAATGACATTTACCACCCTCCAATCTTCAGGTACTACTGACAGTGGAATTCTTCATTCAAGATAGACAGTGATTGTTGATTCTGAGACGAGGGTCCTGAATCTTAATACGGAAAACTACGAAGGTATGAGGCACGAGTTGGCTATGATGTATTGGGAAATGTTGTATAAAGGAATGACCGTGGATAGGCAATTACAGACTTTCAAAGAGCGAATGGGTGCACTACAAAAATTGCTTTTTCCTATCTTGTGCAAGAACACAGAAAGACCACTGGCCAAACAATGACTTCAGAGGGAAGTTAGAGATAGTATCAGATACAAAAAAAAAGGCAGACAAGTTGGCAAGAAAAGACAATAGACCTGAAGGTTGGGTACACTTTAGAAGTCAGCAAATGAGGATCAAGGGATGATTAAGAACGGGAAAATAGAGTATGAGAATAAGCTTGTGGGGTCATAAGAACGGACTGTAAAAGTTTAGATAGTTAGTAAAAAGAAAAAAGTTGGTGAAAACTAATGCAGATCCCTTATATCGGAAATGGGGAATTTATAATAGGGAACAAAGAAATGGCTGTTGAACTAAATTGATATGTCACCTCTGCCTTCACAAGGGAGGCCATGAATAACGTACCAAAACTGATGGGAAACATGGTCTAGTGAGAGGGAGGAACTGAAACCAATCCATCTCAGCAGAGAAATGTGTTGGAGAAATTGATGGGCTGGAAAATTGATGGGATAAATCCCCAGGGCCTGATAATCTGCATTCCATGATTACGTAAAGAAGTGGCCCTAGAAATAGTGAATGCATTGGTAGTAATCTTCCAAGACTCTTGAATGATTCCTGCAGATTGGAGGATAGACGATATAACACTAGTATTTTAAAAAAAAGGAAGGTAGAGAGAATACAGGGAATTATGACCAGTGAGTCTGACGTCGGTAGTGAAGAAGATGTTAGAGTCCATTATCAAGGCTTTCATAGCAATTAGAAAACAGTGGTAGAATCAGACACAGTCAGTATGGATTTACAGAAGGGAAATCATGTTTGACAAATTACTGCAATTTTTTGAGAATGTAACCAGCAGAATTGATCAAGAGGAGCCAGTGGATCTGGTCCATCTGGACTTTCAGAAAATTTTCAACAAAGTCCCACATAGAGATTAATGTGTGAATTGAAAGCATGTGGGATTGAGGATAGTCCACTGAGATTGATAGAATATTTGGCTGGCAGCCAGAAAACAAACAGGAGGAATTAAAGGGTTTTTTCCCTCATTGGCAGGCATTGAATAATTCAGAGATCGGTACTAGGACCCCAGCTATTTACGTAAATGTTAATGATTTAATGAGGGAACTAATTGTAATATCTCAGAATTTGCAGATGAAACAAAGCTGCGTGGAAGAGTGAGCTGTGATGTTGCAGAATGATTTGGACAGGTGGAGTGAGTGGGCAAATGCATTGCACATGCAGTATAATGTGGATAAATGAGAGGTTGTCCACTTTGGTAGCCAAAACAAGAAGACAGATTGTAAATTTAGAGAGGAATGTTCAATGAGACCTCGGTGACCTCATGCATCAGCCACTGAAAATAAGCGCACGTGCATCAGGCAGTAAAGAAGGCAAATTTTATTTTGGCCTTCATAGTGAGTAAATTCGAGTACAGGAACAAAATGTCTTGATGCAATCATATGGGGCACAGGTGAGGTTACACCTGGAATATGGTCTGTTTATCTGAGGAAGGATGCTGTTGCTATAGAAGGAGTACAGCAAAGGTTTAGCAGATTGATTCCTGGGATAGTAGGACTGATGTATAGGAGATATTGAGTCAGTTATTCACTTGAGTTTAGAAGAATCAGGTGGATCTCCCAGAACCTGTAAAATTCTAACAGGACTAGATGGGTTAGATGCAGGAATGTTGTTCTCGATGGTGGGGAATCCAGTACCAGGGTCATTGTTTAAGGATAAGAGGTAAACCTTTTAGTTCTGAGACGAGAAGTTTGTTCACCCAGAGTGGTGAGTCTAAATTCTGTACTACAGAAAGTGGTTGAGGCAAAAATGTTGTAATTTCAAAAAGGAAGTAGATATAGCTCTTGTGTCTAAAGGATCAAGGGACATTGTGGGAGGGCAGGATTAGGGTATTGAGCTGAATGGTCAGTCGTTATCATATTCAATGACAGTCCAAGCTCCAGGGGTTGAATGGCCTACTCCAGCTCCTATTGTCTATGTTTCTATGGTTCTGGGAGAGAAAAAAGTTAGAGTAGACATGTGAGGAATATGATGGAGGGCTTAAGCAACTGTGAAAGTGGCCAACGATTGGAGAAAAGGGAAGATAGATTGGAAGCACTGATATGGAAGAAGGTATGATCAGAACACGAGGATATAGACAAACGAGAATAATAGGGTGGAGTTGTCACAAAAGGTGGGTGGAAATGGATTTAGCAGCTTTTAGTGAATATTGCTGAATAGAAATGGAGAGGGTGAGGTTGAGGAAGGGAAGAGTCAGAGATGAAACAGAAATGGAAAGCAAATTTGTTGAAATTGTCCAGCTGGACAAGAGCAGGAAACATCACTGACATGGTCATCTATGTACAGTAAACAAAGAATCGTAGAATCCCTTCAGTGTTGAAACAGGCCCTTTGGCCCAACAAGCTTACACCGACCGTCAGAGCATCCCACTCAGACCTATCCCCTATAACCCACCTAATCTACACATCCCTGAACACTACGGGCAATTTAGCATGTTCAATCCACCTGCACTGCACATCTTTGGACTGTGGGAGGAAACTGGAGCACCCGGAGGAAACCTATGCAGACACGGAAAGAGTGTGCAAACTCCACAGAGACAGTCGCCCGACGGTGGAATCAAACCTGGGTCCCTGGCACTGTGAGACAGCAGTGCTAACCACTGTGCCACCGTGCCACCCTGAAGAGGTGAGGGAGATTACCTGACTCTAGTTGGAATAAAAATTACATCCCATAAAAGGCAGGCACAGGTAGGATCCATAAACATTCCCATAAGAACGTCTTTTATTTACTCCATTGCACCATCCCATTTTGTCTTGCACCATCTCTTCTGTTACAATCTTTCCTTTTGTTCTTTCCTCCTCTGTAGACTTAGTCTGCTTAAAAACTGTTCCAGTTACAACACAACCAGTCAATATATTTTATTTGTTCGATGCAGTGAACAATTTGGAATGCAACATTTTTTGACAAGAAAACCAGCAGTGACATCAAATTGCATAAGAAAAATGTCCATAATCTGTCAGCTTTTCATCATCCATATTTCATTGAAAAGTTGAAATTCTTGATGTGTTAAATCTGGAATTGCTGGTGTTTTTTCATCCGTTGTAATGTTGCTGTTGTGTTTTCTTTATTCCATCATGGCAGTTTGGCATTACTGGCAAGACCAGCATTTATTGCCTATCTCTAATTATGCTTGAGTTGTTGATATAGGTACAGTTGCAATGTTTAAAAGACATTTGGACAGGTGCATGAATATGAAAGGTTGAGAGGGATATGTGCCAAATGCAGGCAAATGATGAGTGATTTGCTGTGCCATTTCAGAGAACAGTTAAGAGTCAACCTCATTGCTGTAGTTCTGGGGTTACATGTAGTCCAAACCAGGTAAAGATGGAAGATTTCCCTCCCTATGAACCAGATAGGTTTTTACAACAATGGATTATTGTCATCATAATTTAATTTAAATTCTACAAGCTGTGATCATTGAAATTGAAACAAAGCATTATCCTAGACCTTGGGTTGCTAGTCCAGTGATGCTACTAGCATAGTCAGAATCACACAGCACGGAAACATACCCTTCGGTCCAACTTATCCATGCTGACCAAGTTTACCAAATTAAACTAGTCACATTTGCCCGCATTTGGCCCATACCCCTCTAAACCTTTCCTATTCACGTACCTGTCCAAATCTCTCAAATTTTGTAACATTACCCTGCCTCTACTACTTCCTCTGGCAGTTCGTTCTACATACGAACCACCCTCTGTGTGGGAAAAGTTGCCCCTCAAATGTCTTTTAAATCTTTCTCCTCTCACCTTAAAATTATGCCATCTAATTTTGAATTTCCAAACCCTAGGGAAAGGACATTTACTATTCTCCTTATCTATACCCCTCATGATTTTATAAACCTCTATAATAAATAAATGAATGATTTTGTCATGTGTATTTTACAGTAAGAATACAACAAAATACAGTGAAAAACTTTCATTTGTTACCACTATACCGTGCTATTTTGAATAATTTAAGAATAAGGGAAAAAGAAAGAAAAAAACATGGACTAAGTATATCAGTCCTGAACCAGCTTATCACCATCAGTGACGTCTGTGCCACCATCCCCCTCCTCCACTTCACTGCCATCTACACCGGACCCAACCAACAGCGAAGTTGCTGATCCTCAGGCAACGTCTTTCGCTGCTGGGCCGATATTCTACTGCTGCCACACAACCAATCAACGTTGGAGTCGCGTCTCTCACCACTAGGCCCACCCCGTCGATGTTGCTATGATACCCTTCTGCTGCCAGCGCTGGACCCAACCGGCAATGAATTGGCCGGTCTTCAGGCACCATCTTTCGCCGTTGGTCCTATCATGTCAACACTCCTCTGTTGATGTAGCAGCCACTGATCCCAATGCCAGGTCCTGAGCCCACTCCAGAAATGTGAGGGCCCACTCTCCTCCATGCTGGGCTTGATCGAGGACTGTGCTAGGCTTGCTAACCTCTACAGTGGGCTCACTTGAGATCCGCAGTGGACTTGCTTGAGATTCATGCTGGGCTCTTGCTGCTGTTGATACCGTTTGAACTCAGGACAAGAGGTAAATAAGGGTATATAGACAGGGGGGAAAAAAAGCAAGAAAAAAGAGAAATAAAAAAGGATAAAAACGGTCAGACGAGTTCTGGCGCGGGAGTCCTACTCCGCCATCTTGTAATTGAATAAGTTCACCTCATTCAAACTCCGTATTAAATTGTATCATGTTACAAATACCACTATCTCTTCTAAAGTAACAGAGGTACCTTTGCAAAAGTTATATTAGGTAGATGGGATCGTAGTCAAGGAAATTTCATGTCTGTTGAAATTGAAGACCGGAGATGACAGTTGTATCTGCGAAAGCTGGAGTTCTCGGGAGGTAGGGTGCAGGTCTGTTGAATGAGATGTTAAAATATATAGGTATACAGGCATGAACTACAGTTGTTAAGTACTTTACTCGTGAATTTCTATTATTTCCATTCGTGCAGACCACTAGACAATTTGGAAAGGTTAAAAGCCATCGTCAAAATTGAATAGAAATTACAGCACATAAACAGGCCATTTAGCCCAACTCGTCATTAACAGTATCTGCTCCATATGACATTCTAACCATCTTAGATCATCTTTTCCTATTAGTATAATCTTGTCTTGCTTACTCTTCACGTTTTTCTTCAATTTTATATTAGACGCATCTATATATTGGATAGCTGCTAACGAAATTCTATGCAAGCATTATAAAAGAAAATGGTAGAATTTATACAAGATCAGTGTAAAATTTCTGTAACCATTGTTGAGTTTGCTTTGGGAGGAAAGGGTTAGCACACTGCGTAATGAGTAGCCTGGTACTGCTTGAGGGTGTGAGAATCTGTTAACCTCCTGTGGTACTGAAAATATTGCCTTTTGAACTCATGAACTGATGATGAGCCAGTTATGTTGTTTTACCATTCCATTAATTTGCCAAAACACTATGCTGCTCTTAGCAACCGTCTAATCACTGGGCAGATATGTCCTGCTCCACTAAATTTAAGATTGAAAATTGTCATGCAGTTTGTATGAAATACCTATATGCAGCTTCTAAAGTGTATTTTAATGATCAAAAATGGTATGATTATAAGCTGTCAAGGTGACTGTGGTTGATGAGTTTTGAGAAGCATCAAGTAGATCAGTATTGTTTTGAGAAGCAATTTGTTTATTTTTATTTACAAGAGTAGCCTTTTCCCGTATGAATTGCTACTTAACTTTAAAACATGTTTATATATTTTATTGTACACAAGTCCGATTTTAAACACTAAAATACAAAGCTCAAATATGGAGAATAGATGACTGTTCCTCAACAAAAAATAGCACAAACGTGGTTGTATTGAGAACATTTAATTTTGAAATTATGTTGTAAATTTTGTGTTGCATTAAACACAGTTCAAAGGATTTTATTGTTAAGAAAATTGCTTGTTGAGAGACTTCCAAGAAAAGGAATTCAAATTTATTCCACTAGGTGTTTTCTTTCTGTTGTAAAGGATTTCAGTTTAATAAATAAAGGAAACAAATCGGTATCATGTCCTGAAATGTAAGAACTTTTAATATGAAGTGCAAGCAGTCTAAAAGCTGACTTATCTTGTGCATGCGTTTAGGAGCTTTCAGAATGGCTGTTTTTCAGAGAATCTAAATGTTCCACTGTAACTATTCCATTAGGGGAAACAAGCGTGCTATATGGAGGCTAGTTCTGAGATATAGATATTAACAAGTAAACCTGTCTTCTGAGTTAGCCAGTCACGTACCAGTTTTGCATTGTACTCCTTTTTCAACAGAGAATTTGAAAAACTGCAATTTGGGGTAATTTAGTGAGCTTAATTCTTGAGCAAGGAGCAGTACTCTCAAATTTTTCTTAATTTTGAACGTTTTAAATTGTGCACTTCATGTAACTTTTCTAGAAATGCATGAATTGATTTTTTTATATTGGTGAAACTAGGATGGTTCTCCTTGGAGCAAAGGAAGTCGAGTGGAGATTCAACAGGCATGAAAGATTATATTACTAGAAAAAAGAAAGCTGATGTTACAAGGATTAGAGACCACATTTTAAGACTTGGGTATAAGATTCAGAGGGGATGTGAGGAAGAACTTTTTTTAATATTTTAAGTGGTAGTGACCTTAGACTTCTGCAGACAAGGTTTTGGAAGTGGAGACAATTCGTGATTCCTAAAAGAGGTTGAAGGGTTATGGGAGTAGACCAAGGAAATATGACTGTTGGGGTTGCCATGAGAAATCTGGCATGTGCTACATTGGCTGAATAATCTCCTCTTGTACCATAATGGTGACTTTATGATTAACTGTAAAATGAAAAACAAAATGAATAACCAAAGTTAACTGCATATATTTACAACAACGTGTAGTACTATTTTAAAGCAATCCATTGTATTTAAATATTTTAAAAGTGTAAATCCCACCACTCACTATGGTGCATTGGTGTTAAAACAAATAACCCTCTAAATAGTGGACATTTAATACACTAGTGCTTACAGTGCTATCTTGTAATGAGTGATGAATACCTGGAAGTGAGGAACACAGGACTTTGACAGCTGAGAGTTTATGGTTGACAGTGAATGAATGATGCTTCCTTTCGGAGGGTTGTGAATACGCCATCATTGAATATATTTAAGGCTGGGATGGGTAGATTTTTGATATCTCGGAATTCAGGTATATGGGGAGCTGACAGGAAAGTGGAATTGAAGTCCAGGGTCAGCAAATATTGTAATGAGTTGGTGGAACAGGCTTAGTGGATCCTATTATCTAGTCCTGCTCCTCCTTCAGCGTTACAGTTGCTTGCAGACATTTGTACTAGAAGTTGTAGTCCAAAATAGCATGATGCCCTCTAGATGGAATGTGGGATTTAAGTGAACAGGCAAAATCACTGTTTTTCCACTTAGATCAAAAGATCTTCACAAAGCCATACAGTCTGAATCAGGAAGTTTAAGTTACAATGATTCATTCGAATAGAAAGTGGAACAGAGAAAGATGGGTTTAAGAAGTGTAGCTACTAAAGCTAGAAATACGTTTTAGAAAAAGTACTAAATTTTTAAAATTTACAATAATAATTTAAACCTGAAGTAATGTGATTCCAAATCTAAAAAAGTTAATTTTCAGTGCCGTGGAGGTCATTTGGCAGTAATAAAGGCTTGTTGCACTATTAAAGATTAACTTAGAATGGAAAGGACAAACCTAACTTTATCTGGGGTATTTAGTGTGTAACTATCAAGCAAGAACCCTACTTTATGTCTTTGTATATATTTAAATGTTGAGTCTTTTATTGAGAAATTGTTGCAGCAAAGCTCCTAGGAGAGCACAATATTCCTGATGGCCTTTTGGTTTTACAGATTAACTGTGCATCTTCAGTTGTTATTAGCTGCTGTCCATTATACATCAGTAAAGCTGGGTGCTGACAACCACAGTGCAGTAAAAGTAACAAAGACACCTTGCAATCCGAGTGGTGAAAATATATTTAGTACTGCTAGCTGCCTTTCCACTATGATGGATGCAGACTATGGCATTCATTGCTGAGGCACATGTTTCTCAAGTGAATAGTTAATTCTGAAATAATTTGAATTGGTGACCTACTGTACTATTAAATGTCTTAAAATATACTTTGGCGTAATTTTTAGTAGTATTTTTACTGGCAGAATGCTGCTTAACACATGAGAAATTTACCTAGTAACTTTGAGCATGGTAAGGACGTTGCTTTGGCCTTCTTAAGTTCATTCTGTGGGCATATGTGTTAGCTACTTCTTCATGGCCAAAGATTACATTTCTCCAACAGTTAATCAGTGAGACTTTCTATAGGTTCTGTTGATGTAACCCTGACTTCAGTACTTCAGTATTACATGAAACAATAATACTTGGAATGGATGTGGAGTGTAATGATGTATAAAATAGAAAAATGGAAAAGAAGACAGCAACTTTCGTAGCAAGAATATTGTGGGTGCAACCTGCCTGAAATTTGTGTGCATGACTTTATCTTTTAATCTATTTTTTGGATACTGAACTTGGCATTTCCTGGTTCTCCTCCCTTTTCTCAGGTTTAGGCCTAAAAGCTCCCATCCTTGGCATTTATAATTTTTGCACCAAGTCATCCTCTTATACTTCTTGATTTCCTTAACATTCTTGCCTCTCCCAACTATGTTACACAAAACCTTTCTTTGAAGATCTCTGACTGGTAGCAGATTCTCCAACCTCTTCGTTTGACTCATTCCTCTATTTAACACTGTGTCTTTGTACTGTAATTTTCTTTTGTTTGCTTGTGCAAATTTGCTTATTACTTAGTCCCTTTATCAGTGTCACAATGTTAATTGTACAGTCACTCTGATGTTTTTTCATTTTCTGGTTTGTTATTCCTACCAGATCCTGAATGTCTTTTGATTATTGTCCCTAATAGCACAATATTGACATGTTCATGAATTTGTAGAATATAACTATTCCATTACCAGCTTAACTCATGCCAGGTTTAACTTTGAACGCTTAGATTGCACCCTTTCCCCATGCATTCTTCCTACTACTACAACTTTGCTCTAGAGGGCAGAAACGACACCAAAACATGTTTCCTCCAATTCATACTGTTTGTCCTGAGTGTCTTCATCCAAATCCTTTCTTCCCACTGTTGATGTGAAATGAGAAACGTTCATGAATTTGTTTATAACCGAAACTGAAACCATCTGCATAAGCTGCCTTAGCCTCATCTGGTATTTCCCCTACGATAATGGTAATTCTGGATTTGTTCAACTTAGTTGTTTTATATAATCCAAGTTGACCTTCCTTTCTCGTGTCAATCTGTTATCAAGATTATCTTTTCTTCGCCTCTGGAACATTTTCTGTCTTACTGCCCCGACTCCACAAATTCAACTTCGTCAGCATTCAGCAAACTATATTTTCCTCATATAGACTTTGGCACTGATGATTTTTGTCCTTGTTAATTATCATTCTTAGCCAGCAAATTACTTAAGACCTTCATGCCCATGATACCTATTCATCCAATTTTCTATTTTGTCTGATTAATAAACATTAATTCTGCACATTCTCCAGTCCCATCACCTTGGATTATTAACTTGTTCCCCTGTTCCGTGCAGTCCACTATTATGTCGTTCCCAAAGCCACTTTGTAACTAGCCTTTGGAAATTATATTCAAGATCTGGTCATCTTGTGCTGTCAAATACATTTAAAAAACCTTATTTTCTTAATTGTGTCTTCATACCCACAGCTGCTGAATGCTTTTTTATCTTGTGTGAATTATTATGACCCCCAGCTGATGTTATTACTAGACAAGTCTGATCTCAGCCTGAAATCTGGCTTGATAGATCACACAATATCTATCTTTTATCCTTTCTAAGTTTGAGATATTGTTCCTCGATAGGAATTCTGTCAAACTGTAAATTGTTATTTTGGTAATTGGTATAATCTTTTATTATTCTAGTTTAAGCTGCGTACAACTCTGCATTTCATGCTTCCTGCTAGCCAGCCAGCATTAATAATTATGTTCCTGTATGTTTTCATGCAGCATCAGCACGTGTTAGTACTGTAACCAGGCGGCGTATTTCTCCAGGAAGCAATTCCACCTGGGAGAAGAAGAGTGTCACAATGTCAAACATTGCCATTGACCCGGACATCAAACCTGGGGAATATGTTATTAAGAGCCTCTTTGCTGAATTCACAGTTCAGGCTGAAAAAAAGATTGAAGTTGTAATGGCTGAACCATTGGTAAGTAGAATTTTAGTTTTAAACAAATCTTAAGACAAGAGGGACACAGTGCTGTGTTCCTCCAGCTCCACACTGTGTTCGACTCTGACTCCAGCACCTGCAGTTCTTGCTATCTCTTAAGAGAAGAGGGTTGATTTCTTATCACAAGAACTACCATACCCCTGCCAAACTGCACTTTGAGCAGTCCTCTTGTACCTTTCCTGACCATGAATTAATGTTGGAGAAATGCTGTGAAGTCCCCATTAATGCTACTTTGTATCTGATTGTATTGGAGTAGCCTTGGGCAGCTGGTCCTGTTGATTGTTGCCCCTTCCATCTTTACTGACCAACTGAAGGCAGAGAAATTTTGATCCTCTGGAAATCCCTCTCTTAAATCTCTAGCTCTTTACTTCCCTCATTGCTTTTAAAAGTTTTTCAATGTCATCTCTTCAATTAAATTTCTCTCAATGGCTGGATCTCTGTTCTTTTTCCTCATTTACAAAGCAGTTTGGAATGTTGTTCTACTTTAAAAGTATTATGAAAATGCAACGCAATGCATTGTTTATTAGTAATTTCATTTTTTTTATACATACAATCAGTGGACTTGAAATCTGAACAAAAAACTTCCAGTATTCTCTTTTATTTTAGCCTTAAAAATGTGGCTATCTAACGTGGATGAAGTAAAAATGTTTGAACCATTTAGTCAGGTTTACATACAGGAATACCATCTTGGCATAGGGGATTGATCAAAATGTGATTGATTTTTGTGGTGGTAGGTAGTTTTTGATTTTTTTTTTGGTGGCTACAGCAGTTTTCTACATGGTTGTCTGCAGTTAACTGATTTTTAAAAAAATCCAGTCAGCATGGGTTATGATAACAGATAATTATTATTTTGATCTTAGTTTTCACTTTACAAACCTTTGCTCCCTTTCCATTATGTCTACAGCTATAGGAATGTCACATTTTTTTAGTAATATAGTGTTCGTCATTCTGTATGGGAGAAAATTAGATGAAAATGTTAATGCATATTTAGCAGAAACGATGCCGTCATTTCATCCTGTAAAAAAAATTCTGATAACTCCACAAAAATTACAAGTTAAATAGACAAGATAATGTAAGAAGTGAAGGTTTATTTTTAAAACAAATCATAATTTTAGTAGAATTTTGAATAAAGATAAATGGCTATTTCTAAAGCAGGATTTGTTTCAGCACCTATTTGAAACTAGGGATAAAGCTGAAGATACACTGTTGAGAAGTCTGTTGAGATTCATCTTGTTGTAATGTTTTACACTCTGCGGAATTTTAGAGAACATTAGTTACAGAACAGAAGTAGCATATAGTAGGAAACAGTTCGAAAGAAAAGAATACCTTAAGCACAGTGAACGTAATGTGAAATCTTTCTTATTAGATATTTTAATCCAGACAGGATTACCATACTACTGAGAAGAAAGGTAATCAAATTATGACCCCATAAACTGTGGAATTCTTATCCCTGAAGTCCAAGGTACCTCAGTTCCATATGAACTTTTTAAAATGGTTGTTGTCCTTTTCAATTCTGAGATCCTATTGGTATCGGGCGGGATTTTGCTCTTTTGTTTCATTGCCTGTAAATCCCAAATCAGAAAACTAAAATTGGTTAGGTTCAGCAATTAATTGCAGGATGTATTTTAAAAATATGTGGTCCACCAAGCTTCATGATTCAAAGTTAAAGCTCAGAAACCATGCATTGTGGCACAATGCACTAACTTGGAATAATTCTAGTTTTTACTGTCAAATTATCACTCCTGGTCAACAATCAGACCTGGTAAATAGGTTTGTTATTAATATCCTGAAATATTACATGCTCATGCAGCTTGCTTATAGAATGTTGCCTTGAACTGATATGATCTTCAGCAGGTTTGGCAACTTGGAAATGTTTCACCCCCTGAAATATCCTGTTATTTTTCTACTCAAAGAATAATCATTTGTAAATGATTTAAATATTTGACAAATGTGGATTTGAGTCCTTGCTTGTGGACGAAAGAACTTGAGCTCTACATGGCTAGTATGATGAGTAGTACAATTCTTTATTAAGTGCTTTACCGTCATTTTACTGATACAAGATGTAGAATTGCTGACTGATAGAGCTTATTGATCATAGTTTCTCCAAGACTTCAGGGGAGTGAATTACTTTCTGGTGAATCAAAGTGAACTTATAGAATCATTGAGATGTATAGCATGGAAACAGACCATGCGGTCCAACTCTTCCATGCTGACCAGATAGCCTGAATAAATCTAGTCCCATTTGCCAGCATTTGGCCCATATCCCTCTAAACGCTTGCACAGAAACATAGAAGATGTGAGCAGGAGAAGGCCATTCAGCCCTCAAGCCTGCTCTGCCATTCATCACGATCATGGCTGATCGTCCAACTCAATACACTAATCCTGCTTTTTCCCCATAACCTTTGATCCCATTCCTGGAATTCAGACGAGTGAGGGAGGAGACCTCATAGAGACTGCTAACATTCTAACAGGACTAGATAGGGTAGATGCAGGGAGGATGTTCCCAGTGGTGGATGTGTCCAGAACCAGGGGCCACAGTCTGAGGATTCGGGGTAGACCATTAGGATGGAGATGAGACATTTCTTCACCCAAAGAGTGTAATTCATTACGACAGGAAGTAGTTAATGCCAAAACTTTGAATGTATTCAAGAGGTGGCTAGATATAACACTTGGGGCCCTTCCTATTCATATACTGATCCACTTGCCTTTTAAATGTTGTAATTGTACCAGCCTCCACCACTTCCTCTGACAGTTCATTCCACACACATACCACCCTCTGTGTGAAAAAGTTGCCTCCCGTTCTGCCTCTTATCCTCTGAAGTCAGGAACAATGCATGGTTCTTGGTGCTTCAGGAACTGAAAGAACTGTGGATGCTATAAATCAGAATCAAAAACAGAAATTGCTGGAAAAGCTCAGCAGGTTTATAAAATCATGAGTGGCGAGGATAAGGTGAATAGCCAAGGTCATTTCCCCCGAGTGGGGAGTCCAAAATTAGAGGGCAAAGATTTAAGGTGAAAGAGGAAGGATTTAAAATAGGCCTAAGGGGCAGTGTTTTCACACAGGGAGTGGTGCATATATGGAATGAGCTGCCATAGGAAGTGGTGGAGATTGGTACAATTACAATATTTAAAAGGCATCTGGATGGGTATATGAATAGGAAAGATTTAGAAGGATAACGGCCAAATGCCTGCAAATGGGACTAGATGAATTTAGGACATCTGGTCGACATGGACAAGTTGGACGGCAGGGACTGTTTCCGTGCTCTCCAGCTCTATGACTGAGGTGTGGTAGCATCTGTGGAGAGAAATCAGAGTTAACGTTTCAGGTTGAGTGATCCTTCCTCAGAACTGATGTAGCTAGAAAAATGTCAGCTTGTTTGCAGGAGAGGTTGGAGGGAGGGGTAAGGAATAAACGATGGGTGGGGACAGAGCCCAAAAAGAGAAGAGAGGAGTGGGTCAAACAAAGGAGTGGATAATGATCTGGCTAGGAGTTTGAATAGCTATTAATGGGGACTGTTGGTGGCTGACAATGGGTTGTGTGTTATAGTAGACTGTGATAACAAGGTCTGGTGTGTGGAGGTTAGTGTAAGGACATGGCAGAACTGAAGCCATAAAGTTATTGACCTCTGTTGAGTCCAGAAGACTGCAGGGTCTCCAAGTGGAAAATGTGGTGCTGTTCTTCCAGCTTACGCTGAGCTTCGCTGGAACATTGCAGCAAGCCTGAGACAGAGATATTGGCCAGGGAACAGGGTGGTGTGTTGAAGTGACAGGCAACTGGAAAGCTGAGGGTCTTTTCTGCGGACAGAATATAGGTGTTCTGTGAAGCGGTCGCCCAGTCTCCGCTTTGTTTCCCCAATGTAGAAGAGACCACATTGTGAGCAGTGAATGTAGTAGACTAGACTGTGCGAAGTGCAGGCAAAGCGCTGCTTCACCTGGAAAATGTGCTCAGATACTGAGGAAGGAGGAAATAAACAGACAAGCGTTACACTGTCACTCCCACCACCACCACCCCCCCCCCCCTTCCCCCCCCCCCCCCCCCAACCCCCATCCCCCTTCTCCTGCAGCTGCAGAAGGTGTAATACCTGTCTGTTTACTTCAACCATTTTTAGCCATTTAGGCCTGTGTCAAGACCTCTATAACATTAACGTCAATGTCCTTAAAAAAAATTGCAAGGATTGTTTTCATCACAATAGGGAGTATTGCTATAGTATTCACCAGTGACTATTTTAAGGAAGGATTAATTTAGGAATCTTACTGTATCTTGAGTTTCATTCCAATAAAACAAATTATCAAAGCCCAGAAGCTGTTTTTCTGCATTTAACCCACTTAATCTGATTTTATTCTTCTGCGTTCTCCATATTTCTGTGTCATTGTCATTTTTCAGGCAAACATTAACTTCTCTTTTAAAGGAATGTGTGAACCCTGTAATAGGGATTTGCAGTAGGGAATGGCTGGATCAAATAATCTGGTATTACATGTGTACATCGCGGGAGGTGATGACCTCGTGGTATTATTGCTGGACTGTTAATCCAGAGACCGAGATAACGTTCTGGGGACCTGGGTTTGAATCCCACCACGGCAGATGGTGGAATTTGAATTCAATGAATATCTGGAATTAAGAATCTAGTGATGACCATGAATCTATTGCCGATTGTCAGGAAAAACCCACCTGGTTCAGTAATGCCCTTTAGGGAAGGAACCTGCCATCCCTACCTGGTCTGGCCTACATGTGACTCCAGACCCACAGCAATGTGGTTGACTGTGAACTGCCCTCTGGGCAATTAGGAATGGGCAATAAATGCTGACCTACCCAGCGATGCCCTCATCCTGCGAATAAATAAAAAAAGGCTATTGTTTCATAGATCAGTGTGTCTGTGTGTGCGCACGCGCAAGAAGTTACTTTTCATTCAAAGGAAATCAGGAATATTTGTGATAGTAGGAACTGCAGATGCTGGAGAATCCGAGACAACAAGGTGCAGGGCTGGATGAACACAGCAGGCCAAGCAGCATC
>NC_063332.1:78321039-78321541 GCF_021869965.1 Rhincodon typus
GATGCTGCTTGGCCTGCTGTGTTCATCCAGCCCTGCACCTTGTTGTCAGGAATATTTGTAACTATTTTTGTGTTAAGCAGTTTTCATTTACCTGGTTTAATATTCAATAACTGTTTAAGCAGTTTACAACCTGCATGTGTTTGATTGTAACCAAACGTGTTTTCTGATAAATGGTACGTATGTTATCTGCTGAAGACAAGATCAAGTGGTGACATGTACTACATTTCAGTAAACTGTAGCACTGTGACAAGGTTTTCCATTTAGCTAGATTTACCTTGGACTTGGACAAGGTCTCCTTCCAATGTCTCTGACCTTCACAAAGTATTTAGGGTAAAAATCTAGAACTATAGGTGATTCTAAATTTACACCTTCTCTTCCAACTAACCAAGCATAGAAGCAATTGATCACTGTCTGCGCTGCCCGAAGCGTGCATAAATTGTGTTCTCACAGCAAGCTTTCATACCTACCCTTGCCTTATCATCCAATTCATAAACATAGATTG
>NC_063332.1:78322041-78332597 GCF_021869965.1 Rhincodon typus
CTGCCTCCCTAACCTGTTCTTCCTCCCACCTATCCCCTCCTCCCACCTCAAGCCGCACCTCCATCTCCTACCGACCAACCTCATCCCGCCCCCTTGACCTGTCCGTCCTCCCTGGACTGACCTATCCCCTTCCTAACTCCCTACCTACACTCACCTTTCCTGGCCCCATCCCCGCCTCTTCGACCTGTTTGTTTCCTCTCCACCTATCCTCTCCTCTATCCCTCTTCTATCCGCCTCCCACTCTCTCCCTATTTATTTCAAAACCCCCTTCCCCTCCCCCTTTTCTGATGAAGGGTCTAGGCCCGAAACGTCAGCCTCTCTGCTCCTGTGATGCTGCTTGGCCTGCTGTGTTCATCCAGCCCTGCACCTTGTTGTCTCGAGAGAAAAAGACAGTTGGACAGACAAAGGAGTTGCTAACGATCAGGCTGGGAGGGTGAATAGTTGTTAATGGGGACTGTTAGTGACTAACAACACGGGGTGTGTAGTGGCAGGCTATGTGGTAACAAGGCCTGGTGTGTGGGGTGGGGGGCTGGGACATGGGAGAGTTTAGGCTTTAAAATTATTGAACTCAATGTTGTGTCCAGAGGGCTGTAGGGTCCCCAAGCGGAAAATGTGGTGTTGTTCCTCCAGCTTACGTTGGGCTTCACTGGAACACTGTCGCAAGCCGGAGACAGAGATGTTGGCCAGGGAGCAAGGTGGTGCATTGAAGTGGCAGGCAACAGGTAGTTCAGGGTCAACAAGGTGCAGGGCTGGATGAACACAGCAGGCCAAGCAGCATCCTAGGAGCAGAAAGGCTGACGTTTCGGGCCTCGACCCTTTTTTGCGAGCAGAACGTAGATGTTCTGCGAAGTGGTCGCCAAGTCTATGCTTCGTTTCCCCAATGTAGAGGAAATAATTTGTCCTGTACAAAAATAATTTGAAATAATTTATTTTTCTTGAATTGTGAAATATCTCAGTACTACTTAGTTTTGTTTTTACATTTTAGAATCCGTTGTAAATCAGGGATCTCATATATTGTGTCATACTGATACTAATTTTTAATCCACGTTTTTCCATTCTGATTTTTTAAACAGTCGCCTTTTAAGCATTGTATCAGCACTTTTCCCCAAAGGCTCCCGCAGTGTGGTTCCCCGTGACACACCTCTGAACATATTTGTGAAGATCATCCAATTTATTGCTCAGGTACGACTTAAGTAATAGTATTTATGGTGTAGTTATGCTTTATTATTAACAAGTTTGACTTTATCGGAAACATCCTGCTAATTGACCACAGTTCTTAGTGGAATACCCTGTTGTTCTTGTATAGTTTGTATATAGCACGCTGAAATTTGTGTTTGCCAAAATAGTTTTTCAAGGGCTACTTTTTGACTTTTGGAGCCACTTCGGTTATCAGGGGCTGCTTTTAAAACCGGTGCATTTACAATGACAGCAGCCACTCCTTTTAACATCCTAGAATGAAGACCATCAGAATTAGAGATCTCTCATTCTCACTCACACGTTTGCTCTCTGTCTGTCACTCACACACATACACTTGATTTGTCTCTATCTCACACACACGTGCTCTCTCGCTCACGCATGTGCTCTCTTGCGCGCGCACGTGCGCACTATCTCTCCATGTGCAGTTACGAAACAGGTGGCAAAATGGATTTCTTTCTTGCTTCAAATAAAGGTGGGACTAGATGTTAGATTAGGAGTGGTGGACAGTGATAAATGGTATTCCACCAATGTTAGCATTGGGAGGAATTCAAAATTTAAGTGTATATTTTGGACATAGGAATCAAAAATATATATTTTAAATTCAGTATGAAGCCAAATTGAATGGATAGTCATTACTGAAGGGGACTACAACATGTTACAGGAGAATATTAATAAACTTGCAGAAAAGCTTTATAAATGGCAAATTAAGTTCAAAACACAAATCTGAGCAACTGTATTTGGTAGGAAGGTGCAAGTCTAGCTGGGTTGGAAGAAGAAGGGAATCCTTAGGTTATCCTTAGTTTAGCATTAAAGCATAAAAATGCAAAACAAGCACCAGGCTTGAGTTTAATGGGGCAGAATTGAAAAGAGAGCAAATTATGCTAAATCTGTATTGAGTTTTGTTTAGATCACCTTTAGAATACTGTGCACACTACTCCTGGTTGCGAAACTAGAAAGAGTATATAGAGAAACTGAAGATGGTACACAGATCTTACCAGAAATGTCTGGATATACATATCACTGAAGGATTAACAGGCTAGATTTTTCTCTTTCTTGGAAAAAAGAAAACTGAGGGAAGGTCTTTAAAAGTACAATAAGTTTTGCTGGAGGGTCTAAAGAGACAACATGCCCTTTTATGGGAAGGAGTGGAACTGATGGCTATGACGGTCACCAAGAAATCAAAAGGAATGTCTTTACTCAGAGAGTGAGTTGAACATGGTATTTTGCTACCCCAAGGTATTGTTTAAGCAGCCAATTTTGACATTTTTAAAGGGAAGCTAGAAAAACATCTAAGGAAATAAAGAGCATGGCTATTTTAACAGTTATATCATCAATCATAGAATCCCTACAGTGTGGAAACAGGCCCTTCGTCCCAACAAGTCCACACCAACCCTCAGAGCATCCCACCCAGACCCATCCCTCTATAACCCACCTAATCTACACATCCCTGCACACTATGGCCAATTTAGCATAGCCAATCCACCTAGTCTGCACATCTTTGGACTGTGGGAGGAAACCAGAGTACCTGGAGGAAGTCTACGCAGACACGGGGAGAATGTGCAAACTCCACACAAACAGTCGCCCAAGTGTGGAATTGAACCTGGGTACCTGGCGCTGTGAGGCAGCAGTGCTAACCACTGAGCCACCGTGCCACCCCATGAAGTAGGTTGGGAGGAATCTGACTTGGAGTTTGAATACTGGTGTGGGCATATTGACTGTGTGGCTAGTTTCAATGCCATAAATGCGACACAACCATAAAACAGAACTGTATTGGTTATAAACACTTAGAAGTTCAACTACATTGTTTTTGTTTTAACAACAGGAACGTCTTGATTTTGCAATGAAAGAAATCATATTTGATCTACTTTGTGTTGGAAAGCCATCAAAAACATTTGCTATTAATCCAGAGGTAAGACGAGGATTAACTGTTTAATTTTTCTATTAATGTTTGGCAAACCAAGAAATAAGTTTATCAGTTGAGAGAACACCTAGTTGTTTAGGATATTATGACGCTTTGTTACAATAAATTGTACTAATATTTTGTAGCATTTTCCCAATGAAATGATAATCCAGCCGGTAGATGTTATGACCAATGCTGGAACAATACACCGTTGCTCAAGTCCCACTACTTCATGTATCACAACATAAATTAAAAATGATTTTTCTAGTTGCCAATATGGTCAATTAAATGCCTTCTCCATATCATGTTTTAAACAGCAAAATTTAACAGCCAGGTTTCTTAACAAGCACAATTATTATTATCAAAACAAAGTTTATTCAATGAAAGCGCAACAGTTGGTTTACAGACAATACCAATTATATCAAATTATAAATCTTATCCCTCTAAATATTCCAAAAACAAACATGCTGATTCTTCAGAAAAGAAAAAGAAAGATTTCTTTACAGAAATTTGCTTCCTGAACAAAAACACTTGAGCAAATAGATTATTCTCAAAGTCAGAAGGATCAAGTATGTTCCAGAATCTGTTGCTCTGATGTTCTGCAAATGTGGTCAGGTCACTAATTGTATACTGTCGTCTCTAAAGTCTTGGAGACGCAGCTTTCTCAGGAAATACAATCTTGAGATGCTCCTTCAGTCACACTTGCAAAAAAAAAAGAGTATCACCTTAAACTGCACAAGGGAGAGGTCAGATGGGCAGCTTGTTTTTAGCACATCTTACTCCAACTTAGCTAGTTCTAAACAAGCTATTCTCCAACTGATCTATATAAAACAAGAACTTCTCCGAGACATTTGCTGTTCAAAACAGCCCCAGAAAGTGGCTAAAGTAATGCAAACAGTTAGCATGAGTCATAGAAACATAAAACTAGGAGCAGGAGTAGGCCACTTAGTCCTATGAACCAGCTGTGCTATTCATAGGATCATGGTTGATCCTCTACCTCAATGCCATATTTCTACTTTCCTCCCATACCCTCTGATGCCATTAAAATCTAAAACTTTATCTATCTCTTTCTTGAATACATTCAGAATATGTACTTGAATATATACTTGGCCTCCACAACGTTCTGTGATAGAAAGTTCCACAGGTGCACTACTCTTTGAGTAAAGAATCTTTTCCTCATCCTGAGATTCTGCCCCAGATTCTGGGCTTCCAAATCATCTAGTCTGTCCAGCCATGTTAGAACTTTATATACTTCAATCTGGTCCCCTGTCATCCTTCTAAACTCTAGTGAATACAGGCCCAATCGAACCGATCTCTCCTCAGAGGTCATCCCAAGTATCAGCTGAGTGAAATCTTCCGTACTCCCGCTATGGTAAATATGTTGTGTGCCTTTGAACAAGTGTTTGCTTATCGTGCCCCCCCTGCAAGTTGAGCATTCTGCTTGCTACTGCGGTCATGACAGCATGTTGGGATGGGGTTCTTAAGTAGGTGGTTGGCTAATCGAGTCCTCGCCCTTCACCCTCCCATCTGATTAAATGACTGTCCACTTCCAAACTTGCCGCCTGGCTTGGCACAAGTTTTTATCCATTGTTTAACCTATTCTTCCTATCACAGTGAATGACCTCATAATTCCCCATGGGTTATTCTTCATTTAGCAGCTCTTGCCCATTCATTTAGCGTGTCATCATGCTTTTGCGGCCTCATTGTCCTCTTAACTACTTTTGCAATCTAGTGTCAATCCTCAACAAACTTGCATATAATTTATTGCGTTCTTTGAGGCTCCACCTCTGATCAGTGTAGCACCATGCCAGTGATAATGCACCAATCTGAAAATGATCTATTTATATCAACTGTTTTCTATCCTATATCCAAGCTAACGTATTACCCCCAATCCTTGCCTTCTGAAATAGTCTTTACTGTTGCCTTATGAAAATCCAAATAAGCTACATCAGTTTATTCCCTTTCCTCTACTCTGATGGCTGCAACCTCAAAAAAATCTTCAATCGGCCAAACTCGAATTCTCTTTCTTTAGGTTCTTCAATGATGAATTCCCTTTTCTTCATTCACAGGATGTGGGTATTGCTGGCTAGGCCAGCATTCATTGCACACCCCTAATTGCTCAAAGGGCAGTTAAGACTCAACCATATTGCTGTAAGTCTGGAGTCGCATATAGGCCAGACCAGGTAAAGATGACAGATTTCCTTCCCTAAAGAACATTAGGGAAGGTAGATTTTTCCCGACAATCAACAACAGTCATCACTGAACTTTTAATTCCAGATGTTTTATTGAATTCAAATTGCACTGTCTGCCATGGTGAGATTCAAACCTGGGTCTCCAGAATATTACCTGATCTATAGATTAACAGTCTAGCGATAATACCATGAGGCCATCACCACCTCTGGTCCGTAGTTCCATGTTTTCTCTCTCCCTTCTTTGTTAAACAACAGTTACATTTGATACTTACAAATACACTAGGGATGTCTTGGCCATTACCTTGTTTCCCATTGCAATTTCTGTTGTCTCGGGCCCTTAGTTGACCATGTTTACCTTCACTATACGCTCCTTTCTACATAGTTATTGAAGCTCTTAACAGTATGTTTTAATATTGCTAATTAACTCTGATATTCTGTTTTCTCCCTTTTAGTTCTTTATTCATAATTTGCTATTTTCAATAACTTTCCCAACCTTCAGGTTTACTACTCATGCTAACATTGTTATTATTTTCATTTAGCCACAATTGGACCTCCTTTCCCGTAATGATATTATTTCTCAATGGAAGGTGGTTTTGCTAAGAATAATGAAATATTTCTCTACATTTCTTTCTCGCTTCACCCTTTTGATTCCAGTGTGCTTTAGCTAACAAACCCCTCTGACCCAAGTTTAAGACTCAACCTTGGATTTAAGTTAATAATTCTTGAACACTAAAAACTATCATATTATGATCACTGTTCCCTGGAGGGCCCTCGCAATGGATTACAAATTAACCCCAGCTCATTACCCAAGAAAAGACCTTAAGTAATCTGTTTCTTAGTTCGTTCCATGATATATTGTTCTAGGAATCCATTCCATGATCTCATTCTTCAGATATTTGCCAATATAATTTGTCCAGTCACTATGTGGTTATGCCCCAAATGTTTATTGTCGTGTTTTTATTACAAACTATAATCCCTTGCTTAATACTCTGCCCACCATTATTGTTACTGTTTGGGGACCTATAAAGTTCTCTTACCCGGTTTCCTGCCTTTATTATTTCATATCTCCACCCGTAGTGATAGAAGTTCTCAATTTTCTGAGCCAAATCTTTCCTTCAAGGAACAAAGTGCTGGAAGAAACTCTGGTTTGACAATATTGTGCATTCTGAAGGACAGTCATATTGGACTCAAAATGCTTTCCCTTTCCACAGATGTGGCTCAGACTGCAATGTTTCTGCAGCATTTTGTCTTTTCAGATATTCAGCATCCACAGTACTTGGCTTTCATCTTTTCTTCCTGCTGTGCATATAGCATTCTTTATTGTGTCCGGGTTACACAACCCCATGTAATCTAATCCAACCCCACATCCCTCAATACTTTCCGACCTTGTCTTTTCAAAATGTCAAGTACTTTGGAATGTTTAGTTCCCAACCTTGACTGTTAGATCAAAGTCATTCATCTCTATTTGTGCCATTAATTTGCCATCTTATTATACACGCCTTATGCATTCTGATAAGGAACCTTTGATTTTACCATTTGCCATCTTTCTTAGTACTGACATAAACAGTTTGCGTTGTTTGCTATTAATTCAATGTTGTGAGCAACAATTGTTGCAAAGTAATGCCAAGCATGATTAAATTTGAAAGAACTGACAGTTTGTCCTTGTAACTTATTCCTGTTGCAGAGAATGAACATAGGTTTGAGAGCATTTCTAGTTATTGCAGATAGTTTACAGCAAAAAGATGGGGAGCCTCCAATGCCAACAACAGGAGTTGTCCTTCCATCAGGAAGTACATTGCGAGTAAAGAAAATCTTCCTGAACAAAACCCTCACGGACGAAGAAGCTAAAGTGATAGGTTGGTTTATATACTTCTTTGTGTATGTTAGTCTCTCTTTTTGCCTAGACAAAGACATTTTTTGTATTTTTGTTTGAAATATAATCCTCTGCTTCATAATTACATAAATGAGCTCTTGGTTTATCATAATCCCTGCATGCATTTATTTGCCCAATTCTGAAATAGTGAGCTTGAAATTGAACAGAATTTGCTGGTTAAGATATCTCGAGTAAAGGTCTAGTTAACACCTAAAACGGGAGAATGAATACTTCGTGAATCAATCATTTAAATTACCATGTAGACTTAAGTGATTAATTGATAAGCAAACAGTGCCAAAAACACAGTAATAGGGGCAAGCATCCACTTGTTACTTTAATGACCTGAACAGAGTTGTCTGAAGGTATTCAAAAGACTGAAATTTAAAATGTGAAATATGCCTATATCGAGTTAAGCTTGTGTTTTGTCAAACTTTTGTGTTAAGACACAAATCACTTAATTCAAAGTAGTCATCTCTTGTGAAACCAGTTACTAGCTGACCTGGTGGTGTTTGGTGTCATTCCACCAATTGTGCTGGTTTAAAAGCAATGGACAAATTACTTGTTAGTGTTACTATTCAAACAGGATTCCAAGATGACGTTAATCATGGATTTCCTGTAATCAGTTGTTTTTGTTCATTCTGCTCTGTTGCACTTCAGAACTTGAGAACACAAGCTGACATACCAGGGCAAAGTGATGAGAGGTCTGCTCTCTGTTGGAAGTGCCTGCCTCTTTTAGGCAGAGGTTAACATCAGGCTTCATCTGCCTGCTCTAGTGGGTGCAAAAGATAGCACGACACTTTCAAAGAAAAGTGGAGGATATATCTCCAATGTTCTGACTATTGTGGCTGCGTTTGCTGGCACTGAGGAACATATGTAGCATGCTGCAGGGAGACGCTTATTCAGTAAATGAAATCTTTTGACTTTTATCCTGTAGGAAGCATGATAGTCAGTGTGTGTTCCACAAATAGGAATGTGACAACAACCAGATAATCAGGTCTTTCTGATCAGGAGGGTTGTGAGATTGGGTTGGGTAGAAAGCCAGGGTTGGGTGCAGGATGGCGGGGAAGAAAGGAAGAAGCACCCCTCCCCCACCAATCCTGGAGGTCTTTTCTGCAGCCAAACTCTTCCCTCCCACTCCTCTTCCTCTCCTCCCTCCTTGCCTATTTCCCTCCCTCCCTTTCACAGTGCAGAATTTCCTCATTTAATAACCACTTTTTCAGGAATGAATCAATGATGTTGTGCTTGATAGTGGATCTTAGCTTCTTAACTCCCTCCCAAGATTACTCATGCTCCACCAAACTTGGACCTAATTCTCTCAGGCCCAGCATGGGAGTTACATGGTAATGATCAGGCAACCAACAGTGGGAGTACAAAAGAACAGCAGTGCAAATGCAAATGTTTGCACTGTTTCGTTGTACTCATTCAGGGCAGAAGTTAGTTTTGATATTATGCAAATACGTTGGGTGGAAACTTGAACATGACTTCAAATCAGGAAAACACACTTAGGAGCAGATTTTGGCCACAGCTTCCTCATCATACCCAAAACAGAAACCCAGTACAAACAAAATTACAGCCTTGATAATTCTTCTGCTGAATGTAGAAAAATAGTTACTTCTCCCGCATTAACAAATAAAGGAGAATTGACTTTGAAATAGGACTCGAACCATACTTGGCAGATCACTGCTAACCTTAAATGGATTAATTCTCATTCTGTCTCTGTCTGAATGTCTCTCTCCTCTCCATGCAGCTCCTTTAGTTTGAGGTATATTTTTAATTTGCTTTGTTCCAGTCAATCTGTGTATTTTTACTGTTAAGATTTCAATTTTTTTCTGTAAACTACATCTTTTTACACGTTTCAGAGATAGTAGAAACTGCAGATGTTGGAGAATCTGAGATAACAAGGTGTAGAGCTGGGTGAACACAGCAGGCCAAGCAGCATCAGAAGAGCAGGAAAAGGAGCAGGAAACCTTTCTGAAGAAGGGTCTAGGCCTGAAATGTCAGCTTTCCTGCTCCTCTGATGCTGCTTGGCCTGCTGTGTTCATCCAGCTCTACACCTTGTTATCTCTTTTTACACATGGTTAGGTTTGTTAATAACTATGCATACAAGTCTGCATAACATTTTGGTGTAAAACCATTCTGTAACGAATAATTGACAGTGTAATACTCAGCATTTTCCATCTTGCAAAATGGAACCAGCTTTAAAATCCTTGTTCAGTGTTCAATTCTATTTCTTCATTATGTTGATAAATTCATGTTTAGTTTCTGTAAATAAAAATATTTTGTTTTATTCACAGACATATGGGCAACATCTGACCAGGTGCAGTATCAAGGAGCCCTTGTAAAATTGAAAGGAAAGCCCTCCACTGACAGGAGTCTTATGCAGATTGCAAAAAAAAAGGAAAGACTTGCATTTATGACTGACCAATAAAGGTCAAAAAGTGTTTCTTCAACTAACTTAAAAACAAAAATTCGAGATAGTATTCAGCCATGTTTATGTCAGAAACTGCTGAATTTATTGTTTATGTTGAGATTTATGTTTAGAATGAATAAGAAACTAAAGTGAAAAGGCCTCTTGCTGTATTTCATGTGACCATGATAGAGTTTGAGGTGTTTCTCAGTTAATTTTCCAATTCCTTCATGTCTTGGCCCAGATCCATGCGCTCCTACTAAATTAGAAAAATGTCAATATATTTTTAACTGAGTTTGGATTCACTGGCTGTTATCCTTGTCCAGTTGTTCACTCGTAATTCCAGAAGCAATTATGTGGAAATTTTACTTAATTCTGCTGTTAAATTGAAACAGTGTTATTCTTCATAATATTCAACTCTGTTAATCCAGTTTTTAGCTTCATATAATATGACTTGCAGGGTATCCACTGTTCAGAAAAAATAGTGAACGTAAAAGTCAGGCTTGGAAATTGAGCACTGTGCACCCAGTAGAACTAGGAAAACCATAAAATGAATTACTCTGGTAATTTCTAATTCATCGTTATCACATAGTAAAAAGAGCAGAACAAAACTTCATTAGCTGTGAAGCACTTTTTGACCTTTATTGGTCAGTCATAAATGCAAGTCTTTCCTTTTTTTTTGCAATCTGCATAAAACTCCTTCCTGTCAGTGGAGGATTTTCCTTTCCATTTACAAGGGCTCCTTGATACTGCACCTAGTCAGATGTTGCCCAGATGTCAAAGACAATTAATTTCACTTCAATCAGAGATAGTAAGAACTGCCGATGCTGGAGTCTGAGATAACACAGTGTGGAGCTGGAGGAACACAGCAGGTCAGGCAGCATCAGAGGAGCAGGAAAGCTGATGTTTCGGGTCGGGACCCTTCTTCAGAAATGGGGGAGGGGAAGAGGGCTCTGAAATAAATGGGGGGGGTTGGGCTGGGGGAGG
>NC_063332.1:78333097-78347273 GCF_021869965.1 Rhincodon typus
TAATCATTTGTGCAGTGGCACCTGTGGTGAGAAAATGGAGTTAATGTTCCAGGTTGACTTGTCATCCTAATGTAGTGATACAAAGTCGCTCGACCTGAAATGCTATCTCTATTTGTCTTGCTTCTTTCTTGTGCTGTGTATGCCTATCATTTTGCATGAAAAGTCTTTTGTGGATAATGATGAAGAAAGACTTTCCACTAGGTTATTAACTTTTGATTCCACTGTTCAAGCATTTGAAGGTTGTGAGGTTGCCAGATCGTGATTAAAGGTTTTGATCTTTGAAAAACACATTCAGGATTTATTCTGATATTGGTTAACCCATGCTGTTTTACATAGCATGTTTTAACTTTAAATGATGTGCAGGTTTTGTCAGTTTTGTTTATAACGTGATCGAAATTTCATTTGAGGAGGGATGATGTTTGTTTGTTCTATTACCAATACAGGTACACCTTGGTTCTGCAAATTTAACTGGACTACACACCTGTACTTTGAAATCTGTGAATACAAAGCACCATGCAGGCTGCCCTCACTCCCAGTCTGGGCAGCAGTGCTCATATGGCACACTGTACCAGTGAACCTTATTTTCTTCCTAGCTGCTGGTCACCATGACTGGGTTGTCTCTTAACCCAGATAAAAGACATTACAGAGCAACTACAGAAATTCTATTTAGCAGGGTGAACTATGCTGTCTGTCAGAGAAACTGAGCTTAGCCGTAAAACTGGTGAATTTGAGGCTCTGAAATCTCTCTGCCACCTCAGTCTAAAGGCTCAAAGAAGCTTGTTCTGCACAATGCAATACTGATATTTGTGCATTGCATACAACTAATCCAACCGAACCTTTTTGGTTGCTAATTGACCACTCAAATTACAATGATATTCAGCTTGGATTCTATTGTGCTGGTTTAATGGTGTGACAAATGCAGACTTCAGAATGGAGTATGAGAGTAGGGAAGTCTTACTGCAACTGCACAAGGTGCTGGTGGGACCATATCTGGAGTTTTGGTCCCCTTATTTAAGGAAAGATATCATTTCATTGGAGGCAGTTTAGAGAAGATTCACTAGAATGATTCCTGGTATGGAAGAATTGTCTTATGAGCAAAGACTAAACAGGTTGGGACTCTATTCACTGGAGTTTAGAAAAATGAGAGGTGATCGCATTGAAACAAAAAGGATTCTTAAGGGGCTTGAGAGGGTAAATGCTGAGAGGATGTTTCCCCTCACGGGAGGGTCTAGGACTAGAGGGCATAATCACAGAATATAGGATCACCAACTTAAGACTGACGTGAGGAGGAATTTCTTTTCTTAGCATTGAGTGTTTGGAACTCCTTGCCACAGAACGCTGTGGGGGCAGAGATTTTGTGCATATTTAATGATAGGATAGATTTTTGATTGGTAGACACATCAAGAGTTACAGGGAAACAGTAGGAAAGTGGATGCGAGGAATTTTGGATCAGCTGTGATCCTATTGAATGGCTGAGCAGGCTTGAGGAGCCGAATAGCCTACGCCTATTCCTATTTCTTAAAGTTCCTATGGTGAGATTTCAGAAAGGAATATAATGCAGTGCAGTTAATCCAGGTCTTTATGCTAAAATCATTGCCCTATAGCCAGTGCAGAGATAAATTTATGATTAAAAACTTGCTTAACTAATGAAATTTTCAGTTTGGTCATGTGTGATTAGTGGTGCTACATAGGGAATGATGCTGGGGACCACAATTATTTACAATATATTTTAATGACTTAGATGAGGAAAGTGAATGTACTATCGCCAAGTTTGCCGATGAGACAAAAATAGGTAGGAAGGCAAGTGGTGAGGATAATGCAGAGAATCTGCAAAGGGATAAAGACAAATTGTGAGTGGGTATAAGCTTCAGCAGATGAAATATAATGTGAGAAAATGAGAGGTTATGTGCTTTGGCAGGAATAATAGAGTAGATATATATTATTTAAATGGAGAAAGACTGCAGAAAGCTATGGAACACAGAGATTTGAGAGTCCTTGTCCAGAAATCACAAAAAGCTAGCACCTGTACTCAGCAGGTAATAGGGAAGACAAATGGAATTTTGGCTTGTTTTTCGAAAGGAATGGAGTAGAATAGTAGGGAGATTTTGCTAAAAGTATACAAGGCATTAGTCAGACCTCGGCTGGAATACTCTGAGCAGTTTTGGTCCCTTTACCTAAGGAAGGATATAATGGCATTAGGGGCAGTCCAGAAAAGTTTCAGTAGGCTAATCCCAGGTGTGGAGGGGCTGACTTATAAGAAGAGGTTGAGTAGATTCCTGTATGTGTTGGAATAGACAAATGGGAGGTGACCTTATAGAAAAAACGGGCTTTTTAAGAGGTCAATTAAAACAAGGAACACTGTGGATTTTGGAAACCTGCAATAAAAAGCAAATTGCTGGAGAAATTCAGCTGGTCTGGCAACATTGGTGGAGGGAAAGCAAAGTTAACATTTTGAGTCCAGTGACCCTTCTTCAGAAGAGGGTGTTGAGGCTGGTTCATAAAGTATATTCGAGGCACAGATAGACAGATTTTTAATCAGTAATGAAATTAAAGGTTATGGGGAAAAGATAGGAATTTGGAGTTGGGGCTTAACAGATTAACAATTATATCATTGAATGATGGAGCAGATTTGATGGGCTGAATGACCAACTTCTGCTCCTATGTCTTATGGTCTTATGCAAGAGGAACCCTTTCTGAACATGGACCTAGATTCAGAATCCTGAAAGTCTCCATTGGCAAATGGACTCTGTAATGGTTCTTGCAAAAGGCTCACCTCTAGCTTCTTGAGGATAACTAAATTCCAGGCTTTCTAGTGCACATATCTCAAAAATTGAACACAAATAATGAATCCTTAATCTCACTCTGAGGCAGGAGCGAGCTATCTTAGTGCTGCATTTTACCCCTACTGATGACTGGGACAGGTAGCATTATGGGGAAGTTAACTGGAACTGTCATGCTAGATTCATGATAGTAAGGTGGGATATACATTGAATGAAAGTGAGAATAACATAGGCAGTAGAGAAGGTAAATTTTTTTTTGTCAATTTAACCCATCAGCATGTAGAAAGAGAAAAAGGAACAATAGGAATAAAAGCAACAAAAAGGGTAGACAGAGGAATTGTAATGAGAGGTCACTGGACTGCTTATTCAGAAACCCAGGTAATGTTCTGGGTACCTGGGTTCAAATCCTGAATTCAATAAAAATCTGAAATTAAGAATCTAATGATAACCATGAAACTATTGTTGATTGTCAGAAAAAATCATCTCGTTCACTAATGTCCTTTAAGGAAGGAAATTGTAATCCTTGTCTGGTCTGGTCTACATGGGACTCCAGATGTACAGCAATGTGGTTGACTCTTAACTGGAGAGAGAATGGAGCAGAAAGGCCGCCTACATGTGGAACTATAGGAGATGGGTGAGGTACTAGAGTATATCGCACCAGTATTTAGTGTGGCGAAGGATATGGAAGCTAGAGAAATAAACAGTGATATCTTGAAAAGTGTCCATGTTTCAGAGGAGGTGGTGCTGGATGTCTTGAAGCGCATAAAGGTGGATAAATTCCCAGGACCTAATCAGGTGTATCCCAGAACTTTGTGGGAAGCTAGAGAAGTTACTGCTGTGATATCTATATCATCGATAGCCACGAGTGAGGTGTCCAAAGACTGGTCCATGGCTAATGTGGTACCATAATTTAAGAAAAATGGTAAAGGAGGAACCAGGGCTATAGACCAGTGAGACTGATGTCACTGGTGGGTTAGTTGTTGGAGGGTTTCTAAGGGATATGATCTACATGTATTTGGAAAGGCAAGGACTGATTAGTGATAGTCAGCATGGCTTTGTGTGTGGGAAATGATGTTTCACTAACTTAATTGAGTTTTCCGAAGAAGTAGCAGATTGAAAACAGAGGGGTGGATGTTGTCTTTAGGGACTTCAGCAAGACACTGAACAAGGTTTTGCATGGGAGACTGGTTAATAAGGTTAAATCACATGGAATCCAAGGACTCCTATCCATTTGGATGCAAAATTGGCTTGAAGGTAAGAAACAGAGGGTGGTGGTGGAGGGTTGTTTTTCGGATTGGAGGCCTGTGACTGTTTGTGTAACCAAGGATTGGTGCTGGATCCACTGCTTTTTGTCATTTGTATAAATGGTTTGGATGTGAATAAAGGAGGAACGGTTAATAAGTTTGCAGATGACACCGAAATGGTGATGTAGTGGACAGTGATGGACGTTATCTCAGAGTACAACGGGACCTTGATCAGATGGGCTGAGGAGTGGCAGATGGAGTTTGATTTAGATAAATGTGAAGTGTTGCAAGATGGTAAGTTAAATTATGGCAGGACTTGTACTATAATGATAAGGTCATGGGAGTGTTGCTGAACAAAGAGACCTTCGGGTGCAGGTTCATAGTTCCATGAAGGTGGAATCACGGGTAGACAGGGTAGTGAAGAAAGCATTTGGTACACTTGTTTTTGTTGATCAGTGCATTGAGTATAGGAGTTGGGATGCCATGTTGTGGCTGTACAAGACATTGTTTAGGCCACTTTTGGAATACTGCGTGCAATTATGGTCTCTGCTATAGAAAAGTTATTAAATCTGAAAGGGTGCAGAAAAGATTTACAAGGATGTTGGAGGGTTTGAGCTATAGGAACAGCTGAATAGGCTTGGGGCTATTTTCCCTGGTGTGTCAGAGGCTGAGGGGTGACCTGATGGAGGTTTATAAAATCATGGGGGGTATATATAGAGTGATTGTCAAGGTTTTTTCCCCAGGGTAGGAGAGTCCAAAACTAGAGGGCATAGATTTAAGGTGAGAGGGGAAAGATTTAAAAGGGATCTAAGGGGCAGCGTTTTCATGCAGAGGGTGGTGCATGCATGGAATGAGCTGCCAGAGGAAGTGGTGGAGGTTGATACATTTGCAACATTTAAAAGGCATCTGGATGCGTATATGAATTGGAAGGGCTTAGAGGATATAGATCAAATGCTGGTAAAAGGGACTAGATTAATTTATGATACCTGGTTGAACAAGTTAGACTGGAGGGTCTGTTTCCATGCTGTACAACTCTGAGACTCTATGCACAGAATTTGAGACAAAACAATATGGAATCTAGGCTGATTGATTAAAATAGAACATTGTTAAAATAGATTGATTTATTGTTGTCACATGTACCAGAACGCAATGAAAAGTGTTGTTTTGTGTGCTATACAGACAGATCGTACCGTGCAAAGTTCATTAGGGTAGCAGAACGGAGTGCAGAATACAGTGTTACATTTGCAGAGAAGGTACAGAGAGCGAGAGAGATTGCAAATAACATTTGAGAGCTCCATTCAAACATCTGATAACAGCAGAGAAGAAGCTGTTCTTGAACCTATTCATACGTGTAATAGGACTATTATATCTTCTGGAATAGAACATAACAATAGTGGAAAGGGTCTTTGGTTACATTGGTCGCTTTCCTCGAGTCAGTGGATGGAAGGCTGGTTTACGTGATGGCCTGGCCTGTGTTCACGACTCTGTAATTTCCTGTGGTCTTGGGAAGAGCAGTTGCCATACCAACCTATGATGCATCCAGATTGGATGCTTTCAGTGATTGCATGTATAAAAATTGCTAAGAGTCCTTGTGGACGTACCAAATTTCCTTAGCCTCCTGAGGAAATAGAGATGTTTTTGTGACCTCTGCTTGGCTGGGTTGATCTGAGTTGATTTTATGGATTTTAACAGTTAATTGGCTGAGAGCAGAGTTCAGTTTAACTTGGGGCAGATTCTACCTCTGACAACTGACCAAATAGATGACCAGTAGCCCCCTAGCTCTGCTTCGTTTTTCTTACGTTACTAATTTGTCAACAGACAAGAAAGGGAGTGCACAAAATGCTGCAGCTCTGTTGATAATTAGGGAAATTAAATTAGATTGTCTTGAAAATAAAAATATTTTGGTGCTTGCAAGGGTGATTTAAAAAGATGAAAGTAACTTTCTCGTACACATTTATTAATGATGAGCTACAGGTACTCCTTGTAGTTCAGGCTTGTGGAGGGGTTTAATGTGGCCCTTAAGCCATTGTTAAAAATACGGCCTGGTGTAGCTGGAAGATTTCACAGGAGCTGCACCTCCAATCAGCGGCCATTTCTCTCCCACATTTGCTGCTGGGAAGCTCACCAGCAGTGAATGTTGAAGGGAATCAGTCAGTGGTTGCGGTAGCAATGTGACATGAGTGGTGTAACTCAGCCTGAGTCCTGGAGCTGGACCAGTTCAGTTTCTGGTTAATGCTACCCTCCAAGGCGTTCATAGTGGCAGATTTATCAGACCAGTAGCCACTGCTGGGGTTTCAGGCAATCTACCACATGGAGACTTGGCTCACTGGAATAGGAAATCAAGAAAATGGAATTCAATTTTTGTATCATGTTCAGCCCTCTTTCAGTCAATATGTTGCTGCTCCCACAAAGGATCATTCTTTTACCAGATTTTAGTTCACGTATGGAGTAGATTGCTACTGAAAAATTGGGAAGCATTTGGAAAGCAATGACTACAACAAAATTAGATTCAGTTTAAGCCGAGTAAAGGAAAATACTAATCGAGGGTAAGTACTTTATTGAAAGATGCACATAGAGCAAGTTCATAAGAACAGATTGGGAACTTAATAATTCAACAAGGGGAAAGGTATAAATCCACTATTTTTCAATAAGTAAAAAAAGGGAGTGTACTGAAAGCTGCGGTTCCGTTGATAATTAAGAAATTTAAATTTCCTAATGTCAAAGATGAATTTGAGAAAAGAATACTTTGCTTACAGGGATGATTTTAAAAAGATGAAAAAGGCCAGAGGCATAAAGTAATTTTCTCTGGGGCATATTTATTATTAACCTGCAGAACACCTTGTAGATGATACCCATTGATGCTACTGCATTTCAGTGATCTTATTGAATGGTGGAACTAACTGGCTCAGAGGCTCAAATGACCTACTCCTGCTCGTAAATTCTATGTTCCTAATAGATTTAGAATGCAAATAAGGGTAAGATAGAATAAGTGGTCATGTTTTAACTTGCCAGATAAAAGGCAAAGCTGTTATGAACTTGAGAAATTATAACATTTTTTTAGTAAGCTAAGAAGATTCTGATAAAGTTAACAGTAGGAGACATTAAATGGGCAGAGGAATTGTAATGAGAGATCACAAATTCAGCAAAATCAGAGAAGGAATTGAAGGGAATGCTAGCATATTGTGACCAGAGACACTTTGAAAATTCATATTGGATATTACTCTTTATATCTATTGCATCTAATGTGTTATAGAACCTTGGCTGTCTTCCACAAGGAGTGAAATGTGAATGCATGGAACATAGTGTGCCAAAAAATTTAACCTAATAATTTTGGCAAGAGAAGGGAACCAAGAATGCTTTTTTTAAAAATTCAGTCACGATGCTAAGATGATTGGAAGCTTGCAGTGCACTAACTGTTGAATGTAAGGATTGTAACTTGAGCATTGCAGTTTCAGATTTGTCCATCTATGTAGTTTTTCTAAAAAACCAAAACACCAACATTCATGATTGTCATGCAAATTAGTTGTGTAACTGTATCAAGCTCATGACTGCAGCAATGCTGTAATGTTTTGGAGATTTTTCTTCTGTTCACACGATGAAACAATGCATTTCTTGTTTAAAAACAAAAACAAATGACTACTTTGTGAGTTATGATTTTCTGTTTTGCCTCCTTTAACAAAAACTATTCACGAAATTTGGAGCTGGTGATTTATTTTGCTCAATTAAGTTTCTGCATAAAACCCTATACAAATGGGTTTTTTTTAAGGAACCTTTGCTTTGCATTGGATGAGGCAATTGAAATGCATTATGTTTAGCTGCAACTCTCGATTTGCTGGGTGCAGCACTCTTTAAATGACACATGTTTAATTCACATAGCATATTCTTATCTGGTGCAAATGTATTATTGTATTTTTGGTTCATTTTATAAATTCTAATTTGGATTAATTTTGGAGTTTAAATTTGGTATCAGTTCCTTTATTAAAAAAAAAAATTCTCTGATCACATTTTATCTGCCTTCTGTTCTTTTGCAGGTATTCAGGACCCAACACTGGGAATATGCACATTATTGCAGATTTATATGCAGAAGTGATTGGTGTTCTTGCACAGTCAAAGTAAGGAGATTAATCATTTTGTCAATGTGTAATTTCTTCTGCAATTTTCCAGGTACTAATCTCAAATTTTGCCCAGGACAACTCCCTGACCAGAATCACAGAATTGTTACAGAACAGAAAGAGGTTATTCAGCATATTGCTTCTGTGCTGGATTTCTGCAAGCTTAGCACAGCTTGTCTCATTTTCCTTCAGTTTCCCTGTCACTCTGCAGCTTTTTTTCTATTCCATTCCTTATTGAAAGGAACAAATTAACCTGCTTTCAGATCCTAACCAGTTGTTGTGCAAAACCATTTTTCCTCATGACTCCTGTAGTTTTTTTTCCACATGACTGCTGTAGTTTTTTCCCCCACTATTCACCTTAAATTGGTGCCCTGTAGTTCCTGGTGTTTCCACTAGTGGGAACGTTTCTCCCCATTTGTATTCAAGCTGTAAAGATTTTTGACAACTCTTATCAACTCTCCCCTCAACATTCTTTCCTCTAAGTAGAATATGCTAAGATTCTCCAATCTGTGCAGGTAACTGAAATTCCTTATCCCCAGACTCGCTCTCGTGGATCTTTCCTGCATCCTATCTAATGTACTGACATGCTTCCTAAAGTGTGGGCCCCAAAATTGGACAGGGTACTCCTGTTGAAGTAGAGTCAGTATTTTGTAAAGGTTCATTATAATCTGTTTGCTTTTGTATTCTATGCTGTGTAAAACCTAAGATCCTATATGCTTTACTAGCCAATTTCTCACAGTTTGACCCAACAATAGTAAAGGAGAAGGTATGTATTTCAAAGTCAGGATGGTGTGTATCTTGGAAGGAAACTTGAACTTCCAATCCGTTTGGTGTCCTTTTCCTCTTAGATAGAGTTTGCACCTTTGAAAGGGATGATTGAAGGAGGCTTGGCAAGTTGCTGCTGTGTATTTTGTATATGGTGCACACTGCTGTCACTCCATCATTGAGGAAATATAAGGTAGTGGATGGGTGCTGAATCAAACAGCTGCCTTTGTTCTGGAAGTTGCTGAGCTTCTTGCTTGTTGTTGGAGTCATACACTTCCAGGGAAATTGATGCAGCTGGTGGACAGATTTTGGGGAGTTAGGAGTCGAATTCCTCACTGCTCTTGTAATTGAAACAGTGGTTATTTAGTTTGTGCAGTTACATTTCTTACCAATAGTAATCCCCAGGCAGTTGATGGTAACACAAGATATTTTAATTTGCTATCTTTGTTCCAACAAATCTGGAATACTGTCTGTATTATAATGGTAGTGTAGTGGTAATATAATTGAGCTAATAATCCAGAGGGCCAGGCTAATATTGTGGTGAAATAGAGTCGAATCCCACCATGGCAGCTAGTAAAATTTGATTCAATAAAAGTCTGGAATAAAAGGCCAGATGCTTATATATTTCATTCCTGTCTTTTAATGTTTGAGTGTGCTTTCACTGCTGTATGCGCACACTATCTGTGGGTTTTATCTGAGGTAGTTTTGGATTGCTGTTGACATTGTTTTATGTGTTCTTTATTCATCCATGAAGTTACTAAGGAGTGTTTTTGGAAACAAATCAAAGCAGAAGTGTTTGAGAAAACTTCTATTTTCAATATGACTAAAATAAATTGCAAGGTGGTTTTATTTGAGTCTCCTGAGCATAATTTCTATTTTCTATATTTGCGTTTGTTGAGTAAGAAGTAATCAATTTCCACTGGGCAGACCTTTATATTTTCAATTCTAATTATTTGCAATGCATAAATTTATTCATTTTTAGATTTCAGGCAGTAAGAAAGAAGTTTATGACTGAACTGAAGGAACTACGTCAGAAAGAGCAGAGCCCTCATGTTGTGCAAAGTATTATCAGTTTAATTATGGGAATGAAGTTCTTCCGGGTCAAAATGTATCCTGTGGAAGATTTTGAAGCTTCATTTCAGTTTATGCAGGTAATGTGGACATTTTTATTTTAGCAGTTACTCATTGAAGCATAAATGTGTAATTGACTTTAAAATTTGCCATCTCCTCATGCCTCAAACTTCAAGAATATCTGCATGTTTTCAAGCTACCCATGATTCAAATGAAGAAAACTAGTGAGAGTACACAACATGTTGCTACAACATGGTGTAATATATACATCCTTGGAGAATTGGGAAATAACTGGGTGATTCTTGCTATTCTTTGTATTTATAGACATAAAGTACATAAAGGTGGACGTGTCCATCAGTGAGGGCAGGAAAGGTGATAGATCATTGACGCTTGGTTAGCACTTGTTTATATTACTATATCTAACTTAAGAATATCACTATAGACCAAGAGTAGTTCATTTGCCCTCCTTTTGCCAGGAAACATTGTCTAATGCTGGAGGATCAAAATCAGTTGAAAATGAAAGGGAGCTAAAGAAAAGGAAAATGTAGCCAATATAGAATCATGGAATCCCTTCAGTGTGGAAGCAGGTTATTCAGCCCTTTGAGACTACACCAACCAGCCGAACAGCATGAACTCAGACCTATTATCCCACCCCACCCTATCCCTGTAGCCCTGCATTTCCCACGGCTAATCCACCTAACATACGCATCCTTGGACACGTGCAATTTAACATGGCCAATCCACCTAACCTGCACATCTTTGGTCTGTGGGAGAAAACCAGAGCACCGGGAGGAAACCCTTTCAGACATGGGGAGAATGTACAAACTCCACACAGACAGTTGCTGAGGGTGGAATCAAACCTGGGTCCCTGACACTGAGGCAGCAACACTAACCACTGAGCCACTGTGCCAATATGCTGAAAGAAAATGTTTGGGAATGAAAATATGCCATTGAAGAGAACAAAAAGAAACAAAAATATAAAAAGGAAGAGAGAGGTTAATTTTGCATTTCTTTTATATTGTAGAACAAATTTTAAGAACAACTTGAACATTATTTACTTAATTAATGGTATATATTCTATTGTGCCCAAAATAGTGGATCATCACATCATCCATCTCCAACCGTGTAGGTTGGATAATGTTTGATTAATTTGGATAATTGAAATTGTAGATTAATTTTGGCTACAGCTGGTGTGCTTTACAGATTTGAGAACCATGTAACGATGGTCATGTTGTTAAATGTGTTTATTTAATCAAAGAAAAGCTAAGATAAAATTTGAGAAATTATTATTTTACTTATTAAAATGGCTAAGTGGGTAGTGATCTTGTTTGGCATCCTTCCACCTACAAGACATGGCGGGAATGCAGTATTAGCACTTTAAGTCTGTTGAGTTCAGTTCTGCACTGCTCTTGGAGGCTGCACAAGCCAATTTTGAAAGGCAAAGACTATCACATATAAAATTGTATCTTGCTAGTGGTGCAGGATGCTCTCTGCTGGCACTTGTCAAAAGGATTGGCATCTGTTTTGGAGCTTCTGCAGCTACATGTCATGGTGATAAACACTTGCTCACAGCCCTTGTCACCATTTACATTAATCATCAGATAGCATTTTCCCTTTGTCATGTTTGATGCTGAGGCTTTCATGTCACTCTTTACAGCAGCCTGGAGGTATGGATGCCTTACTGGTCTCCTAGTGCAGACTTCCTGCCTATGTCGCATATCCGTGTGTATATGGCAATCTTCTATCCCAAGCCTCTGCCAGCCAACAAAGCTGTCTTTGCTTGATTAATTCTGGGATACTAGTCATCTTTTCTTTGGAAATGACTGCCGTATTGGTGACATTGTTCCACATGATGCCAAAGATTCATCCCAGATATTAAAGGTGGAGTTTATTGAGCCTCTGTTGGCAGGTTTACATCTTTATTGCCTGAGCATATGTTGAGGATACTCAATTTGTAAATAAACAACTTGTTCTGTGAAGTTCAACTGTTTTGTCCACGTTTGGACCAAGCCTGTATTGAAGCCAGGAGGTGGATGGCTTTGGTGGAGCCAAACTGAGTATCAGTGAGGTGGTTATTGCTGTGTAAGTGCTGCACTATGGCATTGATAACACTCATGATGATGATAATGATCATTTTAACGATCCCTTGTGTACTAATGCAGAATTAATTGAATTCAAATTTGTCCTGTCTTTGTGGACAAAACATAAATGGGCAATATTCCACATTGGATGGTAGATTCCTGTTTTGTAACAGTACTGGAACAGCTTGGCTTGATAATGTGTTCAGTGCCTTTAGCCATTTCATGATACCATGTGCAGTGAAAGGAATTGACTGTGTACTGGCATCTGTGCTGTCGAGGACCTCGGGGAGATCCTGAGTCATCACATGGGACTTCTGGTTCAAAACTCTTATGAAAGTTAGTCTTCCTTTAGTTTTTGATTTTTGTTAATGGATTCAGAAATATTCAACAAGATATTATCTTTTCTAGGAATGTGCGCAATATTTCCATGAAGTGAAAGATAAAGACATAAAACATGCACTTGCTGGACTCTTTGTGGAAATACTGATTCCTGTGGCTGCTGTAAGTATTTTCTTTTCTAAAGCAAAGTAAGACAAACGCATAAACAAATGTAATTGCTCTGCACCACTTTTCCCAAAGTTATTCTGTGGCTACATTCCTCTTCTGACTTGTAAGAAAGAGCTTTCATAATTTTTGAGACAAATGTGTGAAAGGGTGAAAATAGTGACATGGGAATTGATATATAAATTATTGACTTCAAACTCTGTTTGTTTAACCGGTTGTAGTTTCCTGGTTCACGTACTCGTGACCTCAACGTAACTAACTAGTGCAAACCCCATTTTCAATTCTATCAAACATAATTTGTTTCTGTAGTTGTCATAATTGGCAATTAGTGATTAGTATGTAATAATTTAATAGGTAGTATTTTAATCCTTTAAAGAGAGTGGTTATATCATTCTATTGTCAAAGTGTAATAAATGAATAAGAAATAAATAATTAATGAGATACTGACTTGTCTGTAATGTATTTAAAGGACTCGTTTATTGTAACTAGATGTAAAGAGTGGACATGTTTAGACACTAAGCACACAAGTAAATTTTGGAAAATATTTTTGAGAGCACTAGCTGACGTTAGTGGACAGCAAGAAATCTGTCATTCTGCAAAGTTCAGAAGCAGAATTAACAACCCATCATAAAATAATTATTGTAGCTTGTCAGTAAAGAATCAGGGCCACTTAGTAAAAATAACAGAAATCTTCACTTATGAAATAAAATGCACTTAAACTGGACAGGGAATAATAATTTAGTGCAGTAACTGTACATGCCCTGAATATTGCTGTTTTGTTATCATCAGAAAATAACAGATCTTAAAATTCTCTTTTTTTATAAAAGTTGATTTAAATAACTATTTTTGTTTGTAAAACATTGGCTTTTACAATTAGAAGAAGTGTGGCATCTTTATCAGCAAGTAAATACAAGGTTTGGGTTATTTCCTAAGACTGACTTGCCAATTATTATTTTGTCACCACCTCTAGTTTGGGCTCCCATTAGAACCAGTTGTCTCTTTATCCAGGGATACATACAGTGTGAAAGGCTTAAATGCCTCCACAACAAGTGCTACGAAGTTTCAAGTACAAGATCCAGCAGCACCTTTTATGAGAAACTGGGGATCACTATTCAACTCAGCTTTCCCAACGTTGTTACATCCTGAGAACTGCACTTTCAAATAGCTGCCGTCACAGGCAGAATACAAAACATCATGAATTATTTTAATCCCACAACTTTCCACATTCTCTAAGTATATGCAGATGCGATATCAACAAAGCTGATAGATATGAAAGCCAGCAGTGATGGGATGAATCTGCTTAAAATGCTGGTAAAGTTGCATCACATGCCTCTTGGTATCAGTTACTGAGATGCCAGGAATCCCTGGGACTGTACAGTAGGAGGTTGTGATGTGGAGGTTGTACGCACATTCAGGTGTTGAAAAGGATCTTCAATGTAACATAAGAAAAAGAAGGCAGCTCATCACTTTCTCAAGGGCAGTTAGGATGGGCAATAAATGCTGGCCTTGTTAGTGAGAACTGCATCCCAATGAAGAAAAATTTCTCAGAGATAGTAAGAACTGCAGATGCTAGAGTCAGGGATAACACAGTGTGGAGCTGGAGGAACACAGCAGGCCAG
>NC_063332.1:78347673-78366408 GCF_021869965.1 Rhincodon typus
GAAACGTCAACTTTCCTGCTCCTCTGCTGCTGCCTGGCCTGCTGTGTTCCTCCAGCTCCACACTGTGTTATCAAAGAATAATTTCTGTTTTCATTGAACCATGTATTCAGAGACTGTACTAATCTTACTAAACTTGGTTGCCTAGGCTGTTAAGAATGAAGTGAATGTGCCATGTCTGAAGAACTTTGTAGAGATGCTCTATCAGACCACCTTTGACCTTTCATCAAGAAAGAAACATTCTTTGGTAAGTGTAAAATAATTAGGCTTGTGATGAATGTGATCTTCCATTTCTGCATTGCTCCATTGCCATAACTTTCTTATTTCAAAGTATATCTTGTAATTTTGTATTATAAACAAAATGTAGCAGCTCAAATAGAGGTGCCTCAGCACAGGCTAAATCCTGATCTCTCACTCAGTGGAACTAACCGATGGCTAAATTTGACAAACATTCAATAAAATTACTTTGCCCTTAGTTTATTTAATTTTAAAATGCAAACTATTTGCTCTGATTTAAAGATTTAAAAGGGACCTAAGGGCAACGTTTTCACACACAGGGTGGTATGTGTATGGAATGAGCCACCAGAGGAAGTGATGGAAGCTAGTACAATTTCAACGTTTAAAAGGCATCTAGATACTTGCGTGCATAGGAACGGTTTAGTGGGATATGAGCCAAGTGCTGGCAAATGGGACTAGATTAATTTAGGTTATCTGGTCAGCGTGGACGAGTTGGACTGAAGGGTCTGTTTCTATGCTGTACATCTCTATGACTCTAAGACTGTAAGAGGTAGAAGTGGGAGAGTAACCAATTGAAATTACAATTGTGAAGGCAGAGGTACTCATCCAACACTGAGGTTGCGGCTAACAAGCCTGCAGGTCCAGATGAACTTCATATAAGGTCTTAAAAGGAGTAACCAGTGCAATTGTTAATGTGTTGGTTTTAATTTTCCAAAACTCATTACATACGGGGGCAGGTTCCTTTACATTGGAAAATAATGTCACTCATTTATTCAGAAGAGAGGGAGGCAGAAAGCAGAAAATGACAGTACAGTTACCTTAACATCTGTTATAAGGAAAATGTTAGATTCTATTATAAGAGATATTATTACAGGGCATTTGGATAAGTTCAAGGCAACACGGCAGAGCCAACATGGTTTTGTCAAAGGGAAATCATATTTAACTAATTTATTAGAGTTCTTTTGAAGAAGTAAGTGTGCTGTAGATAAAGGGAAACCATGGATGTGTTGTATTTAAATTTCCAGAAGGCATTTGATAAGGAGCCACCTTCAAGATTATTGTGGAAAATGAAAGCTCATGATTGTAGAGGGTGACATATTGGTATGCGTAGAAGATTGGCTGACTAACAGGAAGCAGAGATTTGGAATAAGTGGGTTCTTTTCAGGCTGGCAAGATGTAATGTGTGGTGTGCCACAGGGGACAGGACCTCAATTCTTTGCAATTTATATGAATATTCATATGAATGATTTGGATGTAGGTATTTAAGGTATGGTAGCTAAATTTGCTGATGACACAAAAATAAGTAGGAAAGTGAGTTGTGAGGGGGACATGAGCCCTATGAGGGCTTTTGATAGGTTAAGTGAGTGGGCAAAGATCTGGCAAATGGAGTACAATTGAAACAGTGTCAAATTGTCCATTTTGGCAGCAAGAATTTTTTTAAAAAAGGCACTATCTAAAAGCTGAAAGCTGCACAGCTCTGAGGTGGAGATAGAGAGAGAGAGATTCGGGTGTCATAGTGCATGAATTGCAGAAGGTTAGTATGCACGTACTGTAAGGAATCAGGAAAACTAATAGAATGTTAAGGTTTATTGTGAGGGGAATTGAATGCAAGAATAGGGAAGTTATGCTTTAGTTATATAGGGCATTGGTGAGACCACATCTGGATTTCTCTGTTTATGCATTGAAAGCAGTTAAGAGAAGGTTTACTAGACCAATATTGGAAGAATAGATTGTTTTATGAGGAAAGGCTAGAAGTGAAGAAAGTTGTTTTTTTTTTCCCCTGAGGGTTGTGTGACTTTGGAACTCCATGCCTCAATGCAGTGGAATTGGGCTCTTTTAATACTTTTAAGACCGAGGCAGACTGATTCATTAGGCAAGACAATCGAAGGTTATTGTGGGTAGATGTGAATGTGCAATTCTGAACATAAGCAGATCAGCCGAGAGGCTGCGACAAACTTAGAAATTGCTGGAAAAGCTCAGCAGGTCTGACAGCATCTGTGGAGAGAAATCAGAGGTAATGTTTTGGATTAAGTGATCCTTCCTCAGAACTCTCTGAGAAGCTGAGTTGCCTACTCCTGCTCCTTGTTTTTATGACATTAAAAAATGGCAGAGCAGGTTCATGGGGTCAGTTGGGTCTACTGAAAAGGACCTGAGGGGTAACGTTATCATGCAGAAAGTGATGCGTGTAAGGAACGAGCTGCCAGAGGAAGCAGTGGAGGTGGGTACAGTTACAACATTCAACAGGCATCTGGATGGGTATGTGAATAAGAAGGGTTTACAGGGATATAGGCCAAGCGCTGGCAAATGGGACGAGGTCAGATTGGGATGTCTGATTGATGCAGATGAGTTGGATCGAAGGTTCTGTTTCTGTGCTATATGACTATGACTTTACTTCTGCTCCTGTTATATATGTTCTTGTTTCACTTTGCAAGTTCCCCACTATTGGCTGCATGGCTAATTTTTGTATAATTTGTAAATTTCTTAATTATGTCTCTTGTTTAAGACTAACGCATTGATACATGACACAAAAGCAAGGAACTTAATACTGACTCTGAGAATTCTTGTTGGAAAATACTTTCCAGTCACAGACAAACCATCGACTTGTTACCATCTCCTTCCTGTCACTAACCTGATATTTTAATCCAACTTGCCATTAACCCTTGAATCCCGTGACCTTTGCTTTTCATGCTAATCTGCCTCGTAGCATCTTGTCCAAAGGCTAGCTGAAATTCTCATGTACTGCAACAAACACACTACCCTCAATCAAGTTAGTTGGGCACCAGATTTCTTTAGCAGGCCATTGTATGTAATGTTGATTGATCCATGTCCTATGTGACAATTTATCCCGCGTCTCAATTTTTTCCAATAATTGTTGTAGAGTCGTAGAGATGTGCAGCATGGAAGCAGACCCTTCGTCCAACTTGTTCATGCTGATCAGATATCCTAAATTAATCCAGTCCCATTTGCCAGCATTTGGCCAATATCCCTGTAAACCCTTCCTATTCATATACCCATCTAGATGCCGTTTAAATGTTGTAATTGTACCAGCCTCCACCACTTCCTCTGGCAGTTCACTCCATACACACACCACCGTCTGTGTGGAAAAAGTTGCCCCTTAGGTCCCTTTTAAATCATTCCCCTCTCACCTTAAACCTATGCCCTCTGGTTTTGGACTCCTCTGCCTCAAGTAAAAGACTTTGGCTATTCACCCTTTCCATGCCCCTCATGGTTTGATAAACCTCTATAAGGTCACCTCTCAGTCTCCGATGCTCCAGGGAAAACAGCCCCAGCTTATTCAGCCTCTCCCTATATCTCAATCTTGTAAATCTTTTCTGAACCCTTTCAAGTTTCACAACTTTCCTGTAGCAGAGAGACCAGAATTGAATGCAATATTCCAAGGGTAGCTGAACTAATGTCCTGTATGGCCACAACATGACCTCCCAACTCCTATACTCAATAGACTGACCAATAAAGGCAAGCACACCAAATGCCACTTTCACTATCCTGCCTACTTGTGACTCCACTTCCAAGGAACTATGAACCTGCACTAACCCAGACTTGGATCATGCTCTGTGGATCAAAGATGCTAAAATTCTTAACACTTCCTCTATCATTATGTTTGTCCCCAATCAATATTTTTCACAATTCCATATCTTGAATGTTGAAGACAGGCTAAGTGGCCATTAAGAAACACTCCATGTTTTTGCCTCCACGCAGTTTCCTGCCTTAATTTCTTAATAAGCACTACTCATTCCTCAGTTATTTTCTTACTCTTGATGTATTTTTACAACATTTTTGGGTTATCCTTGATATTGCTTGCATGTATTTTTCCTACAGTCTCGACATTTCAAATTTCCTTTTAGCACTCCCCAGGCCTTTCGATCTAATATAACTTGCTTTTGCTTTGTCTTATCCTGTTTTGCATGCTCTTGGACATCTAGGGTTCCCAAATTGGGGAGTCCCATTTTCTTTGTAGAAACACGTCTGTTCTGAATTCTCATTGTTTCCTCCTGGAATACCTTCAACCTACATGCCCCAACAGGTGTTTGGAGGTCAGTTGTTCCTGCTCCAAGTAATGGCAGCTCTCGTGTCTTTGATCTAACCATCATGACTGCTTCACTAATGTCCTGCCCTCCAACCTAAGCTGTGTCATGGGGATATTTGCTGATGGTCAGTGTTCAGTAAAATTCACAGTTCCACAAGTACAGATGCTATCCATGTTCACATGCAGGAAAACTTGGACAATTTTCATAGATTCATAGCCTCTTTCAGCACTGTAGGGATTCAATTAGGCCTATTGATTTCCGCACTGACGCTCCAAAGAGCATCCCAGCCAGACTCACCCACCTTCCTTATCCGTGTAACCCCATGTTTCCCGTAATCCACCTAGCCTAAACATCCCTGGACACTACTGACAATTTAGCATGGCAAACCCACCTAACCGGCGCATCTTTGGACTGTGGGAGGGAATCAGAACACCCAGTAGAATCCCACACAGACACAGGGAGAGCACATAAGCTCCCCACAGACAGTCACCCAAAGCTGGAATTGAATCCAGGTCCCTGTAAGACAGCAGCACAAACCACTGAGCCTTGTTCAGGTTTGGGTTGATAAATGGCAAGTACCATGTAAGCGGCACAAGTGAGAAGCAATGATCATCTCCGAGAGGAGCTAAGCATTTCATCCTGACGGGTAGTGACACTATCGTCACTTAACCCCTCACCATCAGCAAACTGAGATTAGTCAGAAACTTAACTGATCTAGCCAAATGAATATTCATTGAAATGAGCAAGTATATTTTGGTTAAATCAACTTTTAAACTCAGGTTTTATCTATTTAAAATTTCGATTAAAGGCATTTGTTTAAACAAATTCTACCTCTTACTAGTGCACCCAATGCAATAAAATAATACAGCACAGAATGAGGTCATTTAACCTTCAGCACCTGTGAGAACTCTTAGCAGAGTAACTCTCCTCTTTGCTTAAAGCCCTGTAAATAATTCCTCTTAATGCACTCCCCCAATTCCTTTTGCCACCCCATCATCCGAATTATAAAGCCAATCTCTTGTTGGAGCAGTAGTTCCTCAACTGGTCACTTGGTGGGAGGGATACCTGATGCCACCCTCTACTGCTAGCAAATTTGAGGTGTGTGGGGGTGGTTGTGCAAGCAGTTTGAAGATGCCTGCTAGATTTATTGAGTCCCCAAACATTCAAACAAGTCAGCTAAATTCAACGCTACAAGGTCCTGTTCTTTCTTCTTTATAGCTATAGGTCAGTAAGGTTGTTTGGGATGCCGGGCACACTCTCTTGCTAGACCTAGCACTGGGGTATAGACACAGAAACAAATTCAAGGTCCTTCTTGGCATGAACAGCTTAATACACTATTAATAGCTCACTACTTTAAACTAAGACATGGACACTGGTCTGAAGCAACGTCCTAGACTCCACTTTGACCACCACCATCCTCAGGCAACTCCAGTAAGTCATGGCCTCTGCATTTATCCAGATTACTTGAATCATTGATTGATAATATATGTGCATTTCTTCTCAGAGTTGCTTTCATTAAACCTTTGCACTTACATACAAAAATACAAAATAGGAGCAGAGGTAGACATTCAGTCCCTCGAACCTGGTCCACCATTCACTAAGATCAGGGCTGATTTACTTGTGTTTCAAAATCCACTATCTATCTCTAATAATCGTTGGTTCGTTTGCCTAATAATAATATGTAGAACATAGAACATAGAACAGTACAGCATAGTACAGGCCCTTCGGCCCACGATGTTGTGCCGAACTTTTACCCTAATCCTAAGGTCTATCTAACCTCCACCCCCTACCTTATACTATCATCCATATGCCTATTTAATAGCCACTTACAGGCCCCTAATGAGGCCGACTCCACTACCCTCTCCGGCAATACATTCCACGCCCCGACCACACTCTTGAGTAAAGAACCTACCTCTGATGTCTCCCCTATATTTACCTCCACTCACTTTAAAACTATGCCCCCTCATAATAGCTACCTTCACCCTAGGAAAAAGTCTCTGGCTGTCTACTCTATCTATACCTCTGATCATTTTATACACATCTATCAAGTCACCTCTCATCCTTCGTCGTTCTGAAGAGAAAAGCCCTAGCTCTCTCAACCTTTCCTTGTAAGACTTTCCCTCCATTCCAGGCAAGATCTTGGTAAATCTCCTCTGCACCTTTTCCAACACTTCCACATCTTTCCTGTAATGAGGTGACCAGAACTGGACACAATACTCCAGATGTGGCCGAACCAGGCTTTTGTATAGCTGGAGCATAACTTCACGGCTGTTGAACTCAATCCCTCTATTAATGAAAGCTGACACACCATACGCCTTCTTAACAACTCTATCCATCTGGGTGGCAGCTTTCAGGGAACTGTGGACTTGAACCCAAGATCCCTCTGCTCCTCCACAATGCCAAGAATCTTTCCATTAACCCTGTATTTTGCTTTCAAATTTGTCCTTCCAAAATGAATCACCTCACACTTTTCAGGGTTAAACTCCATCTGCCACTTCTCAGCCCAGCTCTGCATTCTATCAATGTCCCTTTGTAACCTCGAACAGCCCTCCGCACTGTCCACAACTTGACCCACCTTCGTATCGTCCGCGAACTTACTAACCCATCCTTCCACTCCTATATCCAAATCATTTACAAAAATCACAAATAGAAGAGGACCCAGAATTGATCCTTGTGGTACTCATAACTGAGCACCATGTTGAATATTTTCCGTCCAGCACCACCCTTTGTCTTCCAAGTGTTAGCCAATTCTGAATCCAATCTGCCACATTTCCCCCAATCCCATGCCTCCTTACTTTCTGCATGAGCCTACCATGGGGAGCCTTATCAAACGCCTTACTTAAATCCACGTATACCACATCCATTGCTCAATCTTCATCCACGTGTTTGGTCATCTCTTCAAAGAATTCAGTAAGGTTTGTGAGGCATGATCTACCCCTCGCAAATCCATGCTGACTATCACGAATCAAACTGTGCCTTTCCAAGTGATCATAAATCCTGTCTCTCAGAGCCCTTTCCAATAATCACCACTGACGTAATATATCCACCTGTGCCTAAAAAAAAATGACCTTACCTCCGCCACTTCCTCTGCCAGAAAATTCCACTACAGTCCGCAAGAGAAAAAAAAGCTTTTCGTGTCTGTCCTGAAAAGAGAAATCTTAATTTTAAAACAGAGCCCCCTAGTTCTGTACTGATCCACAAGAGTAAACATCCTTTCTGTGTGCACCTTGTCAAGACCAGTCAGGATCTTAGACACTTCAATCAAGTCCACTCAGGATCTTAGACACTTCAATCAAGTCAACCCCTCCACTCTTCTGAATTCCAGTGGAAATAAGCCCAGCTGTCCAACGATGTCCTCATAAGGGACACTGATAATCATTTTTCCATCTTTGACAAGTGCGGTTTGAGAATGTAGTTAATGAAACTTTTGTTCATCTCGGTTGACGCACATGATAGTTTGTGCTTTACACCTTCATTTCTTTCTGCTTTCCCAACCTTTCCCATCACGGTAGGGCACGTTTATTGATGTTACAGACCTTATAAAAAGTTGTGTTTATGCATTTATAGAAATTCAAATTTTTAATGTTGTAAATGCTTTGTGTGGTAAAATGCCGAGATATTCAGGTCATAAGAGCTCCACGCCTAGGATTGTCGCCTTGGCCACACAGTAGTCAGAGCACCAAACTGGACTAGTTTGGTAATAGTTTGCAGAGACCTCCCTCTTCACTTTGTCCTGTGGTTGCAAAGTGGTGCACTATCACTATATCTTACAAAATAACTACATCTGTTGATTAAAAACACAACTCTGTTATGATGGATGTCGTTTCAAGTGTCCAGTCATACTCAATATATAGTTGATACAAGTAGAATGGATTCTTGGGCAAGATACCAGAAAATTGCCAGCACTCGTGGAAGACATTGAGTGAAGCATTGTCATCAAAAGAGGAGGAAAGTAAAAACCGAGTAGATAGGAAGCACAGACACAGCCAATTCTCTCACCACTCCAAAAAATACAAAACAGCTTGTCTCTAGTTACTGCCCTGTGCGCCCACTCCTTCTTGCCCATGAATACACTCTGTTTCTTACCTGCAGTTGCAAGCTGTTGTACACAGCTACGAACAACTACCCATCTTGCTTGTTGGCCTCCTGACCTTTCAATGGTAGTGTCCAAAGTTTAATGCTTCTGCTGGAGACATCTCACAAAATTGCCAGAGAGGTGCAACTTTATCCAGAGATCTTGAGTTTCCTCGTCAATTTGTGAAAGTTGGCATGACCAACATTGTAATTGACTACCAAAACCACATATTTCTATCCCTTTAGAACACATCTGGTTTTCTGCTCGGATTGTTTGAAATAACTATCAATGGTACTGATTTCTGGTGTCATTTCTAGTTTCTGTTTGCCTTCTCAGGCCCTGTACCCATTGGTTACCTGCCTCCTGTGCGTCAGTCAAAAACAATTCTTTCTCAACAACTGGCACATATTCCTTCAGAATTGTCTGTCTCACTTAAAGGTAAGTAATGCGCAATGGACAAAAGTAATTTGATCAAAAAAAATTATGCAAACTGTTGATTGTTCCACAAGTCATTTATAAAATGAAATTAATTCATAAAAAGGACAGAATGATTTGTGAATTGATGGAACAATGCCAGCATACGTAGTCTGGTCTTTGGGTATATGTGTCTGATCCAAATACTGTAATAAGGAATGTAGAATCTTCCAAACACTTGAATTGCAAGAACCCATTTTCTGTCTTTGTTTTTTGTCCTTATGCTTTGTTTACCCAAACATGGTATTTTCTCAGTCAACCTCTAATTTATTTTTCAAATGAACTGCAAATAACAGGGGGAAAACAAGCTCAGAGGTAATTTACCCAATTTTGACTTTCTGATTATTCGTATTACATCGAGCTGCTCAAAGATAAAAGCGGCGCCAACAGATAAGCAATTAGCCTGAATTTTGGCCTCTGTCAGTAATGTTTAGTTCTTCCTTGATGTATCAGATCTGGATTTGAGTATTAGGCATCTTAAATAATAATTACCTCTGCTGTTTGAATGGTGAGAGATGGCTTTTACTTTGAATTCCAGATATTTGTTTCCAAGGAGCATTTCTTTCTGCATGCTTATCATTTCATTTATTCGTATTGTTCCACATGGCTGTATGTGTGTATGCTGTCTTGTTTTGTCTTGCTGAACTCACTATTAACTCAGTTTTATGTTGATTTATGCCTGTATGTAGCATCACAAAATCCCCTTGGGAGGGACAAAATGCTTATGATATTAATGGCATGTTTTGTTGTTTAAGTCATTTTCCAAAAATATTATTTTTGACCATTCAATTTAACTCCAAGTTAAGTGCGTTGCAATGTCTTCTGTTACATTTAACAAAAGCTCTTCAGACTGCTGTTTGTTGTACATGCCTCTGTTCATCAAATGCTTTTAAGGATTTAAGTTTGTGCTTTGTTCCCCATCTAACATGCATGGATATCCCATTTTCATGCTTGTTTATGTTTTGCTGTCTTGCATTGCTTTATTCAGATGCCATCTAACAACAGTATCAGAAAGCAAATAGAAACTTTGCAGGTATGTGTACCAAGTTCTTAAGCATATGTATATAAATCTAGAAAATTTAGTGACAAACAAATAATGTAAAAGAAATCTTTATATAGGTGGTGTTTTCAGTGCTCACCTGAAGAGTGTTGTCATTAAATTGTAGTCATTGCATTACACTTGTTAATTCTTTAGTGAGTATGACCTTATATTTAATGCTGTGCAGTAACCTGTTCATTTCAACAATCACTGGCAAAAGGTAGTGATATTGAATAAAACTGTGTCACTTGTTCAGTGTTGTCACAAAGATCGTTGATAAACTGGAGTGAGTAGAAAGTACTAATTTCATCAACCAGTGTACATAAGAACAGGAATAGGCCTTTCTGCCCCTCGAACATATTCCACCATCCAGTGAGATCATGGCTGATCTGTGGCCTAACTCCAAAAACCTGCCTTTGGCCTATATCTCTTAATAGCTTTACTTAACACAAATTTATCTATCTCAGATTTAAAATTAACAACCAAGTTACCATTTTGTGAAAGAGAGTTCCAACATTTACCACTCTTGTGTACAGAAGTGCTTCCTAACATCTCTCCAGAATGGTCTGGCCCGAATTCTCAGATTGTGCTCCCACCATTGGAAACCATTTATCTACCCTGTCTTTTCCTTTTAATATTACCCTTTAACCTTCTAATTCTAGAGAAAATGGGTCTATTTTGTATAATCTGTTGTCAGTCCATTCCCCTGAAGTCCAGTTATCATTCTTGTGAACCTACATTGTCCTCCCTCCAAAGCAAAATGTCCTTCCTAAGTTGTAATGCCCAGATCTGCACACAGCTCTCCATGTGGGATCTAGCCAGGGTTAGAGTCGTAGAAGTGTACAGCACGGAAACAGACCCTTCAGACCAACTCATCCATGCCAACCAGATATCCTAAATTAATCTAGTCCCATTTGCCCATATCCCTCTAAGCCCATCCAGATGCCTTTTAAATGTTGTAATTGTACCCGCCTCCTCCACCACCTCTGGCAGCTCATTCCATACACACACCACCCTCTACCTTTTAGGTCCCTTTTAAATCTTTCCCCCTCACCTTAACCTATACCCTCTAGCTTTGGACTCCTCTACCCTGGGGAAAAGACCTTGGCTATTCAACTTATCCATGCCCCTCATGATTTTGTAAACCTCTATAAGATCTCCCTTCTGCTTCTGGGGCTCTAGGGAAAATAGCCCCAGCCTATTCAGCCTCTCCCTGTGGCTCAAACCGTCCAACCCTGGCAACATCCTTGTAAATCTTTTCTGAACCCTTTCAAGTTTCACAACATCTTTCCTGTTTAACTGCAACATAACTTAAACTTGTACTCCAGTCCTCTAGATATAAAGGCCAGCATTCCATTAGCTTTCTTGATTATTTTCTGCATCTTCTTGTGACATTTTAAAGATCAATGCACGTGACCCCCAACTCTCTTTGAACAGCTGCTGTATTTAACTCCATACCATCTAGAAAGTATCCATTTCTATCCTTTTTCAGTCCAAAATGGATAACCTCAAACCTGTTTACTTCAAACTCCATCCGCCACCGTTTTGTCCATTCACCTAGCCTATCAATATATCTTTGTAATCTTATGCTGTCATCTACACTGTCTACAATGTCATCTGAATTTGTATTGTCATATTGTCATCACATGAAGGAAATAAACCACTCGAGGTTTGATTCTCTTTAGTAGATGTTTTATAACATTTTAAACCTGGTCTTCTGTCACTTCCTATAAGTATGCTAAGTGGAACTGATTTATGACCATGAGCAATTGAGGATGGCAGTACATGCTGGCCTACCATCAATGCCCACGTTTTGAGAGTAAAGAAAAAAGTAAAAGCTCTATCATCACTAATTTCTTAAGCCATCTAGTTAGGAAGAGCATCCAAGATTTTGATCCAGCAGCAGTGAAGAACCGTGATAATAGTTCACAGTACAGCTACTCCAAGTCTCAGAGGGAAACTCGAAAATGTTGGCGTTTCAGTGCAGCTACAGCTGCCCTCCTTCCAGCTATTAAAGATCACAACAAAGTGCTGTTGAGGAAGATTTTGCATCCTGTGGATGGTAAATACTGCTCTCTTCAGCATCAGTGTTTGAGAGAATGAATGAGAATGAGATGCTGATCAACCAAGTTACTTTGTGTTGAATGGGTCAAGCTTTGAGTGTTTTGAAGCTGCACTCATCCAGGCACATGAGGACTATTCCGTTATCTTCTGGCTTGTGCCTGAAGAGTGTGGACAGACTTTGGGGCTCAGGAGATGAGTCACAAGCTGCAGAATTCACTGGGACCTGAAGCTACAATATTTATGAGGCTGCTAATTATAAAAGGAATAGATTATAAACTGGAAGCATAAGTACATACATTCAATCACTGAGCATTTTAAAAAATAGTGGTAGACCATTTGATCCATCAAGCCCATTCCACCATTCACTAAAACTATGGCTGAATCTGATTGTGGCCTTAACTTCACTTACCTGCTTGACCCCCAAATCTTTGACTCCCCTGTAGATCAAAATCGATTGGACTCATCCTTGAATGCATCCGATACCTAGTCTCTACTGCTCTCTGCAGTACAGAATTCTATGCATTCATGACCATCTGAGAGAAAAACATCCCTTGTCATTTCAGTCTTCAATGGGAGATCAAATATTTTGAAACTATGCCCCCTGGGTGACACAGTGGCTCAGTGGTTAGCGCTGCCGCCTTGCAGTGCTAAGGACCTGAGTTCAGTTCCACCTTCGGGTGACTTTCTGTGTGGAGTTTGCACGTTCTCACTGTGTCTGCATGCGTTTCATCTCGGTGCTCCTGTTTCCTTCCATAGTCCAAAGATGTGCAGGTTAGATGGATTGGCCATGCTGAATTATCCATAGTGTCCAGGGAAATGCAGGCTAGGTGGATTAGCCACAGCAAATACAGGGTCACAGGGATGTAGGGTAGGATGTGGGTCTGGGTGGGATAGTCTTCAGAGGGTCAGGGTGGACTCAATGGGCTGAATGGACTTCTCTGTAATAGTACAATTCTTCACAGCATCTACTCCATCAAGCCCCCTCAGAATCTCTTATGTTTCAGTAAGATCAGCTCACAGTCTTTTAAACTCCTATGATTTCATCCCCAAACTGCTCAGTCTTTCCTCAGAAGATAAGCCGTCAACCTAAAATTCCATTAAACTATGAGACATAAGAGTAGAATTAGGCCATTCAGCCCATTGAGTCTGCTGTGCCATTCAATTATGGCTGATGTGTTTCTCATCCCATTCTCCTGTCTTCTCCCTGGACCCCTTGATTGCCTTACTAATCAAGAATCTATCTACCAATTGATTGTATTTCTCTGAGCTGAAATGTACTATTGTGATCAGAAAATAGAGACAAATTTCATTAACGCTGAGGCTGCATTAGTGTATGTAGGGCTGTGCAGCTTGTAAAAAATAAGTTATAAATTTGTGAGTCGCTTCACAGTTCTGGTCATGTCTTTACACCTGACATTGCCACCAGATCCTTAGCGTAACATTCACAATATTAAATATTCGGCAGACTCTGCTTACTGTTGACTAACTGTGTCCATCTTACGCGAAAAGGACCATTTTCATTCTGGTCCACTTCTCCCCAGGGCTTCCATGGTACCATCAGAGAAAGGGTGGCTCTGGAAGATATGAACTTTGCAGACAATAACTATCTTTGAATTATGTGAGCCCTGATCTTTTTCCTGACCTCAACAGGCAATCTGCTCTTAACCATGAACAGCATTTATAGCTTACCTATCCTATGGAAATGAAAATGAAAATGCAGCTGACGTCAGCTTTTAGTATCCATTTCCACCGACTAACCTTTCTCCTTCCAAGGACGAATCAGACTCTGCTTTGCTCTATAAGCATTTCAGTTAAACTTGCCAAATAAGCCCTTTCCTTGTTACTGTGCAATCTTGGACTTCCTTATCCCCAAACACTGATTATTTGATGGCAATTTGTTTTGTTTTGATACATCGTCTAGAGGTTTGTTACCTGTGTCGTAACTGTCACCACATTTGATTTTCATGGCTTCTGGTTAAGCAGAGCTGTTTTTAACATTCTAATCCTCATTTTCAAACTCAGCCCTTCATATCTCTGTGATCTCCTTTAACCGTACAACTCTCCAAGAAATCTGCAGTCTTGAACACCCCAATCTTAATTGGTCCACAGTTGGTGACCATTCTTTCAGCTACCAAAGGTTTAAGGTCCTCTAAAGCTTCTTCCCTAAATCTCTGTGCCTCTGTACTTTTTATTTCTCTCAATTTTTCCCTTAAAAATTACGTCTTTGAACAATGTTTTGGTCACGCATCTCCTTTTGTGGCTCTGTGTCAAAATGTATTGTGTAGCATTGCTGTGAAGCAGCAGTTGTCTGTCTAAGGACAGTCCTCTGCTTAATTTTCCATGCCCTACAGCCTGTGTTTTGCTGTGCAAATGCTTACTAAAAACTTCAATTTAACACTTTGACCAGGATAAAGAATGCATAAGATTGTTTCCTGTTGCCTTCTTCAAATGTGCTTAAAAGAAACAGAAGTTGTCATCCAGAAGGATGCTTCACCTGCTCAAAGTTGTTGTCCATTTAGATTCTATATCTTCCTCTAATACTGCCAAAAATTAATCGGTTCCACCATTTGCCATGGCCATGAATGCCTTAGGCTAATTCTGTTATGTTACAGGTGCAGTATAACTGCAAGTTGTTGCTGACTGTCAAATAATTTATTTCACACTTGCCATGCTGTCATTTGTAAGCATGGAAAGAAATACTTTTGAGTTGAATATTTAAATAATGTCCTGATTGTAAGGGTATTAATCAAATAATAGAACAGGAAATAGTAGCTATAATAATGAAAGAAAACCCACAGGAGGCAGCGGAGTATAAGTAACACTACATGAAAAAGAGCCTAGGGAAGTGACAGCGAAGACAGTGTTGTACACATTCAATTTAATACAAAAGATGCACTGCCAGATGGCTAGAAAAGAGCTCATTTAATTCCGGTATTTACAAATTAGAAGAATGTTTAAACGTAAGGTATAATAATGCATTGATTTCAAAAGGAGAATATTGCTTAGCCAATTGTATTGAATTTTGAGGATTTTATAATGTAAATAATAGATGGTAATGCAGTAGATATAACTTATCTGGATTTTCAAATGTCTCAAAGTGCCACATGATAGAATAATGAATCATGAAGATTAGAAAATGTGGAGTCAGGAAACAGGTGGCAAAATGGATTTCTCTCTGGCTTCAAATTAAAGGAGGGTACTGGCTGTCAAATTCTGAGTGGCGGACAATGGGAGATGGTATTCCACAAGAATCAGTATTGGGATTGCTGCTGATCAAAATTTATATTTAGAATCGATCAGTTGCAGAGAAGAGGATTGCTTCCCACATAATTTAAACACTTCCTCATATATTTATTTGAGTATGTGTTTTGTATATCTGCCCTTTTTCTGCACTGCTTTAATTATGTTTTTGAATGGAAGTGCATATTTATGGTCCTAGTTATTCATAGTCTTCTAGCTATTGGAACATTTCCTTTGTTTCTTCTTTATAGAACAAAGACCCCAAAATGTCACGGGTTGCACTGGAATCGCTGTATAGATTGCTATGGGTTTATGTAATCAGAATAAAATGTGAAAGCAACACTGTAACACAAAGGTGAGTACAGACTTTTAGGTATACTTTAGACAGATTAATCAATTGGTAAACATTACGAAATATTACAGATACTGTTTTAATAATAGTATCAGGTATTCTGTATAAGGAGGAAGATTCTTCTCACTAACAGCAAAATATTTAAAGCTGCAGTGGTCCTTTAAATATTCTCCCATTTATAAAGCATTTGCTTGTCTAAAACATTTCATTAAACTAAATACAACATCCCTTTTAAAACAGGCCAGTGATTTTGTAACGCATGCATGAAATATTTCCACAGAGCAGATTGTTTAGGCCAGATGCTTGTGGCATGTCCATGATGGACATAACCAAAATTTTTGAAATAGGTTTATGCATCCTGTTCTTCAGAATGTCGTTGCGCTTGAGAAGTCTCCTGTTCTTACATTTGTTTAACATAAATTAAAACAAAGGGTAGTATGTTTAATGTCAACTTCTTGAAAAACAGCAATTGTTGCCAGATATTTAAAAGTTAGTGTACACTAGGACAATCAATGTTTTAATATGAATATTTTGAAACAATGCAAGTTTTGAGAGTTTTGTTTTACTTGTTAATCAAATGTTTGGTTGTTACAGTCAAAAAATAATATTTTTGAAAACAACAGTACTTCTTTAAAAATGTCATACACACTGTTGTAACCCCCTTCTATCTAATTTTAGCCACACAAAAATCAGCTCCATATTTTCAAAGAAGATTGTTTGTCAATGGTTCTTTATAAAGTCATAGTCATACAGCATGGAAACAGACCCTTCAGACCAATCAATCCATGGTGAACATCATCCCAAACTAAGCTAGTCCCACGTGCCTGCTCCTGGACCATATCCCTCCAAAACTTTCCTTTTCATGCACTTATCCAAATGTCTTTTCAACATTGTAGGTGTACCCACATCCACCACTTTCTCAGAAAGTTCATTCCACGTGTGAACCACCCTATGTGTAAAAAAATTTGCCCCTCATGTCTTTTTTAAATCTCCCTCCTCTCAACTTTAAAATGTGTCCCCTAGTCCTGAAATGCCCCATCCTAGGGAAAAGACAACTACCATTAACTCTATCTATTCTATCAGGTCGCCTCTCAACCTCCTACGTTCCAGTGGAAAAAGTCGAGCCTCTCCAGCCTTTCTTTATAACTGAAACCTTCCATACCCAGCAAGATCTGATAAATTTCTTCTGAACCCTCTCCATTTTTATAATATCCTTACTGGTGAACAGAATTGGGCACAGTATTCTAGAAGAGGCCTGACCAATTTCCTGTACAACCTCAACATGACTTCCCAAATCATACACTCAAAGGACTGAGCAAAGAGGCCAGAGCGCCAAATGCATTTTTAATGGCCCTGTCTACGCAAACTTCAAAGAATTCTGTACCTGAGCCCTTAGGTCCCTCTCATCTACGACACTACCCAAGGCCCTACCATTAATTGTATAAACCCTACCCTTGTTTGTTGTACCAAAATGCAATACCTCGCATTTATCCAGATTGAACTCCATCTGCCATTTTTCAACCCAGTGACACATTTGATCTGGATCCAAGAAATCTTAGAAAACCTCTTCGCTCTGCTGTGCCACCAATTTTGGTGTCGTCTGCATACTTACTAACCATGCCTTCTATATTTTCATCCAAATCATTTATATAAATGGCAAAGAAGAGAGGAGCCAGAACCAAACGCTGTGGAACACTGCTGGTGACAGGTCTCCAAACCAAGAAGCAACATTCTACCACCACTCTGTTTCCTGCATTATGTCAATTATGAATCCAATTGGCAAGCTCATCCTGAATCCCATGTGACCTAATTTTACTAATTAGTCTCCCATGCCGAACCTTGTTGAAGATGTTACTAGAGTCCAAGTAAACAACATCTATTGTTCTGCCTAATCAATCCTCAAAAAACTCAATAAAGTTTGGGAGACAAGATTTTCCTCGCACAAAACCATGTCGACTATCCCTAATCAATTTTTTTATTTGTAAATTAATAATGTCTCAACTTGCCTTTGATTGCAATGTTCTTAGACATCATTGGACGTCTGATAACTATCTTGACTGATTGTTTGTTTTGGCATTGTTGTACATAAATTAAGCTTTGAAATAATTTAAACCAAAAAAACTGCGGATGCTGTTAATCAGGAACAAAAACAAGGTTGCTGGAAAAGCTCAGCAGGTCTAGCAGCATCTGTGGAGGAGAAAACAGAGCTAATGTTTTGGGTCTGGTGTGACCCTTCCTCAGAATTGATGGTGGCTGGGAAAACGTCAGTTTATATGCAGAAAATACGAGGTGGGTGGGGTAGGGAGTAAACGATAGGACAGAGCCCAAAGAGAGAAAAAGAGAGAAAATGGCCAATGTGCCCGCCGCCATTGGCCATGAGGCCACTATCGGAGAACCCACAGATGACGTCACATCCGCCACCGCCGGGTTCCCCACTTCCGGGACAGCAAGCACCATCGCTGCCGTTGCCACCGACACTGAAGTCGCGACCACCCTCACCGCTACTGCCGCCGCCTACCCCGCTCCTCCTACCTCCGACGCCGGTCCGCCCATCACCGACGCGGACGCAACTCCACCCACCGCCGGCACAACTCCGCCCACCACCTCCACAGCCAGCAGCTCCAGAGGAGACAGCAGCACCCAGCCCTGCCGAGTCTTCACCATCCCCCCAGACCTACCCCTTACTGAGGACGAACGGTCAGTCCTCAGTAAAGGGCTCACCTTTGTCCCCTCCACCCACAGATCAACGAATACCGCTCACGCTTGGAGATAGAGCAGTTTTTCCGCCGCCTCCGCCTCCACGCTTACTTTTTTAACCGTGAACCTAACCCTCCCTCTACAGACCCCTTCTCCCGCTTCCAACACACCCCCTCCTCCTGGACACCACCCCAAGGCCTCCTACCCTCCCTCGACCCCTTCATCTCCAACTGCCGTCGAGACATCAATCGCCTCAACCTCTCCACCCCTCTCACCCACTCCAACCTCTCCCCCGCAGAACGTGCAGCCCTCCGCTCCCTCCGCTCCAATCCCAACCTCACCATAAAACCCGCGGACAAGGGAGGTGCAGTTGTAGTATGGCGCACTGACCTCTACATCGCCGAGGCCGGACGCCAACTCTCCGACACCTCCTCCTACCGCCCCCTTGATCATGACCCCACCCCTGAGCACCAAACCATCATCTCGCAAACCATCCACAACCTCATCACCTCAG
>NC_063332.1:78386408-78388470 GCF_021869965.1 Rhincodon typus
GGTGGGGATTGGTCAGTGAGGTGGGAGGAGCGGATAGGTGGGAGAGAAGACGGACAGGTCAGGGAGGTGGGGATGAGAGGGAGGGTTGGTCTTGGGGTGAGGCCGCGGCTGGGGAGATTTTGAAGCTGGTAAAGTCCACATTAAGACCATTGGGTTGTAGGCTCCCAAGGCGGAATATAAGGTGCTGCTCCTCCAGTTTCCGGGTGGCGTCGTTGTGACACTAGAGGAGGCCCAGGGTGGACACGTCATCCAGGGAGTGGGAGGGGGAGTTGAAGTGGTTCGTGACTGGAAGGTGTTGTCGTTTGTCGCAAACCGAGCGTAGGTGCTCTACAAAGCAGTCTCCGAGCCTCCACTTGGTCTCACCGATGTAGAGGAGGCCACATTGGGAGCAGCAGATACAATAGACCACATCAGCGGAGGTGCAGGTGAACATCTGTCTGATGTGGAAGGTTTTTTTGGGGCCTGGGATGGAGGTGAGGGGGAGGTGTAGGGGCAGGTCTAGCACTTCCTGCGGTTGCAGGGAAAGGTGCCGGGGGTGGTGGGGCTAGTGGGGAGTGTGGAGCAGACGAGGGAGTCGCGGAGAGAGTGTTCCCTCCGGGAGGCAGATAAGGGTGGGGAGGGAAATATATCCCTCGTAGTGGGGTGAGATTGCAGGTGGTGATAGTGGCGGAGAATGATGTGTTGATTCTGGAGGTTAGTGGGGTGATACGTGAGGACAAGGGGGATTTGGTCTTTATTTTTGTTGCGGGTAGGGGGTGCGAGGGCAGAGGTGCGGGAAACGTATGAGAAGTGGTCAATTTCGAGCACTGAAGGGGTATGTTGCAGTCCTTGAAATACGACGACATCTGAGATGTTCGGGAGTGGAACGCCTCATCCTGGGAGCAGATGCAGTGGAGACGGAGGAATTGGGAGTAGGGGATCACATTCTTGCAGGAAGGTGGGTGAGAGGAGGTGTAGTCCAGGTAGCCGTGGGAGTTGGTGGGCTTGAAATAGATATCAGTTTCGAGGCAGTCATCAGAGGTGGAGACAGAGAGGTCTAGGAAGAAGAAAGAGGTAGCAGAGATGGTCTAGGTGAGCCTGAGGTTGGGGTGAAAGGTGTTAGTAAAGTTGATGAACTGTTCGAGCTCCTCATGGGAGCATGAGGCAGCGCTGATACAGTCATCGATGTGGCGGAGGAAGTGGTGGGGGATAGTGCCAGTGTACCTGCGGAAGAGGGACTGTTCCACGTATCGTACAAAGAGGCAGGCATCGATTGGGCCTATGCAGGTTCCCATGGCCACCCCCATAGTCTGTAGGAAGTGGGAGAAGTTGAAGGAGAAGTTATTAAGGATAAGGACGAATTCAGTTAAGCGGATAAGGGTGTTGGTGAAGGGGGACTGGTTGGGCCTGCACGAGAGGAAGAAGTGGAGGGCTTTTAGGCCATCTACATGGGAAATGCAAGCATACAGGGATTGGACGGCAAGAGTGAAGATGAGGTGTTGGGGGCCAGGGAATTGGAAGTCTTGGAGGAGGTGGAGGGCGTGGGTGGTATCTCGGATGTGGGTGGGGAGTTTCTGGACCGGGGGGAGAAAATAGAGTCAAGATAAATGGAGATAGTTCAGTGGGGCAGGAACAGGCAGAGACAATGGGTCGGCCAGGGCATTCGGGTTTGTGGATTTTGGGAAGGAGCTAGAAATGGGCGGTGCGGGGTTGGGGAACAGTGAGGTTGGAGGCTCTGGGCGAGAGGTCACCTGAGGTGATGAGGTTATGGATGGTCTGGGAGATGATGTTTTGGTGGTCAGTGGTGGGGTCACGATCAAGGGGGTGGTGCGAGGAGGTGTCCGAGAGCTGGTGCCTGGCCTCGGCAGTGTAAAGGTCAGTGTGCCATACCACCACTGTGCCTCCCTTGTCCGTGGGTTTGATGGTGAGGTTCAGGTTGGAGCGGGGGGCTGCACATTCTGTGGGGGAGAAGTTGGAGTCAATGAGAGATGTGGAGAGGTTGAGGCGATCGATGTCGCGATGGCAGTTGGAGATGAAGAGGTCGAGGGAGGGTAGAAGGCCTTGGGGGTGGTGTCCAGGAGGA
>NC_063332.1:78388970-78408597 GCF_021869965.1 Rhincodon typus
ACAGCTGAGCTAACTGGATCAGTCAGCTGCAGTTCTGCTACCAGCTCTTCCAACAATTGCATTGTTTTATCTCTGCCCAGGTACACAACCACTTTTTTGATCTGTGTAGGATAAAACACAAATTCTTTCAGATTTTCAAATGAGGTTTTTCCTATTATTTCTACAGACTTTAAATTTTTCCGCCTCCTCAATGAATTAGATTATTGAAGCCAAGGGGTTATTTTGTAGCAGTAACGTACACAGTACTAAATGAAAATCTTTTGCATCATTACTCCATTAAACCACAATTTATGTTATTATATTGTCATAAACAGCAATTAAATATTTTTAAAAACTGAACATCAACTATTACTGAGAAAGGGCAATTTGTCAAGGCTTTTCCTCTTGCACCCATCAGGACAATTCACATTTAATACCAAAGTAAAGGGGAACAACACTTTTATACTGTATGAGAAAATATGACAGGTTGGCAAGTGGACTCCGATTGGTAGAGGCAGGCATTGCCATGGAGAATGTACCAGCTGGCTGATGACTGACAGTTAACTGTCTAGCTTTGTTTAAATTTAAAGCAGGCAGCTCAACTTGGATTGTTAAGGCATTACCCTGAAGCACAACATACAGGCCCTGTTCTTTGTAGTCAGTTAGAACATGTAGACATGCACACTCTACCTGTTTCAAATAAACAAGATAGCATTTTCTGGTTCATTTGTGAACAAAGCACTATACAGCCAATAAAGTTTTATTTTAAGTGCAGTCAATATTGCAGTGTGGAAAATGCAGCAGCCAATTTGCATAGATGCTGTTGTTGGAACCAATGAGATAATGAGCAGACAATCTGCTTTGTTGATATTGGTCAATGGGTTATATATTGGTAAGAACGCCAAAAGAATGGCTATTTTTCATTTAAAATGATGAGAGATCTTTTACCTGAGAGGGCTGACAGAACCTCACTATTACATTCAAATTAAAAAACAGCACTTCCAACATTGGCACACTGCCTCAGCAATGCACTGAAGTATGTTGGTTAGATTCTGTGAATAATTCTCTGGAAGTGAAAAAAAAAAATCACACAAAAACATGAGTTAGGAGCAGGAGTATTCAGTACTCATCCAGCCCCCTGAGCCTGCTCCATTATTCAATAAGATCACAGCTGATCAGATCGTTACCTCAAATCTGCATTCCTGCTGACCCTGATACCCTATCATCCCCTTGCTTAACAAGAATCCATTCACCTTTGCCTTAACAATATTCAAGGGACTCTGTTTCCACCACATTTTCAGGAAGACAGTTCCAAAGACCCTGACCCTCATGACAGAAAGATGATGAAATTGTTTCCTTATTTAAAAGGGCCAATCTCTTTCTTGTCCCAGTTCTTCCACAAGAGGAAAGACTCTCCTTACATCAACCTAATCAAAGGCTTTCAGATTTTGTATGTTGCAATCAAATCACTTCTTACTCTTATAAACTCCAAAAGAAGCAAGCCTAGTCAGTCCAAGTTTTCCTCATAATACAAAACCCTTTAATTCCAGATATTACTCTCGTAAGTCTGCTGTCTACTGCTTCCAGCGCATTTACATCCTACCTCAAAATAAGGTGACCAGTACTGTGCATAGTATTCCAGATGAAGTCTCATGAGTGTCCTCCATAATTCAAGCAAAATTTCCCTACTTTTGTACAATTTTCCTCGTAATAAATGATAACATACTATTAGCTTTCCTAATTAATTGGATGCTAGCCTTTTGCAATTCATACATGAGGATGCCTACATCCCTCTGTATCTGAGCTCTCAATTTCTCACCATTTAGATATGCTTGTTTTTTCTATTGTGGACAATTTCACAATTTCCGACATTATACTCCATTTACCATATCACTGCCACTCAACTCATTATATATAACTTTTTGTAGTTTACTTGTGTCCTTTGTACAACTTACTAGCCCATCTATCTTTGTATTATTGGCAACTTTGGCAACCATACCAACTATCCCTTCATCTAAACCATATACACAAATTTTGAACAGTAGACATCCCAGCACCAATCCCTGTGGCACACTACTCATCGAGGAGAAGCAGTCAAATGTTTCATTACACCATCATGTAGCTGATTTTAAAGCATCACTGCCAAAAACCTGGGATCACTTCAGCCTTCTAAAGGAAATCAAGATATTTGAAATGCCTGTAAGGGAATAAATCTAAAAGACAAAAGAAGGGAAAAATACAGTTACAGCAGAGTATTCAATATCTTGTGGGTGATGCATTAAACTTCAAAAAGACAAACATGGTGAAAAGGTTGATAGGTGGAAGTTGGTCTCTCAACAAAGCATTAGGTGTTGGGCCTAAAGGGCTTCTTCTATTACCAACAATTCTTAATATGCTTCTACCAAAATGACCAGCAGGCATTATGTTAGTAGTGATGAAACCAATAATTGAAAACTGGAGATAAAGATACACAAGGTAAGAAATCACTGGCTGGATTTTCCACTGGCCAGTTGATATTCCAGCATAGATGGAGGCCGCACAAGGGGACTTCCCATCTCAGCACACTTTGATGGAACTGCCCAAGAAACTGAAGATACTGCTGGGCGATTCTTCTATGCCTGGCACCATCAGAATGACGCCATCTAAATTTTATTTTAAATCCATTCAGAGGATGAGGTTATTGCTGGCTGAGCCAGAATTTATTGCCCATCCAAAACTGGAGACGATGGAGGGTTATGACGAAATTAAGTAAAAAAGTTACTCAGAAAAAGTCAGCAAAATTGCAGCAGATGGATGTCAATCTATGCAAGTGTGAGGTTATCCATTTTCAATTGAAAAAGGATAGATCAGGGTATTTTCTAGATGGCATGATGTTAAATACAGTGGATGACCAAGACAATTTGGGGTTCAGGTGTACAGATCTTTAAATTGCTACAAACAGGCCAGAAAATAATCGAGGCATCAACAGAATGCAGGCCTTTATATCTAGAGGATTAGAGTTAACATAGATCATAGAATTGTACAGCACAGCAGTACATTAGCTCTTGATACATGTTAGTAGTGATGAAACTTGCCTTTGATTTAATATTAAAACATATAAACTGTACAGCACAGGAACAGGCCCTTCGGTCACGATGTTGTGCCAAACATGACGCCAAATTAAACTAATCGCTTCTGCCTGCCCTTGGTCCATATCCCTCCATTCCTTGCATGCGCTGATGTAAAAGTCACTTAAATGCCCTTATCCTATCTGCCTCCACCACCACCCCAGTAGGGTGTTCCTGACTCCTACCAGTCTGTGTAAACAAAAAACTTGCCCCTCTCATCTCGTTTGAACTTTCCACCTCTCACCTTGAATGTATGCCCCCTAGTATTAAGACATTTCAACTCTTAAAAAAAGATTCTGACAACCCCATCTATGCATCTCATAATTTTATAGACTTCTGTCAAGTCTTCCCTTAGCCTCCGCCGCTCCAGAGAAAACATCCCTAGTTTTTCTAGCCTCTCTTTATAACTCATACCCTCTAATCTAGGCAGCATCTGGTAAACTTCTTCGGCACCCTCTCCAAAGCCTGCACATCCTTCCCGTAATGTGGCGATGAGAATTGAACACAATACTCTTAAGTGTGGCCTAACCAAAGTCTTATAAAGCTGCAAAGTTCAAGGACGCAGAAGTTATGCTGCAGCTATACAGAACCCTGGCTAGATCCCAGTTGGCGTATTGCGAGCAGATCTGGGCACCACACCTTAGGAAAGGTATATTGCCTTGGAGGGAGAACTACGTAAGTTCACAAGAATGATACCTGGAATTCAGGGGTTAAGATTTGAGGAGAAATTATCCAATTTAGGCCAATGGCTCCTAGAATTTAGAAGGTTAAGAGGTGATCCAATCAAAGTCTTCAAGATCAATATTAGCAGGAAAAGACAGGATGGATAAATTATTTCCACTGGTTGGAGATTCTAGAACTAGGGGTCACAGTATAAACATTAGAGCTAGACCATTCATGAGCAATATTAGGAAGCACTTCTACACACAAAGAGCAGTAGAGGTTTGGAAGTCTCTTCCACAAATAGCAGATGAAGCTAAATCAGTTGTTAATTATAAATATGAGTTAGACAAATTTTTGTTAAGCAAAATCATTAAGTGATATGGGCCAAAGGAAGGTATATGGAGTTAGACCATAGATCTACCATGAATGGTAGAACAAGTTTGAGGGGCTGAATGGCCTACTCCTCTTCCTATGTTACAATCAAATATATAGTCTAACTCCCAAGTAGCTATTGAACTGACCCCATACTTACCATACACATCTCAACCACACCTCCCCAAGATCACTTCTGATCCAAACCACCTTACATCACTCTGTCAGACCCAATTTCTCCCACCCACCCTGACTAATCCTAAACAGTACATCACTTACTTTATCACCATGTACCCTACCCCATTCCACGTGGCACCCTCCCGCCCCATCTTGTATCCTACCCACGTCATCATATCCCTTGCTAACTGCCACCCCACCCAGCTAGCATTCTACCTACCCAGCACTCTAGCATCATGCTTAGCTGATGTATTTATGGTTTGGCAGCAGCTGTCAGAGTGGCTGAGAGGACCTTTAATTTCAGAATATAGCTGACTATTGTGAAAAGGAGCTGTGGTTTGCCTTCCTCTAATAGTCTGCGCTACAAAGAACTGTCAGAATGGAAGTACCGGGCTGCATTTCTGAGGGAGCCCTGAGTGGAATCTCCTCTCAGAAATGTGGAGCTCCCTTCTTTCGTAAAAAAGGACAGACTGGAGTGGCAATCTGCGTGAGCTTTCCTCCCCTCAGAAAACCTGGCTCTCTATCTGCCTAAACCATAACAATAATGCACATTCTTTACTAATATTTCCAGGTTTCAGTTTCTCACTTTCTCTTTCTGACAGACACAAAACTGAAATTGTTTTAAAAATCTATTTTAGCTTGTGGGAAAATGTAAAGCAGCATTTACTCACAGCTAAATTGATAACCAGAGTTTAACCAGTTTTCTTGTTTTCTTTATTCATTCACGGGATGAGGACGTCACTGGCTAGGCAGCATTTATTGCGCATTCTTAATTGTCCAGAGGGAGGTGCAAGTCAACTGCATTGCTGTGGGTCTGGAGTTAGATGTAGGCCAGACCACGTAAGGTTGGCAGTTTCCTTCCCTAAAGGCCATTAGTGAACCAGATGGTTTTTCTGACTCTTAATTCCAGATATTTATTGAATTCAAATTCCACCAGCTACAGTGGTGGGATTCGAACCCAGATCCCCAGGACATTACCTGGGTCTCTGGATTAACAGTCCAGCGATAATACCACTAGACCATTGCCTCCCCTTTATCTTCAAATCAGCGAATTAAATTACTTCCTATTTATATCTTTAGAAGTAAATAACTTTTACTTACATATGGCAGGAGACTGGGCTCACTTGTCACTCCACACATACTGATAAGGAAATGCAGAATTATTTTTAGGTTTTTCGGCCAGCTGTCTGCTAGTGTTGTCCATACGTTTTCTATCTCTGACCATGCTAACTCATCACCATACTGCACAAAAAAAGGCAAATTTCAAGCAGCTTAATAACGACACAAATTTCTCAACATCTCATTATTCTGAATATCAACTTTGCAAAGATTACCTTCTTTGATTCTGGGAATCAAGTGCATTTTCTATGTCTTATTGTCAAAATTGACATTCATTAAGAAGTTTGCATTGTGGTGTGAGCTTTTCTCTTGTCCCATGGAAATTGCAACATTAAAAGCTTTCGACTCAGTGATAGAAAAATTTCTCGTTTAACATTATGGCTATCAGTTTCAGTTAACAACGTGTTAAAAGATTATTTCATGCAATATCTTTCCTGCAGTTTTTAGCTTATTCTGTACTATTAGAATTAAAATAACCTCAAATTCAGCCAGACCTATCTCAATATCCACTCTCCAGATTTGACTGGCAGTTCTAGGTTGGTTGCAATACATTCAAACTTTAAGTGCTTTTGCCCTGCAGGACATGTCAGGAAGTGGAATATTAGAAGGAACTACAAACCATTGTACCATATACTGATTTCAGAATACCACTGATTATCCTCAACACAGCAATGGGGATAATGTTCCACTTTCATTGAAAAGTAACTGGCCTGACATGTTAACTGTTCTGTTCGCTACAGATACCGCCTGAATTGATGAGTACTTCCAGCATTTTCTGTTAATTCACATTCGCACTTTGTTTTTGTAAGAAACAGAACTCTTTGGTGAAAATTCAAAACTCAGTTTGCGATGTTAGTGAAAACTCGGATTTTTGTAAATGTAATTAAACTTTGAGTGCGCATTTATCTGCTTACGAACTGCCTTGAAATATTTTCATGATAACTGCAGATTTGCTTTGGAATGAGATCAGATTTGTATGAGAACACACTTACTTTTGCTGTCATATACATCAGGTTATTTAGCACCATGATAGTAGCCTGTGGAGATCCCCAACCTTCCCCCCTCAGCCAACGTCTGCTGTTTGTCATCATCTCCCTGTCCTTCACATATACTTCATCAGATTCATCCATAGTCTTTGCAGATGACAAGGGTTTGAAATCTACCAATTCAATGTTATTCATCCAGGGCAGAAGGTAATGCAGCATCACTTGCCGACCAGCAGGGTGAGCTGTTTGGATTCTGTGACTTACTTCTGTAAAGGTTAAAAATGCAATATTATAACATGCAACTACAGGCTGTGAAGGTTTCTCTTTGGCTTAAAATTATTTTATAAGCCCTTTTAGAAACAAGTCCAACATTACATTAAAAGGTGAGGAACAAAAGGTGTTGGTGTATTTGTAGATAGAGAAACAGAGTCAATGTTTCAAATCCAATATGGACTTTTCTTCAGAACTAAAGGGGTTAGAAAATGGTGGTTTTGAAACTTTGATGGAGACAGAGGAGGAACCAGGGGAAGAGACTATGCAGCAGCCCAGTGCAAAGGACAAAAGCATTGCTACTTGGGGTGAAAGTTGATGTATGCAAGGATGAAAACAGGTCCTCTTGGCTTAGAGCAAAGAAAACAAGGCAGGCCCATTTTTGTTTTCCGGTGCGGAAAGAGTCAGAAGAATGTAGATGAAAGGGAGAAGTCAGGCTGTAAAGTTGTGCAATTCAGTATTGTCTCTATGAGGCTGTAAAGTGCTTCAATTGTTTCTGTCCTGGGCCTGCTGCAATGTTCCAACAAAGCACAATGCAACTCGAGGAACATCAAATTTTCTTCTTGGGTGCTTTTCATATTGAATTCCACAACTTTAGAGAGCCTGACCTCATCCTCCATTTTCCTTACATTCATCTCAAGCGCACTCCAGAATGGGGCTTGTCCTTTTTGTTTTGCTGTCAGCAAGAGGAACCTCTTTAAGTCTTCCACTCTTTAATGTTTTACATCTCTATTTCTCTTTCACGCCAATTAATAACCCCTTTGACTTTTCTACTGGCCTCCAAACAATCTGCTTTCATAGCTCCTTATCCACCTACGCCCAATGTTTCAAAACCACCAATTTTCCAACCTCTTTCAGTTCTGAAGTCAATTCGGACTTGAAACATTAACTGTTTCTTGCTCCACGATGCCATCGGACCTGGTGAGTTCTCCAGAATCCGCAGTAATTTGCTTTTGCTACATTAAAAGGGATTGAGCGAAAATAAAATCATACAATGAAGGAATAGAAAGTATGATCAGAGAAGGAATTAAGTCACACGTTTTCTGGACATATAGTACAACAGGTCATAACTTTAAAAATCAATCATGTTATATTCATGACCCAGCACCGGCAAAGCAAAGTGCTTTATTCGATTGATCAGAAGAATAGTCAAAGCACACCGCAGCTGAAATGCACAGAAAACTGTACTTAACAAGGAAGGAAACTGCTACATATAAATCCTTATTTGCTATGCAAATCCATCGAGCAACATGTTTCCCTAGGTCACACTGCCATCGGGACGTTGTCAAGTCTGAAGACATTGAGGCCCCAGTTACTGACATTGTAAAACAGACCTTAAGGAGACGTATATGACTGCTTGCAAAGCCAAATAAAAGAAATAATGTTACATTCAGATTTTGGACTTCCCTTTATACTTGGTCTCTCTTTCATTAGATCCAGTTTTTGTCATATTACGTGTAAGATCAAAATAAGGAAAATGACTCATAATCCAATGAACTCAAACTGTTGTTGATGGTTTCGAGATAAATTGAAGACATCATGAAAGTAATAACGATAGATCTTCAACTTTTTAAAAAAGTTGTTTTCAAATATTGCATACAGCAAAAGGAAATGAACTACATTATCTTTCAAATGCAAAATAAATCATAAAAGGTTTTGCCAGTCCTACATTATCACACAAATTTGAATGGTTATGTCTACAGAAAATATCGCAAAAAGTATCACTCAAGAAAATAATGAAATATACCTGAGAAGACTGGGATTGTAAGTTCTGGATAAGTCCTTGCCAATTCCTCCGACAACTGATAGTAGGAAACAGAATAAAGATGTGGCAAAGGGGAAGGGTGATTTAGTATTCCATCAGTTCGCTGCACTTCCAGCTTGTGTGCATAACGAAATAGCTTGGGCTCCAAGATCTGCAATAAGTAAAACCATCAAGCAAAATCCTTCAAGCAGAGAATTCCAAACAGGAGGGCTGAAGTGCCAATGGATGGCTTACCCCAAATGCTTACTGCAAGTATGACAAACAAGCATTATTTTTATACTTTTGCATAAATTCCATCATTCAGAAATGTTATGAAACCACTTTCTTAAAAAATGCTACAAGATGCCAGTGCAATCTTCAAGGTTATAATTTCTAATGGGTACAAGTACAAAATTTATTGCAATTATCAAGCTCATTTTATGATGATTTGGTCAATGCCACCACTTGCTTTTAGCACCAATATCAATTAATGCTTTTCCGCCTTAAAACCATCTTAAAATGTTCTCTTTTTCTTCTTCTATTCAAAACTCATTTATTACGTTTTTATGAAGCTGAAGTAAGTTCCTAACTACAATGTGTTGATATTACAGGAACTCCATAATTTTGCTGAGTGAAGAGGCAATTGACAATGCAGCATTTTTCAGTTCAGCAATGAAGTTTCAGTTTAGACTCTGGTCTGGATTTTGTGGAGGTTTTTGAAGGCAAACCATCAATACTCTGCCATTGTTGCTTTGAAATTGACTGTAATTTCAGGATTTAAAGCATAGGCAGATGAACACAAAATCCTGAAGTTACTCACTGACCCAAAGAATCATACAGTGCCGATGAACCCTTCGGCCCATCAAATCTGCACGACAAAACTTTACTCTAAGTCTACACTAGCCCCACTTTCCCAAACTTGGCCCATAGCCCGAACATTTTGTTATGACATTTCCAGTGCTCATCCAAGTACTTTTAAAGGTAATGAGGTTTCCAATCTCAACTGTCCTATCAGGCAGTGTATTCCAGATTCCCACTACCCTCTGGGGGAAAAATGTTTCTATTCAAATCTTCTTTAAACCTTCTGCTTTTCACATTCAAATTATGCCCCCTTGTTATTGAACCTTTAGCTAAGGAAATAGTTGCTTTCTAGTCACCTTGTCCATGCCCTTATACACCTTATACACCTCTGTCAGGTCCCCTCTCTGTCTTCACTGCTGCAAAGAAAACATCCCAACTTTCCTTCATAGCTAAACTGCTTAATGACACAGAACAACCTGGTGAGTTTCCTCTACACTTACTGCAGTCCAAACACATTTTTCTGATAGTGCAGTGACCAGAAATGCACACAGCACTCCAGCTGGATCCTAACCAAAGTTTTGCACTGCTCCAACTGAACCTCTGTGCTTTTATAATCTATGCAGTGACTGATAAAGGCAGTTGTCCTGTACACGTTCTTAACTATCCTAATAATCTGTCTGCTGCCTTTAGGGATCTGTGAAAATCCCATTAAGTATTCCCTTGTATTGTACATCTTTCAAAAGGCACTATCTCACCCTCATCAGGGTTAAAATCCAACTGCCATTCTGATCAATCCATCGTTTGGAGGGTACCTAATGTAACCTCACTATTTAAAAAGGGAGAGTGAGAGAAAACAGAGAATTATAGACCGGTGAGTCTGACGTCAGTTGTGGGGAACATGCCGGAGTTCATTATCAAGAATTTTATAGCACAGCACTTAGGAAACAGTGGTAAAATCAGTCTCACTGAGCATGTATGTATACAAGGAAAATTATGCTCAAAAAATGTGCTGGAATTCTTCAAGGAGGCAATAAGTAGAGTTGAACGGGGGAGTCAGTGAATGTTGTTTCTTAAGACTTTCAGAAGATCTTCAACAAACGTCCACATTAGTGATTAATTTGTAAAATTTAAGTGCATTGGGTTGAAGTATTGTAGTGAGGTGGATAAAAAATTGATTAGTAAACAGGAAATAAAGAGTAAGAATAAATAAGTCTTTTTGTAAATGGCAGGCAGTGACTAATGGGGATCAGTATTAGTACCCCAGCTGTTCACAACATATATTAATGATATTAGAGGAGGGAACTAAGTACAATATCTCAAACTATGTAGATGACACAAAGCTGGATAGAAAGGTGGGTTTTGAGGAGGATGCAAGATGTGGCAATATGATTTGGACAGGTTGAGTGAGTGGGCAAATGCATGGCAGATGCAGTACAATGTGGATAAATGTGAGGTTATCCACTTTGACAGCAAAAAGAAAGGCAGATTATTGTTTGAATGGCTGTAAATTAACAGTGGAGAATCTTCAACAAGGTCTGGTGTCCTCATATACCAGTTGCTGAAAGTAAGCATGCCGGTGCAGTAAGCAGTAAAGAAAGAGAACATGTGAGTACAGGAACAAAGATGTCTTATGGCAATTACGGTGGGCATTGGGGAGACCATGCCCAGAAAGTTGTGTGTTTCTGCATCATTTACTTTAGAGGGAGTGCAGCAAAGGTTTACCAATTTGATTCCTGGGATAGCAGAATTGACATACGAGGAGAGGATGAGTTGGTTAGGCGTATAACTGGAGTTTAGGCGAATGAGGTGGGGGGATCTCATGAAGCCTGGAAAATTATAAAAAGACTAAACAGATTAGATGCAGTATATTCCCAATGGCCATAAGCAAGGGATCATCGTTTAAGGTTAAGGAGTAAACTTTTTAGGACTGAGACGAGGTGGAACATCTTCACCCAGAGAGTGGTGAACCTGTGGATTTCATTGCCACAGAAAGTGGTTGAGGCCAAAACATTATGTAGTTTCAAGGAGGAGGTAGATATAGTTCATATGGTTAAAAGGATCAAGGGATATTTGGTGAGGTGTGAGAGAGAGATTAGGGTATTGAGCTCAATGATCAGCCTTGATTACATTGAATGGTTCAGCAGGCTTTAGGGGTCAAATATCCTATTCCTGCTCCTTTCTTCTACGTCTAGGTCTATGTCTATAACCTAGGTCCTTTCTCCTCACATCAACCACCTGGGCAATTTTTGTGTCATCTACAAACGTGCTTATCTTCTCCCTTTTACATGCCAACTCCCCCGCAGCCCACAATTCACACACACACATTTTCTTCTAGATTTTTAGATTTTCTAGATCTTAAATTTTGGTAAGATAAAACTCAACTCCCCAGTAGTTTCCTACCCCTTCAATATCTAGCTGATCAGATTATCTTCATGCCTGGCAGGCATTCTCTTCTTTCCTGAGGATAACTTGCAGAACTAGTTAGGGCCACTACTATCTCCTGAAGCTGCTGGATCTACAGAGCTGCCAGATAATCAGATTGGCCCACAGATATCAAGGGCCTGGGTGGCCTCAAGCCTCACGCTCAAGTCTATGAGGCTGACCCCAGTGTATTATTGCTGTGGCCCACCTGACTTCAAATCGGTGGAGTAACTAACACTTTTTGCTTCCTCTTTTGGATGGGGAAAAAAGGAGAGAAGAATAACCCATCCTCCCTTAAAGCTTGTCCCATACAGTTATTGAATAAAATAAATATGACTTTCGATTTCTCCTGTTAAAATATTCTGATTGACAGTTAAGAAATTTTTTGCCAATGCTTAAAGGCAAATAAAAATACATGAAGTATTATACAAGGCATTCAAGATATTCAACTGGTCAAACATCACTGCTGTCATTTCAAATCATTCACAAACCTGCAGCAGTTGCATGGCAATCTCATAGATATCTCTCGATGAATCAGCTGCTTTGAAAAGTATCAGGTTCAGGAGAGTTACAGTGTCAAACTGGTAATCCCTGTGGGAAAGTTTCAGAAGAATATATATTATTAATAAAATGACATTAATCAAGATTAAATGGAAGCTCATCAAAGTACAGGCAGTCCCCAGGTTGTGAACCGTTTCATTCTCAAGTCTGTTCACAGGTCAATTTGCACAGAAGTCAGAACATAACATAGCACAATATAAAATGGCCATTCTTAAGTGTGAGGAAATATTTTTATGCCAGACCTTTTATATTAATACACCAATGAGTGAGTGTGCATTCGTAAGTACGAGTGTTTGTAAATTGGATGTTCATATACTGGGGACTCCCAGTACAGAGCATAAAGAAAAAACAAATACCAAATCAAACAGCCTGAAATTAAGAAAACTGTGGCAATTTGTTTACACAGTATATGTACACATTCATTACAGGAAATTAACTTCTGAGGCAATTAAAGATTTTAGCTGACATTAGAACTCCTCAGAAGGTTTAATATTTCACGTGTACCTTTCACAATTCTGTGAAGTTGACCTTCAGTTAACTGAAAATCACAGGTGTAAACTCAATTCAATACCTCAGCACAACCCAGTGAAATTAAAAAAATTCAAGTATCCAACATACAAATTAGAATTAGGAGTAGCCACTTGATCCATCAAGCCAACTCTACTATTCAATAAGATCAAGGCTGAACTGATTATTCCACATTCCTACCTACTCCTGTTAACGTTTTACCTCTTGTTCATCAAGAATCTATCTAACTCCGCCATAAAACATTCAAAGATTCTGCTTTCACCATCTTTCCACCAGGAGAGTTCCAAAGAAATAAAAATTCTCATCTGTTTCAAATAGCTGATAACTTATTTTTAAACGGCACGGTAGCTCAGTGGTCAGCACTGCTGCCTCACAGCACCAAGGACCCAGGTTCGATTTGAGCCTGTCTGCATGGAGTTTGCACATTCTTCCCATGTCTGTGTGGTTTCCACCAGGTGCTCCAGTTTCTACTCATAGCTCAAAGTTGAGCACGTTAGGTGAATTGCCCATGGTGGCCATTGTGCCCATGGTGTCCTCATACACCAGTGCTGAAGAAGGTAAATGGTTTATTGGCCTTTATGGTGAAAAGATTAGAGTACAGGAGCAGGAATATCTTGCTGCAATTATACAGGATCTAAGTGAGATTTCAATCGTGATATTGTGTACAGTTTTGGTCACGTTATCTGAGGAAGGCTGTTCTTGCTATAGAGGGAGTGCAGCAAAGGTTTACCAGACTGATTCCTGGGATGGCAGGACTGATGTACGAGGGGAGGCTGTATCAGTTAGGATTATATTTGTTGGAGTTCAGAAGAATGAGGGGGGTGGGATTTCACACTATAGGAACCTCTCAGAAGATTAGACAGGGTAGATGCAGGAAGGATGTTGCCAATGACTGTTTGCTGTCAAAAAGGGGTGTTATGATCCCAGTTGACAGTGCTACTGGCAAGTCAGATGCAAGAATGAAACCTGGCTTATTCAATTTTTTTCATTTTAGTTAACTTGGTAGTCTCTCACATGAAACTGTAGAATTATTTTAACAACAGAACATATCACACAAAAGCAAAAAAAAAATCAAAAAGCCAAACTATCAAGGTAAGAACACAGTTTGAAAGATCTTAAAATATGGCAAATCAAAGTCTCATCCAGTTTTCCAACATTACCTGTTACAGAGCCTCAAATTTGGAGATATTACCCCTTTACATCAGATCTTTAAGTTCAACTTAATTGATTATTTCCAGTTCATTCTTGTGAACTGTGAATTGTCTTACAAGAGTACTCTCAAAACTAAGAGATTAGTCTTCCTCAGTTTTTAAAATCCTGCAAATTTCTAACCAAGAACTCTTACTTTGGAAGTTTCACAAACTACTTTTTTTAAACTGAGCTAACTGTGTCTTCCCTGAAACAAAAGCAAAAGCTGGAAAAACACAGCAGGTCTTGAAACATTAACTCTGCTTTCTCTCTACAGATTCTTCTAGACCTACAGAGTTTTTCCAGCAATTTCTGTTCTTGTTTCTGATTTCCAGCAACCACAGTTGTTTGGGTTTTTTTTATGCATGCTCTCCCCGAACTGCCTTAAACTTCTTTCCAGAAGAGAAACCATTTTTCCTTCTAACCTCACTCAGGTCTCCTCCAAACTTAAAAACTTTCCATCTCTGAGCTTTCTAAGCTAAAATCAATTCTTGATTATTTTGAAACAAAAGCAAGCCAAATGACCTTTATCCCACAGTTACAAACCATAACAGCAAAATTAATCCTCCATTAACATTCCAGGGGTCCTTATTCTCTGACACATACTGGATACGGCCAATGTTCTGGCAGGATTGTCTGACCGAGTTATTTTTTTAAACTCTTCTGAAGTAATCCTACTATGCTTCTGAAAGCATATTTTGAAATCTGAACTCTAAAAATAGTTTATTTTCACAATTTTGAAAACATTTTGTGGTTAGCTGAACCAGTAAGATGTTAATAATGTTCAATGCTTCTATAATGTAACTGAGCTACAGTTCATCCATCCATCATTGCATGATTATCAACAGGAGAACAAATAAATCCATACCTGTTATGGAACACATTGGCTATTGCCTTGAAACATCCGGCTGCTACGCGTCTTGAACCTGTATAGCATCGATCTACAGCCCAATACATTAGATTACTTTGGTCTGGATTCAACTCTAATAAAAGCATTACAGCTTCACATCCTAACTGATGAACCTGAACAAAATGTGCAAAACACAGGTTAATCTTAAAACAATAGGAATAAGGTACTTCAAATTAATTGCTGCAGTAAATAGTTTGATTTCAACATGAGAACCAATTTAAATCAATTTTACCAAGAAAGAAAATTATTATAATATTAGAAGGTCTTCAAAATAGAAGATCGGTCAGCTCAGTTGGATTGTGATGCAGAATTGTGCGGATTTCATTCCTGCACTGGTTGAGATCACCACGAAGGTCTTTTCTTCTCAACCTTGCCACTCACTGAGGTGTGGCGGCCCTCAAGTTAAACTCACCACTCATTGTCTTTTTCTAATGAGGGATTATAATAACATTCCAACGGTCTTCTGAGACAACGGTGACTTTACTTACTTCAGAATAATACTGTGAAGGCTGCTATTTTGTGTGTTAAGCTTTCAGAATAACAGACAAAGGCTTCATTCAAGTATATTTCATTTTTAAAAACTGCTGCCCAAATTACTACTACTTTTATACTTGCGATTTTTTTTGTGTACAAGTATGATTTATTATTCCACATATTTCTTACCTTTTTTTCTTGTGAATCCAGGATGTTATCCAACCACTTGTACAGATAGCCATCTGATGACAGACCGACATTATCAGACACAGGCCCACAACATAATACAGCTGACATAGCCTATGGTGAAGAGAAATAAGATTGATACATAAGACTTAAGAAAATAATTATGACAATTATCATCGTTATTACTAAACTGTGTTGTTTTGGCCAATGTTACATATGGAACAATATTTGGCAATAGATTATTATTGGAAAAACATTGGGTTCATTCTTTTGTTAAACATATAAAGGTAACTGTAAAAGTCAACTGGCATCATTAATTAGTGCTTAGCCATAATGCTGATCATAACATTCCAATTATCATCAACATGCACTTTTTAAAAGTGATTTCATCAGGATACATCCACCCTCATGTTAAGCAGTCTCTATACCAACAACTTTACAGAAGTAACTCATTTTGTGGAAGGCAGAACTGTAGACATCTATGTGGACTTCAGCAAAGCATTTGACAAGGTTCCACATGATAGACAGATTTGAAAGGTTAGAACACACGGAATCTGGGGGAGCTAGCCAATTGAACACAAAATTGGCTGAAAGGCAGGAGACAGAGTGGTGGCAGATGGCTGCTTTTTGGACTGGAGGCCTGTGACCAGCGGTGTGCCGCAAGGATTGGTGCTTGTTCCGATGCTTTTCGTCCTTTATATATTTGATTTGTATGTGAATACAGGAGGCATGGCTTGTAAGTTTGCAGATGACTCATAATTGGTGGTGTAGTGGACAGTCAAGATGATTATCTCGGGGTACAATGGGACCTTGATCAGATGTGCTAATGGGCCAACAGGCCAAGGAGTGGCAGATGGAGTCGAGATGATGCATTTTGGTAAGGCAAACAAGGGCAGGACTTGTACACTTAATGGTAAGATCCTGGCGGGTGCAGCTGAACAAAAAGACCTAGGGCTGCAGGTGCACAGTCCTTGAAAATGGAGTTGCAGGTGGACAGGGTGGTGAAAGTGGCGTTTGGCATGCTTGCTTTCATTGGTCACAACATTCAGTATAGACGTTGGGATGTCATGTTGTGATATTACTGAGGTCACTTTTAGAATACGTACGGTGTACAATTCTGGTTGCCCACCTATAGGAAAGTTGTTGTTAAACTTGAGAGGATGCAGAAAAGACTTACAAGGATGTTGCCAGGACTGGAGGGTTTGAGCTATAGGGAGAGGCTGAATAGGCTAGGGCTTTTTTCCCTAGAGCGTCAGAGGTTGAGGGGTGACCTTATAGTAGTTAATCAAGTCATGAGGGACATGGATAGGATGAATAGCCAAGGTCATTTTCCTGTGACGTGGGAGTCCAAAACTAGAGGGCATAAGTTCAAAGTGAGAGGGAAAAGATTTAAAAAAGACCGGATGGGTAACTTTTTCATGCAGACAGTGGTGCACACATGGAACAAGCTGCCAGAGGAAGTGGTGGAGGCAGGTACAATTACAAAATTTAAAAGGCATCTGGATGGGTAGATGAATAGGAAGAGTTGAGATGGATATGCGCCAAATGCTGGCAATGGGACTAGGTCAGATTGGGATGTCTGGACATTGTATATAAGTTGGACCAAAGGGTCCAACGCCACTGTTGGACCTGTTTGACACCACTGTTTAAAAAAGGAAGTAGACAAAAAGCAGGTAACTATAGGCCGGTTAGCTTAACTTTGGTAGTGGTGAAAATGCTTGAATCTATCATTAAGGAAGAATAGCAAGACATCTGGATATAAATTGTCCCATTGGGAATACCCTGCATGGGTTCATGAAGGGTAGGTCATGTTTAACTAATTTGGTGGAATTCTTTGAGGACATTACTTGCATGGTGGACAATGGGGAACCTGTGGATGTGTTGTATCTGGATTTCCAGAAGGCATTTGACAAGGTGCCACACCAAAGGCTGCTACATAAGATAAATTTGCACGGTATTACAGGTAATGTATTGGCATGGATAGAGGATTGGTTGAGCAAAGAGTAGGGGTAAATGGGTGTTTTTCTGGTTGGCAGTCAGTGGCTAGTGGTGTGCATCAGGGATCAGTGTTGGGACCGCAATTGTTTACAATTTACATAGATGATTTGGAGTGGGGACGAAGTGTGGTGTGTCAAAATTTGCAGATGACACTAAGGTGAGTGGTACAGCAAAGTGTGCAGAAGACACTGAAAGTCTGCAGAGGGATATAGATAGTCTAAGTGAGTGGGCAAAGGTCTGGCAGATGGAGTACAATGTTGATAAGTGTGAAGTCATCCATTTTGGTAGGAATAACAGCAAAATGGACTATGTTTTAAATGGTAAAAAAATGCAGCACACTGCTGTGCAGAGGGGCTTGGGTGTCCTTGTGCATGAATCGCTGAAGGTGGGATTGCAGGTGCAGCAGGTGATTAAAAAGGCAAATGGAATTTTGTCTGCCATTGCTCGAGGGATGGAGTTTAAAAACAGGGAGGCTATGCTGCAGCTGTATAGGGTCCTGGTGAGGCCACACCTGGAGTACTGTGTGCAGTTTTGGTCTCCTTACTTGAGAAGAGATATACTAGCACTGGAGGGGGTGCAGAGGGGATTCACTTGGTTGATTCCAGAGTTGAGAGGGTTGGATTATGAGGAGAGACTGCGTAGATTGGGATTATACTCATTGGAATTCAGAAGAATGAGGAGAGGTCTTATAGAAACATATAAGATTATGAAGGGAATAGATAAGGTGGAGGCAGGGAGGTTATTTCCGCTAGCAGGTGAAATGAGGCCTAGAGGGCATCGCCTCAAAATAAAGGGAAGCAGATGTAGGAGGTCAGGAGGAACTTCTTCACCCAAAGGGTTCTGAATCTGTGGAATTCCCTGCCCAGTGAAGCAGTTGAAGCTACCTCGCTGACTGTTTTTAAGGCAAGGCTAGATAAATTTTTGAACAGTAAAGGAATTAAGGGTTATGGTGAGTGGGCGGGTAAGTGGAGCCGAGTCTCAAAAAGATCAGCCATGATCTTATTAAATGGCGGGGCAGGCTCGAGGGGCCAGACGGCCTACTCCTGCTCCTAGTTCTTATGTTCTTATGTCTATTTCCATGCTGTATGATTCTATGTCTCTTCTAAAGGGTAGAAGCATCCATTGTAGAAGTAGCGTATGTATCCAACACTAGACTGACATTGTGGAGAGGGTCCTATCAATATGGCTTCATGTAACATTGGGGTTAATGACCCCAAGTATCTGATAGACATTGCCACAGATTACAGACAGTCCAGTGCCGCCATCAGATACAATTTGCTCTCAATTGGTCACCAAACACGGAGAAAACAGCACCCTTGTAATTATTGCGTAATTGAAATCCTATTGTCATTTATTGTATGAAATATATTACTAAATGTTTAAAAAAACTTGACGCAATTTCAACCAAAAAAAGATGATTCGACTTTTTATAAGCTTTCAGTTAGGGAAAATATTCATCTTGCATACACACAAGCAAACCAAACTCATGTACCACTGCAATGTTGGATATCATTTAGTTTTCCCCTTTCCAAACAAGAAGCTCAAATCTTCAATGATGACTATAAATACATACCAACTTATGCATCAACTTGCAGAACTGCAAAAATTTATAATGTCTGCTAAAATTGGCACAAATATGTAAATTATATATGATGGAACTTAATTATTACATTTCTTAGACTATTACACGAAGGTAGTAACCTCTAGAACATCATGCAAGTTTATGAAAAATAGGAAACAGGTGCCTGGAGGCACTCGGACTTGCTCTGCAGCAAAAGCAACATGTTCAAGATGGACAGGGATTGTACCATTACTGCACTGATTTTATTTGACTTGATTTATTGTTGTCACGCGTACCGAGACGGCAAGAAGTGTCATTTTGTGTGCTATATAGGCAGATCATACCATACAAAGTGTATCAGATAACAGAACAGTGTGCAGAATATAGTGTTACAGCCACAGAGAGAGAGAGATCAAAATTAACATTTGAAAGCTTTGTTCAAAAGTCTGAGAACAGTGGGGAAGAAGCTGTTCTTGAATCTGTTCGTACATGTATTCAAACTTTTAGATCTTCTGTCTGATGGAAGAGGGTGAAAGAGTGTAACAACTGGGGTGGGAGGGGGTCTCTGATTATGTTGGTTGC
>NC_063332.1:78409097-78424616 GCF_021869965.1 Rhincodon typus
TCTTTACTTCACAATATTGGTAGAAATTTAGTATAACTGATTCATAACCATTTGATTCACTGTATACTGATTAGAATTAACAGCAAGTTCAATAATTACAAAACGAAGAACATAGAACATAAGAACTAGGAGCAGGAGTAGGCCGTCCGGCCCTTCGATCCTGCTCCGCCATTCAATAAGATCATGACTGATCTTTTCGTGGACTCAGATCCACTTACCCGCGTTCTCACCGTATCCCTTAATTCCTTTATTGTTCAAAAAAAATCTACCTTATCTTTAAAAACGTTTACTGAAGTAGCGTCAACTACTTCACTGGGCAAGGAATTCCATAGATTAACAAGCCTCTGGGTGAAGAAGTTCCTTCTCAATTCAGTCCTAAATCTGCTCCCTCTAATCTTGAGGCTATGCCGTCTTGTCCTAGCTTTACGTGCCAGTGGAAACATCCTCTCTACTTCTATCTTATCTATTCCCTTCATAATTTTACATAAGATCCCCCCTCAATCTTCTGAATTCCAATGGATATAATCCCAATCTACTCAGTCTCTCCTCATAAGCCAACCTCCTCAACTCCGGAATCAACCTAGTGAACCTCCTTTGCACCACCCCCTCCAGTGCCAGTACATCTTTTCTCAAGTAAGGAGACCAAAACTGCACACAGTACTCCGGGTGTGGCCTCACCAGCACCTTGTACAGCTGCAACATAACCTCGCTGCTTTTTATTTCAATCCCTTTAGCAATGAAGGACAAAATTCCATTTGCCTTCCTAATTACTTGTTGTACTTACAGACCTACCTTCTGTGATTCATGCACAAGGATACCCAGGTCCCTCTGCATAGCAGCATGCTGCAACTTTTTACCATTCAAGTAATAATCATTTTTACTATTACTCCTACGAAAATGTATGACTTCACATTTATTTACATTGTATTCCATCTGCCAGCCCTTTGCCCACTCACTCAATGTATCTGTGTTCCTCTGCAAAGTTTCACAGTCCTCTGCACACTTTGATCTGCCACTCATCTTAGCGTCATCTGCAAACTTTGACACCCTACATGTGGTCCCCAACTCCAAATCATCTATATAAATTGTAAATAATTGCGGTCCCAACACCGATCCCTGAGGCACACCACTAGTCACTGACTGCCAGCTAGAATAGCACTCATTTATCCGCACTCTTTGCTTCCTGTTAGTCAACCAATCCTCTATCCATGCTAATACTTTACCCTTAACGCCATGCATCCTTATCTTATGCAGTAGCCTCTTGTGCGGCACCTTGTCGAAGGCCTTTTGGAAATCTAGGTACACCACATCCACTGGGTCCCCATTGTCCACCTTGCTCGTAATGTCTTCATAGAATTCCAAAAGATTTGTCAAGCATGACCTGCCCTTCATGAATCCATGCTGCGTCTGCCCAACGGGACAATTTCTATCAAGATGCCTTGCTATTTCTTCCTTGATAATAGACTCAAGCATCTTTCCCACTACAGAGGTTAAGCTAACCGGTCTATAATTCCCCATCTTTTGTCTACTTCCCTTTTTAAACAGTGGCGTCACATTTGCTGTTTTCTAATCTGCTGGGACTGCCCCAGAGTCCAGCGAATTTTGGAAAATTACCACCAGTGCACCTGCTATTTCTCCAGCCATCTCTCTTAGGCCCCCTGGGATGCATTCCATCAGGGCCAGGAGACTTATCAATCCTTAGGTCCATTAGCTTGCCCAACACTACCTCTTCCGCAATAATGATTGTTTCCAGGTCCTCACCTACCTTCGTCTCTTTGTCAATTACTGGCATGTTATTAGTGTCCTCCACTGTGAAGACCGATACAAAATACCTGTTCAATGCCTCGGCCATTTCATCATATCCCATAACTAAATTCCCCTTCTTGTCCTCTAAAGGGCCAACATTTACTTTAGCCGCTCTTTTTCGTTTTATATATTTATAGAAACTTTTGCTATCTGTCTTTATATTCTGTGCTAGTTTTTTCTCATGTTCTATCTTACTTTTCTTTATAGCTCTTTTTGTGGTTTTCTGTTGACCTTTAAAGTTTTCCCAATCTTCTAGTTTCATGCTGTTTTTGGCCACTTTGTACACCTTCTCTTTCAATTTGATACCCTCCCTTATTTCTTTAGACACCCATGGCAGATTACCCCTTTTCTTACAGTCCTTCCTTTTCACTGGAATATACTTTTGCTGAGCACTTTGAAAAATTGCTTTGAAAGTCCTCCACTGCTCGTCAACTGTCCCACCATAAAATCTTTGTTTCCAGTCTACTTTAGCCAAGTCCTCCCTCATTCTATTGTAGTTTCCCTTGTTCAAGCACAGGACCCTGGTGTTGGATTTTATCTTCACACTCTCCATCTGTATTCTAAATTCAACCATACTGTGATCACTCCTTCCAAGAGGATCCCTAACTATGAGGTCATTAATTATTCCTGTCTCATTACACAGGACCAGATCTAGGATAGCTTGCTCCCTCGTCGGTTCCATTACATACTGTTCAAGAAAACTATCACAGATACACTCAACGAACTCCTCCTCAAGGCTACCCTGACCGAGCTGGTTCGACCAATCTACATGTAGATTAAAATCCCCCATGATAATTGCCATACCATTTTTACAGGCATTAGTTATTTCTTTGTTTATTGCCCGCCCCAATGTGATGTTATTATTTGGTAGCCTATAGACTACGCCTATCAGTGACTTTTTCCTCTTAGAATTTCTAATTTCCACCCAAATGGATTCAACCTCATTCTCCATCGAACCTATATTATCTCTCAGCACCGCCCTGATGTCGTCCTTGAATATCAGAGCTACACCACCTCCCTTACCTTCCTGTCTGTCCTTCTGAATGGTCTGGAACCCTTGGATATTTAACTCCCAGTCGTGACCATCCTGTAACCATGTCTCTGTAATGGCTACCAAATCATATTCATTCGCGATGATTTGTGCCGTTAACTCATCAACCTTGTTACGAATGCTACGAGCATTAAGGTAAGGTGCATTTATGCCAGCTTTCTTACCCTCATGATTTCCAACATCTCTAATAATATTTCCTGAGTTATCCTTCCTTTTTGCTTCTTTCATAGTCTGCCTTGAACTCAAACCCTCCTGCACACATGCTAACCTGCTGCTTACCTTTTTATTTACCATCATACTCCCTGTTGTTTTCCCTTTCCCTTCCCCCCCAAACTCCCTAGTTTAAAGTCCTCGTGACCACCCTATTTATCCTTTTCGCTAGAACACTGGTTCCAGATCGGTTCAGGTGGAGACCGTCCCATCGGTACAGATCCCTCCGGTTCCAAAACTGATGCCAATGCCCCATGAAATGGAACCCCTCTTTCCCACACCACTCCCTTAGCCACGTGTTTACTTCCCTAATTTTCTTATCCCTAAGCCAATTTGCACGTGGCTCGGGCAGTAATCCGGAGATTATGGCCCTCGAGGACCTGTTCCTTAATTTCGTTCCTAGTGCTTGATAATCCCCAAACAGGTCCTCCATCCTAGCCTTGCCTATGTTGTTAGTCCCAACGTGGACCACAACAACTGGATCCTCCCCCTCCTGCTCCAATATCCTTTCAAGCCAGTCAGAAATGTCCTGCACCCTGGCACCGGGCAGGCAACACACCATGCGGGACTCCCGATCCGGCTTGCAAAGGATACTATCTATCCCCCTAACTATAGAATCCCCTATAACTACCACTTGTCTTTTTGCTCCCCCTCTTGAATGGCCTTCTGCACCATGGTGCCGTGGTGAGCTGGCTCATCCTCCCCGCAGCCCTTTTCCTCATCCACACAGGGAGCAAGTATCTCGTACCTGTTGGATAAGGTCAAAAGCTGAGGCTCCTCCACTCCTGAACTTGGGATCCCCTTACCTGCCTCACTTGCAGTCACACCCTGTTGTCCCTGATCACTAACTGAATTTGAATTACTTAATCTACCAGGTGTGACTGCCTCCTGAAACAAAGCGTCCAGGTAACTCTCCCCCTCCCGGATGTGCCACAGTGTTTGAAGCTCAGATTGCAGGTCTTCAACTCTGAGCCGGAGTTCTTCCAGCAACCAACACTTGCTGCAGATGTGGTCACTGCCGTTCACAATGGGATCAGCCAGCTCCCATATCATACAGCTACAGCACATCACCTGCCCAGCCATCTCTACTTAGTTAATTACTTTATTACTTTATATCAATTTATGAGTTAAATACTTTCTAATACTTCTCTGCTATGGTCTTTTCAAATAACCAATTAATAGATAAATAAAAAAAGGAAGTAAATTTTTAACCAATTACACTATACAGAAGAAATAGAAAAAGTATGAAAACCTTACCTTACCAACACACCACAGAGTCCTCTTTTTTTGGTTAGAGGAGGAGGGCGGGTGGGAGACCCTACACGTTTAGTTGAAAGTATAGTTACAAGTATACTTTGGAGAGGAATTTTCTAGCTTTATTGCCTTAGATCAAAAAGGATCCATCTAAATAAAAATTCCACATACTGTACAGTTTTATCAGTCAAGTAGCAATTTAAATCTCAGGTCATTTAGTAATGAGAATTACTCTTAATATTTTTATAGGTGGAGTATTAACCTCTATACAGTCTAATTTATGTGCATTTATTTACTATTCCAGATTATGATATGATCTGTATTTGACCAGACTTGTATTTATTTTTCAGGATTCCCATTAAATATTCTGTGCCTGCTACCTCATTTAGTTCAACATTTTGATAACCCTACCCAATTCTGCAAGGAAACTGCTGACAGAATAGCAAAGGTATGTACACAATTATGAACGAGTACATAAATATTGGAAGGCTGAAAATAAATTCAGTCTTGAACATTCTTGACAACTGAGCCTCTACAGCCCTCTGGAACAGAGAATTCCAAAGATTCTCTCCTTAAGGGGCTTGACAGAGTAAATGTTGAGAGATGTTTTCCCCTCATGGTAGAGCCTAGGAACAGAAGATGCAGTCTCAGAATTAAGGGGCCAATTGAATGACTGAGGAGTTTATTTTCTTAAAGTGTTGTAAGTGTTTGGAACCCCTTTTCAGAGACAGCTGTGAGGGCAGAGTCCTTGTGCTTATTTAAGGCTGAGATAGATAGATTTTTGATCATTAGGGAAATCAAGGGTTATGCAGAAAGGGCAGGAAAGTGGATGTGTGGAGTGTTGGATCAACCATGATCCTATTGAATGGCAGACCAAGCTCAAGGGGTTCACCATCCTACTCCTGTTCTTATTTCTTATGGTCTTATTGCCCTCTATCTGTGGCAAGTCTTTTATTTTTCTTCATGTTTTCTTTATTTTTTTCTTAGGTAAATAGACCAAAATTGGACACACTGTTTCAGGTGTGGTCTTATCAGTTGCAAGACATCTTTGCTGTTGGTTACATTAAATTCTCTTGTATTAAGGCTAGCATATCATTTGGTGCCTTAATTGTTTCCTGTACCTGTATTATAACATTTTGTTACTCATAAACAAGAATTTCTGGGTTCCTTTCAAGTCCAAAATTTCCTGCCCTTTTACTATTTATTATATATACTTTGTATCTCTGATTTTCTTAACAACAGTTATGACCCCACACTCTACAGGCATACAAACCTATGAACTGGGAGCAGAATTAGACACTTGATCCTCCTCTGCCTTTTTCATCATGGTTAATCTAATTACTCCATATTGCCACTACCAACTATACCATTTCACACCTTTATTTATCAAAATCCTCTACCTATACATTTAAAAATATTCAGATTCTGCTTCTGCTACCTTTGGAGGAACAATGTTCAAAAGACTCACAACTCTCTCTGAGCAAACCTATCCCTTAACCTAATATGCCATTTCACTTTAGCTATCTCTCTTTCCATGATCGTTATTCTTCCTTATTTAAGATTGAAATACCAGTCTTGAACCAACTTTTCTCACCCTCAAACTGAATGTAAAGTTCAATCATGGTCACTATTACCGAAAGGTGCAATAAGGTCACTGATAATTCTGTCTGTATTCTTTCTGCCAGATTTTTGGCCAATCACTAGCAGCACCAAATTCACTTGAAGTGTCTTTGCACTCTCCTCACAACTCTCACTCCCACCTAGTTTTGTGTCACATACAAACTTGGAAATGGTGCATTTAAATCCTAGATCCAAATCATTGATATAGATTATGAATAGCTGGTAACTAGGGAAGGTGATGGCCTAGTGGTAATTTTGCTAGACTCTTAATCCAAGGGACCCAGGTAATGTTCTGGGGACCCAGGTTCAAATCCCGCCACAGCAGATTGTGGAATTTGACTTCAATCAACAAAAAATCTGGAATTAAGAATCTGCTGATGACCATGAAATCATTGCCAATTGTCGTAAAAACCCATCAGGTTCACTAATGTCCCCTGGTTTGGCCTACATGTGACTCCAGACCCACAGCAATGTGGTTGATTTTCAGTTGCCCTCTGAAATGGCCTAGCTACAAAGCCTCAAAGAAATAAAATCAGATGGATCACCTGGTATCGACCTAGGCACTGGAAAAGACAATAGCAGAAACAGCCATGTCAACCCTGCAAAGTCCTCTTTACTAACATCGATAGGTTACTGCCAAAATTAGCAGAGTTGTCTCACAGACTAGTCAAGAAACAGCCTGACATAGTCATACGTACAGAATCCTACCTTACATACAATGTCCCAGACACCACCATCACCTGGATATGTCCTGTCCCACTGGCAGGACAGACCTGGCAGAAGTACGGTGGTATATACTCGGGATGGAGTTGCCCTGGGAGTCCTCAACATTGGCCTCTGAGCCCCATTAGCTTTAGGTTAAACATGGGCAAGGAAAACTTCTGATTACCATGTCTGCTGATTACCGTCCACCCTCAGCTGATGAATCAGTACCCCTCCATGTTGAACAACACTTGGAGGAAGCGTGAGGGTTGCAAGGGTACAAAATATACTCTGGGTGGTGGATTTCAATGTCCACAACCAAGAGTGGATCAGCAGAAGTATTACTGATCGAGCTAGATTGGGTCTGCGGCAGGTGATGAGGGAACCAACAACATACTTGACCTCATCCTTCCCAATCTGTCAGCTGTCCATGACAGTATCGGTAAGAGCGACCACCACACAGCTGGCCCAAAAACTAAAAATAATTCTGCATTTCCTTATCAGTATGTGTGGAGTGACAAGTGAGCCCAGTCTCCTGCCATTTGTAAGTAAAAGTTATTTACTTCTAAAGATATAAATAGGAAGTAATTTATTTCGCTGATTTGAAGATAAAGGGGAGGCAATGGCCTAATGGTATTATCGCTGGACTGTTAATCCAGAAACCCAGATAATGTCCTGGGACCCGGGTTTGAATCCCACCATGCCAGAACGTGGAATTTAAATTCAATAAATATCTGGAATTAAGAGTCTCATGATGGCTGTGAATCCATTGTCAATTGTTGGGGGAAAATCCATCTGGTTCTCTAATATCCTTTAAGGAAGGAAACTACATGTGTCTCCAGACCCACAGCAATGTGGTTGACTCTTGACTGCCATCTGGGCAATTAGGAATGGGCAATAAATGTTGCCTAGCCAGTGATGCACTCATCCCGTGAACCAAAAAAATTGATAAGTTACTTCACACTAGGCTACTTAATAAAATAAGAGCCCATGGTGTTAGAGAGAGTATGTTAGCATGGATAGAGGATTAGCTAACTAATAAAGACGAGAGTGTTGGGCTAAACGGTCATTTTCAGGAATGCAGTCTGTAATAGCGGAATGTCCCAGGGATTAGTGCTGGGCGCACGGTTATTTACAATAAATTTTAATGATTTGGATAAGGAAAGAGAATGTACTATAGCCGTGTTTGCAGATGGCACAAAAGTAGATGGGAAGGCAAGTGGTGAGGATGTGACAAAGCATCTACACAGGGGTTTAACAAGTGGACAAAAACTTGGCAGATGGAATTTAATGTGGAAAAATGGTACGTTGTGCACTTCCGCAGGAAGAGTAAAGGAGCTGAATATTATGTAAATGAAGAAAGACTGCAGAAAGTTATAGGACAGAAGTATTTTGGAATCCTCATGCAGAAAGATCAAAAAGCCAGCATACAAATTCAGTAGGTAATAAGGAAGGCAAAAGGAATATTGGCCTTGAATTCAAAAGGAATGTCGTGTAAAAATAGGGCAATCTTAGTAAAATTCTACAAGACATCAGTCAGACATCAGTTGGAATATTGTTAAGAGTTTTGGGCCCTCTACCCAAGGAAAAATATACTGGCCACTGGGGACAGTCAAGAAAAGGTTCCCAGGCTGATACTGTGTGTGGAAGGACTGTCTTATAATGAGAGGCTGAGTCTGTACTCATTGGAGTTTAGAAGAATGACAGGCAATCTTATTGAAACATAAGGGTGTTAGGAGACTTAACAGGGTAAATGTTGAAAGTTTGTTCTCCTCATGGAAATGTCTAAGACAAGAAAGCATAATCTCAGAATAAGAAGTCACCCTATTAAATTATAAATTAAGAGTAATTTCTTCTCTAGGGTAACGAATTTGTGGAATTCTTTGCCACAGAGGGTTGTAGAGATTGGGTTAAGTATATTCAAGGGTAATATATACCGATTTTGTTTTTATCAATAAAGAAATTAAGGGTTATGGGGAGCAGGCTAGAAATTGGAGCTGAGGATTTATCAGATCAACCATGATTAATTGAAGGATACAGCAGATTCAATGGGCTGAATGGCCTACTGCTCCTTGGTCTTATAGTCTAAATGTAAATCTTAATTTTTCGCAAAAGCCCCACATACCCTTTTGGAAATCAACTACCTTAGGATTATTAGCAGTGATCTTAGAACAGAACTTTTAATGTAAAAACAACATAGTTGCAGATGCTGGAAATCTGAATTAAAAACAGGAATTATTGAATTGAATAATTTATTGTCACTTACACTTACCAAATAAATACAGTGAAAAGTATAAAAGGTCACTGTGGTCTGGCGCCATTTTGACTTACAGAAAAAATTAAGATACAGGACTTAAGTAGAAGTAAAAACAGAGTTCATCTTCCTCCCTCATGTGCTCCGCTCGACATCTGGAGGGGAGGTGCATTCTCCACAATTTTCTGTGGGCTAATCCACACCCTTGCATTGACAGCCCGTTCGGGCCTACCGCATCGCCACAGCTGAAGCCCAACATCTTTTGATTCCAACGCTAACTGCAGATACTGCCTTCTTCGCCAACATCACCGGAATGCCCATTCCGTCACCACTTCTCCATCACCAGCGCTGGGCCAACCAACATCGAAGTTGCCAATTATCAGGCACCATCTTTCACCACTGGGCCCACTTCACTGACTTTGCTGCACCAGTGTAGCAGCCGCTGATACTGGGTCTCATGCTTGCCTTTCTGCCAAAGTTTCTGCCACCATCTTACTGAATCTTCCGCCACAAGTCCATGCTGGGCCCACTCAAGCCCTCACTGGTCTCAGTTGCCACCAGCGATGCTGTCGTCGCGACTGAGCTCTTCACAGGAATTAAGTACAAGAAGGAAAACAAGAGAAAATGGAAAATAAGAAAAGAAAAGTGGATGGAGCAGATGAGACCTGGGATTAGGAGTCCTACTCAGCTGCTGTCTTGGAGTATTATTGTGGAAAATTCTGGAAATTACAGAAAAACCCATCCAGTCAAGCAACACCTTTTTGAAAGAGAATCAAGGTGATCCAGTTCCAAAGAACAGTAATTTTCAGCTCAAAAATGTTAATTCTACTTCTCTCTCCGCAGATATATGGAGTTGATGAGTTTTTAAAAGATCTTTGAAGTAGCATTTTCATTTCTGTCGCATTGCCACTGAAAAAAAACTGAAGCTGAAATTGTAGACATTCTGGCATTGTGTTCAAATAACAAAGTTTTCAAGCAGTGTCTGTACCTGTCATGTTTTTGTAGTCAAATAATGTATTATTTTTACCTTAGGTCTGTGCAGAAGAAAAAACAGTCACACTCTCGAACCTGGCTCACATGATGAGCCTTTACAGCACACACAGTTATTCACGGGACAGTGCAAATTGGATTAATGTGGTTTGCCGATACCTGCACGATGCATTCTCAGACATCACTTTTAACCTGGTCACTTACTTAGCTGAGGTAATTTTCCTTATCTTTTGTTTATCTAATTGACATGTTGGTTTGTAGAGTTTGTCTGTTAAAGCATAGAAGAAATATTAACCTGAATTGTTTTCTTAAATTAATTGTTGTCCGGTGTTATACAAGAACCAAGACTACTTTACCTCATCTTTATTGAAATAAAGAATTCATCCTGTTACTCTTTGAGTTAATTGTCAGGTTCCCTCCCAGACCTCAATGCCCATCCTAGTTTCTCTACGTGTCAGTCATTTTTTCCATTTAACACGCAGCATCATCACACTGTTGAGCTGATGATTTGACTCTATATTTACCAATTTCCTTCAGATCACATGCTCTTGGTATTCGTAGCTTTCATCACAATGGCTGAATCATTCCACTTTTAATACTTGTTTCTTTCAGTTCAACTGACTAAGCTTTCCACATTTCCAATTCGCAATAATAAAGCATTGGACTTTTAAAATAATTGCTATCTATTGTATGTTACGTTTGCCATGCATGCCTTGCACTCCTATTTTGTCATCACACATTTACATCTACAACTGTACACCATACCAATGGATGGAACATAAACTCCAGATTCTGAAAATCCAGATCCCTATACCTGTGATCCAGGTGGAGGGAAATTTGTTTTTCCCATGAGATATGAGCAAAGTCATAAAAGATCCAGTAATTTTATTTGAAACTTTAATTGCAAAATGCATAAAGGTAGAGTTTAGCAAGCACAATGTGATTATGACATGACCTTTGCTTGTGTAGTGCTGACAGCAATGAATGCAAATTGGACTTTTAAAAATGCATGGATTTTTTTGTCAATGAAATTACACTGAAATGGCTGTGAAAGTATTAACCTCTATGCTATTTTTCCCCAACAGCTATTAGAAAAGGGCCTAGCTAGTATGCAGCAGTCATTGCTACAGATTATCTATAGCCTTCTGAGTCATATTGATCTGTCTGGAGCACCAGTAAAACAATTCAATTTGGAAATCATGAAGATCATCGGCAAGTATGTGCAGGTTAGTCGTAAGAAGCAGTTTTGTGCCAAAGCTTATCTCATTTCTGAGTTGTAGTATAATTATTTGGAGCAAATTATAATTATTGAAGTTCTTGCTTTGTAATTCATTAAGTAAGGTGGATGTGAAAGAGTATCTTGTGACTGAAATATTTGGAAAATGAATATTTTGATTTACCTCTGCAGTCTGTTGTACTAATAAAACATCTCTGCAATAACTAGCTCAATCTATGTCACCAAATTTATAGTTCAAGCCAGAAGAATAAGACTTTTAGTTTTTACATAGAGATTGAGTCACTTCAATTACCATTATATCAGGTTGACTTGATACCTGTGGAAAACATCTTGCAACAACATGGCAGTTTTTCAATTTATTTAATTAATACAAATTCCCAGAGCTAACATTAGACTTCTCATTTGCTGAACTTAAGGTGATTAGCCTGCCGCTTAGTCTGCAGAGGGTATACTCCTTTGCAATGTGCAATATTGTTTGTGACTCTGTGCAAGTGCTAAAGGGTTTATACTGAGGGCCCAGCAGTTGATCACATGGGATAGAAGCAAAACCCCACAATTTTCCTGCAGATGCTAGAAATCTGAAATGAAATCAGAAAATAATCTGATGCTTTTGTATTCTATGTCGAATCTGTAAGGTTAATCAAAAGGTAAGCTGCTGTTCTTCAAGCTGATACTGAGCTGTGTTAGATGTTGAGGACATGAGATTTGAGTGGGACAGAGAATTTTAAAAGAAGTGTCAGTAAGCCTTGCGGTTCCTCCAAGAGAATTAGATACTATTGTGAAACTGCATATAAGTGCAAATATTTTACCATTATTTAAAATACCATCTTCTAAAATATAGCTTTAATTCAAATCTTAGCTTTAATTAGATTTTATATTCAGGAAAAAAATAGTCTGAGGAAACGGGCATGTTCAACTTCACTTTGTCATTAATAAAGCAACTCAAAACATGAGTATTTCATCACAAACCTATGTGGAATTTTTAATCAATTTTTAATTGATTGTTCATGCATGGGATGATTCGACCTCTTGTGCCATCTTTTATTGTAAAGAAATCTTAAAATTTGAGGCATAGTTTCTTGCATTTCAAATTAACCTCTGCCATGTCATAAAACCTGTGAGCACTTAAAACACAATGGATTAAAATATCTGGAAAATGAATCAATAAAGTCCTTTTTGCAATTACTCTGTTGCCTCAGGATGAAATTCAGCATGAATGGCCATAGGGGAACTGTGTGAAACAATAAACATTTCCACTTTAAAATCTATACCTTTTAAAGGGGGTTGAAGATTTTTTCCTTTGGTTTGTTTTTAAAGAGTTACCATTTGAAATGCAAAAAATGGAAATGTACAAGCTTTAAATGAAATGTTTTTGCCAGTTCAACTATATTTAGTTACCTTGTACATTTTTATTTTCTGGCTAGAATAGATCCTTACAAAAAAAAACTAATGAAGTACACAGAATATTATTCAAAGAGCCAATTAATAATCAGATGAGAAATTGAATGTTTAAGACAGTAATTTTAACAGCAGGGCACTTTATTTTTTAAACTGATAAATGGAGAAGTTTGTGAATTCAGTGATTGCTATAATTTTTGGGCTGTCAACATTTGGACTTGCTGTTATTGTCATGGTCATTCAACTTTGAAAGGGTTTTGATGGAATTTCAACTGTCAGTTGAGTATATGCAGTTGTTAAAGGGAATAATAGATTGGATAGGTGCACTGGATAGGGTGAGGAAGCAGAGTTTTGATATTTCTGATCACAGTATGCCATGCATTGATGGAATCATTACATTTTATGGAATATTCTGTACAGATAACGAAAAAATGCATGCAGAAAACAAACTCTGCTTTTAGAACTGGAACATAAGATGGGGGAAGTTACATTTTTACAACATTTTTCATTGGATTAAAGAAATGGTGCTAGCCAAATAGTATTTATCTTGATCTGATACATTCTTGTGAAGAGATGAGTTAGGAGCAGGAGTAGGCCATTCAGCTGTTTTTTTTCTGCTCCACCATTCATAAAAATTACATCTAATCTAATTATAGCCTCACCCTGACATTTCCACCTATCCAAAATAATCATTGACTCTCTGTTAGTCTAGAATTGATCTTCATCTGCTCAACTGTTCCACTTTCACTGCTTTCTGGGGAACAGAGCTCCAAAGACTTTCAACTACCTGAGGAAAAAAAATCTCCTCATCTCAGACTTTAAAACTGTCTCCCCAAGATCTAATCTGTCCCACAAAGTGAAACATCTTTTCAGAATTCACACTGTCATTTTCCCCTAAGGATTATGTATGTCTCAATATGATAACCTCTTTTCTCAACTCCAGTGGTACAGGTCAAGTCTGTCTAATCTTTCCTTATGTATGAGTTATCTCCTCTGACCCTTACCCACTCCCTCCACTAACCACCAGCCCAAGTTCAGTTGAGTGAACCTGCTCTGAACTGACTCGTAACACATTTGCATCCTATCTGAAATAAGGGGACCAAAACTGCACGTAGTACTCCAGATGTGGCCTCACCAGTGCTAATTGCAACTACAGCAAAATATGCCTACTTTTATATTGTATTGCCCTTACAATAAATGACATTGCAGTTGTCTCGCAATTCACTTAGAGTCATAGAGTAATACAACATGGAAACCGGCCTTTAGGGCCAAACTGGTCCATGCTGACCATGGTATCCACTTAGCTAGTTCCAATTTGCCCACATTTGGTCCATATCTCTCTAAACCCTTCCCATCCATGTACCTATCCAAATGTTTTTTACATTTAGCTACTGTACCTGCATCAACCATTTTTCTGGCAGCCCATTCCATATATACACCAAGCTGCGTGAAGAAGTTGCCCCTCAGGTCCTCCTTAAATCTTTCCTCTCTCACCTTAAACCAATGCCACTAGTTTTCAATTCCCCATCTCTGGGAAAAAGACTATATGCATTCATCCTATCTATGCCCCTCATGATTTTATACACCTCAATAAGGTCACCCCTCATTCTCCTACGTTCCAAGGAATAAAGTCCTATCTTGGCCAACCTCCTCCTATAACTCAGGCCTACTAATCCTGGCACCACCCTTGTAAATCTTCTTTGCACATTTTACAGTTTAACTATGTCTTTCCTTTAAAATGGTGACCAAAATAGTGCACAATACTCCAAGTGTGGCCTCACCAATGACTTATACAACTGTAACATAACATCTGAACTCCTATACTCATTGCCTTGACTGAAGAAGGCCAGCATGCTAAATGCTTTCTTCACCAACCTCTCCACCTGTGACGCCGTTTTCAATGAACTATGTACTTGTACTCCTGGGTCCGTCTGTTCCACAACACTCCTCTGGACCTTACCATTTACTGTACAAGCCCTACCTTGGTTTGACTTTGCAAAGTGCAACACCTCACACTTATCTGTATTGAATTGCGTTTTCCAAGCCCACTTCCCCATCTGATCAAGATTACTTGCTGTAGCTGCATACTAATTTTGTGATTCATGTACCAGAACACCCAAATCACTTTGTAGCATCAACTTTCTTCAGTCCTGCCATTTAAATAATATGCTGCTTTTCTATTCTTCCTGCCAAAGTGGAGAAGATTGCATTTTCCCATATTAAATTCCATTTGTCAAATTTTGGCTCACTCAATTAACCTATTTTCATCCTTTGCAGCCTCATTATAAACCTCTTCAAACTTACACTCCCACCAATCTTTGTACCTCAGCAAATTTAGCAACCATAGATTTGGTCCTTTCATCCAAATCATTAATATAAATTATAAATAATTGAGACCTCAAAATATTGATCCCTGTGGTACACCACTCGTCACATTCTGCCGACCTGAACACAACCCTTTTGTGTCAATCCTGTGGTACCTATTAGCCTATTTTTTATTAATTCATCAGGTTCCCTCAACAGTACTCACTTTTCTTTTTTATTTTAATAAGTATCTCATAATCATCTTACAATAATTTCATCAGTTGCAATTGATTTGCATTGTGAATGTGTATTTTGTTTGAGTTTTAGTTATTCAGCAGAACAAATTATAAATTAACAATTTAGGGAAAATTATCCATTTTGAAAAGAGAAGAGAAAACATGAACTGATTTCAGCTCTTGGCCATATTTGTTGATGCATTTTCTTTCACTCATTGTTGCAGTAGCAAGAACATAATAAAACACTGCGTGTAGCTTTGTGCGAGTGTTTGGTTTTTAAGATTATGGCATGAATGGGCATTTATCATTTGGAAGATTGGTTGGTGATTAAGTAAGCAGAACAACTTTAATACCCAACAAGGACAGCTTAAAAATCAATGTTTAGGGAATCATTAATGTGGAGTAAAAACAAAGTTGCTGGAAAAGCTCAGCAGATCTGGCAGCATCTGTGGAGGAG
>NC_063332.1:78425016-78499203 GCF_021869965.1 Rhincodon typus
AAGCAGCATCATAGGAGCAGAGAGGCTGACGTTTCGGGCCTAGACCCTTCGGGTCTTCCTATGATGCTGCTTGGCCTGCTGTGTTCATCCAGCCCTGCACCTTGTTGTCTCTCTTCTTTCATTTGAACATGGCTTTACCAAAGCTCTTTAAAAAGTGATATCTTCTATCCTTGGTGGGCATTGAATAGATGTTTAATTATAAAAATGTTAGGACAATGACAAGAACAAGCTGTCCCCATTGATTTTTTATCCCCCTGTATGTTTAGCTCAGATGATCCCAGGGTCCAGTTATCACTGAAATTACACTTAATACCAAGATGGTGCAGTTTATTTTCAATCTGAGAGAGCTAGCCACGATAGGGAGAATATTAGTAAATATGTTTTTAATCTTGCAAATGTTCAGTTGAACAAAATTCTTTCACATTTAAGGACTTAATAATTAACCAGTTAGAAAACACAGTAATAACCTCCATGTGGAGAAGGGTGATAAAGATGCAAAGGTTCTTATCATCATACATGTGTGAAAGTTGACCTGTCAAGTAATAATCCCATCAGGGCAAAGGAGAAAAAGTGAGTTAAGTAGCAAATGTTCAAAATTGAGAGGATGTATTGACCATTTTTTTGTAAAAATAGAAGTGGAAACTGGAAATACAGTGCTTTAGAGGCACAAATAGCAACAGAATAAAGAATGTTACACAAAAGGTGTCCAATACAGAATATAAGAAAAGTAGAGTGAGTGTGTGAGAGAAATTTTTCAATTACCTGAGAATAAGAAAATCTTTTAGAAGAAGCGAATCACAGCATAAAACTAGGTATTTAAACTGTCATGTCAATGCTAGCTTGCTGCAAGAGCAGCACAGCTGGCATTAGTCTCCCGTCCTTTTCCTCATTCTTGTAGTTCTGCAAGGTGGTTCTTTTCAGGTGCTTTTCAAATTCACTTTAGAAAACTATTGCATAAGCTTACGTGTGTGTACATGTTTATAAATTAAGAGTAAGAGTTGGCTCCTGAAGCCTGCTCTGCCATTCATTAAGATTGTGGCTGACCTGATTACTCCACATTTCTGCCAACCACAATTAACCTTTCTCCACATTGCTCATCGAGAATCCATCTACCTGTGCCTTCTAAATACTCAAATAGTCTAATTCCACCATCTTTTGAGGAAGAGCATTCCAAAGAGAGAGAATTCTGAGAGAAAAAAATTCTCCTTACCTTTGTCTTAAGTGGCGGCTTCCTGATTTTAATCTGCCTCTACCCAACACTGAGATACCGCAGTCCAGATCTTAACCATTTTCGGCATGAAGAAATGTTTTTCCTAATCTCTCTATTTTTGTTTTGCCAATTACCTTAAATTGGTGTCTTCCAGAGGTAAACATTTCCACTCTAAATTCGTCACAGTTTTAACTGGTCAATCAAATTTCTTGTCAATCTTCTGTTACTGGAGAGAGAAATGTTTGCCAGGACACAGGGATAAATCCCCTGCTTGTTCTGAAATGGTATTGTTGGATTTTTTTTTATATCCACCACAGCAGGGAAGATTGAACCCTGCTTCAGTGATTAATCTGGAAGACATCAATCCAGCTTCAGTGGTGGGTAAACTATTAGAAGCTATTCTGAGGGACAGAATTAATCTGCACTTGGTAAAGCAGGGATTAATCAGGAACAGTCAGCGTGGTTTTGTTAAGGGGAGATCATGTTTGACTAACTTGATTAAATTTTTTGAATAGGTAACCAGGTGTGTAGATGAGGGCAATGCATTCAATGTTGTTCAGCAAAGCTTTTGATAAAGTCCTATGTGGGATCCTGATGAAATTCAAGGAAATTGGCTAATTGAATCTAAATTTGGCCAAGTGAAAGCCTGTGTCCAAAAGGTTCCGCAGGGATCAGTATTGGGGCCCTTGTTGTTTGTGGTGTATATATAAGTGATTTAGACTTATATGTAGGAGGGTTGATCAATAAGTTCACAGATGATAAAAAAATAAAATTGACGTGATGGTAAATTGTGAGAAGGATAGCCCTAGATCACAGGAGGGTATAGATGGGCTGGTCAGATGGGCTAATCAGTAGCAAGTGGAATTCAATTTGGATAAGTATGGGCAGGACAAACAAGATGAGAATAAGAACAAATTGCTGGAAAATTCAGCGGGTCTGGCAGCATCTGTGGTATCAGCCTCCGATCGGAGGGACCTTGGTGTGCACAAAGCAGAACAGGTAGTTGGTTAAGAAGGCGTGTGGAATGGGACATGATTGACGTATAAGATTATGAGGGGCATAGATAGGGTGGACAGGAAGAGACTTCTCTCCCTCATTGAGGGATCAATGACCAGTGGGCAAAGATTTAAGATAAGAAAAATATTTTCCAACCCCTGCAGTCTGTTTGATCTAGATTCACCCACAATGTTATTAGGGAGAGGGTTGCGGGATTTTGATCCAGCTACAGTGAAGGAACAGCCATATACTTCCACATAAGGATGATGAATGACTTAGGGGGGAGCTTGCATATCGTGGTGTTCCCTTGTATTTGTTGGTGTCAAGTTGCTTTTGTGTTGTAGAAGCTGCACTCATTCAGGCAACTGGGGACTATTCCATCACGCACCTGATCATGCTCTGCACATGGTGGGCAGGCTTTGGAGAGTCAGAAAGTGAGCTACTTACTGTAAAATTCCTAATCTTTGTCTTGTTCTTGCAGCTACAGTATTTATATAGTTAGTCCAGTTCAGTTTCTGGTCAGTGCTAACACCGAGGATGTTGATGGTGGGGTCTCAATGATGATAATGCCATTGAATGTCGAGGGAGGATGGTTGGGTTTTCTCTTGTTGGAGATGGTCATTGCCTGACTGTTGTGTGGCATGAATGTTATTTACCACTTTTCACCTGAAACCTGGATATTGTCCAGGACTTGCTGCATTTGAACTTGGACTGCATCAAGCAGAGATTTGAAAACATGGATGAGAATTTTAAAATCAAGACGTTCCTCAATTCGACTCACTGTAGGTCAGCAAACATGAAGAATCAGAACACAACTTATGCTAATCCCAGGTGGATGTAAAATTTAAAAAAGAAAAGCCATACGGGGTTACCATTTCCTAGTACCCAGGCATCCGATATCTTTGGCACAGACTTGGGAGCTGGCCATGTATTCAACCTCAGACACAGGAGGCTTAAAAATGAGGAGAGTAAAAAAGTGACTTCAAAACGTGTTTTTACAAAGGCATGTTATACCTGTGTATAATTGCAAAATATTTTTTAGGTTATATTTTCATCCAGTGAAGACTTAGATATTGCAGAGCAGCAGACAAGTTTAATCTCCACAACTGAAGAGCCAATCAGAGAAGAGGAAGTACCAGTAGAGGATGCTAATACTGAACAGCAATTTGGAGTGTTGAAGGATTTTGATTTCTTAGACGTTGAACTGGAAGATGCGGAGGTAAGAAACTTCTGCAGTGGTTTGAGATGGCAAACTAAAATTGCATGTCTATTATATTTTATTGCACCAAGGACATGACAACTAAGTTGAGTATCAGAAAAGGGAAATTATATTATAACATTATATCCAAGTTTCACTTTGTTTTCCTTGAAGGTAGAACTTGAATATTGTTCATAAAATGCAAATCACTCTGGACTATAATTTTAGAAACCATTGGAAATAATTCTGGTTTCCTCTTTGATATTTCGTAAAACAAATGTTTGTAACCTGTACTTTAAATAAGTGCATTTTAAATAAATAATGTAAATCTTCCTGTAGATTGGGAAAATACAAAAAAAAATTAGTGAATCTACTTCCTAATTTGATTTTGCTTTTGAATACACTGATTGTTCCAGAAAGCCTTATGTCACAGCACTTTGCATGAAGAACTTTTTCCTGGATTCACTGTTAACAAACTTAGATTGAATTTTAAGAGTCAAATGTTAAATTGCTATAGTGGGATCGCTTCTAACTCACTGTTGTTGATTCAAGCCACAGTGCAAAATTTGAACATCTAATTGTGTTGACACATTAATGCAGTACCAAGAGAGCACCTCATTTTTGGAGGTTTCTTCTTTTGATTAAGGTTATAAACCGAGATCCCAATTACTTATTCAAAGTGCCTGTAAAAGTGCTATGATTCTATTCAGGGACGATTGGGAAAGCTCTTAACCTGTGCTAGCAACGTAGATTCAGTGCCCATTTAATTCATGCTAATTTGGAGTCTTATGTAATTGTTAACTTCCATGTTTGCCTACATGATATCAGTGACTGTCAGAGAATGTCACTGATTGACTATAGGTTGTATGGTATAACAGTGTTTATCTACAATCTATTTTCTCACTTTTGCCAGAGAATAGCCATGGCTCCCATACTGTCCCAATATACTTCAGGCTTCCTGTTATGAGATAAATTTAAATCTAGGTTTTCCCTAGAAAGAAGAGGATAGCCATGGAATTCAAAAGTCACAAGTGGCTCTGAGAGACTTGGATAATATCTTTAAATAGCATATGCAGCTGATGAAATGTTAAAAAGATGATTTGCACGTCCTGCATGTGTTTTGTTACTTGAAGTTTCACACCCTAACCAAACACCTGGTAATTCAATGTAATTGATGTTTGTTCAGATTAAGGCATACTCCTGTTTCTTACATCGTGCCAAATATTTCTCTTTTCTTACTTTTTAATGCTGGTCATCTCTTTTCCTCATTGCTAACCAGGAGCTGCAGGTAAGTTGCAGCCTGGTGCAGTGTTTTGTTGAGTCTTGTCTGTGGTAAATGTTGAATGTTAGTTAATGGAATAGCATTACTGTGCAAAGCCAAGATGTTCTGTTTATATTTGTGTGCAAATTTTGGCCCTTCGAGGACATGCCTGTAAATAAATGTTAAAAACAAAATTAACAAGCAACACACTTACATTCTTAAGATAGTTTTTAATGTTAGTGAATGTAAAATATGTTTAACTTTTGTAAATTTGTTACGTATTTGCATAAAGTGCCATAATAGATAATAGTGAACAATGTTTATTAATGTGGTCGACTGCATGTTTCATGTATTGCTGCAAACTGAATTATTTCTGGGTATTTCAGTTAGCCACTAGGGATTTAGAGCTGTATTGTGCAGTGTGTTCATGGAATAAGCTACTTTCAACACACTCTTAATAAGCTACTGTCGACACACCTGTAATGTACAGTCCCATAAAGCTCTGGCAGCATTTCAGGTGATTCTATGAATTGCAGTTTTTAAGAAAATTCTTATTAAGAAATAATAAATTAAAAGTAAAACTGTTGCAGGGTGAAAGCATGGACAACTTTAATTGGGGCGTACGGAGGCGTTCATTGGATAGCATCGAGAAGGGAGATACACCATCGCTTCAGGAATTCCAGTATTCAGGAAGCACACCCAGCTTAACCTTAACCAATCAGGAGGACACCGATGAATCATCCGAGGAGGAGGTATTGGCTGAAAGTCAGATGTTAACCCAATCACAGATAGTAAGTCATTGCTTTTCTCCTGTGTTACACAATCCATTTATATTTATATTTTTGTTTCAGAAGTTCTGCTAATGGATATACCAAATGAACTTTAGGAGGCTATGAATCTCCAAGACTTAATGTCAATTCCAATGCTCTTTTTTTGAATTCCTGGCATTTCTCACTATCAAAATCTAGCTACTCATGGGTCATAATTTGTATCATAAGCAATTTTAAATTTCTGTTCCTCAGAATGAAATTTGCTTTCTTAACCTCATCAGTAATCATCAGAAGGATTGAGAAAGCAATTAAATGAATTATGCAATTGGCACAAGACATCACATGAAATATACATTTTAAAGTCTGTTTCAGAACCTTTGTAAATAAGTAACGTTGAGGAATATATACCTGCCCAAATCCCATAGATTTTTCATTGTTATTTGAACTTATCAATTTCCTTTTCTCCCTTTTTTTGAACAAATTAATGTCACCTTACTGGTTTATTTGTAAACTATCTTTTGTTTTTACTGGCAGTATTTTTCCCCTCACAAACCCCAGTGGTGCCTTGAGCTATTTCACTTTTACGCTTAATTGGTAGTGAGATTTCTCTAGAACTGCCATCAATGTACAGTGGGATGTGTGCAACATAGAAGATCACTTAGCTTGTTGATTTGATACGGTCTTTCTGCAAGAGCGATTGAACAATTAGCACAAATCTTGTCTCCTCTTCAGGTGCTCATCCAATTCTTTGTGAAAGCCGGAATTGAGTCTGCCTCCACCACTCTCTTAGGCAATGTATTCTGAATCCTGATCACTCACTGAATAAAAAAGATTTTCTTTGTTACTTTCAGTTCTTTTGTCATTTATCTTAAAACTCTAGTTCTTAATAGTTTTATCAATAGGTTCAGTTTCTACATGTTCTATCCAGATCCCTCATGATTTTGACCACTTGAATCAGATCTCCTCTCAATCTTCTTAGCTGCTTCAATTTCCATTTAACTGAAGTTGCTTATCCCAAAGCCATTCTCACAAAGCTTTCCTGAGCCCTCACTAATATTCACATTCTTCCAAAAGTGTAATGCCTAGAAATTTACACACTACTCCAGTTGAGACCAAAACAGTATAATAAAGCATTATCTTGGCTTTATTGCTTTTATACTCTATTCTACTATTTATAAAGCCTTATCGTATATGCCAATTGAGCCAATTTCTCACCCTGCCCTGCCACCCTCAAACTTTTGTGCACATACCTTTTTGTACCTATTAGTTTATATTACCTCTCTTCCTACCAAAATTAAAATTTAAAGTATATTAGCTTGCAGTTCACAGTACTTCTAAATTTTGTCATCGACAAATTTTGAAAATGTGTCCTGTACAGCCAAGTGTATATTGTTCTAGCCCCTGAGTACCTACCTCTAGTCTGAAAAAGAGCTTTTGATCAGTACCCTGTTTCCTGTCACTCTCACAAATAAGCATGCTGCCGTTATCCCTTTTATTCCCTGGCTTCAACTTTGCTGACGTATCTATTATCAACATATTTTGGCAGCCCAAAGACAACATGTCAACCCTATTACACTCATGAGCTTTATTACAGAAAGGAGCGAGACAGAAAGCAGGAAACTGTAAGACAGCTGACCAAACATCTGCCATGTTGAAATTGTTGGAATCCATTATTCAGGAGGTCATAATACGATCAGGCTGGCTTTATGCAAGGGAAACTTTGTTTAACTAATGGCGGCATGGTAGCTCAGTGGTTAGCAGTGCTGCCTCACAGCACCAGGGACCCAGGTTCGAATCCAGCCTCGGGCGACTGTCTGTGTGGAGTTTGCACATTCTCCCCGTGTCTGCGTGGGTTTTCTCTGGGTGCTCTGGTTTCCTCCCAAAGTCCAATGATGTGTGGGTTAGGGGAATGGTTATGCTAAATTGCCCATAGTGTCCAGGGTGGGAAATTTAGGGATGGTGTAGGGGGTGGGTCTGGGTGGGATGCTCCTCAGAGGGCATTTGATTTGATTTTCCTTATCCAAGCTTAATTAACCATGCCATAAAAGAACATATTAAATTCAGAATTTCATGTTCCCACTAGAATACAGAACATAGAACATTACAGCGCAGTACAGGCCCTTCGGCCCTCGATGTTGCACCAACCTGTGAAACCAATCTGAAGCCCATCTAACCTACACTATTCCATTATCATCCATATGTTTATCCAACGACCATTTAAATGCCCTTAACGTTGGCGAGTCTACTACTGTTGCAGGCAGGGCATTCCACGCCCTTACTACTCTCTGAGTAAAGAACCTACCTCTGACATCTGTCCTATATCTATCACCCCTCAATTTAAAGCTATGTCCCCTCGTGCTAGCCATCACCATCCGAAGAAAAAGGCTCTCACTGTCCACCCTATCTAATCCTCTGATCATCCTGTATGTCTCTATTAAGTCACCTCTTAACCACCTCTCTAACGAAAACAGCCTCAAGTCCCTCGGCCTTTCCTCATAAGACCTTCCCTCCATACCAGGCAACATCCTGGTAAATCTCCTCTGCACCCTTTCCAATGCTTCCACATCCTTCCTATAATGCGGCGACCAGAACTGTACGCAATACTCCAAGTGCGGCCGCACCAGAGTTTTGTACAGCTGCAACATGACCTCATGGCTCCGAAACTCAATCCCTCTACCAATAAAACCTAACACACCGTACGCCTTCTTAACAACCCTATCAACCTGAGTGGCAACTTTCAGGGATCGATGCACCTGGACACTGAGATCTCTCTGCTCATCCACACTACCAAGAATCTTACCATTAGCCCAGTGCTCTGTACTCCTGTTACTCCTTCCAAAGTGAATTACCTCACACTTTTCGGCATTAAACTCCATTTGCCACCTCTCAGCCCAGCTCTGCAGCTTATCTATGTCCCTCTGTAACCTGCAACATCATTCCACACTATCCACAACTCCACCGACTTTAGTGTCATCCGCAAATTTACTAACCCATCCTTCTACACCCTCATCCAGGTCATTTATAAAAATGACAAACAGCAGTGGCCCCAAAACAAATCCTTGCGGTACACCACTAGTAACTGAACTCCAGGATGAACATTTCCCATCAACCACCACCCTCTGTTTTCTTACAGCTAGCCAATTTCTGATCCAAACCACTAAATCACCCTCAATCCCATGCCTCCGTATTTTCTGCAATAGCCTACGTGGGGAACCTTATCAAATGCTTTACTGAAATCCAAATACACCACATCAACCGCTTTACCCTCATCCACCTGTTTGGTCACCTTCTCAAAGAACTCAATAAGGTTTGTGAGGCACGACCTACCCTTCACAAAACCGTGTTGACCATCCCAAATCAAATTATTCCTTTCTACATGATTATAAATCCTATCTCTTATAATCCTTTCCAACACTTTACCCACAACCGAAGTAAGGCTCACTGGTCTATAATTACCAGGTTTGTCGCTACTCCCCTTCTTGAACAAGAGGACAACATTTGCTATCCTCCAGTCTTCTGGCACTATTCCTGTAGACAATGACGACATAAAGATCAAAGCCAAAGGCTCTGCAATCTCCTCCCTAGCTTCCCAGAGAATCCTAGGATAAATCCCATCCGGCCCAGGGGACTTATCTGTTTTCACACTTTCCAGAATTGCTAACACCTCCTCCTTATGAACCTCAATCCCGTCTAGTCTAATAGCCTGTATCTCAGTATTCTCCTCGACAACATTGTCTTTTTCCTGTGTGAATGCTGACAAAAATATTCATTTAGCGCCTCTCCTATCTCTTCCGACTCCATGCATAACTTCCCACTACTGTCCTTGACTGGCCGTAATCTTACTCTAGTCATTCTTTTATTCCTGACATACGTATAGAAAGCTTTAGGGTTTTCCTTGATTCTACCTGCTAAAGACTTCTCATGTCCCCTCCTGGCTCTTCTTAGCTCTCTCTTTAGGTCCTTCCTGGCTAACTTGTAACTCTCAAGCGCCCTAACTGAGCCTTCACACCTCATCTCTACATAAGCCTCCTTCTTCCTCTTGACAAGAGATTCAACTTCTTTAGTAAACCATGGTTCCCTCGCTCGACCACTTCCTCCCTGCCTGACAGGTACATACTTATCAAGGACACGCAGTAGCTGTTCCTTGAACAAGTTCCACATTTCAATTGTGCCCAGCCCCTGCAGTTTCCTTGTCCATCCTATGCATCCTAAATCTTGCCTAATCGCCTCATAATTGCCTTTCCCCCAGCTATAACTCTTGCCCTGCGGTATATACCTATCCCTTTCCATCGCTAAAGTAAACGTAACCGAATTGTGGTCACTATCACCAAAGTGCTCACCTACCTCCAAATCTAACACCTGGCCTGGTTCATTACCCAGTACCAAATCCAATGTGGCCTCGCCTCTTGTTGGCCTATCTACATACTGTGTCAGGAAACCCTCCTGCACACATTGGACAAAAACTGACCCATCTAAAGTACTCGAACTATAGCGTTTCCAGTCAATATTTGGAAAGTTAAAGTCCCCTCTAACAACCACCCTGTTACTTTCACTCCTAGCCTTTCCTCTACATCTCTGGAACTTTTTGGAGGCCTATAGAAAACTCTCAACAGGGTGACCTCTCCTTGCCTGTTTCTTACCTCAGTAGACGAGTCCTCATCAAACATCCTTTCTGCGACCGTAATACTGTCCTTGACTAACAATGCCATACCTCCCCCTCTTTTACCACGTTCCCTGATCTGACTGAAACATCTAAACCCCGGAACCTGCAGAGATCAGAACTGGATTTTTGATCACACAAGAATGTAGTGTGATCTTAGAAGTTTTAAGAGATGGTCTATAACTAACATAAATAGCTTTCCTATGACAACAATTAACATATTTTCTTCTCTCAGGCTTTATGACTGTTCTAGAAAGGGACCAAGGGCTCTAATTCTCTAATTATTAAAGTTCTCAATGTTACATCAGTGCTGGTAACATTCTTGATACAATGTTAGAATTATATCATTACTGCACACTGAAAAAAACATTAAATTTGATCAGCTGTGTACTTAACCAGCACCAAAATTCTAAGATTACAAGATTACACTCAGCACGTAATTTAGGGAATAAAAACAAAAACAAACAGAATGCTGCAGAAACTCAGCAGGCCCAGCAACTCTGTAGCGAGAAATAGAGTTAACATTTTGAGTCTGACATGACTGTTTAGACTGGGGATAATTTGGAGAATTTGATAATGAGATGTAGAAGTCAATGTAACAGTTTTGTAATGCTTTTGATTTTCTGAACATTAAAACTAAATGGATTTTACAGATTGATAAAATGGTGCATCACAGAGGGAGGCATTTGGCCCCTGATGTTTGTGCCAGACATTTGGTACTGCCATCTAATTAATCCAACTTCCCAACTCTATCCCTATTTTCCCCTTTCACTCAAATTCTACTTTGAATTTTACCAACCAGTTTGCTTCCTCAAACACCTTATTGAATTGCATTCCAATTTGCAACAGTACACTGCATTAAAAAGCATTTCCTCATGTCATTTCAGATTTGTCAACCCTTTAAATTTGCATGACATTTATACATAAATCTGCACAGAGATCGCTTTTGCAGTCGAAGTATCAAAAGATGATAAAGAAGTATTGCTTGATCAAGAAGATGAAAAGTGTTTCTCCATGATCTTTGCTCAGGATTACTGAAACTAGCTACTATTAAAATTAAGGAAACCAATTTATTTATATAGCATTTTTATTTGCATTCATTCCCCATATTCAGGAAGTGGTTAAGTCTCTGTGGCACATTGTCCGTTTGGCTTGGGTGATATAGAGAGCTCACTGGAAAGAAGCCAATGTGTCATCCAACAAGCTGATCAACCAGGTTTCTGTAAAATGTATCTAACATAAGATTTATAACAGAGAAGGAGGCCATTTGGCCTATTTTGACTGCCAGCTGAGAAAGATCCTTCCAAACTAATCCCACTGGTCAGTAGCCCTGGAGTTTTCAGCACCTCAGACGCATATGCAAGTTATTTTGAATACACTGAGGGCTCTTGCCTCTTCTCCCTTTGAATTCAGATCTCCAACACTCTCTGAATGAAAGAATTATTTTCAACTTCCTAATTATTTTAAATCTATGCTCCCTGGCCATTGACCTTTTTTGCAATGGAACTGTACCTTTCTCATCCACTCTATCTAGATGTCTCATAATTTTATACACTTGAATAAAATCTCCCTGCAGCTACCCGTGTTCTAAAGAAGACAGCCATATTATGTTTAATCATTCCTTGTAGCCAAAATTCTTTAATCTTGGTAACAGATCTTCTCTAGCGCAACTACAAGTACTCTGATTAAAACTGATGATCAGAGCTTCTGCTACTTTATTCCTTGCATTACGTTGTTGCCTGTGGTATGCTAGGAGTGATTTCTCTTCCTTCAAGAGATTAAACACATTTCCTTCCTCCCTATTAATCCCATATAATATTTCATGCTAATCCTTTTCAAATACCTTCTGTGCCTCAATCCCCTCTATTACAAAAACATGCATGAAGAATTAATTGATAAACAACCCACATTTTCTTGCCTATACAAAAAAGTTGCCTTTTCATCTTTAGTTGCCTTACTGTTTTCTTAGTTGTCCTCTTGCTTTAATTTTTTAAACGTCATAGCATTTCCTTAATCTACTTTGTGTTTGTTGATTTTGTCTTGACCTGTCTTTATTTTCATCATTTATTTTTTAATATCACTATATCTTGTTATGCGTTACCAAGCTTTTTGCTGTGTTGAGGTTTTTGCATCTGACATTAGCTTTTATCTCATAATCCAAATGTATATGCTTTTCAACATTCAGTCTAAACTTGATTTCCATTCTTTTTCTTTATGGGAACATAATTTGTTCTGAATCCTCTACCACCACCCCAATGCTCCTCCTGCAGTGTTATTGATGCAGCATTAAGTAGCTGCTTCTAGTCTACTTTTGGCAAGTTACATCTCCATACCTTCTCCACAGCATAGTTGTATTCACCAGAAAAACTGTTGCCTTTCCCTAAATTCTGAATTGAATATTGAGTGCAGAGCAAAGTTTAGTCAAGTGTCTCCTGTGCTAACAGCCAGGCCCAACTTGACATTTTTTGAGTCACCCATTCCCTGTCTGTGTGGACCCCCTGAATTTGTCACATGACCACCTCTAAATATACATTATCTATGTAGCTCTCAACCTTCCAGATGCATACAGTAATGCCAGCTGCTGCTGAATCTTCAAAACCTGTGTAGTCGTCCAGAAGTTTCTGGCAGTTCTGACATGAACGTGATGTGCATCTCACAAGAATCAGATGTCCTGCCATACTTCTGTTTGTTAGACTAAACTTAGCAGAAATCAATTGAAGACTATTAAAGGCTTACTAAGAAAAACATTCACCAGCTACGCAACAATCAGCACTTTCTCTTGTGCTAATGTCTCTTTATATTTTTTAACCTTGCTGCTTGACATTCACACCCGCACTGTTCTGTAATTCACCTGAACTCCTTCAGATTCATGCTCTATACCTTCTGGATCTAGTTATAAAAACTTCAGTTTAACAAATTGCTTATTGAGCTGTCACCTGGTATAACTCAGCAAAGTTACATTTTGATTTTAATGAATATCCAATAAAAGAGCACAGACTTAAGTTGAATTAAATGTAGAACTCTTGGAAATCTCTGGCTGCTCTGAATAATTTATACTGTGCTGCCTCTCACTGCCTCTCTCACTTTTTATTACAATATTTGGCTATCCATTTTCACATTGCATATGAAAAAAGGTGAGAGTTTTATATCAAAACAAGTAGAACGAAGATTTCAGACTTAAAAACTGTACAAACTCCTGGCATTTAGTATACATATATGTCCATGCAATAGTTGTGATTTTTGGACAGTGGGAACTAATTGTTCCCTCAATTGCCTGGATGACAGGCTCTGTACCATTCACTGTTGAAACATTGAGCATCAAATTTTGTATCTGGTTTACCATGTTATTTTCTAGATTTTTAGTTTTTCACTTGGTTATTTTAATATTGAAATTTTTTCCCTTGTTACAATCTAGTAATAAGAAACAAATTCTCGTGGACTCACTCTTGCATGTAATTTCCTGTATCCTTCTCTTAGCTAAACAGTGATTCAATAATAGATGATGCTGCACCAAACCATGTGGAATCCTTGCAACAGTCAAGAGAAACAACGACGAATGAACTGTCTGATGAAGCACTACTGCCCAGAGCTGAGACCCCAAATTTAGAGACACTGCTTCCAGATAGCGCTAACAACCAGCTTCCTGAGGTGGGAAACAATGTGGGTCGAAATATGGGTTGGTGCATGGCTGATTTGGGATCTTTCTAATGCTGTTTATTCCTTGTATATTTCTGCATTGGAAGCTGATCAAATATTGCAAATTCACAGAACCAAATGAAATTTTAATATTTTTAACCTGTGATGGTATTTAGACAAGATGTATCTGTTATAAGATCTCTAAAAGGTTGCCTTTAGATTTGTAAATCGTTTACACAGGTTAAAAGTCTTCCTTTTGCCTAATAGATTTTTGCAGAGATCAATTTGAAGAAGAACTTTGCATTCTTTTTAATTGTGTTGTCTTCAAGGGTGATGGTGCTTTCTCTAAGCAACTGATTCTGGGAAATCTTAACTAGGCTTGGCAATGTTGATCTTTTCTTGGCTTTGCATACTGCATTATGATTATGGGTTGAGATTGTGGGTAATAACCTCAGGCTTGCTGTGTTAGCATATCATCTGATAATGTCTAGACCTGTGTCAGCTTTTGGGACTAACTTGATTTGTAAGTATTATAACATTCCTTTTATACTACATTTAAACTATATACTATTTATACTAACATAAATTTGATAATTGTGTCTAACAACTTTAAGTTGCTTATATTAGGTAGATAAATTCTGTACCTAAAATTTTTACCAAAACTATTGCTGTTATTTAAACATTTGGTTATAGACCTAAAATTACTGATTTACCTTTCTGTTTGTTATGAAGGAAGGTGTATTTTCAAAATGAAAGAAGGTAATGCAGATTGTTAAATATTTCTCAGTTTTGCTTCTATTGACTTAATCAAGGGACTTTTATCCACTAGGAATGTTTCGTAGCCTAACTGAAATGATGAGGAACATTGAGATTTGGAACAGAACTGATAACACAAAATGTCTACATCAGTGTGTTTGTGGCAACTGGAAGAACAGTCTCTTTCTGTTTCTATTCTTGAACAGACTAGTGATTTAGGATAAAATCCAGCCAAACTTTTTATTTGTTCACTGGCTAGCATAGCCTTTATTGCCAGTCCCAATTTCGTGGACGAAGTTGTGGTGAGTTGGCTTCCTCAATTCATGCAGTACTTAAGGTGTAGGGATACCCAGAGCCCAATTAGAATACTCCTGGATTTGACCTAGCAACAATAAAGGAACACAATATATTTCCAGTCTTGATGGTGTGTGACTTGGAAGAGAACCTACACATGGTGTATTGCCATGCATCTCCCATGAAATCCCCAGGTGGTCAAGTTTGTGGGTTTGGACGATGTTGTCTAAGGAGCCTTGGTGAGTTGCAGTTCCAGGCAACTGGGGAATATTTTAGCTCACTCCAGATTTTTGCCTTGTGGATGATGGACTGTCTTTGGGGAATTAGTAGTGAGTTATTTGCTGCAAGGTCCCTACCATCTCAACTGCTCCTTAAGCCACAGTATGTATATGGCTTGCCCAATTCAATTTCTGGTGAATGATAAACCCGGGATGTTGATATGTTAATGCTATTGAAAGTCAAAGAGTACTGTTTATCATTATGTTGCATTTGTGTGGCACAAATGTTACTGGTTACTTATTGGCCCAAGCCTGGATATTGTCCAGGTCTTGCTGCATTTGGAGATGTACTGCTTCAATATCTGAGAAGTCGAGATTGGTGCTGAATGTGGTGCAATCATCGATGAACGTCTGACCTATGACGGGCGGTCACAGTTGGTATGGCAGTTGAACATGGTTGGATCTAGGACACCATTGAGGAATTCCTGCAGAGATGATTCCTGTTGGTTCTGGTTATGCTTGGATTCCTTGATGCCAATCTCACTTCACTCTTACCTTACTTCTGGCGTTCAGACGGTTTGTCCTTGCTTAGACCAAATTCCATGATCAGGTCAAGATCTGAATCACACTAGCGGAATCCAAACTGAGTATCAGTGAGGAAGTGCCTTTGCAAATGTTACTTGATCTGTCATACACTCTTGTTATTCTTAGCTTTTCTTCACTTTCCTCCAAAAATCTCTACCGTTAAGAAATAAGCCAAACTTGTTTTAGTCTTGGTATTGTGATGTATATTGTATGTGACAGGTGAACCTTTGTCCTCCTGTCCATTTTCATTAGTGCATTTCATGGTGGTGACAAAGCCAGAAGGTCCAATTTACTCCTCTGTCCCTAATTCATGAAGGATAGAATTCAAATTCAATCTTGATTTTATATTTGGTTTCCTGCAGCAATAGTTCTGCCTGTCCCAGTCAGATTCTCAGTGAGGCTGCATTAATCCCCAATAGGTCACTTTGGTTTCAGGACTTCAGGAGCCCTCAGAGAACTAACTAGAGTAACGAATGTACAAGCCTGAGAGGGGAAAAAATATAAAGAAAATCACACAAAAATGGCAGATATATTTCTGACTGCTGTCTTCACCATTATGATTAATCAAAGCCTTATTGACTGTTGCGCCTTGTTGACTGTTGCACTTTATCAACTGTTTTAATTTTGTAAACTCCATAACTGATATTTTTGTTACATACATCGGCAAGAAAGATTCAACCGTTTTACCCCAGTGTCTCTTACAGACTTTAAATCTCAAGGAAGAGTCAATGAAAGAGCCACACTGAAGCTTCTTGCTTAGCTAGCAAGGCTGTAATTAGTTTCCTTGTAGCAAATTGCTGCACATTCACTAGATGCTATTTTTTTCAGTTTATGTCTCTCCCCAAGACCCTTAAAAGAAACTGCTAACTCAGTTCACCATTACTTAACATGAGTTCCCTGAACTCATGTCCTCAACGGCCTTTATAGGATGTCTTCCTCTCTGATCTCCCCATAGCTTTCTACTTTTGGAGCTTGCCCCTCGCTAACTTCTGAGTATCTTAGAACTTCTTCCCAAAGAAGCAGCAAATGCTTGTAGACTATTCATAGCAGCATCTTTGCTGTTACGAGCCTTTTTCCCCCTGCATTAATCTGCCTCTGACTCCTCTTTCTCGTTGTCATCAAACTCAAGTCAGATAGGACCTCATCAATTATCCCTCCAGCTGGTTTGCCGGTCATTTAGTTGGAATCACATAACTTTCTGTAAATGCTGTTTTTGAACTCGATGTTCAAAATGACTTTACATCCTTTTAAAATAAGTCTTAACTGAAAAGTTAAGATTCAGCACTCCCCCACCCCCCCACCCCACTTTACAGCCCAATAGCATTGTGGGGGTACCTTCATGAAGTGGACTGCAGTCGCTCAAGAAGGCAGCCCTCTATCATCTTCTTGAGGGCAACTAGGGATGGGCAATAAATGCTGGCATCCAAATACCAAGAATTATTTTTTAAAAAGTTTATGAACATTTTATGAACCTTCATTACACTTACAAGTGTAAGCTACATATAAAATCGATAATATTAAAGAAATTACTTTATAAAAGAATACACACTTTTGTTTGTAAAACTTTATGAATTGTTATAGAGCTTTAAAGAAAGCATTTGCTTTATTTGTTGATGATGCATGCTCTGTCTTTGATTGAGAGATGATCATTTCTCTCTAATATCCCAGAATCAATAAGGCACACAAGGGTTTCCTTCAGGTGACTATCCTTTCCAGCCTTGTTTTCTTTCTTTAGAGAGACACCCCTCCTTCACTCAGTACAGCTCTATTGCAGCATGTCATTTAACTTGTCTAGTGTGGATTATGAACATTGCCAAACTCCCGTATCTGGTTGAATGGATTTTCATTTCTTTTTCACTCAAATTGTAAAAAGGCCAATTATTCTACAGATTCTCAGTGGCCATGTGTGATTGTGTTGATTGCTATCAGTTTGAACTCATTTGCACTTCTAAAATCAAGGAGCAAGTTGCATATATGAAGACAAGATTTTGAAAGCAAATTTTACTACTGTTTTTCCTTGAAAGTGTGAAATTACATTATTTGTAAGATATGACAAAATTCCAATAGCTAATATTAAATGTTGAGATATTTCATGCTGAAGTGATTTATACAAATATGAAAACCTCAGTAGCACATCATGTCTTGCATTATATTTCTAGTTCTTCATTTGATTGCAGGATGCCAGTGCAGTTATGAAGGATGAACTGGTTATCACTGTTGGTGAAGACACTGGTTCAGACAGTAACCAAGATTCCCAGAAGTTTGAAGACGCAGTTATTTCTGGGAGTTACCCAGAGTTCATCTGTGAAGAGGATGTAACCCTTGCTCTTAAAGAGCTTGATGAAAGATGTGAAGAGGAGGAGGCAGATCTTTCAGGACATTCAAGGTAGTTAATTTTGTATTAACCAGAGAGAGCAAGTCAAATATAATTACTTTTTCCCACCTGGTGCACTACTTTCTGTTGGAACATTTTGTGCTCCCTTAAATTGTAAGAATTACAGCCACAAACCCAGATTTTGCACTAATCACAGAGAAAGGTAGCCATAAAAATTTTAACCGGCCCTAAAGCATTAATTTTGCCTCATTCAACTTAATTTTGAATCTGATGCCATCTATAAGAAATCTGTGGCACCCCGGTGATCTGCCAATCAGGGTGAAAAATTCTCACAGAGAGCAAACCAGCTTATACATGTGTGATTAAGCTGAAGATCGCTTTAAAAATAATGAAACTTCAAATATTGAGAGAGAATGATATGTAAAACATGTAAAGTTAGCCTTTCAGGTTCAGAAGGTTGTTCAGCATCAATTATGACTTAATTTGCCATTTAAAAGCTCAGATACATTATATTCAACAAAATTTAGCATAAGGAGTTATCTTTACAACATGAACACTGTGTGTGAAATTGAAGTTAATATCAGTTCACTGAATCTGTTGATTATATGAAAAAATTGTGTATGCTTGGTTGAGAAGCTTACTGCTTGACAGCAACTTAAAAATTTGTGTCTAACTGCACATATATAGGACCAGAGAATTTTGAGAGTTCCACTTAGTAAAAATGGCGAACGTTGATAATTTTATTGTTGATATTTGGCAGCACAGCAGTTCAGTGGTTAGCACTGTTGCCTTACAGCACCAGGATCCCAGGTTCAGTTCCAGTCTTGAGTAACTGTCTGTGTGACATTTGCACATTCACCTTGTGTCTGTGTAGATGCTCAAGTTTCGTGCCACAGTCCAAAGACATGCAGGTTAAGTCAATTGTCAATGCTAAGTTGCTCCATAGTGTCCAGGGATGTGCAGTTTAGGTTAGCAGATTAGCAATGATAAATGCATGGTTCTCGCAGGGCGTTTTGCTAGTGCTGTTGAAGGAATTTAAACCAAGGTTGTGAGAATAAAGAGAGAATATTTAAAAAAAAAACAGACTACTTGGAGAGACAAATAGCGCTAGCATAGAGAATAATTAATCGATGAAACTGGAGTAAGAAAGAATGAAATCTAAATCATAGTCACTGTGCATGAATGTGAATGTAGCAACGTAGTAAATAAATTGGGAAGTTACCGGTTTAGACTGCTATGTGGAAATATGATGTTCTGGTGATGACACAGATCTGACTCATGGTAGGGCGGCTTGAGTAACATAGAAGATAGGCACAGGAGGAGGCTGTTCAGCCCTTCGAGCTTTCTCCATCGTCCTTCACAGTCATGGCTGATCGTCCAATTTAATAGCCTAATCCTGCTTTCTCCCCATAACCTTTGATCCCATTCACCCCAAGTGCTATATCTAGTCGTCTCTTGAATACATTCAATGTTTTGGCATCAACAACTTCCTGTGGTAATGAACTCCACAGGCTTGCCACTCTTTGGATGAAGAAATGTCTCCTCATCTCCGTCCTAAATCATCTACCCTGAATCCTCATACTGTGACCCCTAGTTCTGGACACATCGAGAACGTCCTCCCTGCATCTACTCTGTCCAGTCCTGTTAGAATTTTTTATAAGTCTCTATGAGATCCCTCCTCTTTCATCTGAACTCTAATGAAAACAATCCCAACCTAGTCAATCTCTTCTCAAATGTAAGACCCGCCATCTCCGGAATCAGCCAGGTAAACCTTCGCTGCACTCCCTTGAGAGCAAGAGCATCCTTCCTCAGAAAAGGAGACCAAAACTGCACACAATATTCCAGGGCTGTGTACAACCGTAACAACACATCCCTGCTCCTGTACTCAAAACCTCTCGCAATGAAAGTCAACATACCATTTGCCTTCTTTACCACCTGCTGCACCTGCACGCTTACTTTCAGTGACTGGTGCACAAGGACACCCAAGTCCCACTGCTCATTCCCCTCTCCCAATTTACAGCCATTCAGGTAGTAATCTACCACCTCATTTTTGCTTCCAAAGTGAATAACCTCACATTTATCCAAATTATACTGCATCTGTCATTGATTTGCCCACTCACCCAACCTGTCGAAATCATGCTGAAGGATCTCTGCATCCTTGTCACAGTTCACCCTCCCACCCAACTTGGTATCATCCACAAACTTGGAGATGTTATATTTTGTTCCCTAATCCGAATCATTAATATATATTGTGAAAATAGCTGGGATCCCAGCACCGATCACCACCTCCAGTTACTGCCTGCCAATTTGAAAAGGATCCATTAACTCCTATTCTTCGTTTCCTTTCTGCCAACCAGTTTCCTATCCATCTCAATACACGTCCCCTAAACCCATGCGCTTTATCTTGCACATTAATCTCTTATGTGGGACTTTGTCAAACGCTTTCTGAATGTTCAAATATACTATATCAACTAGCTCCCCCTTGTCAACTCTACTAGTTACATCATCAAAGAATTCCAATAGACTTGACAAGCATGATTTCCCCTTCATAAATCTCTGCTGACTCTGTCTGATCCTGTCACTGCTTTCTAAATGCTCTGCTATAAAATCCTTGACAATGGATTCAAGAATTTTCCCCACTACTGATGTTAGGCTCACTGGTCTATAATTCCCTGTTTTCTCTCTACCTCCCTTATTGAATAATGGAATGACATTAGCCACCGTCCAATCTGCAGAGACTGTTCCAGAGTCTATAGAGTCCTGGAAGATGACCACCAATGCATCCACTATTTCTAGAGCTACTTCCTTAACTACTCTGGGATGTAGATTATCAGGCCCTGGAGATTTATCAGCCTTCAGTTCCAACAAATTTCCCAGCACCATTTCTAGGCTAATATTGATCTCCCTCAGTTCTTCCCTCTCACTAAATCTTGCATCCTCAGCAATTCTGGTATCTGTTTTGTGTCCTCTTTTGTAAATATTCCTGGGTATAAGGTGTTCAGAAAAGATTGAAAAGTAAAGAGAGGAGGAAGGTTGGCAGTATTGGTGAAGAAGAGCATTGCAGTGTGGAGAAAGAGGATGTCTCACAGTGTCCAAGGACAGAATTAAGTTGGCTAGAAGTAAGGAACAAAAATGGTGTAGCTACATTGCTTTGTATAGTCAGAAACTACTAACTAATGGGAAAGATTTGGAAGAACTTACAAAGAAATGCTAGTATAAAAGTAGTTATAATGAGGATCTGATTTACTCAAGTTTAAACCAGGAGTGTAGTACTGTAAGGGGCTGCAAGAGGCTAGAGTTCCTAAATTGTGCTCAAGAGAATGTCCTACAGCAGTATGCATAAAATCCAACAGGAAAGGATGCACTTGGAAGGTTCTTGGAAATTAGGTGAGCCAAGTAAATCAGGTATTGGGGGGGAACATTCAGGAGACTGTGATCGAGGGTTTAGGTTGATGTTGGAGAATAATAGTCATCAATTCCAGATATGAAAAATCAGGTGGCAGAGACCCAACTTAATTGGGGCAAGAATGGAGCTGGGCAGTTAGCCATAAGTGAAAAGTTGGCAGAAAAACCTCATTGAGCAATGGGATACTTTCAAAGAGTAGATGGCTAGGGTATAGTCAAGGTGTGTTTCCTCAAAAGGGAAAAGTAGAATAAACAAAAATCCAGAGGTCCCTGGATGACAAAGGAGAAATTAAGACAAAAAAGCAAAAGTAGCTTTTCTGAAGAAGATTTTCTGAAGAAGGGTCTCGACCCAAAACATCAACTTTCCTGCTCCTCTGATGCTGCCTGGCCTGCTATGTTCCTCAAGCTCCACACTGTGTTATCTCCAAAAGTAGCTAATGATAGGTTTTGTGTAAAAAATACAACTGAGAACCAAGAGAAAAGCTGAAGCTTCAGTGAGGAGGTAGAAAAGTATATGGGAGAAGCAAAGGCAAATGAAGAAAATATTGGCAACCAATATAAAGGGGTAACCCGGAATCTTCAATTGGCACATAAACAGGAAAACAGTGGTAGAAGAAAGAATAAGGCCAATTAGGGACCAAAAGTGGGGACTTATGCACAAAGGCAAATGGCAAGTCAGAGGTTTTAAATGGGTACTTTGCATTTATCTTTATCAAGGAAGTAGTGGCTACAGTGACAGAGGAGGAAGCTTTGTCACTACAAGGGTTCAAAATTGATGACAAAGTAGTGTTAGACAGACTGTTTGTACTTGAAGTTGACAAGGACTGGGATGAGTTGCATTCAAAAGTATTAAAGGAAGTGAGAATGGAAACTCAAGGGAACTGGCCATAATCTTTTAGTCTTCTCTGGACTCGGGGCAGCTGCCGCTGGAGAATTGCTAGCATCACCCCCTTGTTCAAAAAAGTTCTGGGATTGACTGCAGAGCAGTCAGTTCAACTCCAGTGGTGTGGAAGCTTCTCAACAGTTATTTAAGATATAATTAGTAATCACAGGAAAAGGGTAAGTTGATTAGGAAGAATCAGAATGGATTTCCAAAGTTGATATCTTGTTTAACTAACTTGCTGGGGTTCTTTTGAAGAGCCAACAGGCTGGATGATGGCAATGCTGTTAATGTGTACATGAATTTCTAGAAGGTACTCGATACAGTATCACTTCTAGACTTGTGAGGAAAGTTATTGCTCATGGAATAAAAAGAATGGCAGCAACATGGATACAAAATTAGCTGAGCGATAAGAAACAGTGAAAAATGGTCAACAATGTTCTCTTTAAGCTATGTAGCAGCTGGGAAGTCAGCTTCATAGCCAGTCTGCTGCATGACTTGCACTTCCCACTTCTGGTAGCCTTTGCTGTGCACGGATCTTGGCGAACTGCACAGGAGGAAGAAAAATTAGATGGAACATTGATGGCCAATGGATATCTTTCAGGCTGGAAACAGTGGAATTATGCTAAGATTGATATTATGAATTTTGCTTTATTGATACATGAACTCCTTAGAAAGAAACTGCTTTAAAGGAAATCCAATAGCTTTCCAAATCATGAGATGGCTGAATAGAATAGATAGAAAGAAACTGTTCCTGCTCATAACATTGTCAAGAACAGAAGGGCATAGAGTAAAGATTTGTAAAGGATGCAAATGCGAGAAAAAAACTTTTTCGTACAATTTTGCATCTGAAATGCACTTCTTGTAAGTGTGGTGAGTCAGAGACAATTGAAGCATTCAAGAGAGCAATGGATGGTTCTTTAAGTAGAAATTGAATGTGCAAGAGTATGGAGAAAAGATAGGAGAATGGCACTAAGTCATGAAGCTCATTCAGAGAACCGGTGACCACAGTAGCCCGAAAGCCACCTCTGTACTGTCACACTTCTGTACTTGAAAGGAACATTCTTTTGGGGGAGATTGACCAGCCAGGTATTGTGGTCCACATCAATACCAATATCTTGGTCGAATGCAGATTTCAGGGAGCTGGGAGGGAAATTGAAAAGCAGGATCAGTAATTTCAGGATTATTTACAGTCTCACATCCTACTGAATGAAAGAATTGACAGAATTGGTGTATGGTGATGGCCATCAGATTTCTGACTCATTAGGACTATATTTGGGCAAGCTGGAACTTGTATCAGATGAACTGGCTGTATATTAGCACAACCAAGAATAACATCCTCACAGTAAAATTTGTTAGTGTTTTTGGGGAAGGTTTGAACTACATTGGCAGGAATCCCAAGATGGAGCTCGGATTCAATGGAAGCAACACTGATAAATGGAAGTAGAAAAGAAAGATGACAGATGAAGTATAGACAAGCTACAAATGGGATCAGAATAGATAATAATATTAAAAATAGAATTAAATGCCTTCTGGTGTAACAAAAACAGACTCTGGGTTACTTGTTCATGAGTCACCAAAAATTAGCATATTGGTGCAGTAATCAGTAACAAATACAATTGGTTTGCTGGCCTTCATCACAAGGGGATTTGATTACAGGGGTCTTTCTAAAATTGCATCAAGTCTTGATGAGACTTACCTGGAAATTTGTGCACAGTTTTGGTCCCTTTATCTAAGGAAGAATATACTTGCCTTGGCAGGAGTGCACCAAAGGTTCACCAGATTAATGCCTGGCATGGCACATTGTCAAATGGGGAGAGATTGAGGAGACTGGGTCTGCATTCCATAGAGCTTCAAAGACTAATGGGTGACCTCATTGAAACTAAAAGTTTTTATACAATATGATAGGGTAGATATAGGGAAGGTGTTTCATTTGGCTAACACTATATTGGAAGTAATCAAAGGGTGAGGGGCTTGGCCATTTAAGACTGAGATGAGGGATTTCTTTACTCTGCAGGTGGTAACTATTTGGAATTTTCTACTGTAAAGAGTTGTGGAAGCTCGAGCATTAAACATGTCAAGACAAAAGTCGATAGATTTCTGGAGACATATGACATCAAAGAATATGGAGATAGTGCAAGAAAATGGTATTGAGGTTGATAATCAATCATGATCTAATTGAATGGGTGAAGGGGGAAGGTTTACAGGAGACATGAGAGGCAAATATTTTACACACAGGATGGTTATCGCCTGAAATGCACTACCAGAAGAGGTGGTAGAATCAAATACAATAGCAGTATTTAAGCGGTATCATTGACAGGTACATAAATAGGCAGGGAATAGAAAGATGCAGACAACATAGATGCAAAAGATTTTTAGTTTAGAAAGGCATATTGAAGGCTTGTTGCATGTAGGGCCTGTTCCTTTGCTGTACTGTTTTTGGTTTGTTCTAGCATGCTAAATTGGTCACATGGCTTACTCCTGTTCCTATGTTCCTCTAACTCCCTACCAACCATCCTCTGCCCTTCCTTCCTGATATCAACTTGTCTTATTTCCACTGTGACTAAACCTCAGAAAGATTTTTTAAACTTTTTTTAATGTTCGCTCATGGCACTAGGACGTTGCTGATTGTGCTGGTATTACCCTCAGTTATATTCCTGCAGTGAGCTATGATTAACATAATTTAGCTGCTTTTCGAGTTAGAAGTTCCCACGCCATTTTAGTCACTATCATGTGTTATTGTGTTTATGTTAGCTTAGATTTTGCAGTGCGCAGAAAACCAAATTTGTTCCGTTCTTTGCCTTTCAGGTTCAACATATTTCCATACTTTATATTTTGAAACATAAATTGGTTGAAGAAAGATGCAATGAAGACCCCTTTGGTCACTGTGCAATTGAGAACATTTACATCCTCAAAAATACATTTTTTGTACGCCCTTGAATATAGCACAGAGGAAGTCATTTGACTCGTTGAATCCATGCCAGTTCTTGAAAGGCTATCTAAACAATCCCAATATCTTGCTGCATTCCCATTTTCCTTTTCGTTATTCTTCATCTCCACGACCAACATGATCATATGCAGCAGCTATCAAGTCATTGCCGCTTGTGTGTGAAGAGAGCCTTCCCTGCACCTACATGGTCCTGAATTGCAGTAAAATATTAAGGACTTTCTTTTATTTTCTGCTTTTAGAGTTTACTTTCTGATCTTTCATAAGAAACTAGAAAAACAAAATTCAGAAAGCATTCCACTCCTGATTGGTTAGGACAGAAAACAATACTATTGATGGACTGTTACTTACCCTGTTCATTGCTAATTCATCAGTTTCATTCAACATTTGAACAGAAGGCCTGTCTCCTGTGAAGTCCATAGGTTTTCAGAAGAAAGGGACTGTGTGCCAGGCAACATGTAGCTGAGGATAGTCAAATTAATAGCTATGGTATCAGTTGCAAGTTAAATTTTTACAATTCCTGTAATATCACTGCAATAAACAAAGACTCGGGGCACTGCTTCTTATCCCAGTGCATATTTTCTAAGGACTTTTAGAGTATGGAACTATTTCTCTCCTTTGGCATCCCTTTCCTCCTACACACAACAGGCTTTTAGGCCCTGACTTGCCTGAACCTAAACACTGCTGTTTAATTTGTCACAGAATCCTCATTTTCAACCTTGATGATGTCCTGCACTTCTGGTCTCACTGAGATTTATTGTAAAATTTTGGCAACTGTTCGATGAAAGATCTTGAAATTTGGCATCCAGTGCATGCCAGCTTTCCTGTTGTGACATTCAAATAGAAAAACCAACCAGTTTAAAAAAAAATGAAACTGCCATTTCCTCAATGCAGCAGTTATTCAGCTCTGCAGCAACTGAAACAATAGAAACTAATAGTTTTATTGTTTTGTTCTAAGATCATTCGTTATTTTATTCTGTGCAACTATTTAATCCCATGATTGTATTTATGCAATGTGAAGGATAAAGAACAAGTGATTGACCTTTCTTCATACAGCAGGTGCAATGAAATAACTCACTAAGTAAAATGAAAAAAAGTGATTGATATATCAATTAACAGTAAAAGATAAATGACCAAGAGATGTTAAGGATCTTCGCAAATGTGAAACCCATTAAATTGATTGTGCGTGTAAATTGCCATCCTTTGATGCATCAACCTCTTGAAATAGACCTTACTTAAGATAATTAAGAATACTGTCTTATGCCTTTTGCAGGAGAAAATATTTTACATAGTGCAATACAGCTTTCAACTGCGCTTATATGCAGCTAATCTGCTAGCTGAGGCACAGAAGCTGTTCGACTGCACTTGAAACGAAGTGCTGCTTAACATTTGTAGAAATGTTACGTGCATTAAGTAGGAACAGTCTCAGATATATTTACTCTGCATGTTTTGTAAGAATTTTCAGTAAATTTGAACAGTGAGTATTTTTTGGAAATTTCTGATATTTTTATCATGGATCGATTTCCTACATTTTCTAGCTTTCTTTGGAATAAAATTTACATTGGGTTAAAAAATATGCTGAAGTCTTTTAAATTCACATAAAATCTTCCTAATGGTAAATTTGGATTAAAAATAATTTAATCAGTATGTTGATTTTTGTCTGAAGGAAAAGGTTCTGTGAATTAATATATAAATACTTTGTTCTGATTTATGATAGGGGAATGTTGCATCTAAAAAGGGCTGAAGTCAAAATACATTCTCTAAGTATGCAGTTTTATTGTCACTTACTGCTATGTCCTTCAGGATTTCAGTGATATTTCTGCAGCAACAAAAAATATTTCTTTCAGAGAATGCTCTCAAGTGACTGTCATTGTCATTGTTCTTACATCTCAAATGATTATTTATAGTATGTAAAATTATTTAATATTGGAAAGCTTCTACAGAAATTCTTTGTGCACCTATTGGAAAAGTGACAAAAGAAAATCCAAAATCACCTTTATAACTATTAAGTAAATTGCAATGATTTAAACAATGTATCCTGCATATATTTGTTTCCCGATCCTTTTTACAGTTCCTTGCTGCCCTGAATCACAGCGTTGTGATCCTTCAAACAATCAAGTGAGAAGGCCTAGAACATTGATTACTCCTTATCTGGTCTCGATATAACCTACCTGGCATGTGCTGAATGATGAAATCAGTTCTGCCCTTTTTCCTGGGTTAAAATGTCAGTTGAAGTCAGGTTTCACATAGATTATCCTTTTTAATTTGATAACCCAGGACTTTATTACAATAGTTACCAGCTGCCAAGAGTAATATATTTATTAAAGTGTACTTTTATTGAGTTAAACTAGTAGTGTACTGTTATGTCCTAAAGAAACAACCAACGGACCAGGACAGTATCATTGCTCAGCAAGTGCAGAATTTCAATGTAGAAACTTCAGCAAAATGTTCCCCTAAACAATTAACCTTATTGCAATTTGTGCAAGTAACAGTTGTATACTTCTGCATGATTTTAAAATAAATGCAGTAAAATATGTTAATTACAAAATTGAGCTATAGAAAAATATGATCAAACATTGTATTTCCAGCACATCACTGTTTTGCAGTGTGATCACAAAGCATATCGCAGGGTTATAAAATAAAGCATCAAAGAGATTGTTCATTATATGTCTAGAAAAACCAATCTACTAAAATGAATAGATTTGAGCATCTACTTTGTATCTATTTTCAGTCAAGATGAAGGAGACCAGGAAGAGTTTCCTGAAATTCAAGCCTCACCACCACCATCACCATTCCTTTCTGCAATCTTGTCTGCTTTTCAACCAGTGGCTTATGAGGATGAGGAAGAAGCCTGGCGTTGCCACGTCAATCAAATGCTGTCCGATACAGATGGATCCTGTGCAGTGCATACATTTCATGTGTTCTCCAGATTGTTTCAGGTCAGTGATCCATTGCCAGATCATAAGTATTTTTTGATGATAGATGCTGTTAATTCACAGCAAGTTGTATGCTTTACTCTTGCAAAGTTATTGAAACTGAATTTGTCAAATGGAAGGCATTAATTGACATCCTTTAAGTCACCCATCACTAAAAGTGATTTGAAGATCTTACTGATATGCAAACGGGTTCTGCTATTTATGCACCTTAGGATGTCAGAGCCTCTTGAACAAATACGATTTAGCTGAAGGTTTGTTTTCAAAATAAAACACTTTCTCTTTGAGCAGTGTTTTTGGAAAATGTCAAGAGTTGCGCAATGATGGAAAAGAAATTGTTTCTTCATTCTGTGGCAAAAGTATGCTTGTTGCAATATATCCTTGCTAATTTTGTCATGATTACCCATGTGCAGCAAGCCCAATGAGTGGTATTCACTCATCCTTTTGTAATGCCCCACACTGGTGCAAGTTGCATTTATACGGCATCTTTAATATCGAACAATGTCCCATGGTGTTTCACTGAATTATAAAATCTGGATAATGAGGGCGAAGCAGGAGAGATTAGGAGAGGTGGTAAAAGCTTGCACACAGGTAGTTTTGAAGATGCTTTTAAAGGAGAAGAACGTTACAGAGAGAATTCCAGGAGTAGCCTGACCACAGCTGTGAAGAGAGAGAGAGATGCAGATAGCTGCAGTTGTAAATACTGCATTCTGGGAAGTTATAAAATTGGAAGTTTTAAAGAGAGATAAAGTCATGAACTTATTTAAACTTGACAGTGAGAATATTTGATTTATAAACTTGATAGAAGTTTATAAAATAATGAGATATATGGGTAGGATTGACTTTCAGAATCTTTTTCCCAGAGTTGAAATGTCTAATACCAGGGGGCATGCATTTAAGGTGAGAAGGGGGAAAGTTCAAAGGAGACTTGAGGGTCAGGTTTTTTTAGGCAGAATGTGGTAGGAGCCTGGAACACACTGCCAGGAGTGGTGCTCGAGGAAAACACAATAAGGGCATTTAAGGGACTGTTAGATAAGCATATGAATATGCAAGGAATAGAGGGATATGGACCAAGGGCAGGCAGAAGGGATTGGTTGCATTTGGCATCATGTTAGGCACAACATTGTGGGCCGAAGGGCCCGTTCCTGTGCTGTATGGTTATGTTCTTTAATATTAAATCAAAGGCAGTGATGTATCAAAAGCTAATTAGGTTATGAATTCTAAGGTTTTAGAGTTATGAATTATAATTAATCTGACTTGGTGCACCATGAAGTGAGCTAAATCTTTGGAGAATAGAGAACATAGTCTGACCAGGGATGCATTGTGTGGTTGAGTCTGAAGTTGGCAATAGCATGCTAAGGATTTCAGCAGCAAAGAAGGTAATGTCCAGAAGGTGGAAATAATCCTCTTGATGTTGGAGAAATTATGTGGTCAGGAAGCCAGTTTATGTCAATTCGGATCTCAAGATCGCAAAAAAAAACTGGTTCAGCCTTATTGGCCAGTGAGTGAGAGGAAATTGATAGAAGGCTAGCAGTGATGATTTTGGAACATAGATAGAAACAAACGTAATATGACCTTGTCAAGCCTTACTCCATCATCCAGTATGATTATGGCTGATTTTGGGCTTCAGCTCCAATTTCTCATCTGCTTCCCGTATTCCCTTCCCTGAAATACAAAAACATATCTATCTCATCCTTAAGTGGCATCATTGATGAACTAACCACAATCTCTGAATGGAGAATTTCAAAGATTCACATTGTTTAAGTCAATAAATTTCTACTCCCCTCACTCCTAAGTTGTTGGCCCCTTGTCCTAAAGCTGTGCCTCTTTGTTCTAGATTTGCCAAGCAGGGAAATAACCTCTTAGTATCTATCCTGACAATCCCCCTTTATAGTCTTGAATCTTTCAATGTGATCACCTCTCATTCTGCTTAAGTCTAGAGCTGATAGACCCAACTTCAAGGAGGTTATAGATAACATTGTATTGAAAGAAAAGGCATACATTGATGCAAGTAATGCTAACAGAATTGAGGTTTATAAGTATTTTAGAAACCAGCAAAGGGACACCAAAATGTTGATTAAAAGGGGAGAGAAAGTGTACGAAAATAATCTAGCCAGGAAAATAAAAGCAGGTTCTAAGAGCTTTCACAAGTTTATAAAAGAAGAAAAGAGTAACTAAACAATGGTCCCTTAGAAGCAAACACAGGAAAAGTCAGCAATGTTCTTAAAAGTATTCTAATCATAGTAGGAACTGCTCCTGCTTTCCCAGTATTGGTACTACTCTCCTATGAATGGATTTTCATTTGAACCACACTACCTTTTGAACCACGTATCCAACGCTTTCATTTTTATTAACCTGTGCCAATTTCTTGTGAAACAGGTAATAATGCAGAGATTATTACCTCTGAGGATCTTTTTTCTAACTTAATCTCTAGTTGCTGATATTCCCTCAGCAGAAGTTCTTTCTTCATCCTATCTATAACACGGTGTCCACTTGCACCATGGCAACTGGATCCAAGTTGCTGTCTAGTACAGCGGGATATCCTACTTGACACTAGGAAGGCAAAATAACCTTTTGAGATTTGCACTCTCAGATGCAGAAAGCAATATCTATCCCTCTAGCTATACTGCCCTCTGCTTCTACTATATTCCTTTTCGTTCCCTGCACCACTGCACCATGGTCAGTTTGCTCATCTTTGCAGACCTCACCATTTGCAAGAACCTCAAACCTGTGGGACAGCTGTTGGAGTTGAAATTCTTTCTATGGTGCCTTCTGGATCTCCGTACTTGTCACACAGTCACGCCTTTCTGTCCCTGATCACGGATCAAATCAGATATGACTAATCTATAGGTGTAACTCTATTGGAAGGAAGTGTCGAGGTAAATACCCACTCCCTGGTGCATCATATGTCATTGAGACAAGTTTGCCTCATCCAAGACTGAATTTTAGATAAGCAATTAATAAAAATTGAGCTGCAGAGGGATGATGATGGGGAGCATGGCTGTGTTTGAAGAACTGGTGAAGGGTTCCTCATGGTAGACTGGTTAGCAAAGTTAGATCACATGGAATACAAGGAAACCTAGCCATTTGGATACAGAATGGCTTGAAGGTAGAAGACAGGCGGTGGTGGTGGAGGGTTGCTTTTCAGACAGGAGGCCCGTGACTAGCAGTGTGCCACAAGGATTGGTGCTGGGTCCACTGCTTTTTGTCATTTATATAAATGATTTGTATGTGAATGTAGGAGGTATGGTTAGTAAGTTGGCAGATGACACCAAAATTGGAGATGTAATGGACAGTGAACAAGGTTACCTCAGAGGACAATGGGATCTTGATCAGGTAATCCAGTGCGCCGACGGATGACAGATGGAGTTTAATTTAGATAAATGTGAGACACTGCATTTTGGAAAGGCAGTTACACTTAATAGTAATGTCCTGGGGAGTGTTGCTGAATGAAGAGAACATCAAGTGTACATTCATAGTTCCTTAAAAGTGGAGTCGCAAGTCAATAGGATAGTGAAGAAGGTGCTTGGTAACTTCCCTTTATTGGTCAGTGCATTGAGAATAGGAATTGGGAGGTCATGTTGAAGCTATACGGGACATTGGTTAGGCCACTTTTGGAATATTGTGTGCGATTCTGGCCTCCCTGCTATAGGAAGAATGTTGTGAAACTTGAAAGGGTTCAGAAAAGACTTACAGGTAGTTTTCCTATAACACAATAGCTGCATTCTGGTGTAACCTTGCGCCAAAGAAAATCGTATTGTAGGGAAATCGCTATACCTGTACAGCAGAAAGTTTGCGTTGTCCAAACAGCGACCATTATTCATCAATTGCGTTACAGCCAATTTGCGTCAACGAAACACGCGTTATAGCAGAACTACCTGTACAAGGATGTTGCTAGAGTTGGAGAGTTTGAGGTATAGGGAGAGGCCAAAATGGCTGGGACTGTTTTCCCTGGAGCACCGGAGGCTGAGATGTGACTTTATCGAGGTTTATAAAATCATGAGGAACATGGATAGGGTAAATAGACAAGATCTTATCCCCAGGTTGTGGGAGTCCAAAATTAAAGGGCATAGGCTTAAGGTGAGAGGGGGAAGATTTAAAAGGGATCTAAGGGGCAACTTCTTCATGCAGAGGGTGGTGCGTGTATGGCATGAGCTGCCAGAGGAAGTGGTGGAGGCTGATACAATTACAACATTTAAAAGGCATTTGGATGGGTATATGAATAGGAAGAGTTTAGTGGGATGTGGGCCAAATGCTGGCAAATGGGACTAGATTAATTTAGGATATCTGGTCAGCATGGACAAGTTGGACCGAAGAGTCTGTTTCTATGCTGTACAGCTCTGTAACTCAATGACTGTAATTAGTATTGCATGTCATTAGCACGTGTGTAAACTGATCACATTCCTTTGGCTGTTTTGGAGCAGTACGTGGATAAGACTGAGGAGGGGACAAGGGTACACCAGTGGAAAACACGTGGGATTAGATGAGAGGCCCTTGCTGGAAATATTCTGACAATGTTCAGTAGATTGGAGTGAAACCAAGTGAAGGCAGCCAAATTACATTGAACAATGGGAGAGGATCATTAGAGAAGGACAGTGTTGACCGTGACAGAGACTACAGAGGAGTTCGGGAAATTTGAAAACATTGGGAGGGGAAATCCAGCAGAGGCAAGAAATTGAATGAGCCAAATCATTCCTAACTTTGAAGATGGAAGGTAAGAGATTTAGTGGAAAGAATAGGCAGTGCAAAAAAGAAGTGAGAGGTTGCCTTTGTTCTTCAGCATTGTTCTGGAGTAGTGAGTATTTTTAACAGAATGAGGCACAAAAGTGCCTGCTATGGTCCAGCTAGCTTTTATAATAGATGCCTGATTTGTGTGCCACCTGATTTACACTAAACTCTAACATTGCTTTGAAGCCAAACACACTTTCATTGACATATATAAATCCTTTGATGTAAAAGTGCTTTCAATATGACAATATGACTGACACAGGATGAAAATATTGTTGATGGCTGATTCCTTGTTTCTGCAGAACATTCAGAAAAAATTCTGTGCCATAACTCATGATTCAGTCAGTCATTTGGGGGACAGCCTGCAGAAGATTGGGTCAAAGTTCAAGAGCTCATTAGAAGTAATGATGATGTGTTCAGATTGTCCTACTGTATTTGTGGATGCCGAAACTGTAAGTTTTAGACTTTTCCTGCAATAAAATTAGTAACAATTGTATAAAAGTGGTATAAGCTCATTTTATGTATACAATACTATGTCATTCTTATTATAGAATAGTTACAACTTAATCACGACCATTCATATAGCTGTATTCTAAAAATGCATGATGCATTTCTTGAAAGTAATGCTTCAAAAGTGGTTTGCTGTTCATTTTTATGAGCAGCCTTCTGATATTTCATAAATTCTAAAATCAAACATAAACTTAATATTCTGAAGTTACTGTCTTTATTTTTAACTCTTCACCAGTTGGCCTTGTATTAGGAAACATCACACTGACCAATGATAATGTGAAAATCTAGGGTTTGCACTAAGTCAAGTGCTGACTGCAGATAACGTTTAACTACAAGAATGCTTTGCATCTGTATACCTTGGAAAGCACTAAAAGTTAGTTAGAACCTTTTTATGGCAGCAAAAGTAACATTTTGATTATAATGCAGGTGATCTGCAAAATTAAATTCTCAATTTTTAAAATCTCAGTTGTGTTTCTTCGTTTTATTATTTTCATTTTTAAAAATTCTTTCCTGCCCACCATCTCCCAACCTTCTCCAGAGATGTGACAAGGTTCTGTCCGTGCATTACTCAACACATGAAAGACCACACAAGCAGCCTCTTGTCCAGTCTACCACCAGTGTCATTGAATTGGTAGTGGAGAGTAGCCTAGGATAATTTACCCTCTTGCTTTCCTCTCTTCTTGATTATGGGCACTAACAGAGGAACCAGAATTACAAACAGTGTTAATCCACTGAACAATTCTGTTCATCAATCTCTCCAGCATAAATGTACATTCTAAATTTTAATTTACAGAAGTATATTTGAAATGTATAAAGCTAACAATTTTTCTGTTTATTTTATACAGCTTGTCTCATGTGGATTGTTAGAGACATTAAAGTTTAGTGTATTGGAGCTACAAGAACACTTGGATACCTACAATGCCAAAAGAGATGGAGCTGAGCAGGTAAGCTGTAGAAATTGTCCTTTGCTTATATTAATAAAAACAAAGTGGTAATTGTAATCTTTCCAGAGTCACACTTGTTCTGATGGTATGATGAAGCATTTATAAAGTGTGGAAAATGAAAGTAAAAGAAAACTTAATACAGCAGTTTCCTCTCACATCTCCTTTTACTGCTAACCTAGTAAATATGTTCTACAGCACCTCAGATAGAATTGCTGAATGCAATGTACATTTATCAAAATGTTGTGAAGAAGTACTCCACTTTTTAGAATGCAAATTAATGTGATTATACAGTGGAATGAAAACTTAGAATTATCTAAAACCTGAGAAGCAGTATTCTTAGTTTTATTTATATATTTTGTTCTGTCTGTACTAAGAAAAAAACTAGATGATGTTTCCATTTTTCCATAACCCCAATCCAAAGGAAGCATCAATTGAAAATGGCGCTTTTATCTTTTGCCCTGATAGTGGCGTTCCTCTTTGGGATCATAGGAGTTCAGAATTACTGTTGTCGTGGGTCAAATGGAAAGTGTGTGGTAACAGTTGAGTAAAGAGCCAAAGCATTTGTCCTGAGTGAATGTAAATGCCAGAAAAATAACCAACTTGCCCAAAAACATGGTGGAGGGAAGGCGCTGGCCTAGTGGTATTATTGCTGGACTGTTAATCCAGAGACCCAGATAAGGTTCCCAGGACCTGGGTTCAAATTCCGCAGACGGTGGAATTTGAATTCGTTAAATATCTGGAATTAAGAATCTAATGATGACAGTGAATCCATCGTCGATTGTTGGAAAAACCCATCTGGTTCACTGATGTCCTTTAGGGAAGGAAACTGCCATCCTTACCTGGTCTGGCCCATATGTGACTCCAGACCCACAGCAATGTAGTTGACTCTCAACTGCCCGCTGGGCAATTAGGGATGAGCAATAAATGCTGCCTAGCCAGTGATGCTCTCATCCCGTGAATGAATAAAGAAAAATAATGTTTAGACCAGGACATAGGGGAGATGGTGATGCAGTGGCAGTGTCACTGGTCTACTTATCCAGAACACCTACCTATTGTTCTGGTGATGAGAATTTGAATATCACCATGGCAGATTGTGAAATTTGATTTCAATGAAAAATAATTTGGATTAACAGCTAACCTAATGATGACCGTGCAACTATTAACAATTGTTGTAAAAACCCATCTGATTCATTATTGTCCTTTAGGAACAGTACCAGGTACAATATTATGTAGCATCTTATGTATCAAGGTGACTAAGTTGGATAATGCATAAAAACGGGTCTGTGAATAGCTATGCATGATTCAGTGCTCCTGTAAAAAGAAACACAGGCTTGCACATTAGAACAGTTTTTGTTCAGACAGCACTAACTGCATCCTGTTCACTGATAGCTCACATCTGCAGATCTAAAATTTCCAAACATCACATAAAACTAGCCTGTACCTTTTAAAAAGAAGATCCGTTGTTGTTGAAGCAGGTGCTGAGAATTGTACATGAAGGTAATCTGTTCTCAGAAACAGTGAGAAATCATAGCATGTGGGAGACAGCAGTTTTGGATGTTCCATTGAAGTTCTTGACGGAGGAGAAGTGATCTGCAGGGGCTAAGAGGTCCTCCAGATACTGGTCAAAAAGTAATTAGAGCAGATGGCCAAAACAGAGGTCATTACAAGGAAGCAAGCCCCAAGAACCCGACTGTAATGCTGAAAGTTCAAAAATCTCATGTGTATAGTCGAGGTCAGTGAATATGTCTTCAAATGTCATATTCACTCAATAACTGAATTATCAGCTTCATGCACCACTCAATGTACTATGTCTGCCGGGGGCAGGACTCGTCCTTGTCATCATTCTCACTGTTACATGCCACACACCCGCATCTTCCAGGTTGCAAACACCACCAATAATTTGATCACAAAACCTACATCACCCAAACAGATGGTACAACACTAACTGACACATTTTGATCTCTATCCAGACAAGATGATATACATCTTAAGCAGCAGAACCTATGCTGCAGGGGACATGTACACCTGCATGTCCTAGCCACTGTGGAAGTGGTGGTGCTAATTCCATTTACACATTTGTGGACCCAATCATGCTGAAGCTAATTTTGCCATCTCCATTGCAGCACAAGCACAATCACTTAACTTGTAGGGAAAGTTTAGACAGTTTATAACAGTATGTGAATTAGTGTGCAAAGGAGCTTGTATTGTCACAGTGATCCAGTGATCTTTCCAACACCAGCCATTCGCCCAGGGGAGTGGCACTGCTTCCTTGGAGCACAACCCAACTGTCCTTGACTTGATTATGACATGATTTTAGTATTATATATTTTAGTGTTATGTTCTTGTGTCCTGCTGATGCACAGTAGATACAGGGCATTGAAAGATACACTTTCATAAGAAGTCTGAACATTTGCGTCTGAAGGAACTTACTGGTATTACTGAATCTAAGATCATCCCTTCAGGCAGAAAGAGCCCATTCGGCCCATTGAGCATACAAAGAGCATCCCACTCCACTGTATGGAGTTTTTACCATGGCCAATCCACCTAATCTGCACATCTTTGGTTTCCTCTGGGCGTTCTGGATTCCTCCCACAGTCCAATGTAGATACCAAGAGAATGTGCAAACTCCGCATACACCGTCACCCAATGCTGAAATTAAATCTGCGTCCGTGGTACTGGAAGGCAGCAGTGCCAGCCATTGAGCCACCGTGCCACCTTAGCTGGGGCAGGCCTGAATTGATTGCATTTATACAGGAGAACCAATTGAAATATGCATATCAGGAAAGAGGCCTGTGGCAAATGGCTAATTTATTAAAACTAGACAAAACAGTGTGAAAGTACTGCACATTAAGAATAAAATAAGGAATGCAATAAGTTAAATTATACAAAGCTCTTGGACATCTGCTCTTTGTGTGGTTTCTCCAGTTTAAGTTCATACACATGCTGAAGAAAATCCAGTCTCTAAACAGGGTGCAAGTGAAATATCAATCCTAGATGTATCAGCAATCGGGATGGCTCCAAAAATTAGTAATTTAATTCATGTGCCTGGAGGGCACATGAATTAAGCTTTTAAATGATGAGAGGATTGGATGCAATCCAGTTTTGCTGCATTATTTCAAATGGACAGGGTTGATGGAATTCAAGGTCATTCTTCCGATAAAACCTATATGCGAACTGTTCGCTGAGTTGCCAGGGAATATTTCTTTGCAGAGTCACTACAAGCTGCCAAGATATGGTGAAAGGAAGTTGCTTCAGTACTTTGAAGAAAACTTTGACACGGAACGAGTCATATTAAAACAAACGGGAACTGCTAATGGCTCTGCAGTGAACCTGATAATCCACAGTAAATACACCTTAGTTTCCCATCACCTCAAGTTCATTCTAAAGTTTCCACACTATCCCCCTCAACTGGCACCTTGATTGTGGCAGACTTCCATCCCATTTTTAAAAAATAGTTTCTAATCAACCTATTGAGAGATGTTATTACATATCTCTGGAGCAAGTGAGACTTGAACTCAGGCCCTGGCTCAAAGGTAGGGACACTGCCACTGCACCACCAAAGCCTCCTTACATCTCATTCAATAATGGTTTCCACCTCAGGCATTGCCTGCTGAGATCCAGGAGCCCCACAATGACAATGCAGTTTCTGCTGCTTTTGCACCAGAAGGAGATGACAGTGAACTGGGAATGTTCTCGATTAGGTCCCTGTTGTTTCGTACTCACTCAACCGGTTTAAATATAACAGCTTCACACTGAACATCTGGGAAGTGACAACAAAAAATTGCAGATTGGTTTGAGAGTAATATTGCTGTAATGGAATTTCTGATTAAAGCCAAGCTTAATTACAAAGAAGATCCAAGTAAAACAACTTTGAATAGTCAAAGAGACACTTAAACCCAAAAGTTCAATAAATTGTTCGGCAGTGCCCCCGTGACTGGTTGTAAATTTGTCAGAATATCCAGATACCCTTTTACACAGGGAATGCTAGGGGCTTGTATGAAGAGATCAAAAGGGTAAGCAATCTATCATCAACGTAAACAGCTCAATTCAAATCAAAGATAGTGAACCCATCACAGATTCCAATAAACAGTTTGAGAGATAGATGGAACTTGACCTTGAGTTGTTCTGTAGGAAGTACACATGCACTGTGAAAACACTAGACATCATAGAAAGCTTGTCTGTCTTGTTAGAGTTGGATATCAACCAACTGTAAAGGAACTTAACAAAGCTACCGACTCGCTTGCATTAGGCAAAGCTGCATATAATGTTAGGCTACCTGAGCTCATCAAGCACAGAAACCCCCACTCCTGTATCATCTGCCCAGATTTTGCTATTTCTGCTGCAGTGAAGGGCCTATGCCCTAGGATATGGTGGTGATGGTCAATTAAACATCTGACTGGATTGGGGAACCTAGTATATCAGTGCAAAGTCAAGGCTGAAGCCAGAAGCACAGACAATTCAACCTTCTCATGAGATTCACAGTTTTACAGATGGCAGTCTTCAACAACATTCCCTTTAAAGCTGCTTGGCCACCGGGAGGTTCTGAGCACGCTGAATTAACCAAGGCATTAGAAAAAACAGAAATTGCCGGAAAAGCTCAGTAGGTCTGGCAATACCTGTGGAGAGAGATCAAAGTTAGTGTTTCAGGTCAAGTGACCCTTCCTCAGAAGTTCTGATGCTGCCAGACCTGCTGAGCTTTTCCGGCAATTTCTGTTTTTGTTTCTGATTTGCAGCATCTGCAGTCCTTTCGATTTTTATTTAGCCAAGGCATTGGCTTCAGCTTCCAGCGGCTGTTGCCATGCATGGACCTTGGAAGTCCAGAAATTATTTCGAGGGAATGGTGGTCTTCAGCCAATTTGATTCGCTCTGTATGATATCAAGAAGTGGTAGATGACAATGAATGCTGCAAGCAAGCTGCTGCAGACAACTACAAAACTGGCATCTCCCTGGCAATATTGAAAGTTGCCCAGGGACATCCTGTCGATAAAAAATAGGACAAATCCAGCCTGACCAATTACTATCTATTAATCCACTGTGATCATTAAGAAAGTGATAGCAGGTACTACTGGCAGTGTTTGCCCAGGAGAAACATTCAGTTTGGTTTCACCATGGCCATTCAGCTCCTGACTGTGATATCGTCTTGGTCAAAATGGCTGCCCAAAATATATGGACAAAAGAGTTCAACTCCAGAGGTGAGGTGAGAGTGACTGCCCTTGAAGTCAAGGCAGCATTTGACTTAGCGTGGCTTCAGGAAGCCCAAGGCAAAACTGGAATGGGTGAGAAATAGCCAACGCAAAAGACGATGGTTGTGGCTGTTAGAGGCAAATAATCTCATTCAAGGGATCTCTTTGCAAGAATTCCCCAGGTTAATTAGTGTCCTCAAGCCAACTGTCTTCAGCTGCTTCATCATGCCTTCCCTCCATAATGTTAGAAATGGAGATGTTCGTTGATGACTGCATCACTTTCAGCATCAGCACCACATATTGCAAGTCAGGAAAATGCGTGGATACTCTCCGCTTTGGTTCCAACAACACTCCAGAAGTTTCACACTATGCAGGATCAAGCAGCTCATTAGATTGGCACCCTATCTATCATGTTAACATTTACTCCTTCACCAGTGACTCAGTAGTAGAAGTATATACCATGTATGAGATGCACCAATTCACAAAGACATTTTTGACATTACCTTCCAAACCAGCAGCCTCTACTGCTTAGAAGGGCAAAAGTATCTGGTGCATGGAAATGTCACATGCACATTCCTCTCCAAGCCACACATCATCCTGACTTTGAATAGGTCCAAATCCTGCAAATTCTGTCTTCCTAACAGCACTGTGGATTTAACTACTAAAGTTGTAATTAAAGAAGGCAGCTCATTAACACTTTCTCAAGGGCAGTGAAGGATGGGCAGTAAGTCCTGGCATGACCAATGGTATGCACATCCAATGAAAGAATAAAAAAAAGTGAGATACAAAGATTTTGACCGCAAAGTATATTTTCCTGCTGAGCATCATTAGAAAAGTATTTTCCCTTTTGCACTTATTATTCTGTAAATGCAGGCTGAGTGCCTCTGCTCTGAATTCTAATGAGGTTTCAAAAGTGGCAGGTCCATAGTTGGTAAGATCTTCACAATCCACCAGTTTCTAAAGAAATGCAGTGAACAAGCAGACCACTGGCTCCTTGAATGCATTGCATTGTCCGACCGCTGCATGAAGTAGTTAAATATGTACACAATTTCCTTTCGAAACCATGGAAGTTCAGTTTCCTTATTGCATTATGGATCTTTGAGTTTTCGCTGAATGAACAATTCTAATTAGCATTCCAGCTGTGACTCTTATAATAGATTATGAGGTACTCTGTCAGTTCCTAGCATTTATGCTTCATCCATCTGGCTATGCATCCCAAAATGTAATAAGCTTTCCTAACTGCTGCTGCATACTGTTTTGTTGATTTCAGTGCAAAATACACCAGTCCCCCCAGGGCACTGTTGTTTTATTGTTTCCAGTTGTGAGCCATATACTTTGTAGAAAATTTCTAATCAGCCTCTTCAGAGGTGTTATTACACCCCTCTAGAACAGGTGGAACTTGAACCAGATCTCCTGGCTATTCAGTTTATATTTTTGCTGTTAACTTTCCCGGCTCAATACCTTATCTTTGTCCACATTATTATGTCATTGTCTTTCAATTATATTGCTTTTCAAACCAACCTGATCCATTTGTATTTATATTCTGTTATAGTCAGCTGAGGCGGGGTAAATCAGCTCATTTATTTTTAACCTACTCATTGGCCAAAAGAAAAATGTGTTCTTTTTAAAATGAAGCTATACCGCTAATAAAAATGTAGTCACCCAGTGTTTTGTGAAAGTTATTGAGCTAATTACAAGTTTTCTTGAATGAAAGAAAATGCAACCTTATCATATAATAACCTGAGAAGAAATAAAGACACAACATCAAGCGCATGTACACAGGCCTAACGTTAAAAAGGCCTAGTGTCCAGTAGAAAAGGAAAATGAAATGACCATGAAGTTTGCAGTAGAGTGGCATTGAGGACTACAATTTTAACCTGAGACTACAGATGTTTGATGTTTTGTATCCTCAGCAATAACAAATATTTCAGTTGTCCTTTAATTTCTGTATCTTGATGTGTCTTTTTAATCAGCTCTCTTACTTTTTGAGAGACTAAGAGGGAGCACTTTGTCCAACTCGTTCCAGTCACAAATCCATCTTCCCAGCTCTGCTAAAAGCAATCCCAGGTGTACATCAAAATGGGAGATGAAGGTTTCTTCACACCTGGCTGGCTGAACAAGTTTCAGTACATCTTGATAAAAATGTTTGTTTTAGTTTGGACAATTTTATTTATTCCACGTTGGTTTCGCAAAGCTTGGACAGCTGATTGTTGTAGCCATTTTAAGTTAGTGTATTTTCTTTTCACCGACCCAAAACGTCAACTTTCCTACTCCGATGCTGCCTGGCCTGCTGTGTTCCTCCAGCTCCACACTGTGTTATCTTTGGTTCCCTTTTCTTAGGAAGACATACTGGCATTGGAAGGAGTCCAGTAAAGCTTCATCCAGTTATGGAGGGACTGTCTTATGAGGAGAGGTTGAGTAGGTTGTAGCCTGGTCCTGAGCTCTGATCAATTAGCTTTACAAGATTCCCAGATGTCAGATGTGGATTGACCCTCAAATAGCCATCCCCAATCTACATCCCTGCCTAATATTGTGATAGTAAGCTTCCCCCCTACTTTGGTTCTCACCCGAGGAATCTCTTATATTTATTCATGAGTAATGTAAAACTTTCAGAATTACAGTCACTGTTCCAAAAGTGCCATTTACAAATTATAATCTGTTGTAGAATTTAAATTCTTAAGCAGTTATCTTTCTGTTAAAATCATTTAAGAATATTTTGTCACTTTTCTCTATATTTACTTGTGTTGCACAGGAGCTTGCCTGAATGTGCTGATTTCTGTTTGTTATTACTGTACAGCACAATATATGGAGTGCTTCATATCTTTGTCACAGGGAGAATTAAGTATTCTTGTGATATGATCAGCAATTTCCTTAGGGGGTTCTCTGAGGTGTCTTTTGTGAATATAACTGATTGCGGTCATAAAATCTGAGAGAGAGAGAGTCTGGTGCATTTAGTAAAAACTAACCTAGGGAGCCAGAGTTTTGAATGTCTAAGATTTATGTTGATGTTCCAGTTGAAGTCCAGTCAAACTGAAATAAAATTGGATAGCTGTTTCCATTTGGAACTACTGAATTTGTGTGCTTCCAGTGAATACATAACTATGAATGCTCTATCAAATATTTATTGCAAGCCTCATTAATATACTCATGTACAGGTACATATGTAAAGAAAGACAGATATTTTTCTGTGCCTTTGCATACATACAATTATCTGCACCCAGCCTGTGCAGGTCAGGTGAGATTATTCGATATGCAGTTGTTTGGCCAAGCATACATAAGTATAACATTAGTTTCAACATGAAGTATATGGGCTTCTCAATGTGGCACTTGTTACGTATGCTGCTTACAGTTACCATCAAGAAATAGTGAGCCAAGAGCTTGATTAAGATGCGTAGATGATTCTGAAATCCACATTTATTATCAATATTTAAATCCCCAAATTATATTAACAACCAGCATTCCCCCCAAAAAAAATGACAAAACTTCAGTTTGGCGTATTGTAGTACTGTATTTGGCATACTTCAGCTTTAAATATTTGTTTAAATATTTGACTTATTCAGTGATGAGAACAAGAGGATCTACTTCATTTTACAAGCATCTTCTATTGTAAACTCTGTGTTATAAATATAATTAAATTGGGTCACGTAGAAGACATAATAAGATTTATAAATGGAACTTAGAATTCATTCACTGATTGAATTAGATGCTGCAATCTCTGGAGTACTCTTTCCATTATTGTACAAGCCATCAACTTTGATTTACTGATTCTGGTGCACTTTTTAAATTGATTAAATGAAGGATTGGCTTTCTGTTTTATCACTAAAATACAGATTTTTGGAATGAGATATTTTGGAAAGTGGTCATTACTGACTTTTTATATGCACAATATTGGTTTCTAATGGGCAAAATGGCATCTGTGGTTAACAAGAACACGCTATATATGCTCTGTAAACCCGTATTTTTAGAATGCATCGACTGTCTTCAATTTGTATCTGCCAAATGATTATATTTTAGTGAATCTTGGTTCAAAAATGAACTTTCTGCAGGAGATTTTCACAGCAGCCTAGAAGTCAATCATTTGAAACTTTTGGAGTAATTTTGAATTCTGGAAATTTAAAGGAAGGTTGGGAACTTGGATACATTATTAATCTAATTGAGTTGTTTAAAGTGTTAAAGGGATTAGAAACCGAGTAGAAACTGAGGAGATCTATCCTGTGGGGGGTTTAATCTATCCTGTGGGGGTGACACAATTTTCAAATTGAAATTTGTCATTTTAGAAATAAGACCAGGAAGTACTTTTACACAATATGGGTAAGGGAAATTCACCAATTTCCTGCCCCAAAAATTTGTGGATGCAGTATCAGTTTAAAATTTCAAAACTCGTATGGACAATTTTTAATTATGTAAAGGTATAAGCAGATATGGATCGAAGGTGGGAAAATGGAGTAAAATACAAACACACAAATTAGGAGCAGGAGTAGGCCACTCATCCCTTGACCTGGCTCTTCTCTGGACCTTCTGGTCCAAATCCCATATGCTTTATTGATTATGTTCTCAATGTATCTTGCCACTTTCAAAGATCAATGCACAGGCATCCATTGTCTTTGTGTCCCAGTGCACTCTTTAGAACTATATTGTAAAGTCTTTGTTATCTCTCTGTATGTCTCCAGCTGAAATAAATCATCTCACATTTATAACACTTATTTCTGTTGCTTTGACACCATGACAAAGAAATCGGCTGTATATCTGATGTACAGTAAATGGTACCCAAATTGGAAAGCTACCAGGTCTGGGGATTTTGATATCTTTCCTATTACAACAACATGAAATTGGTGAATGCCCATCTATCTTCCCCTTAAAGAGAAAAGAATATTGCCATCATTAGCTAGAATTGAGATTTTATAATTGGAATTTTGCATGTTCAATTATTGTACAGTTCTGTCCACCCAGTTATTTGAATGTACAAAGATACATTGTGACCTAAGTTGTTAATGCTATCTTCTGCAGCTAAAGATGATGTTCAAAGTTAGTTTCATACAGTTTTCAAATAAATTCTGAGAAATAGGTTCCCAGGAGCCAAACCCAGTATTTATGCTATCAAATCTTTTTCTGTTGTCTATAGTCTTAGTTCACCAAGCAACCTCAGTTTTCCTTATTTCAAACATTTGTTCTTCATGGCACTGTTGTTGGAGCTGCGCTCATCCAGGCAGGTACAGAGTTGGTGCCTTGCAGATGGCAAAATGGCTGTGGGTAATTTGTGTGGCTAGTGATGTTAAGTTTCTTGTTAATAGCAACATGTTCATGGTGGTGTAATTAAGCGATAGTAATGAATTTTAATGTCCAGATGAGATGGTTAGAGTCTGTCATTAGACATGGTTATTACTAGTCTTTTTTGTTGTTATTTGCCACTGACCAACCCAAGCCTGAATCTTGTCAAGGTCTGCTGCGTGCTAATACAAACTGCTTCATTTTTGAAGGGTTTGCAAGTTGACTGAGCATAGAATCACATCATCATACAGCACAGAAGAGGCCCTTTGGCCCATTGAATCTGTGCATCAAGCATTGTGCAATCATCAGCAAATATCTCCAGTTCTGACCTTATGATGGAAGGAAAGTTATTGATGAGCCAGTTGATGATGTTTGGGCCTAGAATGCTGTCCAAGTAACTACTGCAGTGATGTTCTGAGGCTAACCTGATTATGCTCCTAGAACCACAACAGTCCTCCTTTGTGCTAGGTTTTACTCCAAGTTACTGATTCCCATTGTCTTCAATTCACACTTTCATTGCTGATTGAGAGTAAACTGTTACATTGTTAAATGTATGGATTGGATTTGTCCTGTTTTTGGTGGAAAGGACATACTTTGACAATGCCAGTGTTGTAGCTGAACTGGAATACTTGGCTCTGTACAAAACCAATTCTGGAGTAAAAGAATTCAGTACCACAGCCAGAATGTTGTCAGGAACCATAGTTTTCATATTATCCAGTGCATTCAACTGTTTCTTGATATTGTATAGAGTGAATTTAACTGGCTGAAATCTGGCATCCAAACTAGTGGGAATCTCAAGGCTGAGATGGATCATTCACATGGTACATTTGGCTTGTCATTTGCACTTTCTTGGACTCCGTACCATAATTCCCATTCCCTCTAATTTTTCCTGCCACACCGAGCAGCAGCTTTTGGAAGCGGAAGCTATGCATTGACACCTCCTGGTGGCTGTGCAATCACATAGCTTATAAGGAAAGTTCAGTACAAACTTGGAGATTTCTTTGGGGTTGATGGACATACTATTTATGTAGTGCATTGGTTTTGCTGTAAGAATAAGATCTGGGGATGGTTATCTGTGATTTATGTATAAAATACTATATATATGACATTGTCATTGTTTTTATGCTGATTAAACTATTTCCTTAAAAATATGATTGAATGTTCTTTCAATGCAGTGGTTGGAGAACTGTAAAAGAACATTCGGCACAGTTGATGCTCTCCAGAGAACAAATAGAGAAGCACAAGTGAGTGATCTTTGTTTCTATTTTTTTGCAACACTACACCACCCCTACACTTCATTTTTCTGCTTTGCTTGAATAGAAAAAGCCTTAGGAGAAAGTGAAAGAAGGATCATTAATGTACTTATCTGTTTTCAAAATGTAATTCTCCATCTCAGCAACTTGTATTATTCTGGGAACTGAGTAATACAAATAAGTTATTTCTCTCGAGCGTGATGTTTACACATCCAGCTAATTGCACCAGAATGTCTCCTATATTTCAAAAACCTTTATCACATTCTTTATCAAAGATGGAGAGCATGGGAAGACAAACATTGGACTATCCTCACGGAACTATGTACTGAAGGTCATAAGTGTGAGGTTTGAATCCTGCAATATCACTATTTATAAATACTAGTCTAAACTAATCTTTACATTATTTATGATTGCCTGCTTTCAGATTATTTATCACCTTTTAATGTTGCTCCATATTCATGTGAGTAAATAAATTTGCTTTAAGATCATGTTAGTCAAACAAAAGAGGCTCCATATGAACTATCTTGGGTTATTTTGTATTCTAAAATAAATAGGTATTAATGGTCATTCTTCCAGTGACTGTCCTGAATGAACAAAAACAAAGTTGCTGAAAAAGCTCAGCAAGTCTGGCTGCATCTGTGAAGGAGAAAATAGTTAACTTTTAGGGTCCGGTAACCCTTTCTCAGAGCACAAGTTCTGAGGAAGGGTCACCGGACCCGAAACGTTAACTCTGTTTTCTCCTTCACAGATGCAGCCAGACCTGCTGAGCTTTTCCAGCAACTTTGTTTTTGTTCCTGATTTACAGCATCCGCAGTTCTTTCGGTCTTTGTTCCTGTCTGGAATGATCTGTTTATCTGTCAACTAACTAATTAGCAAAACAAACTGATTCAATTACTCTGTTTCATTTTTTATCATTGTACAGCACTGTAAATGAAGAAACAACCAATAGAAAATTAGGGTGTAAACAGTGTTGTATTTACCCTTCCTTTGCTGTGAACAGGATGACTATTGCACATTTGTTTTTAAACTACATATTGGGCAGATCCTGCACTTCCAGAGTGTGTTCACATTCTTGCACACTATCAATTTTGATGAAGTATAAATCATGCAGAGTGCCTGCGTTGACCGATGAGTACCTGAAATGTGAAAAAAAGACAGGGCTCAAGTTAGAAACAAAGTAGGAAAAAAGGTTATAGTTGGATTTGTTTAGTGCTAACAGATATTTGCAAAGTAGTTTCTAAATTTTGAGTATGAAAATAGTATTTGATTAGATCAGATGAACTTCATTACAACTCTCTGACGTTTCTTCCACTTGAATTAACAAAACGTTTGAAGGTTTGAAGTTCTCGGAAACACTTTCTGAGGAAAGTCGAGAAAAAGAGGAATTGCGCAGGAATTTCTACAAAAAAATCTGAATGGAGTTCAGGCTGTTATGATGAGGCTGAACCAGGAGGGTAGGTTTGAGTGCAATGCGTTTATTCCTGCTGAAATATGCTACTTGATGTTCCAAAACTGGACAACTACCAGGATATGAATTGTCTGGGAAGCAAGTTTCACGGAGCCAATGAGTAGTCAATGTGTTGATAACTAGGCTCATTCACAATAATTCGTTTAGAATATCAATTCCCACGTGTTACTTGACACTACTGTGACAAATTTAAAAAGGTAATTAGCCATGTAGAGCATAGTACTCTTCTGTCCTTCAAATCATCTTTTTCTTTACCACATGAAAGTTTGCCAACAATATTTGAGAATTGAGTTGGATGATCACACTATGTTGCGAGACACAGATGCTGTTGATCATATCATCGAGCACCTGCATTAACTATTCCAGTGTCATTCATGCAGATTTTCAACACTCTTCATGACTCCTCAGATACTAAAGCAGTTCACATTCAAATGCAACCAGACTTAGATAATATTCAAGCTTGGACTGACAATAGCAAGTAAGTTTAACTCTTACACAAGTGCCAGGCAATGAACATCTCCAACGAAAGATGATCTAGTACACTTCGACATTCAATAGCATTATCATTACACAATCACCCACTATCAATATCCTGACCATTACTCTTGACCAAAATTGAAACAGACCAGCCATTTCAATAATGTGGGAACAAAAGAAAGTCAGAAACTAGAAATCCTGCAGCAAGTATTTCACCTCTCACATCTCTCCTCTCGCCTCTCCAAAGCCTATTCACCATCTACAAAGCAAAAGTCAGGAGTGGGGAGGAATACTGTCCATTTGTCTGGATGTGTGGATCTCGTACAACACCCAAGAGACTTGATACCATCCAACACACTATACCCGACCTTCCAGAATCACTCCCTTCCCCCAGTGATGCACAGTGGCAGCAGTATGCACAAAGTCAGGATGCACTGCAACAACTTGCCAAGGATCATTTGACAGCACTTTCCAAATCCAAGACCATCCAGAAGGACAAGAGCAGTGGGTGCATGGACATACCACTTGCTTGTCCTGCTTCAAGTCACACAGCATCCTAACCTGAATCTATATCACTGTGACAGGGTCAAAGTTCTTAACCTCCCTTCCTAACAGCATTTTGGGTGTTCCAGTGCCCCAAAGGCTGCAGCATTTTCAAGGAGGTGGTGTGCCACTACATTCTCAAAGGCAATTAGGGATGGGTGATAAATACTGGCCTGGCCAGCAATGTCCATTCCCATGAACGAATTGAAATAAAAGCCAATGGCTCCTGACTACATTCCAGCAATAGTGCTGAAGACATGGCAAAATTAGCCATGCCACTGGCTTAACTGTTCTAATACAGCTACAATACTAGTTTCTAGACAGCAATGTGAAAAATTACCCAGATATACCATATTTGCAAAAAGTCCCCAATTCCCTTGCCCAATCAGACCACTCTCAGTCATCAGTGAAATGCTGGAAGATGCCGTCAACAGTGCTATGAAGTGGCACTCACCTAGCAATAACTTGTTCACTACATTTGTTCCAGCCCTTCTGTCAGGGCCACTCAGCTCCTCACATCAATACAGCCTTTGTTCAAATCTGGACTAATGAGCTGAACTCCAGTGATGAAGTGAGAGTGCCATTGCCATAAGACATTTGACTGAGTGTGGCATCAAGGAGCCTTGTAATAAAAGCAAAATATTACAAATGCTGGCAATCTGAAATAAAAACAGAAAATACTTGAGGAACCCATCAGGTCTGGCAACACCTGTGTTGAAGGAAACAGTGTTTCAAGTCCAATGTGACTCCTCTTCAGATCTCGAAGGTTGTGGTCTTTGGAGATTATCATCCCAACCCTAGGACATCTCTGCAGGAGTTTTTCAGAGTGGTATCCTAGGTACAGCCATCTTCAACTGTTTCATCAATAGCCTATCCATCATAAGGTGAGAAATGGCAATGTTCATTGATGGTTGCACGGTGTACAGCACCATTTGTGACACCTCCAATACTAGAGCAAGACGTGGACAACATTCAGATTTGGGCTGATACATGGCAAGTAACATTGGCATCAACAACTACCTCCAACAAAGAGTATCTAACCCCCACCCTGAATATATTCTACACCCTTGGTGTTGGTAAAGAGGACTTCTGCAGGTTTAATTCAATTTTTTAGATATGTATATACAATTATACACAAATTTGGTAAAGCAGTGGTCTCAGCACCAGGCTCTGGGGGAACCTCACTCCATACTTGACTCCAGTTCAAAAAATAATATTATCATTACTTAGTTTCCTGTCGCTCTGCCAACCACACATCCATGCCTTTTATTCCATGAGCTGAAACCGCCAAGCCTTTCATATGCCACCTTTTTGGATGACACTTTGCAATTCATATATACTACATCAAATACATTAGCCCCATCACAATTAATTATTACCTATCAAAAGCTCAATCAAGTTAGCTGGATACAATTTGCATTTTATGTATCCCTGGTGATGTTCTTTAATTAATCTACACTTGTCCATGAACAGAATTTTCATTGAGGTGGGATCAGGGGATGAGGGGCAATGCTAATGGCAGCTATCTAATTAAGGTAAGTTAAAAGACAACTAAGGCTAATTACCAGACATTGACTAGGATATTCCACTTGTTAGCAGCTGTAGTATCGGAAGCATTCCAGCTACCCCAGTTTGCTTCCCAGCATGAAAACTGAAGTCTCCACTCCAGGCATACCCTGAAGTACACCTCTTGTCTGTATGATCTCAGTCACAGTCACAGGCTGCCTTATAGGTGAATTCCCTTTCCACTAAGGTCACCTGCAGGCTGTGGTCAGTTCTTACACTAGACTTCAAAGACGCTTAGGGGATGTCTTAAGATGGAAGCAGCCTCTTTATGATGCTTGAATACCTCATTTGACATTCTCACTTTGATAACTTATCTGTCATTCTTAACTGAAAGGCAACTAGCCCTCTGGCAGCTAATTGAACAATTCATGGAGGAATATTACCAGTGCATCCACTATAGGTACTTCCATTTAAAAGGCATCTAGATGGGCACATGAATAGGAAGGTATAGAGGGATATGAGCTAAATGCTGGCAAACGGCACTAGATCAGTTTAGAATATCTGGTCACCATGGATGAATTGGACTGAAAGGTCTGTTAGCTGTATGACCGTAGGACTCTTAATATCCTAGGGTGCACTCATCAGGCCCAGGTTCTTAGTTGCTTTGGTTCATTTCCCATTATGAGTTATCTTGATAGTCTTCTTATCCAGTGGCAAGAAAGGACTTATGAATGCAGTGAAAACTCCAACCCTCTTACCCTACGTTCTCCTGCCATTTTTATTTGGGTATGTGAAATTTCTTAAGGTGCCTGAAAAGTGTAATTTGATGTGGTCAGCTCTACTGAATGAGACTACTGAAGGAGCTGAACTCAAGTTCTTTCCTATTATAATTCTGAGAGGTTTTAACCTAATCGCCTACATTTATCAAAGCATTAATGAGAATAAATAAAGATAGAATCTTTGGGAGAGGCGATCGGGTAGTGATAATGTCACGAGGCTAGTAATCCAGATCCGCAGGCTAATATTCTGGCCACGTGGGTTCATATCTTACCGTAGCAGATGGTACAAATTTGGAATAAAATCACCATGAATGACAAATAAATCTAACGCAAACTGTGTAAGCGTTGTTGATTGTTGTGAGAAAAATACCTTGTTTACAAACACCTTCCTTTGGCAGTTATAGCAAATTCTTTTCCACTTTACAGCACAAAGTTATCATAGTTGAATTAAAATATAGTCCACTAGAAAATGAATAAGCCAATCATCAAAGGTTTGCTTGTTTGAAATTAAAGGAGTTTTATTGAAATTTAGTTCAGTGTGTACGCTGAAGTCCTTCATTGTCTTTAAAAGCTGATAAAGTCACAAGTGAACATTTCATCTTGCATCATGTGAAATTATCTTACAAGTGTGAAATCAAATGGAAATACTGATTTCTTGAGCTGACTCATTTACACTGATTTCAGTGTGTTTAGATAAGTATCTTCATCAGGTGTTAGCACTAACACTTGAAGAGGACTGAGGCTGTGAAAGCTTGTGTTTTCAAATAAACCTGTTAGACTGTAACCTGGTGTCGTGTGATTTTTGTCCACCCCAGTCCAACACCGGCACCTCCACCTCCACCTCCACATCATTTAGATAAGTATGTAATTTTCATTGCAAATGACTTTGTGCATTCCAAATGGGTCTTCTCAAAGATTGCCTTATGACCATGTGACCACTGCAGCCGTGTGTCTTCCTTTGTAAAAAAAGAAACACATATTACCCCTTGAAAGGACTGTGGTATACCAGTCAGATGATGTAAGATAAAATTCCCTCGTCAGTGTTTGCCACTATCATAACAATGTAAGCTTTGTGACAGATTCCATTATCAGTTTATTTATTATTAAATTATTTTTATTCAATAAGTGAATAACTAAAATATAAAAATAAGCAATTTTTAAACAACTACTTCAAAAATGTTTGTTAAATTTGATTAAAAATACATTAAATATCGCACATTCCTTTGTAAAAAGTTAAATTATTTATATGAGAATGAATACTGGCTTCTGGCATCTCTTCTATCTTTCTGTAAAGTGTTTTGTATTAAGTAAGTTTGTTGCTTTGTTTGATGTGTGTGAATAATGTAAGGTTAATGTTATTTCTACTAATGATCCTGTGCAAATCTTTCTCATCCTACACTATGGTGAAGCTTATCTTGTCAGTTAATGACTTCACAGTTCCATCAGTTGGCTTGCTCAACCATTTCAGAGTTCAAAAAGTAGTGAAGAGTAAATTTGTGTGACAAGAGTTACTTGTAGGCCAGACTGACTGACATCAACAGAGGGAATCGTGGGCTGTTTGAAGGAAACTGAAGATGCCTATTCAGAAATAATGAGTCTAAAGAGCTCTAACTGATTGCTTCCTCTTTAGGTGGCAATTATGGCAATAAAAAAATGATTACGAAAAATGTAATTTGCAAAATATTTTAGTTATAGATGTCAGTGCCATTTTCCTTCAGAATAATATTTGATGCAAGGAGTTCATGAACTGAAAAGCAGTTGTAAAAGCTACCATTTAAATTACCTCAATGTTAAGTTTTAATCTAATTATGTCAACTACCAGAACTTTACTAAAGACTGAATAACTTGTTTACTGGAAAGGGAAAAACCATACAGCCAGATCTTGAGACAAGAGGACATTTTTGTAGTGTACTGATATATCCAGAGCTGACTACAGCCCTCAGTGAACATAGACCAGTTATGTTTTACAGGCCGTGTTTGTTGAAAAGTCCAAAATTTCATTGTAACCGATACATTGCCAGAGATAGTTTAATGTTGCCCTGGTGAGCTGCTTAGTGTTTAAACTGGAATTGGCATATTGCTGTTGTATTTTCATATGCCTTGAAAGTTTGCAGTTTGCACAATTCAAGTTGTGAATAGTGCAATGTAGGGAATGCAAATGTATTTTTAACTAATAGATTATTTCCTGTTTTTCTTCTGGTAGCTAGGGTGTCTGTGGATAAAAGATACAGAGGACGTAAAATATGTAATGCATTCAGGAGAATCTTCTAGGCTAGCTGTAGTAAGCTCAACAAGAGAGAGGGCATTTACTGATTTAGGAATAAAGCTGAGTATGAGAAAACCTAAAATAATTTAAAATAAGATTTTGCAAACTTGGCAACAACAGGTTTTCTATTGAGCAATGTAAATCTCTGCTAAACTAATTCACAGCCCTGTTGCAAACTGTTTCATGTGAAACTATTTAAAGTCACGTTTAAATTAAAACAGGCTTAATGAAATGACTTGGACATTATGAATTTTCATGTGAAAATGCATCGTCTAACCATTGTTAGGGATTTGGGTTCAATCTGTAGCATAGGTTAGTTTGTAAATTGGTTCTGAAAATACTGGGACATCTTTGATCTTGTGTGAGGTTTAACTGTCACTAATTCTTGATCTCTTTCTCTTTCTTTGTTTTGTGACTTCATCTTCTTGCTTAGCAAATGGAAGTTCTAGCAGTAAGTGATGGTTCTTGTCTTTTAGACATATTAACCATTTTGGAATCGCAAACTGACCTGTGTTTGCTGCATTTACATTTGTAACCCTGCAATGTGTCTGACGCCATTCATATATCTGTGTAGATATTGTGCAGCTGCCAAAGAATGCTATGTGTTGCTTCCATGCTGCTTTTATGATGACAGTTATACAACATGTTTATAGCCTACCACAAAAATATTTACAAAAGAAAAGGATAATTTTGTTTCATTGGCCAACTATAATGAAGTACTGAATGCTGAAGTAAATTACATTGTAAGTATCAAATTTTGGTTCTACAGATGATATGTATAACCACAACCAATATGTTAATTGACTAAGCTACATTGATCTAAGGCATAAGTGGTACTGACGGCATACTTTAAAAATTAAAGTTGATGACACAAATGAAAAGTTAATGTCGATATTAAAGTTTTTTTATAATAATCACTTCCTTTCAGGAAAGTCCTTTTAGGATACTAAAATTGTAGCTTGTCCCGAATTATTAAGTATTCTAAAAAATTTTAAATATATTAAAAAACTTAAAATAGGCCTTTTCTATCAAACAATTCAAACCATGAACATTTGTTACATAGTTTCAAATTTAAATACAGTATAATTGAGATATATGAAGTATTGCCTTTTCATTTTAATCAGTGACCAATATATTGAAATACACAAAGTTCAGATGAGCTCAAAGGAGCCACATTTGGATGATAATTTGTGTTCTAACATCAGATTTAGGAATTCTTAATTTTAGATGGAAAATGGAGGATAATTATAGCAACATTGTTTTCTTACTTTAAATATAGAATGCTATATTTTCCCTTACCCATACAATAACTAGTTTAAATTTACAGTGAAATAAATCATTTAAAATCTTAGACACTATTTATAGTATATAAAACTTCAAATCTTTACATTAATTTTAAAAATCTTGAATGGAGAATATTTAGTGAATCATACTATTTTCAGTTTATATTATACAATGGTTTATGTACCAACAAATATTTACAAAATTTCCTACATATTAACAGAAGCTATTCCATATGAACAAATTATATTGTGACATTAGGTATGTACAACTGTTTATTCTTGAATTTGGTACCTAATCTCTTGCTTTGGTTTTTTGTTGAAGCAGTAATTCTGAAGATCTATTATATATCTGGTTTTAAATTTTATCATAAAATATAACAAATTAAATGGGAATGAAACCAAACTAAATACTTCAATAATTGTAAGAGTGAAATAGCCAAAAGGGTTTTATTTGGCCATTTTGTTTTTTTAAGTAGACAGTTAACATTTTAGCAACTAAAGTCAAGAATATATATAATATTTTGTATTTGTTTTTCATATGTTTATGAATGTTGAACTTTAATATAATGATTTTGATTTTTACATCACAGTATTCCTTCACAATATTTCCTGTCGCCTGTTGCCCCAACTCTGAATGCCTAAATGTTTTCGAATAATTCATCCCTTTTACAATTGGTATGATTTTCCATGCTGTTTGTCAATTTTTATGTTGACCCAATGTTTTAAATCATTAAATATACTTTATAAATGGAAGGGCACATTCCTTTAATTTAAACATGGTAACCAATTGAACAGTATGCTATGCCAGTGTATTGTAAACTTAGTTTTTCTTTAAAAAGTGCCAAGTTATATTCAAACTATTGTTGATTAATTGGTCTAACTTTTGCTAAACAATTAATACCACATTTAATAACTTTTTTAAATTTTAAGATCTACTACATTAATAATCAGAGAAATGGTGATGCTCATGATGAATGTAATTTTGTACAAGATAATTCCTATCTTGAAGATCTAATGTAACAAGTATATGCACTTTATAATAAATTAATTAAGTGTTGACAGCTAAACATTGTGCATTAGTGATGGACTGAAAGTCAACTTATTAATCAGCTTGAATACATTTCAGATATTGTCAAGATAAGAAATTCTGTAACTCTGGTTGTACAAAGTATCTGGAATGTAATGCCTGCATTAACCTTATATAATATAGCTGCCTGCTATTATATTTATGTTTATTTAGTTCTTTTGACTGAGATTAATTTGAGAAATTTTAAAGAATTCACTCTGAAAAGATATTCAAATGATAGTTTGATAACCAGGTTCTTCTTGTATAATAAACAAAAGAAAGTATTTAAGGTTATAAGTACAGATGAATATGATGGATTATAAAATTATGGAAACTGATCTTAAAAGTGTTTTTGCATGTTTTACTGAGTGATGGGATTCTTTGTTAGATGTAATTTGATGTTACCTGTGCGCTTTCTACAAGAAATCTTACCTGTTTTACTTGCTTTTATAATTCCTGAAAGAGTTGCACTTATTTTCAGCATTAGAACCATTGAAAAGTTACACAGAAAAGTGAATGAGACCATTTTGCCCATCACATCTCCTGCCATCTGAATAAACTAGCCATTTATTCTAATCCCATTTCTCAGCACCTGGTCCGTGGCCTTTCAGGTTACAGTGCCCAGGTGAACATCCAGATTCCTTTTAAATGAGTTGTGGGCAGCAAATTCTAAACACACCACCCTCTGTGTTTTATTAGCTCTCCATTCTTTCTATTTCTGTTGATTCCTGAATGTTTCAAGCAAATATGTGCAAATTACATTGTTCATATGGTCCTAACATGGAAAGGGACCAAACTAATACAAATCAAATAATCAGCTCAAGTCTGCGGGTTCTTTGTGCACAAAAAATGTGCAAGAAAGTTAGCAGTAATGGGAGACTGAAAGATGATCCAAATTAATCATGATTCTTTTTAGCTGTTTCACTTTTCAAATGGTAATGGAGATGAATTTCATTATATCTTCAGAATCTTCAGGGGTACATTTAGACTTCCCTCAGCAGTAATGAAAAATTCAAATAGGGGTAGCTAAATTCCTGTTAGTTTGGGACTATAACTGGGGAAGGAATAACATTGTGGAATCCCTTTGGAATGTGTGGTTAATTCATCTTTGAATTTTATCTGGATCTATTATAACTCAGTATAACAAGATTTTTATGTACCTATACAAGGACTATTTTTAGTGAAGAACTTATTTGTTAGGATTAATATTAGTTGTGTACTTTAAAAAAACGGGGAAAGAGGAGGAGAGTGCAGCAAATTAAGTTGTTCTTTCTAAAAGGGCAGTACAGACGTTTTTGTTTTTTTTCATTCATGGAATGAGGGCGTCGCTGACTAAGCAGCATTTATTGCCCATCCCTAATTGCCCAAAGGGCAGTTCAGAGTCAGCCACATTGCTGTGGGTCTGGAGTCACATGTAGGCCAGACCAGGTAAGGATGGCAGTTTCTTTCCCTAAAGGACATTAGTGAACCAGATGGGTTTTTCTTGATGATCGACAATGGATTCGTAGTCCCAGATTCTTAATTCCAGATATTTTATTGAATCCAAATTCCACCATCTGCCGTGGTGGGATTCGAACCTGGGTGCCAGAACATATCTGGGTCTCTGGATTAACAGTCCAGTGATAATACCACTAGGCCATTGTCTCCCCCTAAATAGCTTCTTTCTGTTATGACACAGAGACCGGTAGCCGAATCAAGGCAGCCTTTCTACTTCTGGATTTGCAACACAGTAAAATTAAACTGTAGAAGACCCCCAGATAGTCACTCCAATTGTTCCTAATCAGATATTTGAATAATCAATCCCAGACCCTGTGGATAATTAATTTCCAAACACTAGTTTTGTATCTTAAATAAAAGACTTAATTTATTAAATACTAACTAACTTTGGCTGAGATAAAATTAAACAGCGCAGAAAGCTGAGTAATGTCTGTGCTTTAAACCCAATATATTTGTTTTTAGAGATAACAAGGTGTAGAGCTGGATGAACACAGCAGGCCAAGCAGCATCAGAGGAGCAGGAAGGCTGACGTTTTGGGCCTAGACCCTTCTTCAGAAAAAAAAAAGTTTGTTTTTAGCTCCATTCACACAAAAGACAGGTAGACAAACAAACAGTTAAGGGATAAATAAAAGAGAATAACAAAAGTTGCCAAGTTACTTAAATGTCCTACAAAATGCATTGTTCAAGGTCACCTTCTCAGGTCACCCTGGCAAAAACAGCAACATTTCTAATTTATCTTTCCATTTTTGGGCTTCTGGAACCTGGTGTATCAGATTAGGCAGGGAGCTTTCAAATCTTCATGCTTCGGCAGTAGCCCAGAACCATCTCTCAGAAAAATAGTTTAAAAAAACTTTAATTCTGGTTCTGTTCTAATAAATTGATCAACATTCCCCAAGACCTCAACAACTGCCATCTGTTTGAAGATAGGGTATTCTCCAGACCAACTCCCAGGTACTGTTTTCTTTAATAGCTAACTTCTGCTATCTGTTTAAACACAATGCTTTTCCCAGAAGTTGCTGTGTCTGTTAAATCTTTTAATCAAGGCTCAGCCTTCAATTAGCCTCCAGGCCTAGCCTTGCAAACAAACAAACAAACCTTGCCTGGTTAGTTATTTTCTTTCTAACCCAAGCTGACCCAAAGTCTAGTGACTTCCAGCTCATAATTCAAAATTAATAAAAGAATAAAATAAAGATAATGAAAAATCAGTGAGGATTCTAAGGGATGTCGGACTCTGTCATTAAAGTAGATGTTTAGAATTTAGTAATTTATAGAAAAAGTACCCATTTGTCGAAACCAAAAATATTTTACAGCAAAGGAGCCATTTGTTCCAGTTTTCTTTCTATTTATAAGAGGAGAATGTTGTATCAACCACAAAAAAAGATATTGAGAAACAGTGTTTTCTCAATACTATACAATTAGTAATCTCATTAGCTGAGAATAGCAATTATTGCCTAACGATGGTACAAAGCAATTGTCGCAATACTTGTAAAATGAGTGAAAGTGTGTCATTTGGAAACTTGTAAAATATTATGGGGAACTAATATTGATGAAACACAGAGTCATTAGCCTAGATTTTGATCTTAGCAGGTTCAGATTCAAACTGGCTGTTTCTGCAGTAGCCAGGTTATTTTCTTCACTTCATAATCTTGAGTATTGCTGAAAAAAAATACATCTTATTAAAGCTTTTCACCTTGCACTAAATGGGACAAATCACAAAAATACCAGTAAAGGGGAAACTAACATCTGTACTGTATAAGAGAATACTGAATGGTTGGCTAGTGGATGCCAGTTGGTAGGGATATTGCCATTGAGAAGGGAGCAGTTAATGACAATGAGTGAGTACATTCAGATTATTCTGTCATATTGATATTTTGAACTCATAATACCAAATAAAGGATACAAATTTGGTTAGCCTAGTGTTTCAGATTACTTTAAGATCTCTCATATGCATAGGAAATGCAATATGTAGGTATCAATTCAGCAGTAAGATTTTAAATTATTTTGAGGAATAGTCTGTGATTTATCATGCTTTCTGAATGTCATAGATTTAACCTTTTTTTCACTAACTGTTAGGTAACAGTAAGTCACAGTAATGTTGGCTTCTTTGTATCAGATGTACCAGTGGGCTGATGTTTTGCTTACTACGCTGAAGTTATAACTGTGACTGTAGTGCAAATGTCAGCTTTCATGTGCCTTTCGTTGGCTTTACATTGTATCAGCTCATTTAAAGCTGGCATTTCCTCTTTGCAATTATTAAGTAACCATCTTTAACATTTCATTGCAGAAAGCTGGCTGTGATTAATCTTCAAGTTAGTGCATTTGCTAATTCACTTATGTTGACTCTTTTTAGGAGTTGGAGCTGTGTCGAAGACTATACAAACTGCATTTTCAACTACTGCTCTTGTATCAAGCCTACTGTAAACTTATCAGTCAAGTAGACACCATCAAGCAAAAGGTTGAGGTAACTTGAAATGTTGTTTCTAGCACAAATTATATTCTGTGTTCTTTTGGGTGTCAAGCCCATTTTTTCTGTAATGTCATTACTTGGTGACTTATCCAACTTGGATTTTGATAAAGATAATAGTCCTGAAATTCCAATTAGAGTTGGAAGTTCTGTCTCACTTACTTTTAGATAACTTCTGCACTGAACCCTGTCTTATTGTATATAGCGGTATCGTGGTTGGGTTGGATCGGATGAAAGGGGTTAATATCTGGGGTGAAGTGTCCAGATCTAGGGATGGGCTGTAATCAAAGGTCAGTGGTGAGTCTGAGTTTCAGTTTGATTATTACGTAAAGAATTAGAACAGGTTTTTAATCTTCTAACTTTTCCAAGGTTACTATTAAGCCTAGGTGAATTGAAACTCTTGGAATTTTCCAACTTTAAGGAGCATTTTTGAAAGGTACCTGATGTAGAGGATTACCCTTCAGAATTTTCAACCCTTGGACAGTTCACTTGGTTTCAGCTACTTTGGGAAATACACATGCTGGCAACATGCAGCTCCAGTCTATACAATACTGTCTGGCTCAATATTTCTTTAGAAACCAATTTGTTTATAACAGCTACCTCTAATTGTTTCATTGTCACCTCTAAAGAAACCTTTGTTTAGACTTCTACCAGAATTTAAAATAATTGATTATATTTTTGTATGAAGAAGATGATAAACTTCATCCTCTGCAGCTCAATTCATTCTTTCATTCCTGAATCTTCCTACCTTCTCTTGAATTTATGTTTTATTTAAATATTTTTTAAAATAACTTACAATTGTCTTTTAAATCATCTGGCATCCTTTGCTTCATTCCTTTTAAATCTCTGTTCTTTCATTTCAATCCTCAGCAATACTTTCCCATCTCTGACGCTGTCTAGTGGATCAATGCTGACAAAATCTGTGACATTAATTTCCTTTTTTATATTTATCTGCTTCTTGAATATCTTTAGTAAGCCCCAGATTTATCATATCTCCCAATTACTTTTCAGGTAGTTTAATTTCTGTTTATCTGTGGAACACTTTTTTGATGCATCCTCGTTTCACCTTGCAGAAACATATTTTATTTTGCACTGTAGTTATTGCCTGTTTGTAGGTTTGTTGCTGCTGCACTGCTTACTAATATTTCTGCTCAATTTCATTGGCTAGATCTCTTTTCTATCTCACAACATGTTGTCTTTTTGATTTCAGTATTCTCCTTTCAATTTTTCACACTGTACCGAAATTATGGTTGCTATTTCTCAATTTTTGTACTTGTATATCAGTTACTTTTCTACTTAATTGCCCAGAACTAAATGGAGCAATGCTTCTTCCCTTGTTTTAGAAACAGAACTGAGTTTGAGCTTGCAGGACTGTGTGCATTTAAGTTTAAAATCATGGCAATTGACAACACATTGGGTAGTCAGCTTCCACCCAATGACTTCTGCATTTATCTGCATATAACTGCAACTGAGCAGACCCCATGAGAGAGTTGGGTCATCTATTGGACCTTGAATGTCAGGACTTGCTAATGAAAGCAAGGTGAAAACAGAAACAGTTGAGGGAATGAACACAAGACTATTGGGGGATAAAAATTGCCAAAATCTCTCGGATGATTTCTTGTTTGACACTATCTATGTTGAGATATTATTTTAACCACTTTTGAAATCTCATCTGCCTGACCTCTACATTGGAACTGTGACCATCATGAGTGTAGATCAGGACCAAGATGGCCAGTGGCATTGACAGCACCAGCAGGAGCGGTAACTACCTGTTCCTTATAGGCCTGCTGTTCTAAAGGAGAGAGAATAGTCAAGCAGAGAAGTACAGCTCAAATGAGCAAGATAGAGTATACAACTAGAGGGTAAGCTTCCTTGACATGGGGAGGTGGGGCCTAGTGGTATTTTCACTCGAAAATTAATCCAGAAATCCAGACAATATTCTGGGGATGTGAATTCAAATTCCACCATGGCAAATGGTGGGAATTTAAATTCCATAAAAACAGTATGCAGTTGAGAGTCTAATGGTCACTGTGCAACCATTGTCAATTGTTGGAAAAACCCATCCTGTTTACAATGTCACTTAGGGAATGAAATCTGTTGTCCTTCCTTGGCTTCACTACCCTCTGGCCAATTAGGGAATAAAGAATTAAGGCAATTAAGCAATCTGGCCTAGATAGCAGTGCTTGGACTCGTGAATGAAATAATAAAAAATGTTGGGACACCAGTGTCCGTAGCCTGAAGGTTGCAAGGGTGTCAACATCATGACACTCATACTTGGGATGCACTCATCCAATCTTTGTACATTGATCTACTGGAAGGCTTGCCAGTTTACTGTACATTCTTTGTTGCTGCTCTATCCTCTTCTTCAACAGTCACAATGTTCAACATCTGAAGCCGGATGAGCAGAAGTTATGGTATCTTGACTCCTTCACTGTGCTGTTCCTACCTCCATCATCTGCCCTTGTTTACTTGTGATGCACAAAGCACCAGTTGAAAGCCCAACTATCTTCCTTAATTCAGTGAGACATGTATCTGAGCTGGTGCATAGTCTGTTTGAATCTGAGAATAACTGCTTTCTACCGTTGTGAAGTTGATCATTATGCACATGATCATATTTCATTCACAGGTTAACATCAAGGGTAAATGCTGCATACTATTTGTCTATGTGCTATTTAGTTCTGTCAGAAGTTAGCCAGGTAGCCTCCAACTCAGAAGGCCAATACACTGAGTCTCTGTAAATCCAATGCTACCTCCTCTAGCATTGCCAGTAAGTAATGAGATGGTGGGAGAGCCACTTCAAGTTTTCTGTCTTATGTCCTGTGCTCTACCTGCAAGGACGGAAACAGGAGCTCTGAATGAGAAGAACAGCATATAGCAAAAGTTGGACTGAACAGTTTGTTACAGGTGTTGCAAGAAAAGGTATGGCAATGGATAAACTTAGAATGAGTATCTATAGTGGATGATCAGATGGGACTGTGATCATGTATATGGACAGAGAAGGATGGATGCGCCTGCAAACTATTTTGGATGGAAGAATGGCATGGTATAGTAGACTTGGAAAAAGTGGAGTTGTGTGTGACAATATGCCAGGATGTACATGAATGTGTGTCTCCATTCTGCTTTCCTGTCCTACCTAAGTCATTGAACAGCTTCCAGTTTTGAAATTCAGGAACATGATAGCTCACTCCTACTGCTAACCTCCACTAACACCAGGCACATTGTCTAAATTTCACGATTAGGTCTTCTTCCCATTAGTAGGGAACAACATTTTCCTGTGAGTCCTTAAATCCCCAGCATCACCAAATCCGTGGTCTTTGAACTCGTGCACTCCATTCTATCAATTCATTGTGTTTTTCTCCAACAGATCTTTTGGATTTCATATTTGCAATTTCCGTTGAAAAACTGTAGTTGAAATTAACTAGTCATCATCATATTTTCTCAATCTGATTGGTTGGGAAACCCAAATAATATGGCAATGTAGTGATCAAGTTGAGAGACACCGAAAGATGTGTTGCAGTTAACTCAAGGTTTCCTGTGCACTGCTGGACACCACTAAGTGAATTTAAAATTCAATCCAAAGTGACCTAGAAGACTGTTGTGAATGCATACATTTCCTTTGTCCCTGTCTATTCACCCAATATCATCGCTATCTTGTATATCAGTCTGAAATCTAAGCAGATTTACATTGTTTACAGACCTTTCTATTAAGGGGTAGAATGGTATCACTTTCCTTCCATTTTCTGCATAGTGATTCATTGATCCCTAAAAGTGATCACACAGAGCTCCAAAAAATGTCATCCGTCATTACACCTCCACTGTTATTTTAATACTTGTTCTTGGATTCTCACTATCTTGGAAGGCTCATACACTGTTGCCCTAAGAAGGTGCAGTGAGTCTTCAGATCTGCTACAATACTTGAGGTGAAGACACGCACACACAAAGTTGTAAAGTTGGAAATTCCAAGATATTGACCTAGCAAAAATGAATGAAGATTAATAGATACATGGATTCATACACTGCAGAAAAGGCCTTTTGGCCCATCAAGTCTGTACCCACATAACTACCACTAAAAGTGCATTAATCACAATTTCCTGTACTTGTCTCATATCCTTGAATGTTATGATATTTGAAGTGCTCATCCAAATATTTTTTAAAGGTTGTAAGGTTTGCGGCCTCCACTACCTTCCCAGGCAGTGCATTCCAGAATCCCACCAGCTGCTGAGTAAAAACGTTTTTCCCCAAATCTCCTGCCCCTTATCCTAGAACTATGCCTTCTTGTGATTGACTCTTCAACTGAGAGGAACAGCTGCTCTCTATTCACCTTGTCCATACCCTTCATAATCTGATACATCTCAGTCATGTCCCCCACCACATACTCAAGGTTAAATACCATCTGCCACCGGTCTGCCCATCTGATCAACCTAGCTACATCTTCCTGTAACCTATAACCATATTCTTCGCTATTAACTTCTATCAGTCTTGGTGTCGTCTGTAAATTTCCTAACATCTAACCCACATTTTAATCTATATGATTTCTGTATATAACAGATAATAAGGGCACCAGTACTGATCTTTGTGGTACACCACTGGACACCAACCTCTAGTCGTTCAAACAGCCTTCTACCACTACCCTTCGTGTCCAATTACTAAGCCAGTTTCTGATCCCTCTTGCCAAGTTTCCCTCAATTCCATGTGCTTTAACCTTCTTAATAAGTCTCCTATGTGGAACCTTAATATAAACTACATCAGCTGAACTTCCCTCATCCACAGACTTGACCACATTTTCAAAAAATTCCAACAAATTTGTTAGGCATGACGTGTTTCTGACAAAAACACAGTTGCTGGAAAAGCTCAGCAGGTCTGGCAGCATCTGTGGAGGAGAAAACAGAGCTAACGTTTCGGGTCCAGTGACCCTTCCTCAGAACTGATGGTGGCTGGGAAAACGTCAGTTTATATGCAGAAAATAGGGAGGTGGGTGGGATAGGGAGTAAACGATGAGATAAAGCCCAAAGAGAGAGAAAGACAGTTGGACAGACAAAGGAGTTGCTAACAATCAGGCTGGGAGGGTGAATAGTTGTTAATAGGGACTGTTAGTGACTAACAACAGGGAGTGTGTAGCGGCAAGCTATGTGGTAACAAGGCCTGGTGTGTGGGGTGGGGGACTGGGACATGGGAGAGTTTAGGCTTTAAAGTTATTGAACTCAATGTTGTGTCCAGAGGGCTGTAGGGTCCCCAAGCGGAAAATGAGGTGTTGTTCCTCCAGCTTGCGTTGGGCTTCACTGGAACACTGTAGCAAGCCAGAGACAGAGATGTTGGCCAGAGAGCAGCGTGGTGCATTGAAGTGGCAGGCAACAAGTAGTTCAGGGTCTTTCTTGCGAGCAGAACGTAGATGTTCTGCGAAGCTGTCGCCAAGTCTACGCTTCGTTTCCCCAATGTAGAGGAGACCACATTGTGAGCAGCAAATGCAGTAGACTAGATTCTTGGAAGTGCAGGTGAAGTGTTGCTTCACCTGGAAGGTATGTTTGGGCCCTTGGATAGTGGGGAGGGAGGAGCTAAATGGGCAGGTGTTGCACCTTCGCCGGTTACAGGGGAAGGTGCCGTAGTGCTGTGGGGAGGTGTTGGAGGTTAAGGAAGTGTGGACCAGGGTGTCCCGGAGGGAACAGTCCCTGCGGAAGGCGGATAAGGGAGGGGAGAGGAATATGTGTCTGGTGGTGGCATCTTGCTGGAGGTGGCGGACATGGCGTCAGTTCTGAAGAAGCATCACTGGATCTGAAACATTAAATCTGATTTTTTTTCTTCACAGATGCTGCCAGACCTGCTGAGCTTTTCCAGCAACTTCTAATTATCAATGCATTTGCTATCACTGCTACCACTTGATATGGTAATAAGTTCCAGAACATCCTCTGATTAAAGACATTTGGGAAGCTTGGGGCATGACAGGACTCCATATAAGTGCAAATTGTTTGGTTCCTCAGAGTTGCTCGGTCTGGTTCTAATTCTCATTCTGGTTCTAGAATCCCTAACCATTGGAAATAGTTTATTTACACTGTCTTTTCCTGATAATATCTAGAAGATTTCAATCGGATCACCCCTTCTAAATTCTAGATTAAAAAATGCCTAATTTGTATAATCTCTCAAATTTAATCCGTGAAATCCCACCATCATTGTTATAAAAATGCATTGTACTCCCTCCAAGGCCAATATATCCTTCCTAAGATGTGATGCCCGGATCTGCTCACAGTACTCTAAGTAGGGTCCAACCAGGGTTTTGTATACTCTGCATTCTTATACTCCAGTCCTCCAGATATAAAGGCCAGTGTTTCATTAGTTTTCTGGATTCTTTTCTATGCACCAGAACCCCCAAGTTTCTTTGGACATCCACTGCATTTAGTTTCATAATTCAGAGAAGAATCAATAAATTGATTTCTAGGAGGAATTGTATTTTGAGAAGAAGTTGATTAAATTGGGCCTACACTGTTTGGAGTTTCAAGGAATGAAAGATAATCTTGTTGACCTGTACTGTGAAGAGTCTGGACAGAGTTGAAACTAAAATAAATATCGCTGACCCTAGCAAGGCTGTAGCGAGCAGTCAGTAAGGCAGGTCTTCAATACAACACTTGGAATGTTATCAAGCTCCATAACATTTGATGCTTCCAATTCATTTATTTGCTTCTTACATTGATTAACTAAATTAACAGGACCTGTCTATGATGGTGGCATCCTTGAGAAGAGGCAGAGTATGACATTTATTCAATTTTTTTGACTCCGGCTTCTTGCAAACGCTTCAACCTTGTCTTTGCAACAATCCTGACCTCCACTACAGTTAAGGATACAGTTGGTCGCTCGTAGGGCCAGCTTCTCCCGTCAGTTGTCTGAATGACAATCAACGTTCTTGACTGAATGCAGTATCACGCCAAACATTTTTACTGATACATTGGTAGAGTGAACTATTTAACTCTATCTTTGATCATTGTTTAGTGTTTGACATGCATTTAGGCCTATGATGTTTCCTATTAGGTAGCCTCTTACGACTTCTGGTACAACATTCTACATGTGAAGTGAGGCACAATTTATTCCCTGTTTCGAACAAGGAGTATAACATGTGCCAGGCAGTAGGGGTGCAGATGCTAAGTATACAATATTACGTTGTTAATATATCCAGTGCCTTTTTAGAGAATCAGTTTTGGGTTCCTAGATCTGTTCTTGTTCCATATCACTGAGCATTGTTGTGGTGACACATTGAACAATGAAGGATATCCTCGTGGAGTTGTGTTTTTGACTTGACAAGAACTGTTCAGTCCCTCTACCAATGCTATGATGAATAGATATGTCTGTGGCAGGTAGATTAGTGACAATAAATTCAAATAAGTTTCCTCCTGTTGATTTTACATGGTCCAATCCCAGTATGACATTTGTGATCTTCAGCCAATGTTTGTAAGTAATAAGGACTATTTCAGCACTTTGATGGTTTTTGAATGACACATCATCATGCATTCTGTATCTTGCAAGTTTTGAAGTGATAATTAACATAGAATAACAATCTAACAGATTGGTGGGATTACACGTGAGATTCTATTTAGCTGGAGGTTTTATTGACCTTGATGATGTTCCTGAGGTAATATTGACTGTCACTGGACTCCAACGTCTGGCCCATCTGCCTGCAAGTACGATGGGACATATTTGGGAAATGTGATGAGGAACCGTGGTGATTCATAAGATTCTGTCAGTATGTCTTTGTCAGGCTATTCTGACATGGGCACCAATCATCACACATTAGTGAGAAAGACTTTGTGAAGTTGACTGAGTTGAGCTCATCTTAAACTTACCCTGATATAATGACAGAGTTATCACCTTATTTGTGTATTGTTGAACTTGCAGAGCTAATATTTACAAGTGATGCTTGCTTAATGAATTCAAAGGACATTCTGAGTGAAGGATGGTGTATGGTACTGGATCTATATGTAAGCCAGTCCTACAGGGATGTCAAACAACATTCCCTGAAAGGCACAATAACTCACTTATGTTTTTACGACAGTTCAGCAGCTTTCATAGTGCAGGACACAAAATCAGTTGGTTCAAATGGGATTTAAACTCAGGGTTTCTGGCTTACTAGCCCAGTAACCATAATCACTTGGCTACTTTACCCCATTACCGTAAGATACTGCCCTTTTGTGATATCTACAATCCCTGTGGTGCAACGGTTGTCAAAAGACACCTGGGAACACAGATGCCTGGTATTTTTACAGAACACAAACATGTATTTATTATCCCCATTTTCTCCTTGCAGCTGATAGCACTAATAGTTTTTGTATAAAAGAGTAGCTATTTCCTGATCAGTCAGAAAGAGGCTAATTTTTGCCTGCTGACATCAATAGTACGTATCAGTTGCTGGTTATGCTCCTGATCTGGCAGTCAACAGCGCAGGTGACAAAGAATGGATTAACAATGGGTCCAACAGCAAATGTTCACTGAATTATTATAATAGTGCAATATATATATTTCATTTCCATTTTACAAATTATGTATGGAGATTCTGTCCATCATTCAGTTGTCACCTGATAGAAATGAGAAACATCATGTTTTGAAGACTAAATTACTATTGTTCTTCAGTTGTTTACAGAATAATCTGTAATATATGGGAGGTTGGTAGTAATAATTTAAAAACTGTCTCAGGAATAAAACTGAAATCATAAATTCTCATTTTTATTCATTTTCAGGTTATAAATATGTCAGAGGAACTGGCTCGGTTGGAAGCCAGCCTGAAAGAGGCAGAAGATTTCAGTAATGAAGTTGAAGTTTCTGAAGCCCTGCAGACATGCACAGAGATTGCTATTCACTCGCTCATTGAAACTTTAAGAAACAAGGAATTTCCATCTGCACTTTCTCAGGTCAAAGTATTCAGGTAATTCATGTAGCTATTCAATAGTCATTTAATGAAACAATAACATCAGCAAGAACAGACCACATTAAGCAGTTTGGATTGTTTCCAAAAATTTCTGGTGCAACAAGATCATTTTTACTGGTACTTTGAACCACATAGCATAATTTATACTAAAGCCTATTATTTTAATTTTTTTTAAAAAAGAACTTCTAAAATATATTTGATATCGAGTTTGTACTGTTTTGTTCCAACCAGCTGTTGCAGTATTTATGGTGCATGTTTTGCTGCTAAACTGGAACAGAAAAGGTTATGAAAGGTTTTGTAAATCAGGTTAAGAATATAAAATTGAGGCATTGTTTAACTAGAAGCTAATGTAGATCAACAATCAGAGAGGCATCCAGTCCCGAATGAGCAAATGAATCTGCCAACTAAATAGTCGGAAGACTAAAGTCATCTTCCTCTGTTTCAAATACAAATTGTATTATTTACTACAGTCTTCATCCCTTTCCTGAGCAAGAAGCTAAGGCTGAACCAGACTGTAGTAACTTTGGTGTTATATTTGACTCTGAGATAAGCTTCTAACTAGATATTCACACCTTCATTAAGATCGCCGATTTCCACCTCACCTCATCTCAACTGCTTCTGAAACTGTTACCTATGCCTTTGATATATATAGAAACAACTATTCCAATGCATTCCTAGTGGATTCTCCATACGCTTGAGGCTATCCAAAGCTACAACCCTTATCCACATCAACTCCCATTCACACCCATCACCCTGTGCACTCACTATATTAGCTCCCTTTTAAGTAATGCCTCAATTTAAAATTATTTCATCTTGTTTTAACAGCCCTGTTGTCTTGACCTTTCCAATTTCTGTAATCTCTTTCACCCTTAAAATCTTCAAGGATGCCTATTCTCCAACTTTCCTGAACATTGCTCTACCATGGAGTCCCTAAGCTTTCAGCAGCCAGTGCATTTCCTCCCGTGTCAGCCTCTTTTAGGACACTCCTTAAAACCTATTTCTTTGACAAAGCATTTAGTTATCTTCTCTATATCATCTAATGTGGCTGTGAACACATGTTTGATAATGCTGTTGTCAGGTGCCTTTGAACATTTTGCTATTTTAAAAAGACATACAAATTTAAAATGTTCAAGTCAGTTTTATTATCATCATCATAATCACAATATGGCACATAGAAAAATTTTTGTTCAAAGTGTCCAGTTTGGAATTCCTTTAATTTGTAGGGCTTCAAGAATTTGCAGGCCTTTTAGTTAATGGCAGTCTGTTGTAGGCTAGACAAATTAGTAAGGAAAGAATAATATTATAAATGTTTAAAAAATAAAACTAGAATTAATTTAATGCATTGTATAGATTTGATATAGGTTATATTTGATTGCATAGCCTTCAACTTGGCAAACCAATACCTATGCATTATTTTCCTTTTATCTCTCCTCTCTCCACAGATCTAGATGGCCCAATGATATTTTTGGAAACTGTGACGATGATCCAGTACAAACCCTCCTGCATATTTATTTCCGCCATCAAACACTGGGTCAAACTGGCAGTTTTGCGGTGGTGGGGTCTAACCAGGACTTATCCAAAGTCTGCTCTAAACTGATGGAACTGAATCTGCAGATTCGTGAGTCTCTCCGAACAGTGCAGTCATACCAGCTTCTGGCAAAGACATCAGCTTCAGATATTCAAAGACCTGGATTTTAAGAAACAGCAGTGGCTCAAATTTCATCCCTTTCAGTGTTGATAAGAAGGTGCATCATGTATATTAATCACATCCCTCACATTGGCTTCAATTTTTTTGAACACGCTGTAGGTTGTCTTTATTTATAAAAATATAGTCACGCACATGAAGCAACCAGATGGTAGACAGTTAAAAACCAATTGACTGGGTAATAGCTGTATGGAACTAAACAGCAAATCACTCCATGTGCACAAAGTGTATAGGATTGACTGTGTAACAATTTTCTGGTAAAGGGCATGGAATGAAGAAAAGTGTTATTCTTCATTTTCTGAGGACAACCCAGTTCCATTGTAATAATGTATAGTAGTGACACTGAGGCTCTCTGTAGCAGGTGGAATGATGCTAAACTCATCTGGGAAATGGCTTTAGGCTGAATAACCTGCAAGGCTTCAAGGCAACAAGAATATTTCAGCTTTGTTTTCATAGTGTCTATGGACAAACTCTTACATAAACTATTTAATGCCACTTTCCATGTGGTAATAATATTATTTGTAAGACTTGATTTAGAACAAACTGACTGCAGGCTTTAGAGTATAAAAATGTTAATAGTTCATAAGGTCTCAAAGCATGCCTGAAAAAAACATTTAAGGAAATTTATTTTGTATTAGAATTAATATGATCCATAGTATGCTGTAGAGAATCTTATATAAAAGTTAGGATACTTGACAGGTAAATTTAACTGAGTTTTACTCAGTAATGTAAACTAATTCTACATCTGTTATTTTTGCCTACTGTTCAGTGTACGTTAGATACTCTCTGATCAGTGATCGTTATAAATACCAGTGGTATCTAACCAAAAATATGCCTGTAGGTACTCAAAACTGAACGGCAGCAGAAATAAAAAGTGCTTCATCCTAGCAATTTTAGGAGAACTCACCTAACTTATTTTACTCTGTAAATATTTTAGACCTGTATAGTGTAAAATCAGTATTGTATTTCTTGTACATTTGTGCATTGCACTGTTGTGAGAATAGGTGTATAAAACTAATGCAAAAGAAAACAAAACTAAGTACTGGTAATGAGTCTTTATCTGCTGTCTCTCTAGTCTGTGAATTTACAGATAATTCTGAAAAGCAGATACTGTTCTGTCTACTCATTCGAACTTCGGGACCATTTTTCCTTCGTTATTGGGAAAGAAAGTCAAGGATGAGTCTGCAACCTTCAACATACTCAAAAAGACTGAAATACTGAAAATCTCCAACTTTCATAATTGTGATTCTGTTTGCAGCAGTGGCTTTCTGTGGGGAAAGAAATTGAATGTAAAAATCTGTTTGCTGGGAATGACCCTGCTTATAATATGCATCTGTCCTATCCACTGTGATTTTTATTGGGCTCTATACCATGGAGTGTAGAATGTACTATTTAATTAATAGCATCTGCCTTTTGAGAAAAAGTGCATTATAGACCAGGAATAATTATGATGAATTGTATGAGTTTAAGGCACTGTGCATGCTATCAGACTGCAAACAGTAGTTAACAATAATTTAAGGCTCTGTAACCAGTCATAGCAAATTAACAAATCACTGTAATCATTCTTCAATGATAAATTATTTTGTTGGCAGTTTGGTATTTTGGCTGTTTAAATATTTAGTGGACATACTGGTGAAAAATGGTAACATTTTCTTAACAGGTTTATCCAAGTATGTTGTTTATAAATCAAAGGGACATTTGCCAATCTTTAGCTAAAGCAGTGAGCAACTGTACTACAGTTCCCCTTTTACTGTGATCTCCTCTTGGAGATAATTACTCATCATCCAAACAGGAACAGCTAGTTCAACAGCTGTTACAGTTACCTCCATTTTGTTGACTACAGTATACATGACACCTCTTTTTCCATTCCTAATCATGCTTCCCATTATTCTAATGAAGTTATTTTTGTCCTTTCTGTAATGTATTTCCTTCCTTGCATGGATTTTAAATTGTTTTGTTTTTGTGTCTACATTTAAATTCACCCTACATGTAATCCTGAAACAATTGTATTTTGTGCTTCATAAGCTGTCAGAGAAGTGAGGTATCCACATAACTCCTGGGAACCTTGCCCCATTCCTGCACTAAAGTTGACTAGTCAACTGTAGCACACATGTTGTCAGTCTTCTGTTGTACAAAAGGATTAAAAATCCACCTTGCCAAAAGTGCATGTGCATAAAAAGAATTAATATTAGCTATGGTAAAGAATGTGATATATAGCATATGCTCCTCATCTAGAAAAGTACTAAGGTCTTTGCTATCTCTAGCTACAGATATTTTGATCAAGTGCTTCTGCACCACAAATTGACATCACTTAAAATAATTAGGGCAACTCAACCCATTGGTCTGTATTTTTTAAAAGGAATCAATTCTAAACATCACCACTATTCCCTGCTAAAGCTGACAGGTTTACCATATTAAGAAAAAGTTTGCAAAGAAACTTGATTGATTCATGGTCATATTCAAGCACTTCTGTGAGATGCAATAAATCTACTCGGGCCATATAGGGGGAAGCCCTAACTGTGCTATGACAAGTTGTCAAGTACTAGAATAAGCTAATGATTTAGTTTGAAATCAAAAAAAGCAACTAGCTTGGATCACTTGTATTGCATGACAGTACAGTAGCTTTTTATGGACAGAGTGGGAAGTTCAATTTGTAGCAAATAGCTACAGAACTTTAGCTGGTGTTCTAACTATGGAAGTTTTTTTGACTAAAAAGACTGCATTAACATTTCAGTGCACTAACTCCAGATTTTATTGCATCTAAATTTAATGTAAACAGGTGATCTTTTACACCTTTGCAGTTAAGAACTTGACTCACCCCAACAGCTGGTCCTTAGAGAAACGGACAACACCAGTTTCTGCTTCCTTTTTTAAAAAACTGCGAGGTCAAAAACGACGTTCTTGACTGCTATGGGAATGGGAGCCTATGGGGTTCATTTACTACTGGTCTAAATTCTAAATGAATGTTTCCAGAAATCAAACTTCAGTCACAAACCACAATGTTTGTGTAGTATTTAATACAGGGTCGCAGTAAGGGTTGAGGGGAGGAAAGGGAAAGAGGGTAGAGAGATTTTTAATCTTCAAATATTTCAACCACAAGTAAATATTCGATTTGGAGTGAAGGCAAGGGAAACGAATATGCTTTTTATACACTTTATTTTCTTAAGCGCTGTTCGATCGTTTCAATAAACCAAAAAGGACAAAAACAAAGTTTTTTGCATTCCATTAACTTGAGTCCTCGCAGGAGTTAACGCTACCATCCAAATCAAATGATGTATTTGAAGCTGAAAGTGCTGTCACAGGAGAGCCGCTTGCCTTTGCACCTCCCACACAGATCCTGGCGGTGAGGCCTCTTCGGGTCAACATGGCGCATTTTGACAGGACATGTGCATCTTGTCTGTTTGCAGGTCTGATGGGCAGGAAAAAACAAGTCTGGGACACTTTTCATTAAAGCGTCTACACAGGCTGTGCTCTTCCTGTGTTACTTACTTGGCAGGTGATGTCCTCGACACGGTACGGGTTGTAGGCCTTCTCGCAGGTTCTGCAAAATTGCTTAAAGTAGACCTGACGGTCCAGGAGATTCACGATTTAGAGAAAAAAGCCGGAGAGACTACATATAGTAATGTATTAGCTAAAAACCTCTTACCTTGTTAGTACCTTGTACACACCAGACGTATGCACTCTCCCAGCGAGCGTTGCACTCTTTACAGTGGAAGTATCCATATTTCTGCTCCAGAAACTAAAAAGATTTAGGATTCAGTTATTAGCAATTCAAATACTAGGCTGAAAACTGCAAGCCAATATACCGGGGTAGCTACCATTGAATACTAAACCTGCACATTTTCCACAGATGTATTGGACAGGGGCTAGAGTGTAGCCGTGTGCACCTCCACCCAAGAGAAAAAGGCGGAATCGTTTAACGTCCCAGTATCTCCACAGGTTTTGCGATTGGTGACATTTTACTACCAAAAGGCGCTATGTAAAATGCACGAAATAGTTTAACTATGTTTATTCTTCATATTTCATACTTAGTTGCCCCAAGTCACTGTCACTGTAATGCAACAGTTATGAAAGGGACAAGGTGTAGAGTTGGATGAACACTGCAGGCCAAGCAACATCATAGGAGCCGGAAAGCTGACGTTTCGGGCCTAGACCCTTCAGAAAAAGAAATACGATTTTTTTCTGAAGGATCTAGACCCGAAACATCAGCTTTCCGGCTCCTATGATGCTGCTTGGCCTGCAGTGTTCATCCAGCTCT
>NC_063332.1:78499603-78642103 GCF_021869965.1 Rhincodon typus
TTCCGGCTCCTATGATGCTGCTTGGCCTGCAGTGTTCATCCAGCTCTACACCTGGTTGTCTCAGTTTCTCCAGCATCTGCAGTTCCTATCTCTGCAAGAGTTCTGAAAGGGAGTCTTTACTCGACTGGTGAACGGTTTCTCTACAGATGCTGCCTGATCTGGCTTGTAATTTAGCGATTGGAACCTGGGGAGGGAGAAGAACCTCACCTGAAATCTCAAGCGTTTTTCGTTTTTGCTGGTTTTAGTGACCGCGTTTCCAGCCTCCGGCTCGTTCTCATTTTCTACTGGAGCTTCAGGCAGTTCCCCGGCTGGAAGGGCCAGGCAGTCGGTGGGTTCATCGCCTTTCTCTTCAGGCGTCGGACCTTGCTCCGGGGCTGGTTCCTGCTCCTGCTCCGGGGCCGGTTCCTCCTGGACGCCGTCCTCTTGTTTCACTCCTTCAGGCTCGTCTTTCTCTTCCTGCTGTGGCTTCGCGGGTGCTTCTTTGGGGCCCTGTCTGCCAGCCTCCCGCGGCTCTCCCCTGTATACGAAACTGTTGAGATTGGGGGATACAATCGGGGAGTAGATGGCCATGGTCCTCCGGAACCGCACATTCCTGGGCATACTGGCCGGGCTGCCCTGCACTTGGTTCGGAGGGGGCCGGCGCCTCTGCCTCGTGGTCATCATCATGAGGGTCCTGGGGCCCAGCGAACACTGCACAGACGCATCAATTTTGGGGTTAACCTGGACTCCAACATCTTTCGTGTTGGCTTTTCTCACCCGTGGTGTTAGGTTGGGGTTCACCTGGGATAATATTGCTTTGAGCTGCGCCCGCTGATAGTTATCAAAATATTCCCCAGGGTCACCATAGTTCAAGTAACTCCTCGGTCTCCAACTCGAAGCTTTCGGTCGGCTGCTCAAGTATTGGTAAGAGTAGGGATTATACGGTGAGTAAATATAATCAAACGCATCTTCACCTAATGTAGCCATAATGTTAGGCCAAGGCCAGATCTCCGTGGCTTTATTTATATAGTCCACCCAGTCAGTGTAAAAATCCCAATGGTTGAATCTATTAAATCAATTTAACAAGCTCCACTCACAGCTTTCGGGGGACTTTTATTAGCAATGAGCGAACAAAACATGGCAATTAGAACAAAAACTGCCCTGAAAGAAACAGTATAACTTCTTATGGCTCCAATTATTCTATAGAGAAAATGCAAATTATTTGGCGAGTCTCTGCTAGTTTAGAAGTATAGTAAATGAATACTGTTCACGTTTCTTTTAAAGTTCTTAATTAAACACTAACAGGTTTGAATTTACCAACCTAAAGTATTCGGATACGTGGTTGTCCTGGAAGGTCATTGTTTCTCGGCAATTTACACCGAGAGCCCAACAATTACAAAATAATTTGTACTCAAACGACTCATTGATTAAATTCAAAAATCAAAGCAGTTCATTCTCATTTTCCCCAAACAGGAAAGCAGCATTGCACAGAGCACGTGAAAATGCCGGGGATAACGATCAATTGAAGGGATTGGCGGACAGCAGCCGTATAGCGGTAGCTCATTGCTATTTTTATTTCATAGCAGTCCCTTTTCACATTTGTGTCTCGCTCATAGTAGGTTCCATTATGACAGCGTGTTGTTCACTCTCATGAACGGCTCCATAAGATAAATCGGTAACTTCTTTCTCTTTGAGCTGCTTGTACGAAATGTCTGTGTCAGCATCGAAGTCTGCTGGTTTTACCATGGGCGCTATGTTCCTTCTGTAAATTTTATATCCCAAAACAAAAAGGCCAGCTTCTGTTACTTGGAATAACGCGTAGAGCAGCGGGAACATGTAGATGCCGCCAATAACCTGGGGAGGGAAAGCTAATTTCAGGATGGCTGTGCAGAGTTGGACGTTTTGACATCCAGTCCCCAAAGAAACGGTCCTTTTACAGTTAGGAGGCAAATTGAAGAGAGTACCCAAACCATAACCAGCAACGTAGCCAGCCAACGGCATCAGCAGAGCTACAATGTACACAGAAGCCGGGATAGTAGCAAGGAGATCAGGTCCCAGTAAGGTGCCGGTGAGAATGAAGAGGAGTATCAGCGTGACCATCAAAGACCATAGAGAAATCTAGACAAGGAATAGTTAAATAAGTTCGCTGTATGCAAATTTTACACCTTTTATTAATTTAAATATTTTTACAGCCATTTTCTAAATGTGACATCAGCCACCTTGGACCTAAAAAAGAAATAAAAACGTTTCTAAATGGCACAAAGCTAGAAGTAGTGGCGGTCAAAAGAGACTTAGAAGCATAGTATACTGATTATTAAAATATCAAACAGGTATAGAATAAAATCAGAAAGCTTGATGGAGTGATGCCTTTGTACCAAATGACTAGAATACAAGTGGCAGAGATGGGGATGTTGGTGATAATGTCAGAACTGGTCAATGTGAATTCAAGTTGAAGCTGCTGGAATGTAAATTCACTTAATAAATCTGAAGTTGACACCTGTCTCAGTGATGGGGGTTGTGAAAGTATCATTATTGTAAAAATCCATCAGATTCACAAATGTCCTTTAGGGGAAGAAATTCTGCTGTCCTTACCCATTCTAGCCAACATATGACTCCAGACCCACAATAACGGTTGACAGTTGACGGTTGACTGTTAATTGCCATCTGATGTGGCAACATCAAACCACATTAGTGTTAGGCAATTAATACCACCCTGCCAGCAATGCCTGCATTCCATAGCAAGTTAAAGAAATCATGTTTCAGCTATGCTAAGCCCTGTACAGACCTGAACTGTAATACTGTAAGTGGTTCTACATACTATATTGAGGAAATGTGTTCGGTGATAATTTTACTAGACTAAAAATGTAGAAGTCTGGCCTAATGGAGCACATGGCAAAAAGTGAAATTTAAATTAATTAGTAAATCTGGAATTCAGAGTTGCTTAGTAATAGTTACCCCAAAATTATCAGATTATTGTGGAAACCAACCCAGTTCAGTGATGCTCTTTTATGAAGTAGGATTCGGCCATTCAGCCCTTCAAGTCTCCTGTGCCATTCAATATGATCATGGCTGATTATCCAACAATACCCAGTTGATCCCTTTCTCCCCATAGCCTTTGAACACTTTAGCCCTGAGAACTATATCTAGCTCCTTCTTGAAAACATCTAATGTTTTGTCCTCAGCCACCTTCTGTGGCAGAGAATTCCACAGGCTCATTGGTCTCTGGTGAAGACACTTCTCCTCAACTCAGATCTAAATGGCCTATCCCATGTCCTTATACTGTGATTCCTGGTTCTGGACTCCCTGGTCATCAGGAACGTCCTTCCTGCCTAGTCCTGTGAGAATTTGATACATTTCTATCAGATTCCCCTTATTCTCCCAAACTTCAGTGAATATAGTTCAAACTGTTTTACCTAGTTTACCCTACATCTGACTGAAGGAGCACGTATTGTGCTTGACCCTTAAATGCTCTCTCAAATGGCCAAAGCCACATAGTTCCATCAGACCATGATAGACAATTAAGCAAAAAGAAAACCACTGAGCATTGACCTAGATACCAGGAATTAAAAGAGAACATCTTAGCCAGCTGACCCTGCAAAGTCCTCCTTTCTAACCTCTCAGAGTATTTGGAAAAAGTGAATGCATATTTGCATAGATTAGTCAAGCAATGGCCTGACATAGTTCCACTCACAAGCATTGTCCCATATGTCACTATCCCTAGGTCTATCTTATCATTGGGACTGAGAGATAGAGGTTACAGGACTGGTATTCATCTGGGTGGGAAGACCCCATCGTTGCTCTTGTATTGAGCAAGGAAACATCCTGCTGAGGACACTTATCACCCTTCCTAAGTGCTGTCCTCCATCTTGAAACCATTTGGAAGAAGCATTGGTTGCGAACTTCATTGCCTATTACTAATAGTGGCTCAGTGTCACAACTACTGACTGACTCCTGAAGGAGTTCCTTGAAGGTGGAATCACAAGTAGACAGGGTAGTGAAGAAAGCATTCGGTACCTTATTGGTGAGTATAGGAGTTGGGATGTCATGTTGCAGCTGTACAGTATATTGGTTAGTTCACTTTTGGAATATTGAGTCAATTTTGGTCTCCCTGCTATAGGAAAGATGTTGTTAAATTTGAAAGGGTGCAGAAAAGAATTTGCCAGGATTGGAGGGTTTGAGCTGTAGGGAGAGACTGAATAAGCTGCGGCTATTTTCCTGGAGCGTTGGAGGAAGAGGAGTGGCCTTTTAGAGGTTAATAAAATCATGATAGGTCTTTTTCCCAGGGTCAGGGAGTCCATAACTAGTGGGCATAGGTTTAAGGTGAGAGGAGAAAGATTTAAAAGGTACCTAAGTGTCAACTTTTACTCACAGTGTGGTGCATTTATGGAATGAGCTCCCAGAGGAAGTAGTGGAGGCTGGTGCAAAAACATTTAAAAGGCATCTGGATGGGTCCATGAATAGAAAGGATTTAGAGGGATATGGGCCAAATACTGGCAAATGGGAATAGATTAATTTAGGATATATGGTCAGCATGGATGAGTTGAACCAAAGGGTCTGTTTCCAAGCTGTACAACTATGAATCTATGACATATCTGCCACACTGGGCCTGTGGCAGCTGGTGAGAGATCAAACATGAGGGAAAAACTTACTTGGTGTCAGCTTTGTCAATCTGCCTATTGAAGATTATCTGTTCATGACAGTAACAGTGATAGACAAAATTTCATCAACATGTTGAGAATGCCATCTATTGTGCTATGGGGCATTATCACTGTGCTCATTGGGATAGATTCAGAATAGTTCTAGTTGCTGAAAACTAGGTGTTGTCAGTCCACTATCCATAATCTCATGGCCCACTGTGTATGTCATGTTGTCATCACCATAAAACCAGGGAATCAATCGTAGTTCAATGAAGAGTGTAGGATGGCAAGCCAGAGGAAGCACCAGGCATCCCTAAAAATGAGGTGTCAGACTTGTGAAGCTACAACATGATCACGTATGCCAAACAGGGAGAGAAGCACGTAATGCATACAGCAAAGTGATTCCAAACCAACATATCACATCTAAATTCTGCAGTCCCATGACATTCAATCATGAGCATAATAGATAATCATTGAATGTCGTAGGATGATTTAATGAGCATGATGGATAATTAAACAACTAACCAGGAGAGGTCACAAATAACCCCATCCTCATTAGTGGAGCCCAGTACAGAAGGGAAAAGACCAGGCCAAATTATTTGCAATGATTTTCAGGTGGAAATGCCAAGTGATTGGTCCTTCTTGACTCCTTCCTGAAGTAATAATAATCACAAATGCCAGGCTTCACCTAGAATAAAAGCAAAATACTGCAGATGCTGGAAATCTGAAACAAACACAAAAACTGCTGAAGAAGTTCAGCAGGTCTGGCAGCACCTGTAGAGAGAAAAACAGAGTAAACATTTCAAGTCCAATATGACTAAGAGTTATACCAGACTCAAAGCCTTCACTTTGTTTCTCTCTCAGCAGATGGTAAAAGATTTCCTGAGATTATCCAGCATTCTCTGTGTTTGTTCTGGTCATCACCCAATTCTTATCATTCCATGCGATCTCAAAAAATGGCTAAAGGCACTGGACACTGCAAAGGCTATGGGACCTGACAATATTCTAACTGGAGTACTGAAGAAATATGCTCTATAACCCTTACCAATCTGTTCCTGTAAAACTTCAACATTAGTATTTATGTATGGAATGCCCTGCCTGCAACAGTAGTAGACGCGCCAACTTTAAGGGCATTTAAATGGTCATTGGATAAACATATGGATGATAATGCAATAGTGTAGGTTAAATGGACTTCAGATTGGTTTCACAGGTCGGCGCAACATCAAGGGTAATGTGCGCTGTAATGTTCTATGTATGACAATGTGTAAAAATTGCCTGAGTATATCCTGTCTGTAAAAAGCAGGACAAATCCAAATCAGCCAATTTACATTCCAGTCAGTTTACTCTTGATAATCAACGAAGTGATGACATTAAGGCAGCTTCTGACCAAGTAAGGCAGTGAGTCAATGAGAGTATCACTCCACTGGTTGAATTAATGCCTCGTACAACGAAAATCTTTGTGAATGATTGAGGCCAATAATCTGAACTACAGAACATCTCTGCAGGAGTTTCTCAGGGTAGTGTCCTCAGCCCAACCATCTTCAGCTGCTTCAGCAATGACTTTCCCTCTACCATAAGATCAGAATTGGAAATGTTTTCTGATCAATACACAGTGTTCAGTATGATTCATGATTCCTTACATATTGAAGATGCCTGTGTGGATATGTAATGAGATCTGGGCAACATCTGTGCCACATAAGAGACAGTAAATGACCATCTCCAATAAGTATCTAACTATCTTGCCATGATATTATCCTTGCTGAATCCTCCACAACTAACGTGGAGAAACTTAATTGGACTAGTGATAAATATTGTGACAACAAGAGTAGGTCAAAAACAGGATTCACCTCCTTACTTTGGACTGTGGGAGGAAACCCAACCCAGCTTGGGCAGAATGAGGCGATGGCCTAGTGGTATTATCGATGGACTGTTAATCCAGAGACCCAGATAACGTTCTGGGGAGCCAGGTTCAAATCCTGCCATGGCAGATGGTGGAATTTGAATTCAGAATCTAATGATGACTTTGAATCCACTGTCGATTGTCGGCAAATCCCATCTGATTCACTAACAACCTTCAGGGAAGGAGACTACCATCCTTACCTCGTCTGGCCTAATGTGACTCCAGACTCACAGCAATGTGGTTGACTCTTAACTGCCCTCTGGGCAATTAAGATGGGCAATAAATGCTGCCTAGCCAGCGACGCCTTCATCACGTGAATGAAGAAAGAAACGAATAAAGAAAAATATCCCCAAAAATGTCCACAAGTCATAATTCAGGAGTATGATGAAATATTCTCCACTTGCCTAGCTCCAAAAACACTTAACAGGCTTGACAAAATCAAAAATAAAGCAATTGTTTGATCTGCACCTCATTCAGCATCTTACACAGTGATTTCCTCCACTCTAATGTATAGTTGCAGCATTGTGTACCATCTAGACGAGCCTCTTCCAGCAACACATTCAAAAGCATGACCTATGCCACCTAGAAGGGCAAGGACAAGAGAAACATGGAATCTGGATGTCTCCCTCATTGCCACACACCTTCTTGACTTGGAAATATATCATCATTCCTTTACTGCAGCAGGGTCAAAATCCTAGAACTCCCTTCCTAATAGCATATGGACTGCAACAGTTCAAGAAGATGGTTCATCTCCAATTTCTTGGTGGCTTAGTGATTAGCACTATTGCCTCACAGTGCCAGAGACCCAGTTTGTGTCTGTGTGTGGAGTTTGTACATTCTGCCCATGCTTGCTTGGGTTTCCTCCCACAGTCCAAAGATGTATAAGTTAGGTGGATTGGCCATGGGAAATACAGGGTTACAGGGGTAGGGTAGGGGGTTGGATCTGGGTGGGATGCTCTTTGGAAGGTCGGTGTGGAATCAATGGGACTGCTTCCACACTGTAGGGATTCTATGATTCTGATGGACAAGCAACAAAAACTGATGTAGCTAGCCAGTTATATCCACGTTTCAAAAAAAAAAGTACCTGGAATTTATAACATTAAAACATCTTAGTTGAAGTTTTCAGGATATTAAAGGAATCAAATAGGGCGAGGGGACATAATCTCAAATGACAGCCATTCCTTTAAAGAGTGAAATGAGGAAAAACTTGCACACAGAAAGGGATACAGACAATTTGAACTTTCTTCCACAAATGGAAATTAATGTTAGATCAAATGTTCATTTTAAGTCCGAGATTGATATACATTTGTTAAACAAAGGTATTAGCAAATAATGACAAAGGCAGATATGTGGAGTTTGTTCACCGATCAGCTGCAATCTCACCGAATGCTGGAAGAGTTGAATAGCCAACTCCTGGTCCTACATACTGAAAATTGCAAGGTGTGTGCTTTTGAACTTGATGTAAGTTTGCCACAAAGGCTCAGAAAGTTGGTTGTGTGAGGGAACAGACATTAGCAGCACACACATTTTGGTTGTAAAATGGTAATGTTCCTTATCATCTATGAAGCAAGAACTCACTGTGGAAATGTTAGCTCTAACTATTTTTTAGATGGTAAATGTGGTTGTCTGGGTGAACTTTCAGAATGTGAATCAAAAACTAGAACATATAGGCATATTGGGGAGGTTTGGTATTTCAGAAGATTAGATGTTTATATTATTTTTTTTAAAAAGCTGGAAATCTGAGCGACGGTTTACATATGAAGCAATCACCTCAGCAATTAATTATATTATCCAACCTAATGAGAAAATCATATATCAATCCATTTTGATGGGATAAAGCTAACATCAGAAATGAGTGAAAGCCTGTCAGGTCAAAATTAGCAGCAAAAGAATATTAAAGTAATACAGATATGTGAAAAGTGAAAAGAAAAAAGAAGCTTTGTTTAATGGGAGATTTGAATCAATCAAATAAAACTTACTTCAACATCCAAGTTAGAAGACAAAATGCAGGACTGATTCAAGTGAACCACAAGATATAATTCACACTAGCAATGGTTGGTGACCCAAATAATGCATTTTCCAAGCAAGGAAAATCATTGATTGATCATGTAAATTCCAGAGTAATAAAGTTCAATGGGATTTAGCTTAATACAAAAGACCAACAACTATGAGTGCTATTTTGACTCCAAGAGAATGAGTGAAATCGTATACAGGTAAGGAACTGACCCCTTATTCTGTGACTGCGATCCTCATTCTAGGCTCTCCAACCAGGGAAAACACCTCCCTGAATCTTCCCTGTCAAGCTCTTAATAATGTTATACTGCATGTTTCAACAAGATCCTCTTTCATTCTTCTAAATTCTAGGTAATATGGACCTCATCTACTAAACCCCTTCCCAGAGAACATTTTAGGAATCCACCTAATGAATTGTTACCATATATTTGCTCCACAGTATGTACGTCCTTCCTTCGGTTTGAAGACTAACCTATACACAGTGCTCCAGGTGTAATTTCACTGTGGTCCTGGATAATCTTACTTGCTCAAAGAGATTGAAGTATAAACTAATTTGAATCTACAGTTCCCATTTACATTGCCAAAAGAAATTTGAGAGTTTCCATCCTGTGGGTTACTGTAAAATATTTACTTGGGTCACATTTAATTTCTGCTCTTCAAACTTATATTCACCACAAGCAAATAGCAGCATTTACCGATTTTCTAATAGTACCTTGAAGTAAATTATAAATCTTTTGATATAAACAGGAAGAGAGAATAACAACTATATAAAATTACGCAATTATGTAATGAAGCAAACATTTCACAATATCATCCAGAACTGAAACCTGCATTTGAAATATTTTACAGAGCGCAGGAATTCAGTTTATACTTTGTGGAAGTAAAATAAGGAAATCTCAAAGCCAAAGTTTCAACCAAGTAGTCTTGTCAGAGGAAGAGAACTTGCAGTTTTAGATCACAGTTGTATTGCATTGATCTGATTATATAGCTTGCCTTTTATGTTCAACAACCTCAGGCTAAAAGAACACTCCTGAAAGACATATAAGTTGTGGTACGTAATTTTCTTTTACAATACTTTCATATCTTAATTATTAAGATAGTATAGTGTTGTAAGATTTTAAAAACTGCTTGAATCTCAGAAATAGATTGTATCTCTCTAAATCAATTCTAAAGGACAACAAAAACTGCATTGTAAGGTCAGCATAGATTAAGTAGACAATCTGATCATTGCTCATGAACCCACAGCCATCTGAGTCAGACGACAGAGTGCCACCATCTGCACTGGAACTCTGTTCATTAGTATAATATGTATTGGTTTTATTGGAATTTCACGGCAGTGAGAAAAGTAATAACACTATGCTTAAATCTTTGTTTTCATTTAAAATGTTAGACTTTTGCTTGAGAAAACTGTGATTGAGACCTTAAATGAGACTCATTTGAAGGAGGTTAATAGAGAACTACAGTTTTAGTCATAGAAATATTGCTAAAGTGCTCTCTCACATGATTTAAGCTTTACACAAGGTGAGTACAAACCCCTACTTAAATGTGAAGAAATGTTTGAAATGGTCTTTTGGATCTTTAGGCACCTCATACAATAAGAATGCTTTAATATTATTACAAAACAAATTATATGGTCTACTCTTTCCAAACTAAAAGGTCAGCAGTTGTGTTAAACATTTCACTTTTATCCGAACATATAAATGTAATTCCCTCCCAGTAAGGAGGGCAGAGTGGGAGTGGAACTGGCCAAAACTGTCTTTGAAGGGTTCACACCCTGAACATAAAATTGCATGTTCTATCCACATTTACTGCCTGATCTGCTCGGAGTTTATTGTGGTTCTGATCTCAATTATCTATTAATTGTGATTTTTGTTCTCAGTGTTCAACGCACGAGCCCAACTTCTTTGACAGACCTGTAAGAGTTCAATTATTGTAGGATCTGTTTGTCATGTGCTTTGTAAATTACACTGGAAGAGACTGGAGCCTCATTATGTCAATTTGACTGGCAATACTTTGAAAGGAAAAATTCTTAAAATGTGAGCAAACCCTAGAAAAACCATTTATATCTTCAGTCAAAACACCTTTATAAAAATTAATTATTATGTAATTGTGCTGACCGGATGAATTTCTAATGGAGTCTGCTGGCGATGAGATGATTTCATCATTGTAATATCAGTTCTGTTGCAAGGCAAACCTTAAAATGTAATCATTGCTGATGGTATTTGTTAAAAAGAAAAACATATTTTATGCTTTTGTCAATGTTCACATGATCAGGTTACCTTTAATGACCGTGATTCATTTTTAAATTTCATATGATTTACTACAATGTCTGTGTTATTCTGAAGAAGCCTAAAGGTTCTGTTCTTTGACCAGATTTTACATAGTATGAACAATAAAAGAGGACGGTTTCAAACAATCTCAACAAGCTTACACCTTTTCAGTCACTGTACCTTTAGGAGGAAGTCTGCTGCTCTGTTGTATCTATATCTGATGAAGACCCCGAGCCCAATCGGAATTAGAGTGCCACATAGTGTAAGAATTATTGCACCGAAGGGCATGAGCTGAACAACAGGGGTATTAATCCAGGCTCGGCTGTAAATCCATAGACACAAGGGCATCAGCAGCAGGGCCAGAAGTGTGGAAGAGATAGTCATGATTATGCTAAAAAAAGGAAAGGACAAAATAAATTAGACTGAACAATGCAGCATCAGGTCTGTGTGCAGCACCACAGTTTATTCACTGTCTACACTATCATTCTCCAACCAACGCAGTCTGGAGCCATGCAGCACTGTCTCTGCGACAAAGAAGACTTGTACTGATCCCCACCATCTCCTTAACATTGTCTCCAGCCTGCACATCTCTCCATCCTCCTTCACTTCTGCATCTTCCCTCACTACCACCTCTCACTCTCCCCCATGTCTACCCTCATTCTCCCTCACTACCACTCCTCACTCTCCCCCATGTCTGCCCTCATTCACCCTCACCTCCACCCACTCCCTCAGCCCCACCCCACTCCTTTACGTTCACCCCTCACTGAAAATTCCACTAATTCCAGCGGCCCCGCTCCTCCATCCTGGAGACCAAGTCTCATTTACAGGGAGTTGATAGCTTATTCGCGATGGGATGTGAGACCAGAGTCTGGCCCCAGCTGTTGCCCGGCTCCTTCACGCCATTCCTGATCTAAACTTCCAAGATACAATGGCTGGGCATGTTTTAAAGCCTTTCTTTAGCTCACGTTGGTGCGGGCGATCTAACCAGATTGGTGGGAGAGTGGGAATGAGCTGGAGTGACTGGTTGCAGAGGGGCGGCTTACCTGAGGTTCATGTCTCCGTGAACCAGCACGGAGAGGATGTTGGAGAGATTCCCCCCGGGACAACAACCACACAGCAGCACCGCTGTGGCTGCGACCTCCCCCAGGGAGAAGGCCAGGGCCAAGAGGAAGGCCACCAGGGGCATGATCACAAACTGGGAGGCGGCAGCGAGCAGCGGGGCCACGGGGCTGCGGAGGTGGTGTCCGAGCTGGCGGACTTGTACAGTACAGCCCAGGCCCAGCATGGTGAGGGTCAGCACACCCGCCACTAGCACATTGATCCATTGGCTGAGGAGGGGCTCCCAGGCAGCCCGGGCCACAGGAGCACGGTCAACATCATCCGGGGCTGAAGCTACTTGGCTCCAGGTGCTGGTCACCTCAACCCCAGTCACATTACTGACATTTACAGCAGGGCTATTCCGGTAGTCAGTGAGATTCAACATCGCCGAGGAAGTTGGGGCTTCCCAAGTCACATTTTCTGCTGAAGTGTAGTTTTCCATCTCACTGAGGGTGCACCTAGTGCCTGGGCTCCCAAACTCCCCTCCAGCTGTATTTATAGGAGCTCAGTGAGATCTACTTTCCCGGGAAAACAGCAGTCAATGGTTTCTTCCAGTGGGATTTTTATTGGTGAGCCGAGAGCTCTCGATCATGTTGGAGCGAGAACCAAGGAACGTGATTAGCATCTTCTTAAAAAGGCTTTCAGAGCGCTGCCTCTGCTCAGCAGCTCCTGGATCTTTCTGTTTTCGAGTTACTCTGAAGTTTCATTTCAGGAATGAAGCGCGGCAACTGAGAAAAACAAGCCAACAAAATTGCGACAAAGCCTCTCATATTAGATTTTGTACCGGACTTCTAACAAAATCCAAGTTCTATTTTGAAGAGAAGGACAAAGACGTGGAGGATGGACTGAGATGTAGAAGCGGTACTGACTGCTTGGTGCCCGGCCGGTGGATGAGGAGTGAGGGGGGACAAGGGGAGGTCAGTTTGATGGAATTGCTCAGTGCAGTGTCCCCACGCCCTGTCAACCCCACTGCCGCTGACTGTGCCACTCTGCCTGGGAGGGCACAAACCCACTCATTATTTACACCAAAAATCAACCAGACTGCCATCACAGAAAGTGGATTCCTTTTCCCGAAAGTAATTATTTTATTCTGATTTAATTGTATTTGACCGACCGTTTTGTTCTCCTCCCAGTTACGCACTTGACAAACTGCTCTTGAATCCTAACCCCAGAGCAGGGAGGGATTGCAAGGAGAGCGAAAGAGATTCCGTTTCCCACTCGTGATGAAGGAAGGTTCTCTGTGGAGGATCAATGCTTCCGCGTTCTTGAAATGAAGGGAAAGAATTAAAGTAGATGAGCTGTTGATGTCCTCGGAGCTGCAGACAAAAAGGCAGTTGTTGTGAATGTGAACATCAGGAACGAGTGAAACACCAAACAAAAAGGCAAAAAGTCCTTCTTCCATTCCAAAACCGCGAGGCAATCCGATAAGCTGCAAAGCTGTTTTTAAATGTTAAAGTTGGTCAATTTTAAACTTCAATTTAAATAGCACATGTCGACAGTTATCGACAATGCCCCTAACACCAGGATCGTGCCCCTGTAGCTCAGGAACGCTGATACTTTCTCGATTAATACAAATTCACTTTCGAAGTAATAACATCAGTATTTAAAACTTTCATTCAAATGTGATAGAACTGGAAACTTAACAAAATGCTGTCATGTACTTATTGAAATGACAGTGGGAATATACTTTCGCCTCTTAGGAACTGGTGCCAGGGCAGGCACAGTCTGATCCTATTGCAGAGTAATGTAAAATCTCCCTGAACAGGCTGATTAGAAAGATGTTGCCTCAAGTAGTGTCCTGCATGAGTAGGAAATGCCATTGGTTTTACAACTCTATTTGATGTCAAATTCCAATGTCTGTTTTTCTTTATATGCCAAGACAGTACACAACTGCTTCAGTACCTGTGTATATATATATAAAGATATCTTTTATGGATAAAGTATATTTTTGCAATTAAAAAATGTAAAATCCTCTTGTACTTTGTGCCAACTTAATTGCTTTTGCCCCAGCTGAGTGAAAGCGCCCTGCAGGATGCTAAATTAAAATATTCCAATTCCTCTCACCCAGATTCTAGTGAAGTCCAGGAGCAGCGAGTGACAGGTTCCTGCAGTGCGCTCTTGTCTGAGGAATCTTGAATCCAGGACTCTGGATGGTACTTGCCTCTTGCGCTGCTCCTTGCATCCCAGGGTGGTGTCTGGATGGGACTCTGCCTTTTCTCCAAGACAGTTCCCATTTGAGACAGGAGCCTCAGATATCAGCAAATTGTCCTGATCAGAAAGCTGTCACAGAATCACAGAATTGGTACAGCACAGAGGAGGCCATTCAGCCTAGGGATTCTGGACTGACTCCCCAATGAGCATTATGACCTGGTGACCCTTCCCCAGACTCTTGCACATTGTTTCTATTCAGCTAGTCATCCAATGCCCTCTTGAATATCTCACTTGAACCTACCTCCAGCACACTTCCAGGCAGTGTATTCCAACTCTGAACTACTCTGTGTGGAAAAGTTGTTTTCTGAATCATATTTGCTACTTTACAAATCACTTTAAATCCGTGCCCTCTCATTCACCATCCTTTTACAAAAGGGAATAGGTTCTTCTATTCACTCAATCCAGACCCCTCATGATTTTGAAAACTGATATCCCCTCAGCCTTTTCTGCAAGATAAACAACCTTACCCTCTTCAATCTGTCCTCCATTTTGCAAATCTCTTCTGCGTTCTTTCCGATGCATTCACATCCTCTTATTTGTAATGCCCAGAACTATACACAATACTCCAGCTGAGGTCTAACAAGTGCTTTGTGGAAGTTCAGCATCACCTCCTTGCTCTTGTCCCTGTTAATGAAGCCCAGGATGCTTTACCATCTACTCTCTCCTCTTGCTGTGCTACCTTCAATGACCTGAGCACAACACACCCAGGTCCCTCTGCTCATGCACTCCCTTTAGAATCATGCCCTTTTATATTGTCTGTTCATGCTCTTTCTACTAAAGTGCATTACCTCACTTTTCTCTACATTGTACTTCATCTTTTAACAGTATGCCCACTCCATGAACTTGTCTATGTCCTTTTGAAGTTCTTACTGGAGCGAATTAAACAAATTCTAACTGAAATGATTGATTCTAGGAGATTCCCCACTACTGAAGTTAAACTAAATGGTCTGTAATTCCCCTTACTGGAAGGGTCAACAACAAAGGGACATAATTTTAAGGTGAAAGGTAAGAGGTTTAGAGGGGATTTGAAGAAAACAAAATTCACCCAGAAGGTGGTGAGAAACTAGAATGCACTGCCTGGGAGAGTAGTTGAGGTGGGAAACCTCACAGCCTTTAAAAAGGAGTTGGATGAGCACTTGAAATGTCATAACATTCAAGGCTATGGGCATAATGCTGGAAAGTGGGACTAATATAGATTTAGTGTAGCTTCGATGGTGCAGACTTGATGGGCCAAATAGTGTCTCCTGTATTGTGTGATTCTTTGCTGGGGTTATGCTTACAATAATTTTGAACAAGAACATAATGCTTGTAATTCTTCAGTCCTCTGGCACTATCCCTGTACCCAAGAAACACTGAATAATTATGGCTAGTGCCTCTGCAGTTTCCACTCTGACTACTTTCAATACTGTTTGACTAAACTCATTAGGTCCAGAAACATTGTCAACTCTGATTATCAACAGATTATCTGATAGCTCCTCCCTATAAATTTTGAGCTTTTCTAGTTACTAAGTTTCCTCCTCTGTCACCATGCTCTCGGTATCAACTGCTTCTTTGGCAAAGACAGATACAAATTATTAATTTAATACTTTGGTCATGATCCCTGTCTCCCGTCCTACTCTTTATTTTAATGTCTTTTTACTATTTAAGTGTCTATAATACTTTGGGATGCACCTTTGTGTAAGCTGCTAGTTATTTTTCATAATCCTTCTTTGTTTCCCTCATTTTCATTTTCAATCTTTTGTGTATTTTTTCTTGCAAATAAAGATTCTGTTAATTGATTACTTGCTATTGAATATTGGTGTTTTGTGCATATGTTAGAAATGATGTCAAATGTTGAATAATGAGTCTGTTCCAAGAGAATAATAATAGCTCAGAGTTCATATGTCGCTGATTAAATGCTGAAGCCTTATCATTTGATATCACAATGCTGCAAAACAGCTTCCAAACTTATTTCAGAGCACATTCTTTTGGTTTTTATTTAACTATTAAACATTATCTCTTGCACATGATGCTCATTAATTCTGAATATCTCTTGATGAACAAACAATAACTCCCCAGAACTGGTTTAATGACTAAGATACATAGCAGAACAAGTGGTAGAGATCAGAGTTTCCTTACCTCTTACAGTGTTTAGTGTATTATGTTTGACTTATTTGGTGGCATGGCAGCTATCATCAATTTAATTTGCGTACCATATAGTGATACAAAGATTTATTTTAGGGGCTGATACAAGGGATTTCCCCAACATGACTACATGTAGACAAAATGATTAGCAAGTAGATGAATTTTTCTTCATTTGCATTCACATGTTCAAGTCATGATATATACAATATTCACTGAATTGTTTGTCTGACAAAAATTGAATAGAAAGACCAAGAACAGGAATTGAATAAATTTCTTTTTTCTTCATCGTTGGAATGATGCCATCATTAATGAAGCTATATTACCCACAAGAATGTGCTTTGTTAGGGATAGGCAATAAATATGAATCTAGGAAACGGGGCTCATATTCGGGGCAGAAATATAACTGTGAGTTACTACACAAGTTTAAAATGCCTAAAATTAATTCTTATGAATTATGATATACAGATGAACTTAACTCAGTATAACACTGAACCTGGAAAATTATCTATGTCATGTTTTTAAGAGGCAAAAATATTTATTTTGAAGGGCTAATTATTGAATTGCTGTTTTTCATTTTTTAGTTTAGAGAATGAAGGTCCTTTTTTTCTTCGGTATCATTCTTGTAGTCCAAGGTAAGCAAATACAATGTATCACCCACATTAACAGTGTTAATTGTCCTAACGTTACGAAGGATGCTCATTTACTATGACTGGTCAAAGGGAATTTCTAAGGTGCAGGGAAAAAAAAAATCATTTGTAATTTGTTTTCTCTTGGAGTTAAAATTTGAGGAGTCATTTAAATCTAACTATGAGAAAGACACTGTTGCAATGTATGGAATGTAGTAATTATCACTCCGACCCAATAGTATCCTGTGTTTATTACATTTAATAAATGTGGTCAAATTGGGAGCTCTTCATTTATCTCCAAATTAGTCCACATTGAAAGGGAACACACTGATACCTTCCTTTGTTGAATAAAAGCCAATGCATGGTTTTCTCCTGGGCTCTCTAGAGACCACAGAACAGGTTCCTGACATTGCAAAGCCAGTAATGAAAGTATTACACAAACTATAAACGATACCTAGCTGATTATCCAGCTTCTTATATTTTACAATAAAAATTCCTGAACCATATCAGATGATCCCTATCAGTCTATCTTTCCCAGAAAAGAAACCATATGCACATTTGGTAGTAAATTTCCCAGGGAAAGATTAACTAATGATTAAATGATTAACTAATCTAAATACAGGAAACTACAATGATATGAGGTAAATGCTGGCTACAATAAATTGGGGAATGTTACTTAAAGGGATAATGGTGGATAGGCAATAGCAAACATTTAAAGAACTGGCCATTCTAAATTATCCATACTGTCCAGGGATGTGCAGGCTGGGTGGATTAGCCATGGGAAGTGTAGGTTACAGGGATAGGGTAGGGGGTGGGTCTGGGTGGTATGCTGTTTGGAGGGTTGGAGTGGACTTGTTGGACTGAACGGCTTGCTTCAGTAATAGTATTGAAATGTTTTTATGAAAATTGATAGAATTAAATGTGGATAAATTCACAGGGCCTAATAATCTACATCCCAGAGTACTTCAGGAAGTGGCCGTAGAAATAGTGGATGGATTGGTAGTCATCTTTCAAGATCCTGTAGACTCTGGAACAGTTCTTATGGATTGGAGGGTAACTAATGTAACTAGTGTATTTAAAACAAGAGGGAGGAAGAAAGCAGGGCATCGGAGACTGGTTATCAATAGTGGGGAAAATGCTAGAGTTCATTATAAAAGATTTAGTGGGGGGTGAAAACCTAGGGGTATTGTCCCTGAACTGTTAACCCAGAGATCCAAGTAATGTTCTGGGGATAACAAGGTGTAGAGCTGGATGAACACAGCAGGCCAAGCAGCATCAGAGGGCGGGAAGGCTGATGTTTTGGGCTTAGACCCTTCTTCAGAAATCTTCGGTCTATGCCCGAAACGTCAGCCTTCCTGTTCCTCTGATGTTGCCTGGCCTGCTGTGTTCATCCAGCTCTACATCTTGTTATCTCAGATTCTCCAGCATCTGCAGTTCCTACTATCTCTGAAACTAATGTTCTGGGGACCTGGGTTTGAATCCCACCATGGCAGATGGTGGAATTTGAATTCAATAATTATTTGGAATTAAGAGTTTAATGATGACCATGAATCCATTGCCGATTGTCAGAAAAACCCATCGGATTCACGAATGTCCCTTAGGGAAGGAAACTGCCATCCTTATCTGGTTTGGGTTACGTGTGACTCTAGACTGACCTCTGGGCAATTAGGATGGGCAATAAATGCTGGTCTAGTCAGCGACCCCTCATCCCATGAATGAATAAAGAAAACAAAAATTAATAGCAGAGCACCTGGAAAATAATGACAGGATTGGACAGAGTCAGCAAGGATTTGTGAAAGGGAAATCATGCTTGACAAATCTACAGGAATTTTTTGAGGATCGAACTAGCAGAATTGATAAGGAGGAGCCAGTAGATACAGTTTACTTGGACTTTCAGAAGGTCCCACATAAGAAATCATCAAATAAAATTAAACTGCATGGTATTGGGAATTGTGTACTGCCATGGATAGAAAGCTGGTTGGCAGACAGTAAACAAAGTTTACTCTAAGTCAGCAGTGGGAGTGGTGAGAGCACGAGCTGGGGGCAGCCAGGAAAGTAAGGTTTCCTTATAAAAAACTTGCCTTGTGAATAGGCGGAGCGAATGCTGAGCAGGAGCAAACATGGACACGGGGACTGCTGGGTAAGTGAACTAATATATTCGGGTAGTAGCTAAACCCAAAACACTACACGTGTAGTGTCTCCCACCAATCCTCCTCCTCTAATGGAGAAAAAAGACTGTGTGGAGGGTCGGTAAGGTAAGCTTTTTTTTTCTTGTTATCTCTTTAGCAATCTAGAGTAGAGGGGATGGAAGCTAGAGCAGTTGCATGCTCCTTTTGTAGGATGTGGGAGGTAAGGGTCACTACTAGTGTCCATTCTGACTTCACCTGAGAGAAGTGCACGCAACTCCAGTTCCTCACAGACCACATTAGGGAACTGGAGCTGGAGCTGGATGAACTCTGGACCATTCAGGAGGCTGAGGGGGTGATAGAGAGGAGTTATGGGGAGGTAGTCTCACCTAAGTTACAGGATAAAGGTAACTGGGTGACCATCAGGAGAGAGAAAGGGAATAGGCAGACTGTGCAGGGATTCCCTGTGGCCGTTCCCCTCAATAATAAATATACCGCTTTGGATACTTTGGGGGTGACGACCTACCAGGGGAAAGACATTGCGGCCATGTCTCTGGCAGTGAGCCTGGCCCTGTGGCTAGGGAAGTGGGGAGAATAGGAGACCGATAGTGATAGGAGATTAAATGGTTAGGGGAACAGACAGGAGATTCTGTGGTCCCAAGCGAGACTCCTGGATGGTATGTTGCCTCCCAGATGCCAGGGTCAGGGATGTCTCAGATCGAGTCTACAGGATTCTCAAAGGAGAGGATGAGCAGCCAGAAGTTATGGTGTGCATTGGTACCAATGTCATAACTAGGAAAAGAGATGAGGACCTGAAAAGTGAATATAGGGAGTTAGATTGTAAGCTGGAAGGCAGGACAAACAGTAGTACTCTCAGGATTACTATCGGTGCCACGTGCTAATGAGGCTCGGAATAGAGAGCAAGTGCAGATGAACACGTGGCTACAGAGCTGGTGTAGGAGGGAGGGCTTCAGATATGTGGATCATTGGGATACCTTCTGGGGAAGGTGGGACCTGTACAGGAAGGATGGGTTGCACCTGAACTGGAGGGGCACCAATATCCTGGGCGGGACATTTGCTAGAGCTCTTCGGGAGTGTTTAAACTAGGGATGGGAACCGGAGCTACGGATCAGAGGATGGGGTAGCTGGTGTACAGACAGATACAGCATGCATAGAGTCTGTGAGGAGGGATAGACAGTTGATAGGGCAAAGTTGCAGTCAGTGCAATGGGTTGAACTGTGTCTTATTTGAACACAAGAAATGTCAGGAATAAGGATGATGGATTTAGAGCATGGAGTAGTACCTGCGGCTACAATGTTCTGGCCATAACGGAGACTTGGATAACACAGGGGCAGGAATGGTTGTTGGATGTTCCGGGATTTAGATGTTTCAAAAGAATTAGGGAGGGAGGTAAAAGAGGTGGGGGAGTGGCATTGCTAATCAAGGATGGTATCACAGCTGCAGAAATGGAGGTCGAGGAGGGTTTGTCTACTGAGTCAGTATGGGTGGAAGTCAGAAACAGGAAAGGAGCAGTCAGTTTATGGGGAGTTTATTGAGGGAACCCCAGTAGCAACAGAGACACTGAGGAACAGATTGGGAGACAGATTGTGGAAAAGTGTAGAAGTAATAGGGTTGTTGTTACAGGTGACTTCAACTTCCCTAATATAGACTGGAACCTCCTAAATGCAAATAGTTTGGAAGGAGCAGATTTCGTCAGGTGTGTCCAGGAAGGATTTCTGACTCAATATGTAGATAGGCCGACTAGAGGGGAGGCCATATTGGATTTGGTGCTTGGCAATGAACCAGGTCAGGTGTCAGATCTCTCGGTGGGAGAGCATTTTAGTGATAGTGATCACAACTCCCTCACCTTTACTATAGTCATGGAGAGGGATAGGAGCAGGAGGTATGGGAAAGTATTTAGTTGGGGGAGGGGGAATTACAATGCTATTAGGCCAGAACTGCGGAGCATTAATTGGGAAATGCACGACAGAAATGTGGAGGTTCTTAGGGAGCACTTGCTATGAGTGCTGGATAGGTTTGTCCCACTGAGACAAGAAAGGCTTGGTAAGGTGAAGGAACCTTGGATTACAAGACATGTGGAACATCTAGTCAAGAGGAAGAAGCTTACTTAAGGTTGAGGAAGCAAGGATTAGACAAGGCTCTAGAGGGCTACAAGGTAGCCAGGAAGGACATGAAGAATGGACTTAGGAGAGCTAGAAGGGGGTATGAAAAAGCCTTGGTCAGTAGGATTAAGGAAAACTCCAAGGCGTTCTATACTTACGTGAGGAACAAGAAGATGGCCAGAGTGAGTGTAGGGCCAATCAGGGATTGTGGAGGGAACTTGTGCGCAGAGTCAGAGGAGGTAGGGGAATACTTTGCTTCAGTATTCACCAGTGAGAAAGACCTTGACGTTTGTGAGGACAGCGTGAAACAGACCGATATGCTCAAACAGGTTGATGTTAGGGAGGAGGATGTGCTAGAAATTTTGAAAAACATGAGGAAAGATAAATCCCCGGGCCAGATGGGATATACCCAAGGTTACTACAGGAAGCGAGGGAAGAGATTGCTGCCCCTTTGGCAATGATCTTTGCGTCCTCACTGTCCACTGGAGAAGTACCAGATGATTGGAGGGTGGCAAATGTAATTCCCTTGTTCAAGAAAGGGAATAGGGATAATCCTGGGAATTACAGACCAATCAGTCTTACTTTTGTGGTGGGCAAATTATTGGAGAGGATTCTGAGTGATGGTATTTATGATTATTTGGAAAAGCACAGTTTGATTAGAAATAGTCAGCACGGCTTTATGAGGGGCAGGTCATGCCTCACAAGCCTTACTGAATTCTTTGAGGATGTGACAAAACACATCGATGAAGGTAGAGCAGTGGATGTGGTGTATATGGATTTTAGCAAGGCATTTGATAAGGTTCCACATGGTAGGCTCACTCAGAACGTAAGGAGGCATGGGGTTCAGGGAAATTTGGCTGTCTGGATACAGAATTGGCTGTCCAATAGAAGACAGAGGATGGTAGTAGTTGGAAAATATTCAGCCTGGAGCTTGGTGACCAGTGGAGTTCCACGGGGATCTGTTCTGGAACCTCTGCTCTTTGTGATCTTTATAAATGACTTGGGTGAGGAAGTGGAAGGATGGGTTAGTAAGTTTGCTGATGACACGAAGGTTGGTGAAGTTGTGGACAGCTTGGAGGGCTGTTGTAGGTTGCAACGGGACATTGACAGGATGCAGAGCTGGGCAAAGAAGTGGCAGATGGAATTCAACTTGGAAAAGTGTGAAGTGATTCATTTTGGAAGGTCGAATTTGAATGCAGAATACAGGGTTAATGGCAGATTCTTGGCAGTTTGGAGGAACAGAGGGATCTTGGGGTCTGCGTCCATAGCTCCCTCAAATTTGCCACCCAAGTTGATAGGGTTGTTAAGAAGGCGTATAGTGTGTTGGCTTTCATTGGCAGGGGGATTGAATTTAAGAGCCGCAAGGTCATGCTGCAGCTGTATAAAACCCTGGTTAGACCACACTTGGAATATTGTGTTCAGTTCTGGTTGCCTCATTATAGGAAGGATATGGAAGCTTTTGAGAGGGTGCGGAGGATATTTACCAGGATGCAACCTGGACTGGAGGGCAGGTCTTATGAGGAAAGGTTAAGGAAGCTAGGGCTTTTCTCATTGGAGCGAAGAAGGATGAGAGGTGACTTGATAGAGGTTTACAAGATGATGAGAGGCATAGATTGAGTGGATAGCCAGAGACTTTTTCCCAGGGTGGAAATGACTATTACGAGGGGGCATAATTTTAAGGTGATTGGAGGAAGGTATAGGGGAGATGTCAGAGATAGGTTTTTTACACAGAGAGTGGTGGGTGTGTGGAATGCGCTGCCGGCAGTGGTAGTGGAGTCAGGTACATTAGGGACATTTAAGCAACTCTTTGGTAGGCACGTGGATGATAGTAAAATGTAGGGTATGCAGGGTAGTTTGATCTTAGAGTAGGATAATAAGTTGGCACAACGTTGTGGGCCGAAGGGCCTGTACTGTGCTGTACTGTCCTATGTTCTTAAAAGAATAAACGGGCTTTTTTCTGAGTGACAGGTAGTGACTAGTGCAGTACCACAGGAATCAGTGCTTGGGACCCACCTACTGGCAATATATAATAATGATTTAGATGAGGAACTAAATGTTTGCAGATGACACAAAGCTGTGTGTGAGGATAAATTGTGAGGAGGATGCAGAAATGCTTCAATGTGATTTGGAAAATTTGAGACAGTGGGCAAAGGCATGGCAGATGAAGTGTAAAATGGATAGATGAAAGATTACCCAATTTGGTAACAAAAATAAGAAGGTAGATCATTGCATGAATAGTGATATATTGGGAAAAGGGGAGTACAATGAAACCTAGCTATCCTGTACACCAGTCACTGAAAGAAAGTAGTTGGTGAAGAGGTAAATAGTATGTTGACCTTCATTGTGAGAGAATTTGAGTGCATTAGCAGGGATGTCTTGCTACAATTGCACAGGGTCTCGGTGAGTCAGCACCTGCAGTATTTGTGTGTGGTTTCCTTATCTGAGGAAGGTTGTTCTGGCTATGGAGGGAGTGCCACTGAGGTTTAATAGACTGAGATGGCAGGGCTGTCATATTAAGACAAATTGGATCAACTAGGACTATGTTGATTGGAATTTATAAGAATGAAGGGTGATCCCAGAGAAACCAAGTAAATTCTAATGGGACTAGACCAGGTAAATGGAGAAAGGATATTCCCAATGACTGGGGAGTCCAGAACCAGGGGTCACAGCTTAAGGATATAGGGTAGGTCATACAGCACTGAGATGAGGAGAAATTTTGTCAGCCATAGAGTGGTAAGTCTGTGAAATTCTCTGCCATATAAAATGGTTGAGGCCAAAGCATTTAATGTTTTCAAGATGGAGTTAGATATAGTTCTTAGGGCTAAAGAAAGCAAAGGGTCTGAGAGAAAGCAGGAATAGGATAATAAGTTCGATGATCAGCCATGATCATATTGAATGGTGGAGCAGGCTTAAGGGCTGAAAAGCTTACTCCTACTCCCATTTTATTTTCTATGTGTCTTCCCTGCAGTTGGTAGTAGGACTGTTGTTCTTTTTGATAAATATTAATTACCTGGATTTGAGTAACAGACAAAATTTCAAACTTTGTGCCTGATGTGGAAGTTTAAGTGACATATTCTAGTAAAAAGAATGAGGAGAGGCAGTAAAAACCAAACACTACAAGGGAATGAAGGGGACGTAGGTACACAAATCCTTTGAGTGTACTTGCATAAACAAATGAGATTGGCCAAGATTAGGATCTGGACTGCACTGCCCAAAGTGCTAGTGGAGCAGATTCAATAATAACTTTCAAAAGGGAATTGGATAAGTACTCGAAAGGGGGAAAGTGTTCAAGGTGATGGGAGTGGGAGATGTTGTAGTGGAAGATGAGACTAACTGTTGTACTTTGGAAAGTCAAACCAAGGTAGTACTTGTACAGGAAATGATAAGATCCTGAGCAGTGTTGTGGAACAGAGGGACCGAGCAGTACAAGTACATAGTTCATTGAAAATGGCATCACAAGTAGACAGGTTGGTGAAGAAAGCATTTAACACGCTGGCCTTCATTGTTTGAGGCATTGAGTATAGGAGTTGGGATGTTGTGTTACAGTTGTATAAGTCATTAGTGAGGCCACACTTGGAGTATTGTGTACAGTTTTGGTCACCCTATTATAGGAAATACATAGTTAAACTGGAAAGTGTGCACATAAGATTTATGAGGATGTTGCCAGGACTAGCAGGCCTGAGTTATAGGGAAAGGTTGGCCAGGATAGGACTTTATTCCTTGGAATGTAGGAGAATGAGGAGTGAGTTTATTGAGGTGTATAAAATCATGAGGGGCATAGATAGGATGAATTGAAGTCTTTTTCCCAGGGATGGGGAATTGGAAACTAGAGGGCATAGGTTTAAGGTGAGAGGGGAAAGATTTAAGAAGGACCTGAGGGGCAACTTCTTTACGCAGAGAGTGGTGCATATATGCAATGGGCTGCCAGAGAAAGTGGTTGAGGCAGGTACAATAGGAACATTTAAAAAACATTTGAATAGGTACATTGATAGGAAGGGTTTAGAGGGATTTGAACCAAATGTGGGCAATTAGAACTAGCTGAGTGGGGCACCATGGTCAGCATGGACCAGTTTGGGCCAAAGGGCCTGTTTCCACGCTGAATGACTGAATGACTCTATGAACTGCTTATTGCTTCAAAGTGCTGACAAGCCAAGGGACTGAATGGCATTCGATTAAGCTGTTTCAATCTGTGATTTTACTAGATATGTCTTCCCCCACATTTCTCATAGGCTGCCCACCGATTATAAAGCGTTCTGAATGGTCCACACGTACTTCAAGTTGTGTCAACAAACTGTCGACCTCACGTCCGTATGCTGTGATTCACCACACTGCTGGTAACAGATGCTTCAACATGATGGATTGTAAGAGGCAACTGCGGAACATCCAATATTACCACATGCAGGAAAAGAAATGGTGTGACATTGGCTACAAGTAGGTCTCTGAGGAAATCCTCAACTTTTTTTCATTTGTCATTCCAGAAAATGTGAATGTTTCACAGCTTGTGCTAACCCAGGATGAATTTTCTCTGGATTTGCAGTAATGGGTTTCTATGAACATTTGAGTCTTGATTTGAAAATACAGAAATATCAGGCCTGATTTTGCCTGTGTTTGATGGAGAGAACTGGTTTCATTAAATGTGTGGAGGCAAGTCCTACCCTCAATTTCCAAATGTACTTGCTCATTGAAAACATGCACCACATCAAAGGTTTTAGCTATGATTGGCAAAATTTAATAATTAAAGATCTCCATTCTTACTAGTCAGTAGGCAGAAATTTGCCCAAGTATTTGCAGAAGGTAGGGTCAGTAAAATTCCCTGGGTGGCTTTCCTGCTGCTTCCTACCTGCCTGCCTAACCTGCCGACAATTTTAGTCTGGGCACTGCTGAGACTGTTGATTAACTGACATCTGGCACCTCTGCTTAAATGAGAGGCATTTAAACTCAGAGGCGTATATAGCTGTCGGGGTGCTGTGATCAATGGCTACGTTCCTTGTTAACTGCTGGTGGTGGTACAGGAAATGCCGCTATCTGAAGTCCTCCTTCTTTTTTTCTTTTTTTTTGCATATCTCTATAACTTCTCTGGGTCATAATCCTCGAACTCTCTCCCTAACAGCATTGTGACTGTGACTGTCCCTATAGCATGTGGACTGCAGCAATTCAAGAAAGCAGCCCACTAGCATCTTCTCAAAGGCCATTAGGAATGGGAAATAAATGCTGGTCTTGCCATCAATGCTATCACCCCCGAATAAATAAACATGAATGCTCTCTGAAGTCTTTCCTACTAGTTGATGGCCTATAAAATACATAAAGCAAACAATATGTCAATTGTTTCTTAACTCTAACCAAATAGATTCAGCCCTGATTCCTCCAAAGTGTCCTCTCTCTTCAGCAATGTTCTCCTTTATTGTTACGGTTACCACTTCTTTCTTCTTACCAATTATTCCTTAACACCTAACCGAGACATGCCCTTAATTCTCTATTATCCTTAAAACATCATATTCCCAAATGCCTGTTTACACCTGCAGCTCATCAAGCTTTCTTTTCCCCCATTTTTATGCATATATAGATATACTCTAAAGTTAATTTAGATTTTATGCATTACCTCACAGCCAGAATCCACATAACTTACCTTCTCTATTTGTGGTGCTGAATATTTGTTTTTCCCAATCTTTGGTGCAGTTTGTATTGACTTTTTAACGTTACATCCTGGTTGCCATCCCCTGTCAAGTTAGTTTAAGCCTCCTCAACAGGAGCAGCAAATTGTCCTGCAAGGAAATTGGACCTGGCTCTGTTTGAGTCACCCACATGGCCTGTAGAGATTGACCTTGTTCAGAAATGGTTCCAGTGTTCCAGGAATTCAAAGCCTTCCTCCCAAGTCTGGAGTGACACATTCACACGCTCCAATGGGTGACATCTGGAATAATCTGGAGATTATGACTTTTGAGATGCTACTTAATACTCTTTCCAAGCTCCCTAAAATCTGCCACAGGATTTTGCCACTCTTGCCAGTTTGTTGAATTTTCTTCTTTTACTATTCTAATAAATTCTGTATTCTGCTATTTGCTCTCTTTCAGTTTTGTTGTTTTTCCTGTAAACATTAAATACTGATTTTCAGTTTTGACTCGTCTATATACCATGGAGTCTGAGACTTTGATATTATTCTTCTTTTACTTAATGGAATGTATTTCATTTGCACCCTTTCTAATTCCTTGATCTGCAGATCTAGTTGCTAATGTTTATTTCAATTTAATCTGCATAAATTCCCTCTTTGTCTCATTATAATTTGTAATTTTATTTCAGTCAAATATCTTTGTCCTAATTGCTGTTTCCCTCTTCTGACTTTAATGATGGACTGTAATTCTTTCATAAATGTGCCTTTACTTTCAGATTACATCTTTATTTGCAATATTACATAGAAGTTAGTCAAGTTTCCATTCTTATTAGAATAGCAACATTTTGAATGGCAACCCTATTCTGAATATTCTTTAAAAACACAGCCCTTTCATTACAAAATCTGGAATTATAAAGCCATTGTTAATGCAAACCTTTAATCCATTTACAAATTGCATCCTCAATTTCTTCCCCACTGTTTGTGGTTTATATTGTTTGATAAATAATGTGATTGATGCTCCATCTTCTATAGCATTTCTTCCTGCACTGATACTTCCGATGTCCTTTAAGGATCTTTCCTTGGTCCCCTCCTATTTGACCTCTCTAGACTGCCTTAATAATACCATCTGAATGTACAGTCTCCATAGGTAAGCTGATGACACCAAGCTTTATCTCCCCACCAGCTCGCTTAACTCCACAACCGTCTTGAAATAGTCAGATTGCACATTTGATTAACTATTAGGGAAACAAGACATCATCTTTGGACATCATCACAAACTCCATTCTCTAGCCGTCAACTCCATATCCCTGGTTACTGTCTGAAGCCGAATAAAATTGTTTGTAAATTTGGTCTCATTGACCCCAAAGTTAGCTTTCAGCCATATATTTCTACCAATGGGTCTATTTTCATCTCCTACTTCCAGCTTACTGTCCTGTCTCAGCTTACCTTCATTGAAGCCCATTTCCACGCTTTTATTCCTTCATTCTATCTTCTTTCTATGCAATCCAGGTTGGCCTCTGCATCCTGCCTTGCATAATCTGAGGTCTTGCTGCTTGTATCCTAAATCACACCAAATCCTGTTCATCAACTCCCCCACAGTCTGTGGTCTATATTGACTCTCAGTTAAGCAACTTTTCTGTTTTCAAATCCCTCCCTGGCTTCACCTCTCCCAGTGTCTGTAATCTCCACCAGCCCAACAAGCTTCTGAGATATCTATGCATCTCCTATATTCCACTTGCTCTTAGAGTCATAGTCATAGACTCATATTGCACCGAAATAGACCCTTCAGTCCAACCAGTCCATGCTGACTATAATCTCAAACTAAACTATTCCCACCTGCCTGTGCTTGGCTCATATCTCTCCTAATATTTCTTATTCATGTACTTATCTAAATGTCTTTTAAACAATGTGACTGTACCTGCATCCACCACTTCCTCTGGAAGTTCATTCCACACACGAACCACTCTCTGTCTGTTTCTAAAAAAAAATTGCCCCTCATGTCTTGTTTAAATCTAGTCCCCTAGTCTTGAAATCTCCCACCCTATGGAAAAGACACCTGCCATTCACCTTATCTATACCCTTCATGATTTTATAAATCTCTATAAGGTCAGAGATAGTAGGCACTGCAGATGCTGGAGAATCTGAGATAACAAGGTGTCGAGCTGGATGAACACAGCAGGTCAAGCAGCATCAGAGGAGCAGGAAAGCTGACATTTCGGGCCCATTGCACCTATCTTCTCCTTTATCCATCTTCTACCTGCCTCCCTCTCTCTCCCTATTTATTTCAGAATCCCCTTCCCCTCCCCCATTTCTGAAGGGCCTAGGCCTGAACCGTTAGCTTTCCTGCTCCTCTGATGCTGCTTGGCTCTCTATAAGGTCACCTCTCCACCTCCTATGCTCCAGTGAAAGAAGTCCCAGTCTATCCAGCCTCTGCCTATAACTCAAACGTTCCATTCCCAGCAAAATCCTGGTAAATCTCTTCTGAACGCTCTTTATCTTTCCATGTCCTTGGATTCTCTGACTTATCACAAATTGGGCCAGCTCAGTTTTAAACATACTCTGTGATAAAGCACATTTTGGGTTAAGATTTAAGGATTCAAAACCATTTTTGTGAAGAAATTGCTCTTCATCTGAGACCTAAATGATCAGCACTTAGCCTGAGAATGTACCACAATGTTCCAGATTCCACTGCCAGTGAAAACTGCCCATGTCTACCCTGTGAAACCTCTTCAGAATCTTTTATGTTTCAACGTGATCACCTCTCATTCTTCCGAAATTCAGAGTCGATAGGACCTTTTTAACCAGCTTTCATTAAAAGCAAGATTCACATTCCAGGAACCGACCTTTTGGTTGGATCATCTTCAGGCAATTATATCCTGCCTTAAATGTGAATGCTAAAATTGCACCCAGTAATCCAAGTGTGGTCCCAACAAACCCCAACACACTTGTAGCAAGATTTCTTTATTCTTATAATCTAATCTGCTTGTAATAATGTCCAAAACACTCTTGCCTTTCTAATTGTTGGCTGTACCTGTATGGTAACTTCCTGTATTAGTTGTAAGAGTAGATGCAAGTCCCTCTGAACATCAACATTTACAAGTTTTTTGTGTCATTTTTAAAAAATGTTACTCTATTCTTACAACCAAAAGGAACAACCTCACATATCTTACACAAATGACTTTTGAAGTTTTAGCTTTTGCATAGGCAGAAGTAGCAATCAGTTTATTCACAGTAACATAAATGACTGAGTATTCTAATATGGTGGTGTTGTGTGGGGGATTAAGTGTTCAGTACAGCTTCATGAGGAGTCTCCAGCTTTTCAGCAAATAGTACTATTTTTGGCACTGGTGAGGACACATCTGGAGTACTGTGTACAGGTTTGGTCTCCTTACCTGAGAAAGGATGTACTGCCACTGGAAGGGGTGCAGAGGCGGTTCATTAGATTGATTCTGGAATTGAGCGGGTTGGCTTACGAGGAGAGATTGAGTAGACTGGGACTATACTGTGACTATACTCATTGGAATTTAGAAGAGTGAGGGGGGATCTTATAGAAACATATAAAATTTATGAAGGAAATAGATAAGATAGAAGCAGGGAGGTTGATCCACTGGTAGGTGAAACTAGAACCAGGCTCATAGCCTCAAAATAAGGTGGAGCAGATTTCTTATTGAGTTGAGGAGGAACTTCTTCATCCAAAGAGTTGTGAATCTGTGGAATTCCCTGCCCAGTGAAGCAGTTGAGGTTGCTTTGTTCAATGTTTTTAAGGCAAAGGTAGGTAGGTAGAGAGATATTCGAACAGTAGAGGAATTAAAGATATGTTGAATGGGTGAGTAAGTGGAGCTGAGTCCATGAAAAGATCACCCATGATCTTACTGAATGGTGAAGCAGGCTCAACGGGCCAGATGGCCTACTCCTGCTCCTATTTTTTTATATTATGTTCTTATTTATTTTAGTTATGAGGAATCTTTTGCTGCTGTGTAATACTGTTGATTTGTGGAATAATGTGACTAATGTTTTATAAATTGTTCTAATTTTTAAAGTTAGATATGTCCACAATTGTTTTTCAAAGGAAAATGCCCCTTTAAAAGATCATGTTTTCCTCTCATGCAGTTTCATCATTGGTGAAGATGGAAATATTTACGAAGGCCGTGGATGGACCAAGGTTGGAGCCCACACATTGAATTACAACCGCGTCAGTCTTGGGATTAGCATCATGGGAAACTTTATGCGTGAGTGAATATCGTTGATTACTTTCCAAACAACTTGTGTTAAATCAATGAGATGGAAGAGCCGGTATTAGACTGGGGTGGACAAAGTCAGAAGTCACATGGCACCAGGTTATAGCCCAACAGGTTAATTTGAAAACACAAGCTTTTAGTGCACCTGAAGGAGAAGCACCTGACGAAGGAGCAGTGTTCCGGAAGCTTGTGATTTCAAATAAACCTGCTGGACTATAACCTGGTGTCTGTGAGTTCTGACTTTATATCACTGAGAACACTGAACTTGCTAAAACAATTAATACTAATTGGGGAAAAAAAACCTTTTTCTCCTCACGAATATCAAAATTTCATGAACTTGTTCTGAATTTCCTCATACATCATTGCCTACCTGATTAAATGTTCATATTATCAACTTGAAATGTGTTTGCAATAAAAATTGCAGCAAAAAATGGGAATTAGCATGTGAGAAGGAAAGACTGGTTAAGGTTCAAATACCACCATTCATTTGAACTCAGCAGAAAAGTGAATAAGTATTTCTTCACTAATGTTTCAAAATCTGCTGTTTTTATATAATGATAAAATATTGCTATTTATCGAACAGAGGGCCAGATGCACTCCATAAATTGTGAAGGGGCTATGCATAATCACAAAATGTGAAAGATCCATCGACATAACTGAGATTCCATCTTACATAGCAAAATGATCACTCCATTCAATAGAATACATGTTATTCCATACACAAAATATTCTTAACCTTGCTGTACTTTGCAACTAGCTTCAGTGCTGCTTTGGCTTGAAAATTATGGAGCTTTGTTTCATTACTTTTCCTCACTGTCCTCAATCTCTCTCTCTTTTGACATAGTCAATCACATTTCCTTCATTGCATCCCCTAATGCAACTCAGTGCATTTGTCTTCACTTTTGTTTCACTCTTACCTACCTGAATCTAGCAACTCCATCATAAATGAACATTTCTCTTCCTATCCCCACACTCTATCTTGAGGCTTTTAATGGCTCATGTGACATCGTCTGTAGAAAGGGGCTCAGTCTTCCTGTGTGCATTGATGTACAGCTGGAAGTCTACACCACTTCTCTCAACCTTCCCACTGCCTGTGTGGTTACATTATTTGTCCAACACTTAGTCTTGGCTGAGCTGCAGTATCTTTTGCCTAAACACTGGGAAGATTGAAACAATTGTGTTTGATCCCTCATTCCCAGTCACTTGTCTTACTAAACTTCCAACCACATGCGCTCTCCATCACAAACTGTCAACATCAATATCTGCAACGTTGTGTATCTCCACTCGTGCTGCTGAGACCCTCATCCTGTTGTCATTATCTCCAAACTCAACTAATTCAATACTCTCTTGGTTGGTCTCCTACCCTCATTATTTATAAACCACAGTTCATCCAAAACTCCCTCTCCCCAACAGGATTCTGAAATACCAAACAACGGTCCATGAGTTTTGTCTACTCTGCTAATTGGTACAAGATGCAAAGTGGCCAAATCACTGTTACTTGAAGGGATTACAGGACTAGTTGCTGAGTACAAAATATATAAGCTGTATTAGAAAATCAGGTGATTTTCTCTTTATTGCGATCAGTGTGAACCAGTAAAAGCTGATAGCTGAGATGGTCAGAACATGGGCTTTATTCAGAATAGGGGTTGCCCGTTTAAAGCAGAGGAGGAGGAGTTTCTTAGAGATAGCGAGCCTGTGAAATTCTTTACTGTAGAGGGCTGTTAAGACTGGGTTGTTCAGTATATTGAGAGCAGAGATAGACAGATTTGTAAACAATAAGGGAATCAAGGGTTATGAAGAAAGAGGAGTTCAGGATTATCAGATTAGCCATGATCTAACTGAATGGTTAATCTGACAATGCTGCTCTCCTCTTTCCCCATAACCCTTGATGGGTGTGGGTCTTAATAATGCTGTTAGCATGTATTCAATTCTCATCCTGGCTGAAGTAGTTCTTGGGGGGCTTCTCTCTGCCCATCTGTGATATTGCGGCAGGACAGATAGAGATCAATTATGTGGAGAGTCGTGATTTGCTATCATCTGTCAAGCAAGGGCATTACATGAAGTCTAGTGGACCAGTAAGGTTCTGTCTTGTAGTACAGTAACCTTAAGTAATTTTAAATAATTTCAATTTTGATAAAAGTTGATTGAATTCAATTGTGTTTAAACATGTTGGATTGTATTATAAAATTTTTGATTTGTTACAGGTGTGACACCAAACATCAAAGCACTGAAAGCTGCCCAGAGTCTGATTAAGTGTTCTGCTTCAAGAGGCTATTTGGCACTCAATTACACGTTGAAGGGACACAGACAGTTGGGAAAAACTAATTGTCCTGGAAAAGCACTCTATCAAGTCATACAGAAATGGCCAAGATGGGGCTAATGAATATCATTCATACATCGTTTCCTGCTTTTAAAAAACCTGCTTAGCTGCTCTTTTTTGATTTTTAGAGGATTTCAGCATTTTACATTGCTGGCATAAAGTAATGTGGAAAAACACAAGATTTCGGTATTCATATAACAGATTACGCTCACATTAACTATCAATGCTTTGCCAAGCTCTTAAGTTTTCTTTCTGTATACTGGTAGTATATTGATTTGCATTACATATAATCCTTATTATACTCTGCAATGTATTGCCCCAGTAAGCACTATAAATCTATCTGAAAATCTATGCCTGAAATTATTAGGTCAGTAAGTTTTGATATGAATGTGTGTGTAGTGTATGTCTGGAAGGCCATCTGCTGGATTGAATGGGGATATACTGTCAAGGATATTTAAGCAGAAGCAGTCAATTTAAAATTTCTCGTCAAAACATACACGCTGAAACCTTTTTGAGTTTGTGCAAGCCCATTATGTCTTGATTCAATTGTAAGTCCTGACAAGAACGTCAACATATCCATCAAATTCTGTGCAGGATTTTATTCAAAACTGTGCCTCACACTTTGCCTATTGTACAGAAGTCTTGCTTGCAACTTTTGAGAATCAAACAAAAGTATGTTATAGTTTACATGGCAGGAATTTTAACATGGACAGAGATATGCAGTATGTGTCCTAGAGATGCAGCCAGACACAATTGATATAACAGATGAGATATTGAAGCCTATCACAGTTTGCCAATGTAGGACTGGAACAGGATTTTATTGCCATTATTTCTTCAATATCTCTCATTAATAATGATGTAAGAAAATAACATGAAGTAACCATCTTCTTTTCCTACTCCTCTCTCCACTACATCCCTGTTCCCTTCACTCTATTCTATCTTCTAAATTACTCATCTGTGGTGTGCTGAACTGAACTACATTCTGTCTCTGGGTTCTGACAAATGATCATCGATCCAACACCCTTAAACCTACCTTCCTCCAATTGTAGAACCTACCCAACCTCCTGAGCCTTCCCAGGATTTTTGTTTTATCCCAATGGCCGGTCTGTCTCTTCCAAATGTCCATGGTGATGTATATATTAATCAGTGGCCTTGTGCTATTATCACAAGACTATTAAGCCAGAGACCCAAATAATGTTCTGGGGACCCAAGTTTGAATCCCTCCTTGGCAAATGAACTGACTTGGGTTGAAGGGCCTTTTCTGTGCTGTATGGAATTTGAACTCCAAAAAAAAGACTGGAATTAAGAATCTACTGATGACCATGAAATTATTGTCAGGTGTCAGAAAATTCCAACTGGTTCACTAATGCCCTTCAGGGAAGGAAATCTGCCATCCTCACCTGATCTGGCCTTCCTGTGACTCCAGACCCACAGCATTGTGGTTGACACTCAATTGCCCTCTGAAATGGCCTAGTAAGCCATTGAGTTGTACCAATCGCTACAAAGTTTCAAAGAAATGAAACTGGACGGATCACCAGGCATCAACGTGGGCACCGGAAAAGACAACGGCAGAATCAGCCCTGTCGACCTGCAAAGTCCTCCTCACTAACATCTGGGGGTTAGTGCCAAAAGTGGGAGAGCTGTCAAACACACTTGTAAAGCAACAGCTTGACATTGTCTGTAAGTTATGATTCCTTGAGCATGACTATGTCCCAGACACTGCCATCACCATCCTTGGATATGTCCAGTTAAACATGGGCAAGGAAACATGCAGCTAATTACCACATACTGTCCTCCCTCAGTTGATGAATTGGTACTCCTCCATGTTGAACAACACTTAGTGCTTCTTCTAAGGAGGGCAAGGGCACAGAATGTATTCTGGGTCGGGGATTTCAAAGTCCACCACCAAGAGTGGCTTGGCAGTAGGAATACTGATTGAACTGGTCAGGTCCTAAAGGCCATAGCTGCTAGGCTGAGTCTGCGGCAGGTGATGAGGGAACAACATACTTGACCTCATCCTTACCAATCTGTCAGCTGCAGATGCATCTGTCCATGACAGTATCAGTAAGAGTGACCATCGCACAGACCTTGAGGAGACAAAGTTCTGCCTTCACATTGAGAATAACCTTTAGTTTCACAGAATCCCTACAGTGTGGAAACAGGCCCTTCAGCCCAACAAGTCCACACTGACCCTTACAGCATCCCATCTAGACCCATTCCCCTATAACCCATTCATCCCTGAACACTACGGGCAATTTTAGCATGGTCAATCCACCTAGCCTGCACATCTTTGGACTGTGGGAGGAAACCCACACAGACACGGGGAGAATGTGCAAACTCCACACAGACAGTCGCCTGAGGCTGGAATTGAACCCAGGACCCAAAGCTGTGAGGCAGCAGTGCTAACCACTGAACCACCATGCCACCCATTGTGTTGTGTGGCACTATCACTGTGCTAAATGTGACAGACTTCAAACAGATCTAGCAACTGAAGACTGGGCATCTATGAGGTGCTGTGGGCTATCAACAGCAGCAGAATTGTAATCCAGCACAATCTGTAACCTCAGGGCCCGGCCTATCCCCACTCAACCATTACCATGAAGCCAGGGGATCAACCCTGGTTCAATGCAGTGTGCAGGAGGGCATGCTAGGAGCAGCACCAGGCATACCTGAAGATGAGGTATCAACCTGGTGAAGCCCCAAACAGCACTACTTGCACGCCAATCAAGTGATAGGCAGAGCTAAGTGAACCCACACCAACGGATCAGATTTAAGCTCTGCAGTCCTGCCACATCTAGTCGTGAATGGTGGTGGACAATTAAACAACTCACTGGAGGAGGAGGCTCCACAAATAATGATACAAGAGGCCACCCTCAAAGATGGAAGAGCCCAGCAGATCCGTGCAAAAGAGAAGGCTGAAGCATTCGCAGCAATCTTCAGCCAGAAGTGCCAAGTGGATGATCCATCTTAGCCTCCTCCAGTGGTCCCCAGCATTACAGATACTAGTCTTCAGTCAATTCGATTCACTCCACATGATATCAAGAAACAGTTGGAGACACTGGATACTGCAAAGGCTATGGACCCTGACAACATTCCGGCAATAGTACTGAAGACTTGTGCTCCAGAACTTGCCGCTCCGCTAGCCAAGCTGTTCCAGTACAGTTACAACACTGGTATCTACCCGAGAATGTGGAAAATTGCCCAAGTCCTGTACATAAAAATCAGGACAAATCCAAACCGGCCAATTACCGTCCCATCAGTCTCCTCTCGATCATCAGTGAAGTGATGGAAGGTGTCGTCAACAATGCTATCAATCAGCACCTGCTCAGTGATGCCCAGTTCATGACCTCATTACAACCTTGGTTCAAACATGGACAAAAGAACTGAATTCCAGAGGTGAGGTGAGAGTGACAGCCCTTGACATTAAGGCTGAATCAAGGAGCCCAGACAAAACTGGAATCAATGGGTATTGGGGGGAAAACTCTCCAGTGGTTAGATTCATACCTGACACATAGGAAGATGGTTGTGGTTGTTGAAGTTCAGTCATCTCAGCTCTAGGACATCCTGCAGGAGTTCCTCAGGGTAGTACCCTAGGCCCAACCATCTTCAGCTGCTTCATCAATGACCTTCCCTCCATCAAATGGTCCGAAGTGGGGCTGTTTGCCGATGATTGTGCAATGTTCAGCACCATTAATGACTCCTCAGACGCTGATGCAGTCCGCGTCAAAATACTACAAGATCTGGACAATATCCAGGCTTGGGTTGACAAGAGGCAAGTAATATTTTGCCACACAAATGCCAGGCTAGACCATCACCAATAAGAGACAATCTAACCACTGCCCCTTGACATTCAATGGTGAAACCATCACTGAATCCTGGGAGTTATCATTGATCAGAAATTCATCTGGACTCACCATATAAATGCAGTGGCTACATGAGTAAGTCAGAAGCTAGGAAAACTGTGGCAAGTAAGTCACCCTTTGACTCCTGAAAGCCTGTCCACCATCTACAAGGCACTTGTCAGGAGTGTAATGGAATACTCCCCACTTGCCTAGATGGGTGCAGCCCCAACAACACGCAAGAAGCTTGACACCATCCAGGACAAAGCAGCCCGCTGGATTGGTACTACATCCACAAGCATCCACTCCCTACACCTGACACTCAGTAGCAGCAGTGTGTATTGATTATAAAGATGCACTGCAGAAATTCACCAAAGATCCTCAGACAGCACCTTCCAAACTCACGACCACTTCCAACTAGAAGGACAAGGGCAGCAGACACCACCACCTTCATGTGCCCCTCCAAGTCACTCACCATCCTGACTTGGAAATATATCGCCGTTTCTTCACTGTCAGTGGGTCAAAAGCCTGGAATTCCCTCCCTAATAGCATTGTGGGTCAACCCACAGCAGGTGGATTGCAGCGGTTCAAGAAGGCAGCTCACCACCACCTTCTCAAGGGCAACTAGGGATGGGCAAGAAATGATGGCCAGCCAGCGACGCACACATCCCACAAAATGAATAATAAAAACCTCACACCTGATGACCAGACACAATGGAGAGGGAGCAGGGGTCCCATCTGTCGAGTTTCTGTCTCAGAAAAGTTGGCAATACACTCCTCTCAAGTTTTGGCGTGCACACCAGTCCCTCTGAACTATATTGCCAGCACCTTCAGATAATCTAATCTGACAGTGAAGGGGGTAAAGGAGTAGTTGGCCAAGTTCCCAAAGAATTTGGCCTTAGTCTTGCCTAGATTTACCTTGGATCCTGAGGCCAGTTTGAACTGGTCGCAGATGCTCATGAGTCTGCATACTGACAGCAGATCTTAGCAGAAAACAGCGATGCCATCCATGTAGAGGGAGACTTTGACCTGCAGGCACCCGCTGCCTGGAATAGTCACCCCTTTCAGGCTTGCAACTTTCATGGTAGACTCGGCTAAAGGCAGTACCCAACACACAAGCAAGGAAGGAGAGAGTGGACAGCCCTGCTTGACTACACACAGTTCTGGTCACCACACCAGCAGAAGGATGTGGAGACTTTGGAGAGCGTACAGAAAATCAGGATGTTGCCAGGTTTGGATGGTACTGGTTACGAGGAGAGATTAGAAAACCTGGCTTGTTTTCACTCGAACGTCAGATGCTGAGCGGATAGAAGTTTACAAAATTATGAGAGACATGGATGGTCAGCGTCTTATTCCCATGATAGAGATGTCCATTCTGAGAGGACATCGGTTTAACATAAAAGGGGGTCAATTTTAAGGTGACGAGACAATTTTTAAAAGATTTTTTTTTTTAAACATAGAGGATGGTCGGTGCCTGGAATGCGCTGCCAGAGGAGATGGCAAAAGCATTTCGTCAGATACATGAATAGGTAAGAAATAGAGGGATACGGACTGCGTAGAGACAAAAGGCTTTTAGTTTAAAAAGGTCAGTGTGTCATGGCAGGCTTGGTGGTTCAAAGGTTCTAGTGCTGCATTTTTCTTTGATTCCAGATCTGATCGGGAAGCTTTGTGATTCTCACCCATTGATTGAGGCTGCACTAATGATGTTGATGTACAGCAGTCAGATCCAATTGTGGATTCTTTACCCAAAGCCCATTCTGTAGACCACATCCCACATATAAGTATGCGAAATCCTGTCAAAGGCCTTCTCTCAGTCCAGGCTGATGAGGCAGTTATCCATTCACTTGTCCTGCACGTAGGTGATCGTATCTCTGAGGAGCATGAAGCTCTCAGAGATCGTCCTACCTAGTACAACACAAGTTTGGTCGGGATGAGTCACCAATCCTAGAGACAGGACTTTGTAATATGCATTCAGCAGTGAGATCAGTCACCAATTTCTAATTTCCTCCCTCTTCTCCTTGCAGACAAGGGTGATGATACCTTTTCTCATGGGTTGGCACATGCTACCTGCTAGAAGAATATTGTTGTACACCTCCAGCAGGTCCTAACCAAACAAGTCTCTCAGAGCAGAATACAGCTTGGCCAGTAAGGCATCACTTCTGGGAGTTTCATTATTTTCCAAGGACTTGAGGGCCTTGGCCACGTCATCCGGAGATCACAGCTAGTTTAACCTCTCCCGCATGCTGTTGTCAAACACATCCGTAATAGAGGACAGGAATGACTGGGAGGCTGTGCTGTATGTGGGCTTTGTGTCATACAGTCTGGCATAAAAGGATTGGCTTATCCCCAGGATGTCAGACTGAGATTACATTACCGAGCCATCATCTTCCTTCAGCCTGCTGAGCACAGAGCTCACCCTGTGCACCTTCTATAAGAAACATGACCGTGTCTCATCCTGCTCCACTGTGCAGATCCTGGACTGGAAGATTATCTTGGAGGCCTCCGAGGCAAAACGTGAGGCTTGTTGGTTCTTCACCTCTAGGAGATCCTCCATGACATCGACCCCCATGGTCTGTGTTTGGACAATTTTATCTGTCTTTCTCTTGCCTTCTGAACACCTTTGAGGATAAAGAACGTCTCATTGTTCCCCTTGACTGTTTCCCACCGTCCGTTGGAGACTCAAATAGAGTTCTCACAGTTCTCCAAACTTTGTAAACCCTTTTGGAGTTCCTCAATGTTTTCTGGGGTCCAAAGCTTCACATTCAGCTTCCACATTCCCTTGCCAGCCCCCTGGTCACCCTGTAGGTGGCACAGTTGGTCAGCAAGAGGCAGCGGTCAGAGAAAAATACCGGCTTGACGTTGGTGGATCTGACCGAGAACACTGGGGACACAAACAAGAAATCTATCCTTGAGGGGATAGGTCGGAATGGTCACTACCGGGTGTATCTACACTGTGCTCCATCTGCAGGGGTGCTAAAGATATCAATGATGCAGTTGAAGACTCTGACCAGAATGACTAGCCTGGATGTTGCCAGCAGAAGTGGGAGCTGTTGCAGGATGGCCAGCCGCTCACTTTTTACCGCTGGGGTCTATACATTATTTAGTCGCAGGGGAGTGTTTCTGTACACAAAATTTGCTATGACGAAGCACCCACCCATCACCTCCTTAACTTGGGAGGTGGTGAAGTTGCCTCCTCACAGAAGAATACCCAAGCAGGAGGAACAGCATTCGTTAACCACCCCCCCAATCAAATCAAAGGCCCATGAGCCCACAAGCTCGATTATTTCCCGTAGCTACTGAGATGAGGTATAGCTGTGAGCAAGGACACCACCTTGTACTAGGCTGCAGCTGACTTTGTAACAGATGATGGAACACCATGAGAAGTTCTTCATCAAGTAGCAGCTCTTCACACAGGAGGGAAGCCATTGTGATGATCTGGGCCTGCACAGTTATGGGTGTGGAAGCAGAGTTCCCTGCACAGTATACTCCTCCTGTCTGCAGCTGCTGCTCTCTAGTCTTTGGCTTTTTCACCTCCTCCCTTTTCAACCTGAATAACAGTATAGTCAACAAACTTGTCTAAATCAGAGGCTTGCCAGAAAAGTCATGCCAAAACCACCCTCCTGACTTACCAAATTACTTTCAGAAATAATTACTGCCAGTTCTAGCAGTCAAAAGTGTCAAAGGCTGCAAAAGAACAAAAGAACAATACAGCACAGGATCAAGCCTTTCAGTGCCACATTTTGTCCTTCTATATAAAAATGGTCTTCACTTACATAATCCGTACCCCTCTATTTCTTTCCTATTCATGTATTCATCCAGGTGTTTCTTGAATGCTGCTATTGTGTCTGCTTCCACCACCTCCTCTGGCAATGTGTTCCAGGCACTCACCACCCTTTGTGTGAAAAATTTGCCTTGCACATCTCTTTTAAACTTTTAAACTAGTGGTGTTCCACAGGAATCTGTGCTGGGACCTCTGTTGTTCGTGACCTACATAAATGATTTGGAGAAAAATGCAGCTGGTCTAATTAATAAGTTTGTGGATAGTGAGGAAGATTGTCAGAGGATACAGCAGGATACAGATCAGTTGGAGGCATGGGCAGAAAAATAGCAAATAAGTTTAATCCACACAAATGTGAGGTGTATACGCGCATATATCACACATCTCTTTTAAACTTGCACCTCAAACCTGTGTCCCCTAGTAACTGATCCCTCCAACCTGGGAAAAAGCCTCATACTTTCTACTCTATCCATGCCATTCACAATGTTATTAACTTCCATTAGGTCACCCCTCAACCTCCTGCATTCCTGTGAAAACAAACCCAGTCTATCCAACTTTTCTTCATAACTAAAAATCCCCCATACCAGGCAATATTCTGGTAAACCTTTTCTGTATCCTCTCCAAAGTGTCCACATCCTTCTGGTAGTGTGATGACTAGAACTGTATGCAATATTCCAAGTGTGGCCTAACTAAAGTTCTATAAAGCTGCAGCATTACTTGTCTATCCTTATACTCAATGGCCCTTCCAATGAAGGCAAGCCTGCCATAAGCCATTTTTACTACCTTATCTAACTGTGCTGCCACCCTCAGTGATCTATGGACCTGCACACCCAGATCTCTCTGCCTATTAATACTCTGGAGGGTACTACCATTCACTGTGTAATTTCCACATGTACTCGACCTTCCAAAATACATCACCTCACATTTGTGTGGATTAAACTTATCTGCTATTTTTCTGCCCATGCCTCCAACTGATCTATATCCTGCTGTATCCTCGGACAATCTTCCTCACTATCCACAAACTTACTAATTAGACCAGCTGTATTTTCCTCCAAATCATTCATGTAGGTCACGAACAGCAGAGGGCCCAGCACTGATTTCTGTGGAACACCACTAGTCACAATCCTCCATTCTGAAAAGCATCTTTCCACTGCTACCCTATGTCTCCTATGACTGAGTCAGTTCTGTATGCATCTTGCCAGCTCACCCCGATACCATGTGACTTCACTTTTTGTACCAGTCTGCCATGAGGGATCTTGTCAAAGGCTTTACTAAAGTCCATGCAGACAATATCAACCACTTTTCCTTCAACAATTATCTTCATCACCTCTTTAAAAAACTTGATCAATTTATGAGGCATGACCTCCTCCGTACAAAACCGTGCTGTCTTTCACTAATAAGTCAATTTGCTTCTAAACGTGTATAGATCTTGTCCCTGAGAATCTTTTCCAATAATTTCCCTACCACCAGACACTCAGGCTTGTAATTTCCTGGATCCCTGCTACCCTTCTTAAACAGTGGGACAACATTGGCTATTCTCCAGTCCTCTGGGACCTCACCAATGGCCAGAGAGAATACAAAGATGTCAAAAGAGGGACACAAACAGTCTAAATAAACAAAACCGTGACAGACCTGAAGGTCGCTTATGTTTTTTTCAAAACCACTACAAATGGCATCCTCCAGAATGATGTAACCCATCATTACCTTTGCCAGTCTGTTTATTAATTTCTAAGCATCTTAATACCCATATGTGTTTTTCATCCCTCTTCTCACCAATGTAAGCGGCGCCAATGGAGACCATGACCTCTGCTGTCAGCCTCCCCCAAACAAGCTTCAATTAGAGTGAGATGCACTCAGGGACTTTGGCAGTACCGGCCTGGTCCTCGATGTCAAGCTGCCATCATATATTCCCTATCTGTTCACACACAAGCTATGGATCAACCATCTCCACAAATGTGTTATTCATGCAGCTCTCAGCCTTATTGATGCATGGAGATGACATCAGCTGCTCAAGTTCTGTAACTAGGAGTTTTCACCTCAAGCTTCTCCAGGAGGCCACACTTAAACCTGCAACTGTCTCAAGAACAAGATGCATCCTGGAGTTTCCAAATGACACAGTATGCTTCTGTTTACCATATTTATCTCCAGTAAGTTTAGCAAGTAATGCTTGTAAAAGATGTAATTCCCTTAACTGGATAGAAAATAACTCACCAGCTACTCATCAACCCTAACTCAGGTTTCCACTTCTGTGCTCCCTAACCAGGCTCTTCAACTGAAGTTTACTCTTGTTAAAAGATAGGGGTCAATTAGCTTTAGTATGGTTTAGAATAAAGTCAACAATGAATTCATACTGTTCTGGTTCAGGTAGACTTAAGATCTACACTCCTTACTGCTTCTGTAAGCATAAAGCAACGGCAAATCAAGATAGGGCAACAAAAAATCTTCGGATGAAGCATCAGCAAACACAAGTCAAAGACCTATCTTCAAGCACAGTACATATATCATGTCAATCCGTTAGCGAGATAATCTAGTTACTAGTCACTCTTAGAGATCCTCCTTCAGTTGCTTAAATTTAATATCTCATTGCTATAGAACTAACAAAGACCTCTGTGCTCAAGTTACTTGTAATATCCTGGGACATACAATATGATGATTGTTTGAGCATTCTGCTCTATTTATTGGTCTTATGGTTCTCTCATTCTGGAGTTCACACAGTGGATAGAAGTTAGGTTGTTAAATAACTTAATTGGTTACTCACCCTTGGGATCAAGAATGCATTCAGTATAAAGTATGTTTGGTCGAACAATCTGTTGATGAACCAACTTGTGCTGAATACATTTTCTCGATAAGAAACCATTGCATCCTTATAAATATTGTTGCACGTACAGACTAGGGTGTATTGGTACAAGGAACACCACTAACATAGAATTACAGCAAGGCAAATGGCATGTTGGCCTTTATTGCACAAACATTGGGGTACAAGAACAAGGAAACCTTACAACTAAACTACAATTATAGCTGGGATTCATGTGCACAGTTCTGGTCTCCTTATATAGTGAAACATATACATACATTGGAGGAGGTATAAAGGTTTGAAAGTCTAGTTCTTGGGTGGAGAGGCTTATGTGATTAAGTTGAGTAAATTGGCTTGACACTGTCTGGGGTTTAAGAATAGGGGGTGAACTCAGTGAAATATGCAAGATTCTGAAAGGCTTGACAGGGTAGACCAGGAGTTTGTTTCCTTAGCCGGAGTAAGGGGTCAATCATTTAGTACGGAGATGAGAAAATAATTTTTTGAACGGCTGTAGATCCTTAGAGTTCTATAGATTTTGGATGCTGTGTCACCAAGTTAACTTTAAATGATATTATAGCTTTGGGGTCTTAATGTATCAAAGGACATGGAGATAAGATTAATTGGCAGAGAAGGTTCATGCAGCCACATCAGTCTACTTCTGTACCTACTTTGTTATATTCTTTCCAATACAATTGACCAGCTTCTAAATTCACAACATATGACCAAGAACTGCAAGCACATGGGAACATCATCTCCAAATCGATTTTGTAAATATATTACTGTTGTTTGGTCAAAATCATGAAATTATCTCCAACAGCTTTGGGTATACCTAAACCACAGACTGCAGTGTTCAAAGTGCTCTACGCCACCACCTCAAGAGGAATGAGAGATAAGACAGTAAAACTGCTGATTTTTCCAGGATTACTTACATGTCAGGAAATAATGAAAAAAACTTTGCCAAGTAATTACTTACTGTGAAAATTATTTTGCCAGTTGATTTAAAGCAACTACATCACTTGTATTTCATTTGTTTGTCATCACTGATGCATAGACACCAATGACTGAAACTGGTAGTCTCTAATACTGGTTGCAAGATGTATCACTCCAAAGTTGTGCCATTGCAAATCCTATACAAGCAACGAAATGCACCTCATCTACTTGGCCACTAAGATGGAATGCTCCATCAAGTGCCCCTTTCCAGCTCAGAGCAGTGATGTTGTTAGGCAGTTGTAGGGTTACCAATATTTTTAATAAATTCTATCTTTTACATTGTATTTATCAAAGCAAGTTGTGCTTTTTATTGCTTTATATTAAGGATGGTTTACCGATTGCAATTAAACTGACCTAGTATAGTGTAGCAACATTTTTCGGAGACACAGTTCAAAACCCAAATAGGCCTGTTAAATTTTACAGGATGCCAAAGCCTCTCAAGTCCAGCACTGAGCAATCAAGATTCTAGACTATTTGCATGCCAGTCTAGAGTTATGGCTTTCAGCGATATCAAACTTGCTGCTGTCAAATGTTTATCTCCAAATTGCCTTATCTCACCCTCCCTGATAAGGGCAAAAGGAAAGCAGACAAATTATTTAAATTAAACTGACTTATTATGAACTGATGCATGCTCCATTCCTACACTTATGAACAAAAACAAAGTTGCTGGAAAAGCCCAGCAGGTCTGGCAGCATCTGTGAAGGGAAAAACAAAGTTAATGTTTCAGGTCTGGTGACCCTTCCTCAGAACTGATGGTGGCTGGGAAAACATCAGTTTATATGCAGAAAATAGGGAGGTGGATGAGGTAGGGAGTGAACGATAGGATAGGGCCCAAAGAGAGAGAAAGACAGGTAGAAAGACAGGTAGACAGACAGAAGTTGCTAACGATCAGGCTGGGAGGGTGAATAGTTGTTAATGGGGACTGTTAGTGACTAACAACAGGTGGTGTGTAGTGGCAGGCTATGTGGTAACAAGGCCTGGTGTGTGGGGTGGGGGTTTGAGACATGGGAGAGTTTAGGCCCTAAAATTATTGAACTCAATATGGAGTACGGAGGGCTGTAGGGTCCTCAAGCGGAAAATGAGGTGTTGTTCCTCCAGTTTGCGTTGGGCTTCGCTGGAACACTGCAGCAAGCCAGGGACGGAGATGTTGGCCAGGGAGCAAGGTGGTGCATTGAACTGGCAGGCAACAGGTAGTTCAGGGTCTTTTTTGTGAACAGGACATAGATGTTCTGCAAAGCAGTCACCATGTTTATGCTTTGTTTCCCCAATGTAGAGGGGACCACATTGTGAGCAGTGAATGCAGTAGATTAGATTCTGGGAAGTGCAGGTGAAGTGTTGCTTCACCTGGAAGGTACATTTGGGCCCTTGGATAGTGGGGAAGGAGGAAGTAAATGGGCAGGTGTTGCACCTTCGCCGTTAACAAGGGAAGGTGCCGTAGGGCTGTGGGAAGGTGTTGGGTGTGAAGGAAGTGTGGACTAGGGTGTCCTGGAGGGAATGGTCCCTGCAAAAGGCTGACAAAGGAGGGGCAGGGAATATGTATCTGGTGGGGGCATCTCACTGGAGGTGGTGGAAATGGCATCTGATGATCTTCTGGATGTGGATGCTGGTGGGATGGTAGGTGAGGATAAGGGGAACTCTATTGCTGTCGCGGGAGGGAAGAGACAGATGGGTCAGACCTGGTTGAGGGCCCTTTCGACAACGGAGCTGGGGAATCCTCGGTTGAGGAAGAAGGTGGGCATTTCGGATGCTCCCTTGTTGAAGTTGGCCTCATCTGAACATATGCCACCTAACTTGCACATCTTTGGACAGTGGGAGGAAACCGGAGCACCTGGAGGAAACCCATGCAGACACGGGGAAAACGTGCAAACTTCACACAGACAGTCACCTGAGGGTGGAATCAAACCCAGGTCCCTGGTGCCGAGAGGCATCAATGCTAACCACTGAGCCACAAGAACTTTCCTACAGTCCCCGTTACAACCTGAAAAATCAAGTGATGCACATTTTAGATGTGCACGACTATGCTGCTTTTGAAGCAGTGTGTTGTTGAGATTCAGAATTAAGAAATAAAGAAGCTGCATGACAGGCTTTGGAGCTCCGAGTCAGAATGCTACAGACTTTTGCAAACAGTGCGTCCAGAAATACCCAGAAGCAGCAAACAGAAAACAGCTTTGCCCCTTCTATGTATGCAAGAACAAAGAAAACTCAAGAAAGTGATATATAATACAAGAAAAGACCCAAATAATTGTCAAGTCAAAGTAAATTCAGCATCTGCAGGTCATTGCTAAAGTTAAAAGAATGGACAGATTTAAATCTCCAATTTGTGGTTTCGACTTTTGACCTATTGTTACAGTTGTACAGGGCCTTGATGAGACCACACCTGGAATATCGTGTGCAGTTTTGGTCTCCTTTTCTAAGGAAGGATGCTCTTGCTTGCAAGAGAGTGCAGCAAAGGTTTACCAAGCTGATTCTAGGGATGGTGGGTCTGATGTATGAGGAGAGATTGACTAGGTTGGGATTGTTTTTGCTAGAGTTTAGATGGATGAGGGTGGATCTCAGAGACTTATAGAATTCTAACAGGACTGGACAGGATAGATGCAGGGAGGATGTTCCCAGTGGTGGGTGTGTCCAGAACCAGGGGTCACAGTATGAGGATTAGGGGTAGATGATTTAGGATGGAGATGAGGAGTCATTTCTTCTCCCAAAGAGTGGTGAGCCTGTGGAATTCATTACCACAGGAAGTAGTTGATGCCAAAACATTGAATGTATCCAAGAAGCTACTACATATAGCACTTGGGGCAAATGGGATCTAAGGTTATGGGGAGAAATCAGGATTAGGCTATTGAGATGGATGATCAGCCATGATCGCGAAGAAAAGCAGAGCAGGCTCAATTGGCCGAAGGGCCTCCTCCTGCTCCTAGGTTTCTTTGTAGAATTTTCTTTTCCTCCCCTAACCAGTTTGTTTCTCGCCTTATTTGAGCATGCTTGGGGTTTTAAATAGACATAATTTCAATACAGTAGCAGATTACATCTTTTACACCCCTCTGCCATTAGCTGGTTTACAGTAGTTATTTTTGTTAGTGATGTAACCTGAATAGCAGATAAGGCACCTGATAATCTTTGTTGTTTATGTTAGATATTTACACATTTGCAACAGCTTGTGTGGCCTGATTATTGGTGCATTATTCCCAGTTAATTCATAACAGTGGCACAAAGTAAATTTCAAGCACAGATATGGTCAAAATGCTTCTCTGCTCAATAGGAAATGTCATTACTACAATATTAAATTGTTTTACAATGTCAAGAACTGTTTATTTTTTCCCCCAAGATGATTCCTGTTTTTTTTAAAAAAAAAGTTCATTAACATTACAAAAGTTACATAGCCGAGCAAAAAAATTAAATATTGAAAGCAATATATAACCACTTACTCACATTGAGTATCATTTACTCCAATCTATTGGCACAAAAAATTAACTCACATTCAACAAACAAAATTGAAACCTCAAAAAGGAATTTAAATTATAGGCACTATTTTTTATTATATAAAATTAAGAATTCCACACTTGTCAGGATGAAAGCAAGTTTATTTTGCCCACATTTTAAGTTCAATGTTGCTTGAATGTCATATTTGTAATTTATTCCTCTGCAGTTAATTAAAACACCATACGGTAACATGCTTTTAATTTTAGGGATCAATTTAGGGTTATGATAAGGTTTTATTTTTGCCCAATTGTGTCTTCCAGCACGGCAGAGCAAGTGTATACTTATGAATGCATTTTAAAACAAAGTTTTCCCATAATAACACAAAAGAATGTCATCTATTGTGTACAGTCATTGTTTGTAGTTGTTTCTGAAGTGAACTTGTAACTTGGAGTGGGCTTGTAGTTACGTCACTTCCACAAGGTGCTGTTTTACAGCAGTTCTTGCATTCATTCTGCATCTTTAAACATTATATCCCTCCTGCAGAAAGGACTAATTCAAACCTCCAATTTATGAAAAGACTTAACTTCACAAAATACATTCATAAATACTGTAACTTGTAATGAAAGCAAATTCTTAATTGTAAGAATTACACTGCTCATTGTTCTACTTTTCAACGAAAGGCCATTTGCAAATATAAAATAAACAAATTCCTTGCTCAGACAATTATTTAACGTCAAATGACTGTGTAAATATAAAAAGATACTGACAATAAACATTGGATGTACAGGATTACATTTGAACAAATTCTTTCCTTGCAACACACAATTATCCTCTCGTGAATCAGCGTTTTACAAACCTATCCAACTTGTACGATTGAGATATGACATGACATTTACTTCAGCTGGTCAGTCAGATTGGTAAACAAACAGAAGTAAAAAATCACATTCAACTCACTCACTAATTGTTCACATGGTACCACATCTACTCTATGCTTCAAATGCAAACTTAATCATCTGTAACTCTCACTGTCCACTCAACAGTCACCTTATTCACTGTTTGCTCACTCATCTCCTACATTCAGCTCATTCACTCACTGTCTACTTCCATTTTAACCCCACTTTTCTTGTATGTCTATCTGCCCATTAAATTATTGGCTCCCGCATTTGAATGTTAAGGGCATTTGTAAAGTAGGCTTTCTTCTAAATTTGCAAGGTATATTCCTGTAAATGAATCCAAAATTACTTTTAAAAAAAAATTAGCCTCTGGTTATTAACTACATTAATGTCAATTTGAGCTATTTATGGAATTAATTGCAAAATAATAAAACTTAGAATATACTACTCTCGGTAGTATACAAATATATTTAAATATAAACTCAATCGTTCATAAGAATATAGACAAGTGTAGTGATCTTCTGAACATTGTAATTACTGAATTATAGTACCTACTAGGCTGCAATATGTATTGAACAGCTCCAAGCAAGTGCGTTTGTATAACAGGATACGAGTGCATAGTTTAGACAGAATGATGTTGCATTATTTTTTGTAAGCACTGCGGTGTGATTAGATTACAACTTGAATGGACCAAGTTTTCACTACCTACTTCTAAGGGAACATGTGTTACCAAAACAGACGTGTCCTATTATATGCTGTGTGCTGAAAACTTGGCTGTACATTAAAGCCACTCTTTCCTGAGCCAGTGCTTTACAATTTGACAAAAGCAGTTGTGTAAAACTCACGTGACCCTAAGCCCTTTGGCAATTAAACAAAAAATGGTCAACTGGAGAAAAAGTGATACTGAAGGCTTTCCATACAAACATTTTCTTCTTAGTGTGGGCAAAAATTTAAACAAAGTGTCTCATTTACAATACACACGCAACTTTCAACTTATGCCATTTATCCACAAAGAAACATGTCTGCACAAAGCACCATTGAAGTTACAACTTGCCTTTTCTCACTAAACTTTCAGTCAGTTACAAAGTACAACAGGACACAACTCCAGTGATCACTAAAGTGTCAAACGTTACATCCATCTTGTTCAAAATACATATCGGCTTCTATAATGAAAACTATTGGCGCAATCTTAACTTCTTTCTTTAGAGACCAAGAAAGGTTTGGAAGTAAAATTTCAGAGATTGTAATAATTGGAGTATTAACATAAATTGCTATGAATTAAAATAACATTCATACCCCTCCCATTATCCCCAACCCTGAAAGCTTCAAAAATAAAATTGGAAAAATGCGCAATTTATCTTTTGTCACTCATAAATTTATAAATATAACAGCTGGGATGCTATACATTTCCGTATTGAAATAAATCAGTTAGCAACAGGCAGCAGATTACTATAACTGCTCTCTGATCACGATAATGGAATTGTGGCTTGCTTTACTTACAGAACATCAAATTTGTACAAAACAGAATTTCACAGCTAGTCTTTTGTTGACCATTCAAGTCTCAACAGTATTAGTTATCCATTTCCCCCAACCAATGGTTATTGTAAGATTTTTCTTTGGCATTTTTGGGATTGTGTCCAGACTTATGCTTTATTCTTTGAATGACAAGTTGCTCATAAGCATTAAAATAATGGACAGTCATGAAAAAAACTGATTGTACATGTAAGAAAAAGTCTGATATTTAATGTCAGTAAAGTGCTACTCCATGATCTCCACCAACTTGTGCTGATTTATGGCAGAGAACTGGATTGTCTCAAATCCTACTAAATCTCTCTGAACAGTCCAAGTAAAAAGTCCTTTTGATTCAGGAAAAGTAGCAGAGCAAGCTTCAGACTCGTGCACTCAGATCAATAGCAGCCATCTTTCCAGCTTTCATCTCTAATGCTGCTGTAAGTCTTCGGAGTTGGCAATGACCTGGACGTCAATTATAGGAAGAAAAAGTAATTACAATTGAGAATACAAAATTGTACTTTGATTATAAGTTAACAAGAAAGTCAGACAGCTTTATATCATTTGATTTTGTTACACAATCGATACAGAGAACAGGAAGCTGCTACAACATATTTATAGGCTTTAAACCTAAATGCTCTTGTTCTTGTAAAGCAGGGATTTTAAAAACCTTTGGTAACCAAGTACCAAGATTAAATTCATATTTTGATTCAGGATATAGTTCCAGTTTAAAGAAATCTTAATATTAAAATGTCACTGCAAGTGTCTCTTTACAAAATTCCAAAGCCGAAAAGTTCAAACAAACCGATGCGTCAGAAATACAAATGAAGAGAGCTAGATTGCCAGAAGAGATCTCTGCAAGACGTCTGAAATGTTAAAATGTCAATATTAATGAATTGGAAAGTACATGAGCAACATATGCAGAAAGTCAAATACAAAGAATACATGGGGGTACAGTTTCCCCAGGACATTTCTAGCACACATTGACCAAAATTGAGCAAAATCAGCACAAAATATTCTGGACCTTCAATTACAATTTAAGTTTTTGCACTAGTTTAAAAATTAGTAGTATAGCTGGCAATGGTCTCAATCGAATCAACCAATACTGTGGGTATTCACAAACAACCTGCACCACTGAAGGTAACAGTTTTGCCAATTGGACTGGTTACCTGCAAACATTATATCCCAAAACTAATGGCCAAATTTTAGCAAAACGTGGTGCACAAATAGGATTTGGACCAGAGAAGAACTGATATGTTTCTGTTGAAGAGGTGATTTTGGATTGTTTAAAAAAAATCCATTTATGTGAGGAGGTACACAAATTGACGAGACTGCTGATCCTCTCAGCTGCTGTGATAAAATTTGCCACAGCCGTGAAATTGTGAGCAGAGAATGGTTCAGTGGATCAACAGACGGGGAGATAGAAACTTTATATATATATATTTCAAGCTTTGAAGATAGAAAAGGGCAAATATCATGGAAGAACTGAGGAACTGTAATTGAACCAGGCTGATTCCAGGGATTAAAAGGCTGTAGTAAACGGAGTGATTGAATAGCATGGACTTGTACCTGCTGGAGTTCAGAAGAATGAGGGGGGGGAATCTGATTGAGATACATTAAATGCTAAAGGGAATTGATAAATTGGACATTGAACAGATGATCCCCCTTGTGGGACAGTCTCGAACAAGAGGTCATAGATATAGAGAGAGGAGGTAGGTTCAAAACTGAGATAAGGAGAAACTACTTCTCTCAGAGGGTTGTGAACATGGAACTCACTACCTCAGAGTGTAGTGGAGGCAGAATCAATCAATGGATTCAAGAAAGACTCTAAAATAGTTATGGCTTCAAAAATTTACTAAGCAACTGGCTACTCTGGTTAAACCATCACCAGTTGTCTCTAATAAGAGCGCAGTCCTGTGGTCTGGTCAGACCACGTTGACTTTACTCTACATCCAACATAACTAGAAAAAAAAAAATCAGAAACTTACAGCAAGAAGCCATTAGCTCATCATGTCTGTGCCAGCCAATAGCTAGCCTAACCCCCTTTCCAACAGATGGGTCATCAGCTTGTAGGTTCCAGCACTTCAAATACATAACCAATTATGCCTCAAGTGTTAGGCGCTTTTGCTTCTACCACCTATTCAGGCTGAGAGTTCCAAATTCCGACTATCCTACAGGTGAAAGAATTTCTCCTTAAATCCCTTCTAAATATTCTAGATTTTACCCAAGATCAATACCCCTCAGCTATGGATCCTTCAGTCAAAGGGAACTGGAATCTTATTCACTCTGTCTCTATCTCTCAGGTAGGGGGTGTCCCTTAACATTCTCTCATCCAAAGGAAGTAACTTGAGACCATCTGGCTCAAAGGGCCAAATGGCATACTCCTATTCCTATTTTCTATCTAATTCCTCAAAACTAAAATTCACCAGTCCAAGCAACTCTAGCTAGTCTCCTACATACCCTCTGTAATGCAATTTTCCAAAACAATAACTCCTCACATACTGTAGTTGTCTTTCTGTGATGTGCAAATTGAAATGAACACTTAAAGCGAATCAGATTTTCCCATTACAATCAATGTAACAATCAGAGCAGTAGAGCTGCAGCTGGGTTTTGTAGGACCTCGCTCACCAGGAAAAAAGAATCAAATATGCAAGTTAATATCGTACAAAATAAAATATATACTCTAATGCTATTTGCTACTTCTCTTGTTCTTAATTAGGGATAGGCAATAAATGTTAGTCTAGCCTGCGATGCTCACATCTCACGAATTAACAGTAAAACAAATTTAATCCCTCAAGCCCGTTCCTCCATTCAATTAGAGAAGCCTGTTGGACTATAACCTGGTGTCATCTGATTTCTGACCTGGTCCACCCCAGTCCAACACCGGCACGTCCACATCAATAAGATTTTGGTTGATCCGACTGTGCCCCCACCTCTACTTTCCTGCCAGCCCATTATACTTTTTGACAACATTTAGTCAAGAATCTAACTAAGAACATTTTTAAAATTATTTAATGACACGGCCGTCCACCAGTCTCTGGGGCAAGGAATTCCAAACTTATGACCTTCAGAAAAATAGACAATGCTCTCTCTCTCCATCTTAAATGGAAAGCCACTTATTTTTAAACTGTGTCATCCAGATCTAGTCTCTGCCACAAGTGGAAACATCCTTTCAGCACTGTCAAGTTCTTTCAGGATCTTGTGTGTCTCAAAATGACCACTTCGCATTCTTCTGAATTCCAATGGATACAAATCCAACCTGTCATTCCTTTTAAGACCACACTTTCAAATCAGGAATCAGACAAGAGAACCTCTTCTGTACTGCTTCAAATGCAATTATTTGCTTTCTTAATTAAGTAGTAACCCACTTTTCACTTTAAATATTTAAATAATCTTTCTTGTGCAAGCAAGTTCCAATTTCCTCCCTTTAAGTAATAAAATTTGTCCTGAATTCCTTTCGACTTATTAGTGCCTTGCTTATATATATAACCCTCAGTGTTGAAATCACCACAAAGTGACATTTTTACGTCTACCTGGAAAAAAAGTTTAAAAAGATGGCCACTCCTCACCCTGCTTTCTTTCAGTTACAAAATCAAATCGAGTCTTTCCTGATATTTAGAACCTCTCAACTGCAAGAGTGGGATTATTATTCTAACTTGTTTAGAACTGGCGTAATGAGATGAAAACTTTCAAGAATGCAATTTTCAATGGAACAAGCACTATGCACAAATAAAACACTCATTTAAACAGAAACAAGGCACTACGTGGGTCAAGGAGTTACTTATTGTCTCTTGGAACCCAAACACAGATCTTCCCTCCACCAATGCTGTGGTGTAATGAAAACTGCAATACAATTCTATTCTTTGCTAAACATAAGCAGATTTGACCTTGTATCCTGTGGTGAATTCTACCAAACATCTACAACTGTTGTGAAAGGTGGTTTTGACTTCACCTTACAAGGGCCACTTTCTCTCGTGTGGGGCTACAAACTAAGTGTGAACTTTCCATGTACGAAGCAAGATGATTGTATAGTTAAGCTACTTGACCATTAGGACATATTGACTGTCTCTTTTGGTTAGAAATCAATTAACAGGAACAAGAACCCTCCCAGGTTCTACTTTTTCTACGTCAAGGGCAGAGGAGCTGATTACTGCATCTCAGCTGTCTCAAACGTAAATGGGAAAATCTCTGGCCTGTGTGGATCAGATGTACATGTTGTGTCAATCAAAATAATAAAGATGAGGAAAACTGTTTAAACAGCCCATAATTTTACTAATCTTAAATAGGTGAAAGATAGCAAATAGAAAGCACCTAAGATTCACTCCAAAAAAGTAGACTTAAGAAAAAAACCTCAAATGTCAGTGAGCTACATTTCTTCAGCAGCTTGAAATCTCTTAGATGTTGCAAAGAAGAACTGACACAAAAATAAAGGAAAATTAATTCAGTTATTTTGTTTTAATCTATAACCTTTTGGTTTTCACATAGTTAATTGATGCAGTTCTTTAGTCCCTTGATTAGCATTAGTCAGAATTCTGCTTCACGTAAAGTAAGGATTCTGTTTGTTAAACTCTTACCTTCTAACTGGCTGTGCTAGTTTACTCCGAGGCACTGGTATTCCCCCTCCAGCACAGGCACTAGGTCGAGGCAAGCCACTCCGACTCCCTGCAACTTGTCCTTTATTAGGATTAACACTACCTGCAGCAGTGTGAACTGGTGAACTGAGTGACTGAACAGAGGACCCTGATCCAGGGCTGTTGTGGCTAGATGCAGAATTTGTGGAGACAGGCCCTGGATTGGCCATTGCTTTCAGTGGCTGACGGAGCGCTAATGGAGATGGTGTGGTAGGAAGTCTGAGCTTACTTGGAGAAGGTACTGCAAAAGAAAATAAAATATTACATGAAGATAATGTTAGACTACTCACTCTACAACAATTTTGATACTTTAAGTTTATAAATGTTTATATAACCACTTTGAAGGTGAGACTTAAACTTGTGGAAAAAACCTTATCAAAATGCACATATTTTCAAACACACAATTATTCCACAGCTCATGTAAATGCAGAAAGGAAGCACTGGTAGCAGTGTGGGTTTCCATAACTCATGTTGCAGTAACTGTTATCAGAGGTAAAAGTGGTCAAACATACTAAATGATCATACTATCAGGACATTTTTCTGGTTAACAATTTGAAGCAAATGATTCAGATGGGTGGGGAGCAGACAGTATTCCAGATCAGCCTTCCAAGCTTAGACATGGTCTGGTTAGGGACCAGAACCCTCTTCTTTAAAATAGGTGAAATTTGTTAATCCTAAATTCTTACTAACAGGATATAGCCAAAAGATTCCACTGGTTTGAACAACCAACCATTAATCTCAATTTATCAAGTCAAAAAGCAAAACAGCTCACTATCTATTTAATACTCAAAAATTCTGTAAGCAGAGTGAAAACAAATTAACAAGCAATATCCATCTTACATTCTACCACCAAAGATTAACATGAGGCAAGCACCATTTGGCAGGGGATCAGAGACCAAAAAGAGTAGATTCAGTTGGGACAAAATCAGAATGAAAATGGAAGTAGATTCTTTAATAAATTTTCTGTCTGTAAACCTCAGAGCCACAGTGTGCAGGAGGGACAGAGTGGGAGCCCCAGCTGGCAACAGTGGGATAGGATGTGCTGGACAGAGGGAGAGTGCATGGGCTAAAAAGTGAGAATGCAAACACAGGAAAGCATGAACTAGAAAGTGATTGTGCTAGACTGAAAGCAAAATGGACAGCTGCTCCTCCCACCTTTGTGACCCATCTTTTGCTAGCTCTCAGGCCTCACTCCCAACTCCAGTAACCTACCTTGCACCTGTTACCCTCTCCATCACAACCCAATTGCCTCACTTCCCAATCTCCCATGGCCTCTGGCCTCACTATTCTCACTATCTCCAGCCTTGCTCCCAGTCGCCATTTATGTACTTCATGCTGCTTCAATCACAACACAAATGGGACAAAAGCAGCCTGTGATTGGAAGAGCTGCATCTCAAGGATTCTGTCCATTCTATTCATGGGGGTGACTCTTTCCAGCTTGGCTGCCTGTATGATTGAATTTCTTGAGTGTTTTGGGGACTTTCAGGGTGAATTTACTTGCTTCCATGTACAATAGCATATCTGTGACAACACTGAAAACAAGAAATGGAGAATATGGGCACCTCTCCATGCAAAGAAAGATGTTCTTGACATGGCTTTCAAGTAAGGGTCACAATTTCAAGATTGTCAGCAAGACAGCTAAGATTGAGATGACAGAAAACATCTTTAATCAGAGTTGTTAGGATTTAGAATGCGCTGCCTGGCAGAGTGGGGAAGGAGAATTCCATTGGAGGTTTCAAAATTATTGGAAAGTGATGAACTTAAGAGTGCTACGGAGATAGGACAGGAGAATAAGACTAGCTGGGCAGCTCTTTTAGGAGCTGGTAACAGTCACGATGGGTCGAATGGCTTTCTTCTGTATCATAAAATTCGATGATTCTAATCCCTCCACTGCCTCACCTTTTCTATTCGCTAGCACCCATCCAGCACTTGCTTGTTTATTCAGAAGGCTTTCTCCTCATCATTAGATGTCAGTGTTGTTGGTTATTAGTTTGAACAAAGATTTTCCAAAGTCACTGAGAAACTTATGCACACAACTAAAATGTATTAAATCATAGAATCCCTATAGTGTAGAAACAGGCCCTTCGGCCCAACAAGTCGACACTGACCCTCAGAGCATCCCACCCAGACCCACCCCCTATAACCCACCTAAATCTACACATCCCTGAACACTATGGGCCAATCCACCTAGCCTGCACATCTTTGGACTGTGGAAGCAAGTTGGAGGAAATCCACGCAGACACAGGGAGAACGTGCAAACTCCACACACACAGTCACCCTGGTGCTGTGAGGTAGCAGTGCTAACCACTGAGCCACTGTGCCGCCAACAGAAATTAGTATTTTACATTAAATTACTGAAAAGGAGGCATGAATATTATCTTGTTAATACAATTACATAGATTTTAACAGGTCGTTTAGCTCAACAAGTCTATGTTTGTGTTTTTGCTCCACATAAGTCTTGCCAGTCTATTTCATCACACCCCATCAACATATACATCAGTTCTAGACTCTCCCTCTTCGATTTTACCCTTAGTTAGATGTTATTCTCCTCACCCTGTTCACATGGTTGTGAATTCTACATTCTCACTACTCCTGATTAATGTAATTTCCCTTGAATTCCTTATTGTTTGTATGACGAGCTACTTTATGTTTATGGTCCTGAGTTTTGGGTTCTCTGTCCACCTAATCAAACACCTTTAGAACTTTAAAGACTACTATTAGTCACCTCATAGACTTCTCTTTTCTCGAGAAAAGCAACTCTACTTAGTGTTAACTACAGGCGCTTGTACCATGTCTGCTGTGGTTTCAACCTTCTAAATCTTTCTGTGCACCTCTTTGTGCTTATATATTCTTTTCATAATATGGAGACTAAGACGGAGGAAAAGACTCTTGGAAAAGTCTGGATAAGCAAGAGTCTTATTAATTGAATCCAACTTCCCTGCTTTCGAAATATATTCTTCTAGAAATGAACCTGAGGCTGTGAACATTTTATGGCTTTGATAAACTGGTTACAACTTGGAACAGTCTGCGAATCTAGATTCCTGGACTTTTTTTTTTAAATACTTCTGCCTCTTTCAGGCTGTCATCTTCCAAGGAGCAGGTGGTCTCCTTACGCTTCTTATCGAAATGCATTCTTGCATAACTATACAGAAATTAATTTACCATTTACACTCCCATTTTGCAAGTAGTTAATGTCATCTTGTACCTGGTTGGAGTTTTCCTCAGGATTGACTATATCCCATAATTTGGCTTCACCTACAATTTTTGAACTCTGATTCTTGAGACCTAATCATTTATAATCATAGGAAATAGGAGCAGGCCATTCAGCCCATCAAATCCACTCTGCCATTCGACGTGTTCATGGCTGATCTTTCATCTCCTGCCATATTCCTGCTCTCTCTCCTTTTGTCTCCAGAAATATAACAAACTTTTCCCGTAAACATATTCAGTGGCATAGCCTCAGTTTTCTGTAGTAGAGAATTTCTTAAGTTCACCACGCCGAGTGAGGAAATTCCTCCTCCTCAGTCTGAAAAGGCATACCCCACATCCGAAGACCTGGACCCCCTTATTCTGGATTACATGGCTAGGGGAAACATAGTCCCTGCAACCAGTCTGTTAAGGTCTGATATAATTTTGTAAATTTAATGAGATTCTCTCTCATTCTTCTAAACTCCAGTGAGTACAGGCCCAGATGACACAATGACCTCAAACACAACAAAAACTGCCACCCCAGAAATGAGTCTGGTAAGCCTTTGCAGCATCCATTTATGGCAATATAGGAAACTTTGTTTTACCCGGCACCCTCAATAAACCAGTAAGAACGAAACACTTCAAATACCGCAAAGTTTACTATATTATCACAATGTCCGAGTAGTCGGTTCAGGGTGCGAATGAGAAGTCTTCCTACTGTAATTTTTACTTAAAGCTGCTTTATTATTTAAGTGATTTATGATGTAAATAAAGTACAAGTGATGTATATACATCCAGCATTGTTTCTATTTGTGTGTTTTTACACGGATTATGTGGACCTCTTGAATATCTGGAATATTTGATCAATCGGCACAATCCCAGTTCCATCGGTGTCAGTTAACAAAAAATTTGCCGAATATTTTTTCTTAGGTAAGGTTATTTAAACTGAACACAATATTACAGGTGTAGCCTCACTAATGTCTTTGCTCCTACACACAAATCTTCTCGCAATGACAGCCTTCCCAATGGCTTGTTGCATCTGCATGATTGCTTTCAGTGACATGTGTGCAAAGACATCCAAGTTCCTTTGTGCATCAAGCTTTCCCAACCTATCACCAATTAAATGATGCTCTACCATTCTGTTTTTCCCACTGAATTAGATAACTTCATAATTCTCCATATTGTACTGCATCGGCCATAGTATTTGCCCACTCACAAACAAATTGTTGATATACATTGTCAACAGGTGGGGCTCCAGCACTGATCCCTTAAGTAAACCTCAGGTCATCATCCCACTCTGAAAAAGACCCATTTATTGTTACACTGTTTGTTGTCTACGAACCAAGTCTTAATTCTTTCCAGTACATCACCCAATCCCCTGTCCTTTGATTTCACGTAATAAGCACTTTCGTGGGACATTATCCAAGTTTTCGGAATATCCAAAAACACATTTGCCAGTTCTCCATTATTGAGTTCTTCCAGTTACATCCTCAAAAAACTCCAGTAGATCTGATAAGACTCTTCCAGAATCTGCAAAATTTTGGAACGTGCCAGCAATGCGTCTATCTCCATAGCCATCTGTTCTAATATCCCTGAATGTACATGATCAAATTATCACTTTCAGTCCCTGTAATTTCTCCAGCACAATTAAAAAAACACTAATTTCAGGCAATTCTTCCTTTCCAATAGACCCTTGCTTTCCTAACTTTTCTGGGAAATTATTTGCTTCTTCTTCTGTAAAGAAGAAACTAAAGTACTGAAGTAGTTGTTTAACTGCTTTCACAATGCTCCCATTTCAGACTGTAAGGTTCCAACATTTGTCTTCATTAATTTGTTTCTATTTATTTACAGAAGCTCTTACAGTCCACATTTATGTTCCCTATTTAGTATTGTTTATTCCCCTCTTAATCAATCCATCCCTTGGTCATTGGTGGTCCTTTGTTAAATTCTAAACTGCTCCCAGAAGGTGAACAATCAGGATTGTAGCGAATGGGGAGGTGGTGGTATAGTGGTAATGTCATTGGACTAGTAATCCAAAACCCCAGAATAATGTTCTGGGGACAGGGATTTAAATCCCACTATGATCAATGTGAAATTTGAAATTTGAGTTTAATTAAAAAAAAAAAACTGGAATAAAAAGTTAGCCTAGTTGTGACTGTGTAACCATTGTCAATTGTTATAAAAATTTCTGGTTCAATAATATATACCGGCCTAAATATGACTCCAATGTTATTGACTTTTAACTGCCTTCTGAAATAGCTTAGCAAGCTCATCACTTGGTTCAAGGGCAATTAGAGATCAGCCAGAAATGCTCTAAAAGTTCTCTCATTGCTACCAGACAATTCCGGGCAATAGATACTATTCAGTGAGTCTCCACAATTCATGAACGAATGAATAGTATCATCAATCCTTGTGGACTATCGCTTCCTATCTTCTGCCAGTCTCTCTTTAATTGCATTCTCTATTTTCCGTTTTCTACCCAGTTTACTTTTACAGCCATTATACTACTTGTTGCTTGATTTTACAAGATTTGATGTTACTTGAGACAATCAAGCAGAACCTTGTTGGAAGTATTTTGAAACTCTACGCATAAACTTGTTTCAACTTTAATTTAGACTTACTCGCTGATGCTTGTTGCTGAATTCGGGGTATTCCCCCATTTGGCACTTGTAAATTTGAGTCACAACTTCTACTGTTTTTAACAGACTCTGCTGACTGTATATTAGATGTCCTGAATAGATTTGGAAGACTACGTCTCAACTTTTCTACAACAGAAAAAAGATAAAATGACACAGGTTAGTCACCTACAATAAAAGTGAGTCTGCAATCGAAACATGTCAAAGAAATTATGTGAATATGTTTTTCCTTATACTGATAAAAAACATCTATAACCCAAAGGCTCTCAGAACATGCACTTACTTTAAAAGACATAATGAAATTAATGGCAATTCCATTGTGTGGATAACAGCAAAAAAAAAACAAATCTTTTTATCCTAAATTTGTGTTGAGCAAATAATGTCAGTCATACCACTATTAACACTATCAATGTTAGTTATTGATATTTCATAGAACAAATTTCTCCCACAGAAGAAAAATTGAACAAAATCCAAATTTTAGGATTTTAACAATGGAAAGAAAAAAGTGTGGTTATAAGATGACTATAGGTACCAAACAACAGTTAGCATTTACAATTAATTCTAGTTGAAAAGCTTTTCTCCTTAAGCATAGCGACCATTTGTAACAATGTTCTAGCAAAAGAAATTGATGGCATATTGATTAATTTATTGTTGATAAAAGAAACACCTGGAGACTTCAGCATACCTCAGTTTTGAAGATAATAAATTATCGAGACTCTACTAGCATTTTTTTGCCACAGAAAGCAAAGACTATTGACACAGAAGAAATTCCTCATCTCCAGCTTAAATGGGAGACCCATTATTCTTAATTTGTGGTTCCAGTTCTAGATTTCTCCACAAAGGGAAACATTGCCTATCACCTATTCTGTCAAGCGTTTTCAGAGTCCTTTGTTTCAAGATCACCTCTAACCCTTCTACAATCTCATGAGTTTAGGCCAACTTTGCTTAACATTTCCTTCTTGACAATCCTTTCATCCCAGGAATTAACTCAATGAACCTTCTCTGAACTCCTCCCAATGCAAAAATGCTCAAGTAAAGAGATGAAAACAATGCCCTTGTTATTGATACCAATTTCAATTCTGGACTACATTTAATCTCTGTAGTGTTGTTTGTATTTCCTTTCCACAAAATATAATTCTGAACTTCCTTTGTTAGCCATAAATATACTCCATGAGAAGGGTGTATTCTCAATGGAATATACACTTGTGTATTGAAATATCTCAACTGTCTCACTTATTAACTTATTTTTCCATTCCACTTTAGCCAACTCGGTCTTCGTACCCTTGTAGTTACCTTCAATTTAAGGCTTCAGTTTCAGCTTTTCATCAACAACTGCATTAGTCAGAAACTGGACTGGACTAGCCAAATCAATACTGTGGTTACAACATATCAGAGACGAGAAATTCTGCGTCCATTAACTCACCACCTGTCTTCCGTGTCAGTCCACCACCCACGAGCTGCAAAACAGGAGTTTGATGGAAAACTCCCCACTAGTTTGGATGGTGCAGATCCAACAACACTTGAGAGGCGTCACACCATCCAGGACAAAGCATTCTCCTTGGTTGGCATCCCGGTCATGACCTTCAATTATCATTCCTCTTGCTAATGACTCTCAGTAATGTACCATCTGCCAGATGCTCTGCAATAATTGAAGGTTCCTTGGCCAGCATCATGGAAACCCGTGTCCTCTATCTAGATGGAAGAGGGCAGCAGAAAAATGGGAACACCACTGCCTTCAAGTTCCCCTCCAAGCCATATACCCACCTTGACTTGGAACTGCATCACTGTTCCTTTGCTATCGATGGGTCAAAATCCAGGAACTCCCTCCCTAACAGCATTGTGGGTGTCCCCACAAGGACTGCACCTCACTAACACCTTCAGAACAACTGGGGATAGTCAATAAAAATGCTGGCCTAGCCAGAGGCACCTATATCCCATGAACAAATTAAAGCACGAAAGAATGCTGAGTATTCAGGCAAAGCATTTTTAACTTTGCCTTTTACCATTTTTAACCCCACTCTCACCTTATTTGCTGGGCACTCTTATGCTACATGCTCTTCCTTCCTGTCACTTAATGGCTTTTATTACAGGTAGTTCTCCTATAACACGATTGTTGCGTTCTTACGTAACCTTGCGAGAGAGAAAATCGCCATAGAAGTTCACGTTATAGGGAAATCGCTACAGAAAATTGCTATACCTGTACAGCAGAAAGTTCACATCATCGACTATTCATCAATGGTGTTACAGCCAATTTGAGTTAATGAAACACAGGTTATAGCAGAACTACCTGTACTCCCATTTCTACCCTGCACTATTGCTTTGTCCGTGCTTTTTAACTTTTCAAATCACCACTTCCCATGGCCACTTAGTTCAAAGTCCTGTCTATGGACCCAGTTATGCAAGTCACCAGGATCGTGGACCCAGCACGATGCAGGTCAAGCCATTTGTAGGCGTGACCTGTACCTGGCTACGTAAGGTGACTTTTACCTGACTACACTAAACGGCCCATGCCTGCTTACAAGATGGCAGACAGAAGCTAACCAAAACTAAGCAGCCTGCTTACACCGTGAAATACAATGGTACCTTTGAACAGAGCTGCTAGAAGGTCAGTAAAAGAACGCTGTATGCTCCCACCCGTGACAGTTCTGATAAAAGGATGCCTTAGAACAGATAAATGACCAATTTCAGCTTTATTAATGAAAGGATGATTGTCCTAGTAAATGAATAACGTCAGGTGCTAGATTAGGTTCTTGAGCACTGCAAAGATAACAGCTAAAGTTATTTCATTGTACATAGTTGCCTCTTAAGATATCAGCAATATTAAATAGTTTTAGCTAAAAATGCTCTAATCATAGAAGTTGGTTTCAAAACATAACCAGAATATAATACAAGCCTTAGAAAACATTTAAGGTTAGATGTGAAGGTTAACTAGCCTTAGGAGATGCTTTCTCCTATGCCCTGAACAAGATAGATTGCTCACAACCCATAAATCACAAAATGCTAACAGTAAAAGTAGTTGTATAATGTTACACTTATAATTAACTTTATAACAGAAGTTAACTAATTGCTATAAGGTTAAAACTAACTGACTTTTTATTTTTACATTATGTAATCGGGACAGTGGGAAAATAAAAGGAGTAACTGAATGTGATAAAAGACAGCACCAAAATATAACGGGTAATAGAATTCGAGCTGTCCTTACAGATAAACAAGCCTGAGAAAGACCCGAAGGAGTGTAGCCATTAAACTTTTGGAACGTGAATGAGTAGGATGCATAGTAAGATCCCAAGGCCTAGAGATTACAATGCCTAGCTAATACCATAAGATCATGGGAACCTGGGGCTGTCTGTAGAAGTGCTCATCATTGATTGGATGTCCCACGAGATTGGATGTTTGGATTAAGGGGAAAGACAGCAGATACGTTGTATTTGATTATTGTAACAAAATGTACAAAAATGCTGTATTTTTTGTAAAAGCGGATGTGTCATTGATCTATCCTTCGAAGCCAGATTCAGGGAAGATCCTTTGGCCCTCTCCCTGCATAAACCAGTTTCTGCTTGAATAAATATCGTCCACTTACCCGAATGCTGCCCAACTCCCGAGTCTTTGTCCCTGGTCGGGAAAACCGCTCCTGCACATCCCAAACGTGCAGTTTCCTCTTTCTCGCAGGACTGTTACAAGGGTCCCACAAAATAAAACCAAGTTTCTCCCAAATCAGTATTAGCCACACTTCAACTCTGACCTTTTTTTTTTTTTAAAAAAACCAATGCCAATTTGTTCATGGCTTGGGTAGTAATCCAGAGATCATTAACTTTGGGAAGTTCTGATTTTAAATTTAGTTCCTAGCTGCCATATACCATATCTCACTCTGTACAATTCCTTTCTTTTTCCTATTTTTGTCACTGGTATTCATGTGGATCATGAAAAACTGCAGGCTACTGCTCTCACCGTAAGCATAATGTCCTTAACCCTTGCGACAGGTAGGTATGCAGCCTTCAGGATATATGTTCTGGTCTCCTATTGACTATGCTACTCCGGATTAGGAGCTGCATTTATTTACCATCTACATTTGAATGGCCCCTTGCAGCATGGTGTTGTGGTCAATTTGCTCGTTCTCCCCACACCTTGTTGTCTTCACTGTCAGAACACAGACCCTTAGACAATTGCAGAGGTTCCTCTACTGTTGTCTTCTGGATCCCCTACAACCTCTCTTATAGTCACACTCCTGTGATCAAATCTGAACTACCTAACCCAACTGATATGACTGTCTTCAATAATAAATTGTCTAGGTAACTTTCCTGTATCCTTATGCATCAGTGTCTGCAGCTTAAAACTCAGCTCAACAACACGGAGCTGATGCTCCTTCAACTGCAATAATGCTATGCAAATGTTATTGCTCAGGATCACAGAGGTGCCCACACGCTACAGCTTCAACATATTTTCTGCTTTGTTGCCTTGATCAGTTGGTTAAGTTTAGAAATATTAATCAACAACTACTCTTAGTTATATTATGCAGCATAGCAATTATGTTATAAACTTATTGCAACTCTTACAGCTCCCCAGTACCAGTTTAAACTACTGCAGAGTTTAGAAGGAGAAAACAAAAACTTGAAACTCTACCTTCCTCACAGCACCAAATTCCCTCATTTCAGCACCTAACCTTGCTGCAGTCTTTACTTGGACTTCATGCTTGCTTGTTCTGTGTGATAGGAAAACCTCTTGCATTTGTACAAGCTGAAATTCCAGTGAGCTGAGGCATTGCTGGCTAGACAACTAGTTCTAAAATGCCAAATTAAATGACCATAGTGGTCTCACAAGCGAGCTGATTTACCAAGGTGCAGACAAAATAAATAAAAACCCATAATCAAATGGTATCTATAATACAGGATATTAGGGAAACTAAACTGTCATTTTACATTGATTAAGTCATTACGTAGATCTTTTCAGTTGACTTGAGGATATTGCAAAACTGAGATGGATGCTTTCGAGAGCTATTTCTATGAATGGAGCCAAGGTTGATAAATAAAAGAGTTGAGACATGGATTAACCATGATCTAACTGAACGGAAGAACATGCTCATGAAGTTGAACAGTCTACCTGAGTCCATGGTCCCCAACTTTCCATTACATAGAAAATTTCACTCAGCAAATGAAAAACATATTTAACAGACTAAATTGGACTTTATTTTGCCCCTCTGCAAAGATCAAGCCTCATATTTAGGAAATTCTGGTTTTCATTATTTTTCAAAGTACGAGTATTAAGAAATAATGGCCACCGCTTCCAGTATAACATTTTTGTACTGAAATGCAGGACATTTAAATTATATTAGTAGTGGTAATGTCATTGACCTAGTAAATTAGAGACGTAGACTGATGGATCTATGAGCATAGATTCAAATGCGACTATGGTACCTGGTATTTAACTTCAATTGATAAACCTGGAATATACAGCAAGTATCAGTGGTACTATACGACGGCTCCAGTACAACTGTCATTAATTGTTGTAAAAACCGATTTGGCTCACCAATGTGGTTCAGAGAAGGAAATTTGCCATCCTTATCTTGTCTGGCCTACGCGTCACTCCACTGCAGCAACGTCATTGACTCTTAAATGCCCTCAAAGGGCAGAGTAAACTACTCACCAGTTCAAGCATAATTAGGAATTGGCAACAAATATTGGTTTTGCCAGTGAAACTCCCACCTCACAAAAGAAAAACAATCAACCTATCCATAATTGTACACTGATATGGAAAGCTAATAAAATGTGTGCATCTTCAAAATGATCATGTCATTTACATTTTATTACAGATGTAATACAAATCAATGCTGTTATATCATAAATTTAGTATTTATGATTCAGTTCAGTATCACTCCACTGCCAGTCACTTACCTTCATTTTTTACAATATTACACTGGAGGTCCGTCGCATGGCCTTGCAAAGAAAGACGAGGCTGCTGTAGACGACTAATCATAGGTTGAGGTGAAACAGATGCTCTCCCATAATCCAGGTTTCGAGCAGGAGAACGTGAACGTGGCGAGTTCCGAGGTGAGTGTCTTGGTGAAGCTCGAGGGGTATGCCGTGGAGATGGAGTGAATCGGGTCAAAGGAGGGTGTGATGCGTTAGGAATGCATTCCTCTTCATCTTCTAAACTCTGAACATCAAACTCTTGATCACTGAATGTGCCTCGTCTCAGGGAATGGCAGGAAGAACCTGAACTACGTCTTGAGGTACTGGCTTCATATTCCTGTCTGAGACCTCAGAACAATAAAAGTACAGAGAATAACTGAATTTTTGCATTAGGAGGATTAACAAAACAAACTTTATCTATTATGATATTTCTGAAAATTGAAAAGAACTAGTATGAATTTTTTTCTGCAAGGGTACGAGCACTGCTTAAATGTACTAGAACACATTTCAAATTCATCATTCATAGACTAGGTGAGTGGGCAAAATTGCAGCAGACGGAGTTCAATGTAAGCAAGTATGACGTTATCCATTTTGGACCAAAAAAGGACAGATCAGGGTACTTTCTAGATGTTATGAGGTTAAATACAGTGGATGTTCAAAGAGAAAAATGCCACGAACAGGTCCAGAAAATAATCAAGAAAACTGATGGAATGCTAGCCTTTATATCTAGATGACTGGAGTACAAGGACACAGAAGTTACACAAAACCCTGGTTAGATCCCATTTACAGCACTGACAGCAGATCTGGCCACCACACGTTAGGAAGGATATATTGGCCTTGCAGGGAGTACAACGTAGGCTTTCAAGAATGATACCTGGACTTCAGGTGTTAAGTCATGAGGAAACATTATACAAATTAGGCCAGTTTTCTCTAGAACTTAGAAGGTTAAGGGGTGATCTCATCAAAGTCTTCAAGATATTAGGACATATGGAAAAAGATAGGATAGATGAAGAAACTATTGCCACTGGTTGGGGATTCTACAACTAGGGGGCACAGTCTGTGAATTAGACCTAGCCCGCTCATGATGATATTAAGAAGTACTTCTCCACACAGAGGGTGGTGGAGATTTGTAACTCTCTTCAGTGGATGGTGGATCGGTTGTTAATTTTAAATTGGAGGTAGGTTTTATTTTGATAAGCAAAAGTATTAGAGATACCAGTCAAAGGTAGTTATATGGAGTTAGGCCATAGATCAGCCATGATCTCACTGAATGGCAGAAGAGGCTCGAGGGGCCTAATGGTGTACTTCTATGTTCCTACATTCCTACACACAAGAAAAAAAAACTTCAATTAAAGAGTGATCCATGTCTTAAATTCGACACAACAGAATCCAATTACATTTGTGCTAACTTTGAAATTGAAACAAAACAAATTTACTAACTGGAGAATGCAAAGTGGGGAGAGATATCTAATTCGAGACACTCATTTTAATTCAGGGACCAGTTGTTGTAAATTACAATGATTAAAATACAAAGATCACAGTTTGCTAGAAGAAAGTAATACAAAGTACTGTGACAATTTCAAGAATGAATTTTTAACCAATTCGTTGCTCCTCAAAATAGATCCAAATCCTATTCTGTGCAAAACTTTGCATGTTGTTGTTACCTCTAAAATGGACCACTCTAACCTATTCCTGATTGGACTCCACATTCTGTAAATTTGAGCTCAACCAAAACTCAGGTCCCCATGTCCTAAACACACTTATACTCACTGACATACATTGGTTCCCAGTTCAGCAATACTTCAAATCTAAAATTCTCAAATCTATTTTCAAATCCTGCCCTCTCTACCTCTAAGCACCTCCAACCTACAACTCTCCTTCAATATTTGTATTCCTCAAATTCTGGTCTCTTCCACATCTCCTAATTTTTAACCTGCTCCAGTATTGGTGGTTGTTGTGTCAATGTCAACGAACTAAAATTTGAAATTCCCTCCCTAAACTTTCTACTTCTCCTTCCTTTAAGATGTACTTTAGGTGCTCGCTCTCTCTGATCAACTCTTTGGTTGTCTTGTTTCATGGTTCGGTGTCAAATTTTGTCCAATAATGCTCATTGGAGAGGTTTTACGATGTTGAAGCCATGATAAATGAAAATTGTTATTGATCAATATTTTATTCAATTTTGTTTACAAATGGAGGTGTCTTGGCAGATAATACTGGATAACAAATTCTCACAGAGAGCACTTATATCAAGTTCATTCAACTCCATCCAGTGACATGTGCGGTCTGCGGCAAGAATGTTGAAGAACTACCAAATAGCAGTACCAAAAGACAACAAAGGAAGTAATTTAAGAGAATAAAAAACAGAAAATAATTACTTAACACTTGAGTACTGCCAGAAGAAAAAGACATTTTGTTGAAGGTTTTTGTCTTGCACTGTTCAGCACAATTTTCAAGAATGAGGAGAGTGCTGACTGGTAGAGACATGACCATGCAGAATGCATCCATTGCTGCTGATTGACAGTTAAAGCCAAGCTTTGGTCAAGGCATTCCCTTAAGAAATAAATTAGTAAACAGTCATCTGTGATACGCAATTGGTCATAGGTGAGTTGAAACAGGAACAGTACGTGTTTTCTTTCTGCAAAAACAAAAAAAAGGTCCTACATATTTGTAAAAGCTGCTTCCAGTATTTCTAAATGCACTGCTCTGCAAGTCTGGCTGATGATCCTAAATTGATAAGTCTAAGTTTTTGCACACACAGGATTATTCAACGTATGTTCTTCAATTGCAAAATCACATCTAATGTTGGACGCAGTAATGCACATTTTGCATGCATCACGTTGCATTCCTCTTGAATTGGCATTCTTGCAAAATGTCCTCAGGAGTGCAAGATGAAAAGTTTCAACAAAATGTCTTTTTTTCCCAGCAATACTCAAGTTCTATACAAGGACGCATAGATTTAAGGTGAGGGGCAGGTGGTTTAGAGTGGATGCAAAGAAACGTTTTTCACCCTGCAAGGGTGGTAGAGGCAGAAACCTTCATAACATTTGAGTAGTATTTAGATGTGTACTTGCAATGCCAAGACTTACAAGGCTCCGGGCCAAGTGCTAAAATGGGATTAGAATCGTTAGGTGCTTGTCTTTGACTGGCGCAGAGTCAATGGACCTTTTTCCACGCTGTTGACCTCTGTAACTACCCTTATTGTTTCTTACATATAACGTCTGCACAAAATGCGTCTTTTCAGTGATTTCATTACATTAAAGATGCTAGAAGGCATTCATCACATAGGGACCATTATTATATTTAACAACTCTTTTAAAAAACACTGAAGTTTTGCAGAATTTACAATTAATATTTGTTCAATACTTACTTTCTTCCTGCATCCGAGCTAGGATTTGTACATCTGTGACATCAGCAAGCTTGTAACCAGATCCCAATGAATCTTCATCTACTTCCGAAGCGCTTAGTTCACTATCCACAGATGATGGAGGGCTAATGGGAGGATTCTGATCAGCAGAACTTTTAAAATGACCTAATATGGATAAGAGGAGGAAGTTGCCCATTTCATTTTGCTATATAGTTGCAATTCTTTGTATTTGTTATAGCTGATAACATTTACAATGCTTTGCTAATGACAATGAAGTAATGACAATATTCGATACAGAAACAGGCAGTCAGGGAAGAAGCCTACATAATTAGCAATGTCTAATAACCTTTCTACCATTTTGCACAATAGATTAGATTATGAGGAGAGATCATATAAACCAGATATGTATTCCATGGATTAGAGAGGTTAAGGGACAAGCCCCCTCCTTCTATGCTGTGCGACCATTTAGCCATGCATCAAATGCAGTGTATATGATTATGAACTTCATACACACAGCATATGGAGTATTCTGCTGCTCTGCCAGTTATAACATAAGAAACAGGAGTTGGTCATTTGGCCCCTTAGGCCTTCTCCACCATTTAGGTTTGTTAAATACAATTTCCCTTTCATAATCCATATTGAATTTCCCCAAACCTAGCATTATTTTCTGAAATATCACATGCATTACAACAGATTCCAGCATTTTCCCTACTACTGACATGAAGGCAGCTACCTGTTTGTTTCCTCTTTCCTTTTTTCAAAAGCATTGTTAGATTTGCTACTTTGCTATTTGCATGAACTCCATGAATAATAAAGAACGCAGCATTGATTCTCATGGTACGCTAATGTGAAACTCACTGGTCTGTAATTCCCTGATGTATCTCTAGCACCCTTCTTGAAAAGTAGAACCGATTTAGCTGCACTCCAGGGCTCTGGCACCTCCCTTGTGACCAGACAGGAATTTAAAATTTGGGTCAGAGCCCCTGTAATTTCCTTTCTCATCTCCCACAGTAACCTGGGATCTGTCCATAGAGCTATACAGCACAGAAACAGACCCCTCGGTCCAACCAGTCCATGCTGAACATAATCCTAAACTAAACTAGTCTCACTTGCTTGTTCCTGACCCATATCCCTCCAAAGTTACCTATTCATATACTTAGCCAAAAGTCTTTTAAATGTTGCAACTGTGTTCACATCCACTTCTTCCTCCAGAAGTTCATTCCATATGCGAACCACCCTCCATGTAAAAATAATTGCCCCTCATGTCTTTCAAAATCTCTCTCCTCCCATCTTAAAAATGTGCCCCCTTGTCTTGAAATCCCCCGCCCCAGGGAAAAGACAACTACCATTAAGTCTATTGATACCCCTCATGATTTTATAAACTTCTACAAGATCACATCTCATACATCTACACTCCAGTGAGTGAAAAAAAGTCCCAGCCTATCCAGCCCTTCCTTATAACTCAAACCTTCCATACCCAGCAACATCCTGGCAAGTCTCTTCTGAACCCTCACCAACTTAGTAATATGCTTCCTACAAATTGGCAAACAGAACTGGACACAGTACTCCAGAAGAGGCCTCACCAATGTCCTATACAACATTAACGTGACTTTCCAACTCCTCTACTCAAAAGATTGAGCAATGAAGGCAAGCATGCTAAATGCCTTTTAATCACCTTTGTCTGTATGTGACGCCGAATTCAAAGACCCACCAAAATCTCCAATACCTCCTCACTATGTCAACATGCTCAAGAACCTCTCAGTTTCTCATCCCAAATATTGCACCAACATCCTCCTCCTCCTCCTCCCAAGTGAAGACAGATGTATTTAACACACTATCAATGTCATCTGGGTCCGAATGCAGAATGTCCCCTTGGTCCCTAATGGACACTACTTTTTCCCTGGTTAAATTCTTTCCCTTGATATGTATAGAATATCTCAAGATTGTCCCCAGTCTTATTCACTAGTATTTCGTCTTTGCTCTCCCAACTGTTGTAAGCTTTCCCCCTGCACTTTCTATGCTTATCTAGGGCTTCTGCTGACTTGCTCCCTTTGGGCCTGAATTCTCCCCAATTCCTTTTTGAATGCTCCCTTGCTACACTGTTCTATTGTAGATTTACCCACAAGTAGTTGTTCCCAGTACTTTGGTCCTGCCTCATTTTAAAAATCTGCCTTCCCCAAAGTCCTTTTTTTGCGGACCATCTTTTTCCTTTTACATCACAAATGTCAAATGTACATGGTGTTGTGGTTGTTATCACTCAAACGCTCTCCCACTGCCACCTTGAAGACTTGTCCAGCTATATTCCCCAGAATAAGGTCCAGCATTGCACTGTCCCTTCTAGGACCTTCTACATGTCAATTCAAAAATATCTCCTGAATATATTTCAAATAAATATGCTCCCTCTGAACCCTTTACATTATGAACATCTCAATTTGTTTGAGAAGTTGAAATCCCAAAAATAATTACCCTTTTAATATTTTTACACACCTCAGTAAATTGTCTACATATTTGCTCCTCTATTCCCCGCTGACTGTTTGGGGGTTTATAAAGAACCCTGACAATGTGACTGCCTCTTTTTTTATTCCTAAGCTCTACCCACAAATCCTCAATTGATGATCTTTCAAGATATCACCCCACTTTACTGGAATAACTGACTCCTTATCGAGCAATGCGACACCACATCTTCTTTAACGCCGTCCTGTGTCCTGCCTGAATATCCTATACCTCAGACTGCTGAGTTGATGTCCTGCCCCCCTCTCAATCACATCTGTGATGGCAACATTGCAATTCCACATGTCAATCCACACCCTTCACTCATCTGCCTTATCTATAATACTCTGAGTATTAAACCAGAGGCCACGCAGCCTCACCTTACTCCCTTGCAACTCGATCTGGCTGAACTCCTTCTGCCTTGGTTCCTTTGCTCATGTATATTGTGTTCCTATTAAACTAAAACTGTGCCCTCGCCACTCGCCAAACTAACAAACCATAGTAATCCATATCTTGTAAACAAAAACTGAACTAGTTTTCCTCAAGGCATTGTTTCAGGAAATCTTGTGGAAACATTCATAATCGTAAAAAGAAAGAGATGCCCATTTAGGCAGAGACCTTACACAATCTACTAAGACTGATAAACAGTTCTTTACAAGTTGATAAGGGAATTCAGGTTACAGGTTTAATTAAGGGTGGGGTTTTCTCATTATCTGACATATACAACACGTTTGGCAGAATTTGACTCCATCTTTATTTGATCCTGGCCAATAAAAAATGTTTTAATATTTTAAACTGAGTTTCCCCAATATTTGCGAGCTGCCATTAGAATTTTGAGAGCTACTTGTCAAATGTCATTACAATACTACCAGCTGATGGACCATTACACATTCCTGAACAGTTGGTATTTGAGGTTGTCACCTCAATATGAAACAAAACATTCATATTTTGTGTTTCAAATGCTCAAGTATTGCTTTAGATTCAGTTTCTGAGCATTCTGTTCGATGCAATTGTTTCAATACGAAATATGTTCGCAACATTTCTGTTGAAGAAGACGGGCTAAACACATCAGCCTTATTTTTTGCCTTTGTTCATTTTAGTTAACTTATCAAAAATTGTATCGGACAATTGAATTTCAAAATCTTCCCCTGTTTCATAGGCGACTTTTCTTTCTTTCTAATTTTATGGGCCTGAGGTATTAGTCACAGACAGCCGCGATTGATAGAAATCCAAACTTTTATTTAACATACAGATACCTTTTTACCAACATTCTAATTTTGGGAATAACAAGACTAACATCTTTTGAATTATGCAAGGACAAACCGGACAGACACTCTAATCTCATTAGAATAACCGCTAACAATTAGCAAGTGTTTAGACTATCTCTGATTTCCTGCAGGACAGTTTTCTGTACAATAGCCATTACTTAGCACTCAAGTGTTAGAATGTTGATGTATGCACAAACTCTGTATAAAAGAGGCTATTTTTGAGCTACGAATTTGGGATTCTACTTTTGCCTCACATTGTGCTGCTGCGAACGTACAATAAAGAGGCTTTTTTTTCCCCCCACACTCACTGATCTCGGTCATTTGGTTCTTTGAACACGATCCCACAATGACCAGACAGGAATGTGACCCTGATCAACCATATTGGGTACACAACTTGGGATATGTGACATTTGCAACATTTGGAGAAGAGGGGAAAAATGATTCCAACAGTTATACAATATGCTTTTCCCCTCAGATTACTGTGGTAAAATTAAAGTAATCTATACTAAGTATTTGAAAAGATTAGCAAAATAATACATTTTCTCTACAGGAAAATGCACATCAACATTGTAACACTGCTCATCATTCAACCTTACTGTTGTGGTAAAGTAAAATTACATCAGCCAGGTGTCTCAAAATTACTGGTCTACTGCCTTCAGGGAAACCACCTTCAGGTAAAAAAAAAAAAATTTCTAAAATTTTAAAGCTTTTATGCAACTAACTGTATTAAAATCAAATTTTCCTGCAGGGACCACAAATTTCAGGCTGTCTTTGTTAAGCAAAGTTGGTAAGCAATAACATGCACAATAATGAAACTATTTAACAATTACGGAAATCAGAAGGTCACTGTACCTGCACTTCCAGACGTGATCAACTGTTTCACAAGTGGTGTAGATCGGACTGGCGTAGAGGACGGTGAACTGAAGCCACTGCCATAGGGACTGCTGCCTCCACTTGGGATGAATGAACTTGGGTAAGCAGCAGGATAGAAAGAACTACTGTACAGACTCCGCCTTTTGCTCTCTGAAAGATATAAAACAAGTGATGTTGTCCCAAAAGTGATACATAATAGAATTATAATACATCTGAAATTAGCTAAAAAATTTTGAGGCAATGTCACCTTCCTTATGTCATTACAGCATTTTCAACATAAATACCGTTAAAATTTGAAAACACGTTAGTTATTTTTCTAACCAATCAGCATGGATAACAGACCCAATCAACTGACTATTCACAAAGCCTATCAGATGAAAATCAGGGTGTGGTGAGGAACTAAGTGTTCAGGAATAATGCCAGAAGACTGGAGACTAGCAAATGTTGTCCCCTTGTTCAAGAAGGGGAGTAGAGACAACCCTGGTAATTATAGACCAGTGAGCCTTACTTTGGTTGTGGGTAAAGTGTTGGAAAGGATTATAAGAGATAGGATTTATAATCATCTAGAAAGGAATAATTTGATTAGGGATAGTCAACACGGTTTTGTGAAGGGTAGGTTGTGCCTCACAAACCTTATTGAGTTCTTTGAGAAGGTGACCAAACAGGTGGATGAGGGTAAAGCGGTTGATGTGGTGTATATGGATTTCAGTAAAGCGTTTGATAACGTTCCCCATGGTAGGCTATTGCAGAAAATACGTAGGCATGGGATCGAGGGTGATTTAGCGGTCTGGATCAGAAATTGGCTAGCTGTAAGAAGACAGAGGGTGGTGGTTGATGGGAAATGTGCATCCTGGAGTTCAGTTACTAGTGGTGTACCTCAAGGATCTGTTTTGGGGCCACTGCTGTTTGTCATTTTTATAAATGACCTGGATGAGGGCATAGAAGGATGGGTTAGTAAATTTGCGGATGACACCAAAGTTGGTGGAGTTGTGGATAGTGCGGAAGGATGTTGCAGGTTACAGAGGGACATAGATAAGCTGCAGAGCTGGGCTGAGAGGTGGCAAATGGAGTTTAATGCCGAAAAGTGTGAGGTGATTCACCTTGGAAGGAGTAACAGGAATACAGAGTACTGGGCTAATGGTAAGATTCTTGGTAGTGTGGATGAGCAGAAAGATCTCGGTGTCCATGTGCATAGATCACTGAAAGTTGCCACCCAGGTTGATAGGGTTGTTAAGAAGGCGTACAGTATGTTAGGTTTTATTGGTAGAGGGATTGAGTGTCGGAGCCATGAGGTCATGTTGCAGCTGTACAAAACTCTGGTGCGGCCGCACTTGGGAGTATTGCGTACAGTTCTGGTCACCGCATTATAGGAAGGATGTGGAAGCATTGGAAAGGGTGCAGAGGAGATTTACCAGGATGTTGCCTGGTATGGAGGGAAGGTCTTATGAGGAAAGGCTGAGGGACTTGAGGCTGTTTTTGTTAGAGAGAAGAAGGTTAAGAAGTGACTTGATAGAGACATACAAGATGAACAGAGGATTAGATAGGGTGGACAGTGGGAGCCTTTTTCCTCGGATGGTGATGGCTAGCACGAGGGGAGATAGCTTTAAATTGAGGGGTGATAGATATAGGACAGATGTCAGAGGTAGGTTCTTTACTCAGAGAGTAGTAAGGGCGTGGAATGCCCTGCCTGCAAAAATAGTCGACTCGCCAACTTTAAGGGCATTTAAATGGTCATAGGATAAACATATGGATGATAATGGAATAGTTTAGGTTAAATGGGCTTCAGATTGGTTTCACAGGTCGGCGCAACATCGAGGGCCGAAGGGCCTGTACTGCGCTGTAATGTTCTATGTTCTATGTTCTAAGTCAAAGAAGTGGGTTGGAAGGAAAGTAGTTCAAAGAAAAGGATATAAGTTAGGAAAGGAATCACAATGAGCTGAATTTGAGAAGTTAAACAGACACTTGTAAACTTGTTTCTTCCTGCACAAATCCAGTGGTTTATAGACAGGATACTCTACAACATGTGGCAGGCCTGTAACTGGACCTCAATGTATTTCAATGAGTTACAGGACCCATTGTACCTCCACAGGAAACTGGGGTTGCGCAGGTTGGCGGGGGGGGGGGGGGGGCACTGTGAATTCACAGGTTTGAGTGTAATCCTTATGAATCCTGAACTAAAACAGAAGTAAAATATTGCGGATGTTAGAAACCTAACAAATAAAAACAGGATGTTGGAAAGACTCAGCATATCGGCATCTGTGGAAAGAGAAAGCATTAACATTTCAAGTGTAAAATGAATCTCCTTCAGAACCTAAGGAAGGTAGTGAGGATAAGTTTTGTACTTTCAAAAGGGGTAAGGGATAGGAAGAATACAAGGCAACTTCTGGGATTGGGTAGAAAGCAGGTGAGATTAAATGATGAAAATGTCATGGAACAAAAATGAATGAAACGGAATAGTAATGGCTGTAGTAAAGAAACAAAACACTTGCTCACAGCATGAACGGCAGAATACTAAACAGCCTTTCCCCAAAACAAAAACAAGATTCAGATCAGCAGAAAGCAAATAAAGGGCAAACTTCAAACAATTATAATCGTCAGGAAAGAGAAGCTGAGAAAACTCAAGTCCGACATGTTCCCAGCAACTGATTGGCTTCACCCGAAGATATGGCTGAATTACGAGGCACAAACCTACAATCAGACCTTCTTTAAACACACAAAAAGCAGACGAGAGGCCAAAGTGAATATAGGACTCGTAGAGAACCAGGCTGCTGAAATAATAACGAGGAACCAGAATATGGCAGGAGAGTTGAACAAACAATTTGCATCAGTTTTCACAGTGGAAGATATTATCCAGAATTTTTATCAATCAAGGGTAAAAGGAGGAGAGAAACTTAATAAAGTAACTATCACTAGAGTGAAGTACTAACAAAACTATAAGAACACAAGAACTAGGAGCAGGAGTAGGCAATTCAAGCCCTGGAGGCCTGCTGTCATTTCATGGCTGATCTCATCTTGGCCTCATGTCTACATTCCTGTCCGCTCTGCGTAACCCTTCAACCGACAATTAATTAAAATGTCTCTATGTCCACTTAAATTTACCCAACGTCCCAGCATCCACCACACGCTGCGGTAGTGAATTCCATTGATTCACAACCCTTTGAGTAAAGTAATTTCTCATCTGTTTTAGATCTGCCACCCTTCATCCTAAAACCATGATAACTTATTCTAGATTGCTCCATGAGGAAACCTCCCTTCTACATCTACTTTGTCAATCCCCTTTAGCATCTTATATACTACAATTAGATCTCCTCTAATTCTTCTGAACTCCACAGAATATAGGCTTAAACTCCACTATCTCTCATCATAAAGCAAGCCACTCATCTCCGGAACCAATCGAGTGCAACTCCTCTGAACTGCCTCCAATACAACTACATCCTTCCAAGTAAAGGGGCCAAAATCGTACGCAATACTGGAGGTGAAGTCTCACAATGCACAAATGCCTTGCACAAAACCAGAAATTGCTGGAGAAACTCAGCTGGTCTGTCAGCATCGAAAGAAAGCAGAGTTAACATTTTGAGTCCCTTCTTCAGAACTGAAGTTAGGCAGACTATGGGATGGCAGATAGTAAGCTAAGGAGGAAGAAAAGCTGAAAATGGGGACCATGAATAGGTGAAATTGTGTTGGCTGTGCTGAAAGCAGCCACATCATGAAAGGGCCTGGGGTGTGGAGGCAGGTAAAGGACACAGAAGGTGGTGTTCAGCTCTAATATTACCGACTCAATATAGAGTATCAAAGGCTACAGACACCAAATGCTGACGAGGGTGGTATGAAGCAGCAGGCAACTAGAAGCTCATAGGCATTTTTACAGACAGAAAGTAGGCGTTCCACAAAGTGGTCACCCAGTCTGTATTTTGCCTCCTCGGTGTAGAGGAAACCACATTGTCAGCAGCAAATACAATAGTCAGATTAAGTGGTGCAGGTAAATCGCTGCTTCATCTGGAAGGCATATGTGGAGGCTTGGGTAGAAAGGAGGGAGGAGACAAACAGGAAAATATTGACCTAGTGTGAATGTATAGGAAGGTGCTATGAGGATTGGAGTGGGGAATATGTCCGGTGGCAGCACCCCTGCAGAAGGTGACATCAGAATAGATGCGATGGAGACATAGAAACTCAGATGAAATGAAATTCTTATGGGAAGCAGTGTGTGACAATGTAGAATCCAGGTGACTATGGCAGTCAGTGGAGAGCCCTAAAGTGTAGTGGGATTGCACGTCCAAAGTGAAGAGGCAGCAGCTAATGCCCACAAACTGGGAATTTTCAAACTGATGTAAAGCATTGCAAGAATTGCAGATCCAAGTGGAAAGAGACTGGGCAAGGAGAAAAAGAAAATCAAGTTAAGGTAGGAAGAAACAAGTTCCATGGGGCAAGCACAGACAGAAACAGTGAATCTGCCTGGGCAATTCTGTTCGTGGATTTTTGGAAGAAGGTAGAAGTGGGGTGTGCTGGGTTGTGAGGCGGGGGAGGACAACCCTCAGGTGAGATTATTGCTAAGTGTTGATACAGTAGCTTGACGTTTGATGGTGGGATCATAGTCTAGGGGGAAACAGGGAGGTGGTGTCACAGAGCTGGTGTTCAGCCTCTGCAACGTTGAGGTCAGTATGCCGGACAACAATAGCACCACTCATCAGTAGGCTTGATTAGTCAGCGTCGGATCTGAAAGCACAGAAAACACAGTCAGTTCAGAGGGAGAAAGATTTGAATGGGAGGGGGCAGAGAAATTGAGATGATCAATGTCAGGTCGACAGTTCTCAACAAACAAGTTGAGTGTAGTTAAAAGGCCAGAAGGAAGGGTCCAGGTGAAGGTAGAGTGTTGAAGGTGGCTGAAAGGGACCGTGGGACAGGGAAGGGACTCTTGTTCAAAGAAGCATTGGATAGGGTGAATAGCCAAGGTCCATTCCCAGGGTAGTGGAGTCCAAAACTAGAAGGCACAGGTTTCGGTGAGAGGGGAAAGATTTAAAAGGGATACAAGGGGCAACTTTTTCATGCAGAGGGTGGTGCGTGTGTGGAATGATCTGCCATAAGATTACTTTTATTCATTTGTGGGATGTGGATGTCGCTGGCTGGCCAGCATTTCTTGCCCATCCCTAGTTGCCTTTGAGAAGGTGGTGGTGGTGAGCTGCCTTCTTGAACCGTTACAGTCCACCTGCTGTAGGTTGACCCACAATGCCTTAGGGAGGGAATTCCAGGATTTTACAGTGAAAGTGAAAAAAACGGCGATATATTTCCAAGTCAGGATAGTGAGTGGCTTGGAGGGGAAAGTGAAGGTGGTGCGTTCGCATATGTCTGCTGCCCTTGTCCTTCTAGATAGAAGTGGTCATGGGTTTGGAGGGTGCTGTCTGAGGATCTTTGGTGAATTTCTGCAGTGCATCTTGTAGATAGTACACACCGCTGCAACTGAGCATTGGTGGTGGACGGAGTTGATGCTTGTGGATGTAGTGCCAATCAAGCAGGCTGCTTTGTCCTGGATGTTGTCAAGCTTCTGGAGTGTTGTCAGGGCTGCAATCATCCAGGCAAGTGGGGAGTATTCCATCACACTCCTGACTTGTGCCTTGTAGATGGTGGACAGGCTTTGAGGAGTCAGGAGATGAGTTACTCGCTGCAGTATTCCTAGCTTCTGACCTGATCTTGTAGCCAGTGTCTATGTGGTGAGTCCAGTTGAGTGTCTGGTCAATGATAACCCCCAGGATGTTGACGGTGGGGGGCGGTGGTGGAATTCAGTGATGGTAACACCATTGAATGTCAAGGGGTGGTGGTTAGATTTTCTTTTATTGGTGATGGTCATAGTCTGGCATTTGTGTGGCACGAATGTCACTTGCCACTAGTCAGCCCAAGCCTGGATATTGTCCAGATATTGTTGCATTTGAACATGGACTGCTTCAGTATCTGAAGAGTCACGAATGACTGTACAATGTTCAGCACCATCGGCGAACATCCCCACTTCTGACCTTATGATGGCGGGAAGATCATTGATGAAGAAGCTGAAGATGGTTGGGCCTAGGACACCACCGTGAGGAACTCCTGCAGGATGTCCTAGAGCTGAGATGATTGACCTCCCACAACCACAAACATCTTCCTATGCGTCAGGTATGACTCCAACCACCGGAGAGATTGCCCCCCCAATTCCCACTGATACCGGTTTTGCTTGGGATCCTCTGAGCCGCAATCGGTCGAGTGCAGCCTTGATATCAAGGGCTGTCACTGTCACCTCATCTCTGGAATTCAGCTCTTTTGTTCATGTTTGAACCAAGGCTATAATGAGGTCAGAAGCCGAGTGGCTCTGGCAGAATCCAAACGGGGCATCACTGAGCAGGTTATTGTTGAGCAGGTGCTGCTTGATAACACTGTTGATGACACCCTCCATCACTTTACTGATGATTGAGAGTAGACTGAAGGGGTGGTAATTGGCCAGGTTGGATTTGGCCTGCTTTGTGTATACAGGACATACTTGGGCAATTTTCCACATTCTTTATTCATTCATGGGATGAGGGCATCACTGGCCAGGCAGCATTTATTGCCCATCCCTAATTGCCCAGAGGGTAGTTAAGACTCAACCACATTGCTGTGGGTCTGGAATCACATGTAGGCCAGACCAGGTGAGTATGGCAAATTCCTTCCCTAAAGGACCTGAGTGAATTAGATGGGTTTTTCTGACAATTAGCAATGGATTCACGGTCATCATTAGATTCTTAATTCCAGATATTTATCGAATTCAAATTCCACCATCCGTGCCGTGGGATTCCAACATGGGTCCCCAGAATATTACCTGGGTCTTTGGATTAACAGTCCAGTAATAATACCACTAGGCCATTACCTCCCCATTGCCAGGTAGATACCAGTGTTGTAACTGTACTTGAACAGATTGGCTTGGGGAGCAACAAGTTCTGGAGCACAAGTCTTCAGTACTATTGCCGGAATGTTGTCAGAGTCCGTAGTCTTAGCAGTTTCCAGTGTCTCCAACCGTTTCTTGATCTCATGTGGAATGAATCAAATTAGCTGAAGACTGATATGTGTTTTGCTGGGGACCACTGGTGGAGGCCGAGATGGATCATCCATTTGGTACTTCTGGCTGAAGATTGCTGCGAATGCTTCAGCCTTATCTTTTGCACTGATGTGCTGGGCACTTCCATCATTGAGGATGGGGATATTTGTGGAGCCTCCTCCTCCAGTGAGTTGTTTAATTGTCTACCACCATTCACGACTGGATGTGGCAGGACTGCAGAGCTTAGATGTGATCCATTGGTTATGCTGGAGGTGGATACGATCACAATGTTTAAAAGGCATCTGGATGGGTGCATGAATAGGAAGGTTTTAGAAGGATATAGGCCAAATGCTGGCAAACGGGTCCAGATTTTAATTAGGATATCTGGTCAGCATGGACAAGTTGGACCGAAGAGTGTGCTTCCATGCCGTATAGCTCTCTGACACTGACTCTAAATGGACACAGAGGTGAAAGTGATGGAAGACACATTGGAAATTCATTGAGGTCAGGCACAGAAAAATAAAGCTGACTCCTCAACTTTCAGTGTACACTGCAAGGTTAGAAGAGATAGTTACACTCGATACGAGGTGGGTTTAGGAGAAAGGATGAAGACACAGGGAGGGACAGGGTGGAAGTTTCCAGAGTGGCATGACAGTTTGCAGCTTGGGTTTCTTCATGCCCGAGACATAGAGAAGTAGTTTCTGTTAGAACATTGAACCAGCTAGACTGGAACTGGATGGGGGTAGCTCTGAGATAGTACAAGGCGGTGCTGATGGAGATAGAGAGATTGAGAGTGTGCACATGGCAGTGAACGGCACTGAATACGGATCTCAAAGATGCAGTGAGAACCAAAGTCTGGAGATTGTTGCATGCCATAGAGATACCCGCGATTCTGGGTGGATTCAACATGAAGTTTGACAGCATCTATGGAGAGAAAGCAGAGTTAATACCCTTCAGAGCTGACAGCCTTCCTCCACATCCTTTATCCACATTCAAACCCCAGGCCCTGTCACAAGATAGGCTGCTTCAGCACAGCCAACTCATTTTCACCTACTCATGGTCCCAATTAGCAGCTTTTCTTCCTCCCTGGTTTGCCATTATCCATCCCTTTGTTATACTGGCAGCTTTCCAACCCTCTAGGACTTGTCCAGAAAATAAGGATTCTTGGAAGATAACTGCCACTGCATCCACTATCTTCAGCTACATCCCATCAGGTTAGGCAAACTCTCAAATCTTGCACTCCTTTACTTTCCCTTCCATTTTTTCTCAAGTGATAATTGCATTTTGTTCCCCCTCCATGATTGTTTAGAATTTTGGAATGGTCACTGAATTTTTTAAAATAGTGGTGGATAGCACCTTTCTAGGCAGGAGAAGTGGGGGTTATGTGGTAGATGGGAATGTAGAAATCGAAACACAAACAGCAGTCATGATTTTACTGAATGCTGGAACAAATGCAAAGGGTCAAATGATCTACTCCTACGCCTATTTCATATGTTACAAATTATACAGAAGTGTGTAGTGGTGCTCCCAAGGGTCAGCACTGGGGCCACTGCTATTTATGTATCAGTAGATATAATAGATTCAAAACTAAATAAACACAATGATTGGAATAGAATTTCAAATTTTCAGATGACTCAAAGTTTTGAAATGTAAAGGATAGTAGGATTCCTGGAGGACATAAACAGAATAGCAAAATGGGCAGAAACGTATTAGATAAAATATAGAAAAGTTTTATACCAAGTCATTTTAATGCAAAAAATGTGGAATGGCAGTATGAATTAGAGTATAATTTTAATTGGTGCTGGATCAGATATTGGGAATTAAGTACACAAGTCTTAGATGTTGACAAGTTGAGAAAATTATTCTAGGTCATATAGGAGCTCTAGCTGCACAAAGATAGGGATGAGTTCAAAAGCAAGGAAGTTGAGCTAAATCTTTATGGAAGACTGATTAACGTACTTGGATTATTACAGCCAGTTCTGCACACAGATTGGTGGGAAAACTACTCCAGTGTCACAGTGAAAACTATACAGAGGGAGATGAGGGAACCCAGGTTGTTTTCTGTACAGTCAGGGGTTAAAAGAGAGATTTTAAAGGAGTTCAAAATCCTGGAGGTGTCTTGATACAGTAGAAAGGATAAACCATTTTTGGTAGCAGAAGGGACAGTAACAAGAGTGACAAAATCAATGATTGGCAAAAGACCTCAATACGAGAAGGGGAAATAAAATAGAAGAGAGATGGTATCTGAAAGCATTGTCTCAAAGGATAGTGGAAGCAGACTGCATAATAATTTTAAAAAGAGAATTGAATAGGGCTGCATCTGCTGACACCCCAACAGGTTCACATTGTGCATGCGGAACTTCTGCGCATGCACACTTTGAAACACTCTGCCAATAAATAAAAAACATGGCAGCCCCTAAAAAGTACAACAAATATGAGCAAACAGGACAGAATGATATAATTGACAGTGCTGGTAGGGGTACTGCGCAGTTGCGTTTTGCACGAGTACTGACAGCTTTTTTTGGGAGGTGTCAGCAGATTTTCTCATTGCATAAATACTTGAAATGAATCATTTCCTGCACTATGGAACTATTTGGACAGTCAAACAACAGTCATTGGAATGATGGGCCTCCTTTGTACTGCAACTTGCTTATTGCAGTCTCTGAGTTAAACTTCATTTTAAGGCCAATAACAGGCATCAGATTCAATGCTGGATTTGAAAAATATTGCAGAAGGCAGTGTAGATGTGTTTCTACCAACATGAGAATGTTCTTTGCATTTCCATGAGGTTATAATCTGTGCTACACAATCAAGAGAACAAAAATTCAACTACTTTTAAAATTAAACCAACATTCCCACAGCTCTCAATATACTGGTTACAACAAATAGGTAAACCACCTTAGGTAACACAAACATGAGCACAAGGACTTTTTTGGTTTAATTATGCCTTGAAGGCATAAACTGCAAATATTAGTGAGAAAAATGAGGATCCTAGTTATCACCTTTCTGAAATAATTAGTCATTAAATCTTCAATACATAAAAAAGCCCCACCCAATAACCTAGATTACTTTTTGGGCTTGAAGACAATGCATACCCATTGCCTTGTAACTAGTATAGTCAAATCCATTTTCTCATATTGATAGTGACCAAAATACAGAATTGTGCAACTTACCAAGACATTAACACAGTTTCTAGAAACAGAAATGAGTTAGTTCATTTTGAAGATGCAGTACGTAACTACCTCAGGCACCATGGTATTGTTTATTGACTAAAATTTCTTTTCCTCAGATGAGATCCAGTAATCACAGAAAAATAGTCATGTGAAGTTATTTTGGACCACAGCTTAATGCAAAGTCAGAATACCATTACCTAAAACAGGCTGATTGCACTGATCATCAGAAATAGACATGAAGATCGTATCTTGCAACATATCTGGCACATTTCCCAAAGTATACATGTTCTGTTGCTCAATTGGTTCAGCAATGAAGTCAAAGTTATTTAAGATAATGGCTTTGTGTATAGGTCTGTCAATTATTTTTCAAAAGAAGCATTTGTTGAAAACTTCTGCCTGTTTACTAGTGCCAACTTAAATACTACGTCTTGAAATTCTGCTTTCCTTGCGAGTGTGGCTTTAAGTTTAACAGTGCGGTAATGATGATGATGATTGATATTGTTGATTTCCTCTAATTAGGCTTCTGGGAGAATTCAAATACCCCATAACTCCACAGGAATACAAAAAATACTGTTACTACATGACTGATCACCTAATAAAGGCAACCATAAAGAATTAAAAATGCATCCTTAAATAGCAAAAAAATAGCCACAGAAAAATGTTTTGACTACTGTACTGTAACACAACGTTTTCAAGTTTGGAAATATTAGGCAATGTACATTTTTACCCGCACATGAAAGCAATCAAATACTTGAAAAGGTGAAAAACAATAAGTTCCAATTTGAATAAAAAGATCTGAACACATTATCAGGAATTATTTCTGACATCAAATTTAAATTTTCACTAAAGCAGTGAAGGTATCTGATTAGTTACCTGCCAATGTTTGGTCAAGCCTATGTATCAATGACTTTTTTGCTGTTTCCATTTCTGAATTTGGATGATCCAGCACTTGCCTGCACCACTGCAATGGACTAAAAGCTTTTTGAACAGGGGTTGGCAACCTCTTTGGTGATGTGTATAGCCTATAGTTGAAAAGAAAAAATATTTGCTGGATTAGTTAGATGGCTGGCAATCTTTCTTCACCACAATATATTATCAGGTCCATTGGTTTTATTATCTTTCCCATCACTTTCCCTCATATGTTTTAAAAACAACTTTGCTGGATAAATCAATAAACCTTACTACTAACTGCTGTTGTTTTTTAAGTTACTGGGCTTATCGAATACTTTTCTCATCTTTCAACACACAAATTGACTGCTACGTTTTGCTACATTACAATAGTAAGTATTTGAAATAGCCTGTGAAGTGTTTTGGCTTGTCCTGATCTTTTTACAAAAAAGAACACTATATTCTTTCTTCATTATGGACAGATTTAAAGTGGCATAAATGCAGCTAATGTAATTCTCCAACCTGTTTTCCCCTCCTCAAAAGTAATAAGAATGGTTCCCCTATACAGCAAGTTAAAACTTGTAAAACAGAAAATAAAAACTCTACCAGATTTGAAGCCTAAACTAAAAAAAGTGAAATTACGTCAATATGCATGTTTCCACACTATCCTTCAGAACGAAGTGAAAGTGAAACATCCTTACAAAATATCACTGCTTTCTCAATTCTACATGGTCTTGTCCAGCAATCCATACTTAACTGCTTTGAAAAACAATTTTGGAGTAATGAATAAAATCACAATATCAAGGCCATCAGTAATTAAAATAAAAATCAGCAGAACTAGAACCAAGCAAGGGAAACTTTACTAACGTGTTCAGGAGTATGCACATTTGCGGAGACAAGAGACAGATGACAACACTGAACAAGCTACTTCCATACTGACAAAAGTAGTAGTAATATAATAAAAAGATATCCAAAAAGATTTTTTTTTAAAAGTGCAAAACTACATCAACCACATTCTCAGAGAGGAGCATCAGATTAGCATAAAAGAAGGACAATGATCTTCTCAAATTTCTAGTGGATATTTGTGTATAAAGGACACCCTAGTGCAGATTGGAAAAGGCCTGAAACATCCATCATATAAAAAAAAACTCATTGGCATGTTATGATGTGGATGTGCCAGTGTTGGACTGGGGAAGACAAGGTCAAAAATCACACGACAACAGGCTATTTTTGGAAACAGGCTTTCAGAGTCTCGCTACTTCTTCGGGTGAGAGAGATGGTATCAGACACAATTTATAAGCAAAATATCAAAGGATCATAGAACTGATGTGAATGTATTAACAAACCTAAGGTGGCTTTTAAATCTTTATTCAGTTAGAAAGGAGATGCAAGTTTCGATTGATTAATATGCAAATCCCAGAATTTCTTTCAAGTCACTGCCCCGAGATAACTAAGGGTTTTATCAGTATACCAAACGTGACATCAGGTCAGACAATGCATTTTAGGTGTGAAGCCTGGTTTAGAATCTGTCTATGTTTCAACTGGGAGCCAGACTGGTTTTATTTCCAAAGTAGGAATTTATAAAATGCCACACTGTCTACAAATTGTGCGCTTTTCAAACAAAATAAAATGTATTACAAATCTGCAAATGCAAATTCACCCCATAGATTTATATGTGGGTCTGTACAGGAGTGAGGGGGGGGTGGGGGGTGGGGAGAAGAGGGCGAGAGAGAGAGAGAGAGAGAGAGAGAGAGACAGAGACAGAGAGAGTGAGAGAGAGAGTGAGAGAGAGAGACAGACATACACTTTACTGCAAGTACAACATTACAGCAACTGTTGCAGATCTCAAAACATTGGGTTTCAGGATTAACAATAGTCTAAAATTGTAGGGGTTAAACCTATAGGCCACCTTCATGGGAGACACTTGCAAAAGATCTGTGGAGGATGAACCACATTCTTGACAAATTAAAAATTTCAAAACCATTTGCCAACATTTAGGCAGATCTCACTCATTTAAAATACTTGAAAATATCAAGAACATCAATGTCTGAAGAAAAATAGGTTTTTGAACACAGTATACAGGTAACTTTAAAGGTCAGTTTGTCCAAGCTGGTAGGGCTTTGGACTCTGGATCAGAAGATTCTCAATTTAAGCATATAATCTGAGCTGATGACCCCATAATTTTCAAAGCAGAGTGGTGATTTTTTTTCATGACCTCAACATTCCTTCCCCTATCAAAAATCAACTGGTCACTTATTTCAGAATACTTGCATTCTATAGAGAATAATAAACTGAACATGATGTGAGGGAATGCTATGTAAAACATTCACAAAAGAATTAATCCATGGCCCCATGCACTATATGCTTTATATAAACAATGAGTCAGTTGTAGTTATGAAATCATTACTGCAATATGAAGCAGAGAGGAAGAACAAAAGTTTGTTCCTCCTAGAAAGAACATTTGTGAAAGACTTGTATAAACCCATCACATTTTCAATACTAAATGACATTAGAACACCAGATGGTGAGAATAGAATATAGGACCCAAGTATGAAACACTTACAAACTATTACTTGCGGAGGCATACATTCTTATAACCACAGTTTCAGCTGGTTTCTTTATGCCAATAGGATATTTTCTAAACATATTCAGATATGTCCGTACAGAGCTCTGGAAAAAGTGAGATTTGAACCTGAACCTCCTGGTTCAGGAGGTAGGGACACCACCACTGAGCCTCAAAAGCCCAAAAGGTGGATTTGGAAACATGACCATTGAATTCACTTAAACATTCAATGGATTTCCAGCAAACATGGTAATTACTTGGCAAAGCCAGTTTATAAAAAAGATTCTCTTGCTGATGCATATGCTATGCACTGCGCAGTTTAATAATTCTAGTAAACCTACCATCAAGGCATCTTTTGCTTAAAATCATCTACTGTGCAACAGTATTGTAGCCTGAAAATGTATAAACAAGCATAGGCATATTAATAGAAAGGGGAAATAATTGTTATTAATTATAATGGCACAAAGTAATTTGGGTAATTGTAAAACATAAAACTATAATGTTAATTTAGCGTGAGAAACTAAATCAACTTGGGAGAGAGACTAACAGAATTTCATGATGTAACTTTTAAATGACAGACACAGTTCAAAGCAGTGCTCCTGAGGTAGATAGGAAATAGGTTGGCTTACTGTAGAATTCCCTTCAAATGCGAATATGATCTCAGGATAATAACACAAAGAAATCTTACAATTTATGAGTAATGATTAATTTTTCTCCTAGATATAAATCTGGTAGCAAGGTGGGTGATATTATTTTTTGATTAATCTTGGTTAACAAAACCAAACTCAACTCATTGAATATTAGTGCAGTCAACTCAAGGCAACTTAATCAGATTAATATTCAGATGATGTACCTCATCAGAAGAGGTGCACTTGCAGAAATAAAACAGAATAACAGTAAAATCAAAGTCTGTATTATTCTAATCTTGAAAGTGTCAAATCAAGGCACTTGTATGAAATTATTCCTGAGTTTGGCAAGTAGGAGAGCAATTTCTGGAAGGGTTGAAAGAACAACATGTTAATGCATTTCAACCAAGGTTTGGCCTATACTATGTGCTTTTTTATGCTGATGGAAGTCAGGATATATTGAGTAAACACGTACATTATTAGAACCATATCAACTGCACAGAAAAGTCACATGCCAAGTTAGGATATATACACATTTACTTAATGGTATTTACTTTTAACCATTGTTAAATATTTCAGTTAGATATTGAAGTTGTGCATGCAAAGAAATTGCTCAATTGGTTCCATGCTATTTTCTCTAAATGGTAAATTTAAATAATTCAAAGGCAGATAAAATTAACAATTCAAAAAGCATTTGAAATATGAGAAACTCCTCACCAAGATGAAATTTTGTTCTTTAGTATTATATATCAGAAGTCACGTATTTTAAACTGTTGAATAACCCAAGCATTGTTTCCATAAAATCCTAAATCCAACTGCACAAGATGGGTACCCCGTAAGGAGTTTCTCTCAAAAGTAAATTATGTGAAACCATTGAAAGATATGGAATTAGCTTGATTAAAATCTTGCATGGATTTCTAGGAGACAATCAGATCAAGAAATTCCAAAATTTACCACATTTTTTAAGATTGTACTTCCTAGAGTGTCACATTCAAGGGCAAGACCAACACTTACATTGCACATAAGGAGAGCGCTGCTTGGATGGCAAGTGGACTGAGATTGGTACGGGTGTTCATAAATTCACAAGATACAGGAGTGGAATTAGGCCATTTGGCCCATTGAAGTCTGCTCTGCCATTCGATCATGGCTGATTTGCTCCTCATCCCCATTTTCGTTCCTTCTCCCCATAACCCTTCAATCCATTACCAATGAAAAATCTGTCTAATTCCTCCTTAAATTTACTCACCGTCCCAGCGTCCACCGCACTCTGGGGCAGCAACCCGTTGGGAGAAGTAGTTTCTCCTCAACTGTTTTAAATTTGCTACCCGTTATCCTAAGACTATGACCCCTCATCCTAGAATGCCCCACAAGTGGAAGCATCTGCTCCACATCTATTTCATCTATAACTTTTATCATTCTTTTCTTAAAAAAAAAAAACCTTTTATCATCTTGAATATCTTAAGTTGATCTCCCCGCTTTCTTCTGAATTCCAGAGGGTATAGGCCTAAACTATTCAATCTTTCTTCATATGACAAATCCCTCATCTCTGGGATTAATCTAGTGTGAACCTCCTTTGAACTGCTGCTAATGCCACTACATCCTTCTTCAAGGAAGGGAACCAAATCTGTGCTTTATACTCTAGGTACGGTCTCAGCAATGCCTTATATACTTGCAACAATACTTTCTTATCGCTATCTTTTATTATTTTAGCTCTAAAAACCAACATTTCATTCACTTTCTTTATATCTGTTGTGCCTACATGCTAGCTTTGTAACTCATGAACGAGGACACCCACATCTCTCTGCACTGGAGCACCCCGAAGTCTCTCCACATTCAGATAATAGTTACCTTCCCATTTTTCTGATCAAAATGCATGACCTCATACTTATCCATCTGCCACATTTTGCCCACTCTCCTAACCTATCTATATCTATTTGTAAGGTTCTTATGTCCTCATTGTGATTTACCTACCGTCCTAGCTATTCATGTGTCATCTGCAAATTTGGCTATAGAGCCTTCTATCCCTGCATCCAAGTTGTTAATGTAGATTGTAAATAACTGGCATCCAAGAACCGAACCCTGTGCACCTCATTAGTTACTTCTTGTCATTCAAAAAAGCTCATTTATCCCAACAATCTGACTTCTGTCCATCAGCTAGTCATCTATCCAAGCTAATAAATTACCCCTAACCCCATATGATTGAACCTTGGGAATCAGCTTTTTGTGTGGCACCTTATCAAACGTCTACCGGAAGTCCAGATATGTTACATCTAGAGGATCCCCACTATCCACTTTGCTTGTTACATCTTCGAAGAACTCTAGCAAATTAGTCAAACATGATTTGCCCTTCATAAAACCATGCTGACAAGGATGGACAGCATTTTCACTTTCCAAATGTCCTGATATTGCTTCTTTGATAATCGATTCTAAAACTTGGTCAACAACAGACATTAAACTAACTGGTCTGTAATTTCCCACATATTGTCTCTATCCCTTTTTGAATAAAGGCATTACATTAGCATTTTTCCAATCCACCAAAACCTTTCCTGTGTCCAGGAAATTTTGGAATATTTTAACCAATGGATACACTATCTCCACTGCCACTTCCTTTAATACCTTAAGATGTAGGTCATCAGACCCGGGCGACTTGTCTGCCTTCAATCCTAATAGGTTGTTGAGTACCTTTTCCCTATCAACGTTGATTGTTCTACGTTCTACCGTTTCTATTGACTTGTCCGTTCCAATAGGAATGGTACTATTGTCCTCCACCGTGGAAAACCGAGGCAAAGTATTGATTTAAGCATCTCTGCCATTTCAGTGTTCCCCACTACTAAGTGGCCAGTTTCATCTGCCAAGGGACCAACATTCACCTTAGTGACTCTCCCTCCTTTTATATCCCTATAGAAGCTTACTTATACAAGTCAAGAAGGATTCATCCATTAATGTGATTCATGGTTAACTGCCAGATTTTAACTTGTAAACCAAGAAGCTTGACTATGGTTGGTCAGAACATTACACTGAGGCATTGAGCCTATTACATAAATGAGTAATGCAGCATCTGAATTACAGTGCAGGAGACACACAGGTCCTTAAACCAAAAACAAAACAGCAGATTGTATTAAATAGTATGTCTCTCCAACTGTTTGCAACAAGCAAGATACTTAACGGACCAGAACTGTCTATACTTGGGAAATTTCAAAACAGAGTCTTAACATTAGAGGGAATTCTGCAATTGCCCACCTCATGCTGGATAATCCTTAATGAGTGAGAAATTACACTGTCAACCAATTTAGGATTCAAGTAACAACAATATAATGCAGATGCTGGGCATCTAAAATAAAAACAAATGCTGGAGAAATTCAGTGGACAACTGTGAAGAAGAGTCATATCGAACTCATAACATTAACTCATTTTTTCTCCGCAGATGCTGTCATATTGGCTGAGTTTTCTCAAACATTTTGTTTTTTCTACTAATTTAGGATTGTCAGTGGACTCACAGTAATCCACTTGTGTATACTGGAAGTTACATATATGAAGTTTCATCCTTTGCAGACAGAAAGACCATACAGATACAATGCACCTGTTTCAAATTAACAAACCAGCTGACAGATATTCATCTGTTCATTTCTCAGGGCATGAACCACAGTGGGCATAGGTTAACTGCACAATGAACAAATTGCAAACAGCATTTCTTTTCACAGTGCCTGCTACTACGATTGCACTGCGCAGCCAAAATTTACCACACTGTTCACCAGCTGCATGCAACAATAAAATGTCCAAGACTGTAGCTGGTTTATAATACTTAAAGCTAACCTGTTCCTCTTAAAAGAAGCTGCATTGCAGCTGGAACAGATTTTTGCAATATGCATTCATAAGGTATGAATGTTGTTGGCAAGGCCAGCATTTATTGTATATATCGAATTGCCATCAAGAAATGGGGGCAATTCAACCACTGCAGTCCATGTAGTATAAGCACATCAAGAGTGCTGTTCAGCAGTACCAGGAGTTGGAGCCAGTAATGGTGAAAGAATGGTAATATAGTTTCAACTCCAGATAGAGATTTGGAAGCAAATTTGCAGGGTTACGCGGCTTCCTTCCACCTGTTGCCTTAATCCGAGGAATTGCGGTCACAAGTCTGGACGGTGCTGTCAAAGAAACCTTGGTAAATTTTTCTAAGTTCTGATGAAGAATCACTAGACATGAAAAGTTAACTCTGCTTTCTTCCCAAGATGCTGCCAGACCTGATTTGCCAGCAATTTCTGTTTTTGTTTCAGATCTCCAACATCCGCAGTTCTTTGTTTCATTCTGTAGTATATCTTGCTTTGTATGCAGGTGGTGGGGAGGGTGAATACCTAAGGTGGTAGATGGAGTGCCAATCAAGCAGATTGCTCTCTCTTGGATGGTGTCGAGTTTAAATGTTGTTGGAAGGTCCACGCATGGGGAATATTCCATTACATCTCTGGCTTTGCTTTTGTAGATGGTGGAAAGCTCCTTTTCCTCAATGTATTAGTTGAAAAATCTGCTAATGATTCTCTACTACAATCTACCAAAAGCCTATGTTCACTGCTCAGAACATGCTTCTTGATTCCTACAATTTGACGTGCTACAAGATTATTCGCATTGGCTACCTCGTAAATACAGCTGTAACCACTGCTCACCATTTATGGTTAATGCTGATATAGAGCATATAAAAATATCAGGGATAAGACTGGCTCCCCAAATCAAATCATCACTTGCTGTATCAGGCAAAAACTCAGAAGAAACCTAAGTCCACAAAATTTGCCTTGAGCAGTGCTCACTCTACCCCATGAAACTTCCTAGCCACACCGTTACTTTATAGGAAAACCACAAGTGATATAGTTCACAAACAGGATGCTGTCAAGCCTAAAAAACATTTTGACTTCTAACCAAATGTGTAATGCAATGAGTTTTGTTTTATTCATTCGCAGGATGAGGGTGTCACAGGCTGGGCCAGCATTAATTGCACATCTCTAATTGCCCAGAGGGGAGTTAAGAATCAACCAGATTAAGGCAGTTTCCTTCCCAAAAAGGACTTTGGTGAACCAGATGCATTTTTTCCTACAATCGTTGGTGGATTCACAGTCATTAGATGATGACTGAATCGTTAGATTCTTAATTTCAGATTTTTACTGAATTCAAATTCAACCATTTACGGTGACAAGATTTGAAACCAAGCACGGGAACATTACCTGGGTCACTGATTAACAGTCCAGTGATAATATCACTGAGCCATTCCCTCTCCTAGTTTCTGTGCTGTTATGATGCCAGGTTATATAGACTGTACATCCCAATGACTGATGGACGATCATGCAATGCATTTGGATGACCACTACAGAGGGCAGTAGTACGTCAAATCATTATGAACCAGCCCATGCTTACAAGCCTCAGAAAAGTATGGACACAATTAAATCATTTCCAACTGTAGGATCACATGTATTAGGTAATCTGGACTGTGACAAGAATTACATTGGAAACAACTTAAAATCAGTTAGATATGTAGTACAATACATTTGTACTCTCCTGCCAATGTAGCCTTTTTTTGGTGTCTGCAAGTAATGGCAGCAACCCAGGGGGCTAGCAGTAGCTCAGAGTACAAACCTGCTGCCATTTCACAGGATGATTGCATGTGCATTTTCATGCTTGCCACTTCACTAGTAAGACTTTGCTGTCATCGGAGACAGCCGATAAAAACTTCTGTCATGTCATCCAGGTACAGGGTGCACGGAAGACTGTAAACAGCCTTCAAAACCAGACTTAGTAAAGGTCACTCTCCAATGACAAATGCATTCTTCTACTAGCTACATGTAGTCACTGGAGTAAAACTGCATAGCAGCATTATAACAGGGTTAGCACACAGAAGATAGGCACAAAAGGAATGCTCACACCTCAATGAATTTCAGGAACAACATGACATTCAACTCTTCTTCCATCTCCTTCACCTCTGTGCCCATTCTTTAAGTACAAGTCCTCTCCCCATCCCACAGACCCCTTCACCCACCTGCAACACTCTCCCTCCACCGGGATCCCTCCTTCTGCCTTTTAATCTGAAATTGACCTGTTCATTGAAGAACGGTTAACTGACATCGGTCATTTTAATTTCTGTTCCCCCTCACCTATTCAAATTTCTCTCTCTCTGAACTGACTGCACTCCATGCTTTCAGATCCAACTGTGTAATCAAGCTTGCCGACAAGGATGCTGGTGTTGTTGTCTGGTCTACTGACCCCTATAATGCAGAGGCTGAGCACCGGCTCTCATAGATACCACCTCCTGTCTCCCCCTGCGCCATGACCCCCACCATTGAACATCAAGTTGTGTCCAAGACAGTCACTAATCTCATTTTATCTTGTGATCTCCACCCCTACAGCCACTTCATCCCAAAATCCACAAACAGGACTTCGTGGGCAGACATATTGTTTCTGCCTGCCCCAAGGAACTCATCTCTTCCTACCTCGACTACTTTTTTGCTTCCCTTTTCCAGTCCTTTGCCACTTACATTCGTGATTCTTCTGATGCACTCAGTTTCAGAATTTCTAGTCTTCAGGCACTAGCAGCTGTTTCATCATGAACGAGCAATTGCTTTACACAATCAATCCCATCAGGTTAACCCTTAGGGTCTTCACTTGATCCTGAAGAAAAGGCCTGAACCATTCCTATCCACCAGCATCCTCCTCTGCCTGGCCGAGCTCATCTTCACTTTGAAGAAGATCTTTAACTCCTATCACTTTCTTCAGATCCAAAGTTGGTCATAGGTATCCACATGGGTGCCCATTACGTCTGTCTCTGTGGGGTACATGGTACATTCCTTGTTCCAATCCCACTGGGGTTCCTCCTCACAACCCTCTCTGGTACATCGATAACAGTATCGGTGCTGCTTCCCTCTCTTTTGGAACTGTAAAAAAATTGATCATTTTCGCTTCCAATTTCCACCCTGCCCTCACCTTCAACTGGTCCAGCTCTGACTCATCCCTTCCTCGACATGTGTTTCTATTTTTGGGATGTTAGCCATCGATATGTACAACAAAACCATCGAATCCCACAGTTATCTCAACTATACATCCTCACATTCCACTTCCTGCAAGATTCCACCCCATTCTCCCACTCTGTCTCCGTCACATCTAATGATGTCACCTTCTGCAGGGGAATCAAATGTCCACATTTTTCCTCAATTGAGGATTTCCGACCTCCATGGTCGACAGTGCCCTCAGCTGTCTCCAACCCATTTCCCGCACTTCTGCCTTCAACCCTTCTCTTTTCTCTCACACCATTGACAGGGACCCCTGGTCAGACACATATGCCCCTCTTTTTCTTTGACAGGCTTCTACAGGGAATTTCTATCAGGGATCTCCGGGACATCCTGACCAACTCCCGATACCTCCTTGTACCCCCACGGCACCTTCCCATGCAACTGCATAAGGTGTAACATATGTCCATTTATTTCTTCCCTCCTCACTATCCAAGGCTGCAGACAGACTTTCCAGATGAAATGGAGATTTACCTGCACTTCACTCACCTAGTCTACTGTATTTGCAGCTCACAACGTAGTATCCTTTACACTGGGAAGCTGAAAGACTGACTGGGTGACCACTTTGTGGAATATCCATGTTCTTTCCACAAAAATGTTCCCCTGTTTCTGGTTAACTGCCACTTCCATACACCACTGATTTCCCTATCCAACATGTGCGCCTTGGGCCTGCTGCAGTGCTCCAGGGAGGCTCAGCACAAGCTGGAAGAACATTGTCTCCATTTTCATTTGGATACCCTGCAGCTTTCAGGACTCAATATTGAGTTCAATCGTTTTAAGCCGAGCACCTTCTTACATGTCCTTTATCCCTCCCCTCAAATCCCAGGCCTTGCCATGATATCAGTTGTTCTAATCTCAGCCAACCCAGCTAATGGTTCTCATTAGCACCTTTCCAACTCCTGGGCTCACTAGTATCCATTCCTTTGTCTGTCCAACTCATGATCTCTCTTTTCCCCCGGGCTCCCTCCCCATTTATCAATTACTCTCTCACACCCACCACCACCACCGTCTTCAGCATACCACCTTTTCCCAGCCATCAGTTCTGAAGGAGGGTCACTGGGCCCAAAACATGGATTCTGCTTTCTCTTCACAGATGCTGCCAGACATGCTGAGTTTCTCCAGCAGTCCCCTCAGGTAGTTTCTAACAGCCAGTGGAAAGGGTTGCTTGCTCGCAATGGTGAGAGTGTGCACTGTACAGCAGGCCCTACAAACTACAGTTAAATACCACAGGGCTCCTCCAGAACAGCCCAAGGTGGTGGAATGGTTATACACCAATAGTCTGCTAACTAACATATTTTCCTGGCTCTCATTGCACAAATTCTGTGCACTTGTGCATGGGTTGCAAACCAGGGTTACAGACCATCTTGACATTTAGTAGCTGTCCTTTGGTTTGATATGGTAGCTGAAAAGCAGCTGGCACAATGGGCAGCCACAGAATGAAAGCATTATGACTACTGCCAAGGACCTGGGCACTAGCCTGCTTGGCATGCTTCCTATGGTCACACACCAGCCAGATGGTGAGTCAGTGAAATCCCTTTCAATTCAGGCAGAGGTGGCGTACAATATGACAATAAGATGTGCATCCAGTCAATGATAACTTATGCAGTGAGGAAGACTGCGAACCTTAGCGTTCACTTCTGGAAAAAGAATGAAACATTAACTTTTGTTTCAGCAAGCTGCCTTATGAAGCCAGCAACGATAAGCTACCAAATGTTGTTAACATCTCAAGCATAGAAGGAGGAAGACGCAGACAGGTTCATTGTCATTTTCACAGGAACTGACAACAAGGTACTTGTTTTGTCAAAGTTGGAGATTTGGCTGCAACAGTCAGCAAATTTCAATGATGTCATCCTTAGTTAAATAAAGACAGTTGTCCCACTAGTTCATAAGACCATAAGATATAGGAGTAGAATTAGGCATTCAGCCTGTCGAGCCTGCTCTGCCATTTGATCATGGCTGATAGGTTTCTCAATCCTACTCTCCTGCCTTCAACCCATAACCTTTGATCCGCTTACCAATCAAGATCCTATCCGTCTTAACGATACTCGATTTGGCCTCCACAAACTCCTTGAACAATGAGTTCCACAGGTTTGCCATTCACTGGCTGAAGAAATTCCTTCTTATCTCAGTTCTAAAGGGTCATCCCTTCAGTCTGAGGCTGTGCCCACAGGTTCTGGTCTCTCCTCCTAGTGGAAACATTTTCTCCTTGTCAGTTCTATGCACGTCTCTCAGTATTCTGCAAGTTTCAATTAGGTTACCCCCTCCACACATCTCATCATTCTAAACTCCATCGAGTGTAGACCTAGATTCCTCATATGATATGCCCTTCAGCCTCAGGATTATTTTTGTAAACCTCCTCTGGATCCCCTCCAATGCCAGCACATTGTTCCTTAGATAAGGGACCCAAAATTGCTCTTAATATTCCGAATGTGATCTGACCAAAACCTTATACAGCTTCAGCACTCCATCTCTGCTCTTGTAGTCTAGAAACGAATGCTACATTGCATTTGACTTCCTAACTGCCAACTGAACCTGCAAGTTAACCTTAAGAGAATCCTGAACCAGGATTCCAAATTCTCTTTGTGCTTTAGACTTCACTTAGAAAACAGTCTACACCTCTATACTTCCTAGAGGTGTATAACCGCACACTTGCCCTCATTGTCCAAGTTCTTCTGCAGCCTCCCTGATTTGTCAACACTACCTGTTCCTCCACCTATCTTTGTCATCTGCAAACTTAGCAACAATGCTCTCAGCTCCTTTGGCTAAATTGTTAATAAATTACATGAATAGTTGTCAGCCAATCTTCTATCCAAGCCAGTACTTTGCCCCTACCACCATTAGCTCTTATCTATTTAGCAGCCTCCTGTGCAGCCCTTTGTCAAAGACCTTCTAGAAGTTCAAATAGAACACGTTCACTGGCTCTCCTTTGTCTAATTTGCTTGTTACTTCCTCAAAGAATTCTAACAGATTTGTCAGGCATGACCTCCCTTTGACAAAACCATGTTGACTCCGCACTTTTAAATACACTGCATTTCATCCTTAATAACAGACTGTAAAACCTTATCAACGACCAAGGTCAGACTGGCTGGCCAATAGTTTCCTGTCTTCTGCCTCTCTCGGTCGCATTAAACAGGGGGGTTTCATTTGCAATTTTCCAATCCTCTGGGACTCATTTCTGACTGAAGTGATTCCTGAACGATCACTACCAACGCCTCTACAATTTCGTCAGCTATCTCCTTTAGAACTCTGGGGTGTAGTCCATCTAGTCTGGATGATTTAACTGCGTTCAGACCTATTTAGCTTCCCCAGCATCTTTTCCTTCGCGATGGCCACTGTACTCGCCACTGCCCACTGACTCTCAAACTTCTGGTGTGCGACCTGTGAAAGTTGATGCAAGGTATCCACTGGGTTCCTCTGCCATTTCTTTGTTCACTCTTATTACTTCTCCAGCCTCATTTTCCAGCGGTCCAATGCCCACTCATCTCTCTTTTACCTTTTATACATCTTGCTTTCTTCTTTTAAATTACTAGTTAGCGTACTCTCACGTTTCATCTTCTCCCTTCCTTATAACCTTTTCCAGTTATCCTGTTTTTTTTTTTTAAAAAAGGCTTTCCGATCCCCTGCCTTCCCACTAATCTTGACCACATTGTATGCTTTTTGCTTTCATGCTGTCCCTGACTTCCCTCATCAGTCATTGCTGCCTCATCCTCCCTTAAATAGGTTTCTACTTCCTTGGGATGAATTTCTAGCGTGCTTCCCAAATTACTCCCAGAAGCTCCTGCCATTGCTGTTCCGCCATCTTCCCTGTCAGACTACACTTCCAGTCAACTCTGGCCAGCAGCTCCCTCATGTTTTTGTAGTTACTTTTACTCAGTTGCAAGACCATTACATCGGATTCAATCTTCTCCCCCTCAAAAGTGCAGGATGAATTCTATCATATTACTGTCACTGTCCTGTTGGGTTCCATCACCTTCAGCTCCCTAATTAAGCCTGCCTCATACACGTTACTAAATCCAGAACTACCTGTTCTCTCGTGGGCTCTACCACAAGTTGCTCCAAAGAACCATCTTGTACAGATTCCATGAATTCGTTTTTTGGGATTTTCCCGGTCTACCTGCATATTGAAGTCCCCCATGATAACTGTTAATATGGCCTTCATAAATGCCTTTTCTATCTCATTTTCTTCTCCATATCCTGACTACTGCCATATATCGCCTATACACAACTCCCAGCAGGTTACTTGTTCCTCTTTGCAGTTCCTCAACTCTATGCACACATATTCTACTCCTTCTGACTCTATTTCACTTCTTGCTATCAATTTCATTTCATTTCTTACTAACAACACAATCTGTCCCCTTTGCCCACCTGCCTGTCCTTTTGCTAGAACATGTATTCTTGGATATTTAGCTCCCAGCTCCGATCCCCTTGTAACCATGTCTCTATGATGTCCACATCATTCCTGCCAATTTCAATTTCAATCTGCACTACAAGCTTATTTACCTTGTTTTGTATACAGCATGCATTTAAGTACTAAAACTCTCAGTCCTGTGTTGACTGCTCTCCCCCTTTCAGAGCTGTCCCCGACTTGCTGTGCTTGACCCTTTCCATGCTCTGTCTTATTTGTTCTGCTATGCCCTCCCTTAACTTCGTTTTCCATAATTTTTCACACAACTGAATCACCCCCCGCACCACTCTCCCACCCACCCCCCAAAAATTCGTAAAGACTCTACTTCCAGCATGATTCTGGTGGAGCCTGTCCCATCGAAACAGCTCCTTCTTTCCCCAGTACTGATGGCAAAGTCCCATTTCTCCCATACCAATTTTTGAGCCATGTATCTACCTCCTTTATCTTGTTAACCCTGTGCCAATTTTATTGTGATTCAGGTAGTAATCCAGAGATCATCATCTTTTTGGTTCTGCTTTTTAATTTAGCCTCTAACTGCAAATATTCCCTCAGCTCTTCCCTCTTTCTACCTGTATCATTGGCAGCTATATGGACCACAACAACTGGATCTTCACACCAAATTTCTCTGCAGCTCAGATAAAAAATCCTACACCTGGGCACCAGGCAGGCACTATTGAGATTCAAGTGGATTGCTCCCCAGTATCTTGGTCAAAAACAGAGTCTAGCTGAGGCCATTTCTCCAGAAGCTTGTATTGCTGTGTGTGGCATCTTCTCATTCATCCACAAATGCTGTTTTCCAAAGTGGAGGCCAACCAGTTTCAGCATTTATACATTGACACTTCAGTTTAGTACTGTGGGGGTGCTAACACTCTAAGAGGCATCATCTTTTAGATAAAATATCAAACCTTCTCAGGTACATGTACAAAATTCCACGACAGTTCTGAAGAGCTGCAAGCAAATTATTCTTTATGGCCTGTTCAACATTTTTTCTTCAAAAGTCATTTTAAAAAGAAATTGTCTAGCTATAATCATGTTTCTGGCACAGTTTGCTGTAAACAAAATGGCCATTTCCTATACTACAACAGCAACAAATCTTGTAAAGTACCTGAACGACTGTCAAGTGCTTTGGAACGTCATTGGTTATCAAAGATGCCGAAATGCAAGATTCTTTCATTTGGCCATACCACTGCTTTAGACTCTTGCCACTTGAAAAACTCTGGAAAGCACTGTACACTGTAGTTATTTTTAATCAACCTGCTCAGGCATGTTACACCACACTTCTGGAACATGTTGGTTTTGACCAGAGGCCTTTGGGCTCGTAGGTAGGGACTGCTGTGCCACAAGACCCAGTGTGAACGCTTGTCACTTGTGTCCATACAGTTAATTTGCTAGTTGATTACTTTAAGAAGCTTATGATCCATTTAATTGTTATTTGCACTTATATGCTCAGCTACATTAGCATATGAGGTCGACCAGATTTACATCTCCAAAATGACAATACTGGGGTCAAATCAGAATCGGATCCTGCATGGCATCGTGATCTTCCTGTTCTGCAAACATCTGGTGGCCAGAAATCTGTGTTTTAATACATTTAACAAAGTAAGTGCTACTGAGGGCTCAGCAACAACCTGCTCAGTTTGAGTTCTGCCACAGCCAGAGCTCCTGACCTCATCACTGTTTTGTCCATGCTTGGCCAAAGCTATCTGAATTCCAGAGGTGAGATGAGTATTGATTTCAAAGCCACATTTGACCAAAAGGATTTTGATGAACAAAATTCATTGGATCCAATGTGGATTTTAAGAAAATGTTTAATGAAGTACTATTTAAAAGCTCATCAACAAAATTGAGGCTTGTGAGTAAGGAGGGATAGTGTCAGCTTGGATTAAAAATTGGCTTAAGAGCAAGTCAAGGCAAATGGCCGTCTTTCAGATTGGAGGATGGTAGCTAGTGGTGTTCACCAGGGATCAGTGCCAAGACAATCTCTGTTTTGAAATATTTAAGTACTGGATACGAATTTTTTTTCTAAATTTGCCAATAACACCAAACTTGAAGGAGTTACTGACAATACAAGAGGCCAACACAAACTGGCTATACAAGATACAAAGTTAACATTTCGAAATATGCTGCCGGATCTGCTGCATTTCTCCAACACTTACTGTCTTCATTTCAGGTCTCTGCTTCCACATTATTTTGCATTAATTTATTTGATAAGATATAGATAGGCTAACAGAATGGGTAGACAAGTGGCAGATGGAATTTTTATACTGAGATGTGAGAGTGATGTGTTTGACAGAAAGAGTAAAGAGCAGCAAAATAATACTGTAAAATGGGACAGTGAACCAGACACTCTCAGAGGCAGATTATTGAAGGTGGCAATACATACTGACAGCAGCTTACAAAATGTTTGGTACCTTTGGCTCATAAATTAGGTAGTCAGTTCAAAGAAACAGTAAAGTTATGCTGTACCTGCTGCTGACGAAAATACTGGGGAGCAATCCACTTGAACCTCAATAGTTATGCTGTTGTGACCTAAAGAGAGCTTCAGAGTACTGAGTTAATTTTTGGTCACTGCACTTTAGGAAGGATGAAGAGGAGATTGACCAGAAAGTTCCAGAGATAAGGGATTTTTACCTCCATGGCTAAGTTACAGAAGGTGAACTTGTTCTCCTTGAGGCAGAGAGGAGATTTAGTTCATGTGTAAAAATTTGAGCAGTTTAGATAAGGTGGACTGCATAGCTAGAAGCAGTGACCTGGAACTTGTGTTAATGAGGGTGATGGCAACAGAGACTAATGATTTCAAAAGGAAAATAGATGGCAGCCAAGATTAATGTTTTTAAAAGGCTATGGGGATCGTGGAGGGAATTGGGGCAGGAGTGCCGCTCATGGTATGTTAAATGCATTCAGGTGAAGGATGCACTGGAAAAAGGAATTGATTATGTACCTTGATTAAACACAGGGACAGACTTTACACTTCAAAAGGGATCATTTGTTTAGTTAGTTCATTGTTAATAGGCACCCGACATAATGAGACACATGAGGCCCTTTTGTGGCACAGTGGTAGTGACCCTAAACCTGGACTAGGAGGCTTAAGTTCAAGTCCCACCTGCTCCAGGGGTATGTAAAAACATCTCTGAACAGGTTGATTACAAAAATAGCTTAAATAAAAAATTTTAAAATTGAGAGACTTGGATTTGGGCTCAGGGCAAATGGGAAGGCCTTGTCATGACTCTGGTCATAAACAAATCAGACTGCAGGTGCTTGATGAGATAATTTGACCCTACCGCCTGGTTATGTCTGCACCCACGTGTCTCTGCAGAAGGTGCATGCAGTGTCCACTGACACATTTGAGGCTTTCAGCAATGATTGTTTCTCCAAAACTTGAGTGCATCCAGCCCCCAAAATAATGGATTCATTTGGTGTTCCCAGGAAAGTTTGTTTTTGGTGAGACTGTTTGTTACTTCATGCCAATATTTCTTGTACTCCAAAAGAATACAAAAGAGGTATTTCTGTCAAAACATGCGTGCTTGTCAGGAAGTAGGCAGACATTTGTAACATTGCATTTTATTCATTTTTTAAAAATTCACTCACGGGATGTGGGCATAACTGGCTGGGTCAGATTTTTTTGTCCATTCCTAACTGCCCTTGGTGGTGGCAGTGGCAAGCTGCCTTCCTGAACCAATGCAATCCATTTGGTATAGGTAGATCCACGATGCCACAAGGGAGGGAGTTCCAGGATTTGGACCCAACAACGAAGGAATGGTGATATACTTACAAGTCAGGATGGTGCGTGGCTTGGAGGGGAACTTGCAGGTGGTGGCATTGCCCTGGTCCCTCCAGATTGTAATGGTCCCAGTTTTGGAAAGTGCCGTCTAGGGAGCCTTGGTGAATTTCTGTAATGTATCTTGGAGTTAGTACACACTGCCGTGTCTGAGCGACAGTGGTGAAGGAAATAGATGTGTGTGGATGCAGGCTGCTCTGCTAGACACAGTCAAACTTGATTCTTAGAGCTGCACTCATCCAGGCAAGTGGGGAGTATTCCATCACTTTTGACTTGTGTCTTTGAGATGACAGATAGGTTTTGGGAGTCAGCATGAGTTACTCGCAGGATTGCCTCTGACCTGCTCTTATAACTACTGTATTTATATGGCTAGTCCAGCTCAGTTTCTGGTCAATGGTAATCCCCAGGACATTGACAGTGGGGGATCCACTGATGGTAACATAATTGAATATTTCAGGATGATGGTTAGATTCTTTTGGGTTGGAGATGGTCATTGCCTGGTATTTGTGTGGCATGAATATTACTTGCCAGTTGTCAGCCCAAGCCTGGACATTGTCCAGATCTCCAGTTTTGCTAGGGCTTCTTGATGCCATACTTGGTCAAAACATGGCTTTAAAATCAATGCTAGTCATTCTCACCACCTTTGAAATTCAGCTCTTTTGTCCATGTTTGAACGAACTAGATCAAGAGTGGAGTTAATAAGCATATTATTGCTAAGCAGGTACTACTTGATAACACTGCTAATGGCAACTTTCATCACTTTGCTGATGATCACGAATGACTTAACTAGGTAATTGATGACTTGTTATGTGGCTTGGTATGTACAAAGGCAAGGCAAATTCTGGAGCATGTGTCTTATACAGTCATACAGCACAGAAACTTACCCATGCTGACTAAGTTTCCCCAACTAAACTAGTCCCATTTGCCTATGTTTAGCCCATATGCCTCTAATCTTTCCTATTCCTGTACCTGTCCAATTGTACCCCAGCTAACACTTCCTCTGGCAGTTTTCTTCCCCCCCACATACAAACCACCCTCTATGGAAAAAAATTGCTCCTCAGGTCCCTTCTAACTCCTTCTCCTCTCATGTTAAAATTATGTCCTCTAGTTTTGAACTCCCCCATACTAGGGAAAAGGCATTTATGCCCAGACTTGAACGCTAGATCTTTTCAAAGTCTGTCTCATTTAGCATAAAATGATGCCATACAACACACTAAAAGGTATTCTCAATGTGAAGTGGTGACTTTGTTTCCATGAGGACTGTGTGGTAGTCACTCTTACCAATACAATTCATCGGTCCACGATAGTGTCAGACAGATTAGTAAGGATGAGGTCAAGTACAGTCTTCCTTCTTGTTGGTTTCCTCACCACCGCCACAAACCCAATAAAGCAGCAACGTCCTTCCGGACTCAACCAACTTGATCAGTAGTAGTGCTTTGGTGCTACATTGGTGGTGGCTATCAACCTCACTCAGTACGTTCTATACACTTGTCACGCTCAGTGGGTTCTTGGAGCGGTGTTCAACATGAATCACTGACTTTCTGGGTCTCTGGATTACAAGTCAAATGCTAATGCCACTACATCATTGCCTTTCCCAAGGCATCTGGCTTCGGATTGTATTAAAAGGACTGATGAGGTTGTTGTAAAATTAGCTGATTTGGGCTTCATAGGCCAAATGCATCAGAACGCCTTTATGAACCCATGACCAAGGGACAAGACTTAAAATGGTAGGTGATGCTTGTGAAATAATGACCAGTCTAGTATAATAATGAAAGCTGCAAAGACGATCTTAAGGTTCTTTTAGACTTGGACTCATCTCCAATTTATCAGCAATTATTATAACTGGCTCCATTGTCATCTTTGCACGTTTGGGGCAAGGGAACAGATTGGCCTACACGATGTAAACCACGTTCTGACCCACTCTAGTAGTCTAGAGCAATATTATTTTCATATTGAGAGATAGTAAGAACTGCCGATACTGGAGCCTGAGATAACACAGTGTGGAGCTGGAGGAACACAGTAGGCCAGGCGGCATCAGAGCCGGAAAGCTGACGTTTCGGGTCGGGACCCTTCTTTTCTTTTCTGAAGGGTCCCGACCCAAAACGTCAGCTTTCCTGCTCCTCTGATGCTGCCTGGCCTGTTGTGTTCCTCCAGCTCCACACTATTATTTTCATATTTATCTTTTTAAAAACACTAGTCACCTGCACCTGTTTTTACGTGGCCTTAATACTCATTTGACCACATGACCATCACACCATTTTTCTGCGGTTTTAAACAAACCGATTTGGATCAGTGGTCATTTACCTCGAATAAAAGTACTTAGTACATCCTAACGTGCAGATCTGACAGATGAAAATAAATTGGGCGAATCCTGAAGGATCAACATACAACTAGCAGATACGCCCTAAACAGTACCCTAGGTTTATAAAACAATGTTAAGTGCTCTGAAAAACAGCACCAGGAACCTGACTATTAAAATACCAACTTTAAAAATCACGCCAACAAACCGGAAGAGACTACAGTTTAGGGAGCAGCCACCATCCGTCTACCCAGACATGTTTCCAGAGTCAAACACTGGAGGAGTGCCATTTATCATCCCCGTCCCCGCCCTCACTCACTCACCAGCTGTCCTCCTCCTCCTTATCTTCCGAAACCATTGTCTCCAGATCCAGAGACGCCACCTCATCCAACACCGTCCGCTCCCCCACCTCTGGGCTTTCCCTGCCCCCCGATATGGAGCCCGGCGACTGAGACACGGCTCCACCCCGGGCCGGCGACTGGGACACAGCCTCACTATCCTGAACGGGCGCTGGGCCTGCGGTGACGGATTGCCAGGCGTTGTCGCAGGCCCCGGGGGAGGGCTGCGGCTGCTTGGGGCTCAGGAGGGTGGATCGGGTCCTCAGTTGTTCGTTTTGTTTCTCGAGTTTGCGAACCAACTCCTGCAGCTTCCGTACTTCCAGGTCGGCGCTGACGTTCGAGTTAACGTCCTCCATCCTTTCGCGTCTCTCGGCGTTTCCCTCTCTCGATCTTTAATCTACTCGTCGCCCTCGCCTACCGGGACATGACGGACGCGGCCAGGTTCCCACGCCCAACTCGGGGCTCAGCCGTCATTTGCCGGCCGCCATCTTCCTGCCGCCGGTCTCCACCCCGCCAGGTGACGTCACCGGGTTCCACCCACCGGCGTGGGTGGGGCGTGACGTCGCCGGTTTGCACCCACGTCCCGATTCATGACGTCGCCGCGCAGGTCACGCCCCCTCCTCCTCCATCCCAAAGCAGCGTCGTATCGCCGAGCAGCAGTCTCCCTTATCATAGACGTAGCTTGCAATTTCTGAACCTCGGTAGTTACCTGCTCACTGGCAGTAATGCACATTCGAGATGTCATATCATATTCAAAACACTTCATAAGAATCACAGCTGATTCTTTTTTTGAAACTAATGCTTTTTGTCTCACCTTGGCCAAGTGAAATCAGGAGGTGGGCTCGACAACACAGTGGAAGCAGAAGCTTGCATTTACGATCACCGTCTTACCTTACGATTCACACTAATTAATCATTAGAGAGACGGACGATTATTGGTAAGGGTTAGGGTCTATAAGGTGTGAGGCTGGAAAAGCACAGCAGGTCAGGCGACATCAGAGAAAAGTCAACATTTTAGGCCGAACCCTTTCTTGGGTGAGACTGAGAAGGCAGGACCTTCATAGTGACCTCAGCAGGTGCAGTCCAGTAATCTAGACGCCCAGGCTAAATGTCTGCAAATATAGTTTAAATCCCACTACAGTGGCTGGTGAAATTTTAGGTTAATTAAAATAGTGACTGTAACAACTATCATCGTGGTAAAAAAGAATGCCCCTGAAAGGAAGGAAATCTGGCAATTGTAGTTGGTGTGACCTAATGTGATTGGAGACCCAGAATAACTGCCCTCACGTGGCTCAGCAACCTATTTAGTTCAAGGCAAATAGGGATGGGCAGCAAATTCTCATCTCAGCAGTGATGACCACATCCCATGAAATAAATAAATCGCTGTTTTGACACCTAATCATTATTGTATGTAGCAGCTATGGTGAGTACAGCTAGCTTCCCCAATGACTAGTGAATCTGTCTTGCTTGTGCTAGTTGATGTATACCTCGTCATTTCATACTGTTGCTAGAAAATGGGTCATTAGATCTTTCCTATCCACCTACACACAGGTGGAACAATTATTTATATCTGAACCAAAAGGTGACATCAACAGAAATGCAGCATTTCATTTAAATTGCATGGAAGTATCAGCCTAGATAATGCACTTATGTTACAACTCAATACCAAGGCAAAACATCGATGAGAAGGCTTTAAACTAAATAGTTGTGGATGGTAGAGGGATCATGGAGATGTGGTAAATTAAAGGAAATAAACAAATAGAACAAGGTGGTAAGTTTGGCAATGATAACCAGAGGAAAGAACAGAGTTACATAGCACCTTTCTACAACAAACTGAAGAATTCCCAACAGATGATGTCAAAGATTGCAAAAATTGGAAAAAGACAGTGAAAGGGTCCATCTACGAATGAGTACAGCCTTCTCACGAAATGGATGAATTGCTAGCAGAGAAAGAAGTAAATGAGACATACTGTACTTGCAAGATGACCAAGGCTGGAACCTGAATATTGAAACATTTTTGCCATTTTGAAAAGAAAGGAAGTCAGGAAAAGGTGATGGGATAGCTCTGTTAATTAAAGTTGTCATTAGTACAGAAGTAACAGCTGAATAACTTGAAAAAGCAAGATGTAAATAATTCTGGATAGAGATAAGAAGTAGAAAAGGTAAGACATGACATTTGGGAGTAACTTGTAGGCCCTCTAACTTGAATTTACAAGAATAAACAAATGGGTTGAATAAAAGCGCACTGCAATAAGGGTGAATCAAAAGGTTAACCATAAGGTTAGCCCACAAAATGAGTTTATGGAGTGTATTTCTTAGATCAAATACTTAGAGCAGTACTTGCTAGCACAAAGCAGGGAGAAGGCTGTTCCAGGCCTCGTGGACAACTACATCTGTAGGAACTGAAAGGACTGAGGATGCTGTAAATCAGGAACAAAAGCAGAAGTTGCTGGAAAAGCTCAGCAGGTCTGGCAGCAACTGTGAAGAAAAATCAGAGTTAACGTTTTGGGTCTGGTGACCCTCAGAACGGTGACTCTTCCTCAGGACCCGAAATGTTAACTCTGATTTTTTTCTTCACAGATGCTACCAGACGTGCTGAGCTTTTCCAGGAACTTCTGTTTTTGTTACATTTGTAGGAAGTCTGACCAGCTGCAGCTCCTCGCAGACTGCGTGGTTTGGTTTGAGAAGTAGCTGGACACACTGCAGTACATACAGGGGGCAGAGAGAGTGATAGGCACTAGCTTTAGGCAGGTGGTCACACCACAGGTCCAGACAGATAGATGGCTGACCGCCATGAGAGGCAGGCACATGAGTCTCAATGGCTATTCCCCTCTCAAACAGGTATCGCATTTTGGATACTGTTTGGGGGGTGGGAATAGCTTCTCAGCAGCCAGGCCTGTGGCACCACAACTGGTTCTGCTGTAGAGCAGTGTGGGGCAAAGTTCAGGCGAGTGATAGTATTAGATGATTCGACTGTAAGGGGCACAGACAGGCGTTTCTGTGGCTGTGAACGAAACTCTAGATGCTGGTGTCAGGGTCCTGGATGTCTCTGAGGACATCAACGGGAGGGAAAACAGACAGAAGTCATTGTCCACATTAGCACAAATAACATAGGTAGGAAGAAGGAAGAGGTCCTGCAAGGACAATTCAGGGAGTTAGGTAGGGAGCTAAAAAGTAGGACTACCAAGGTAGTAATCTCAAGATTATGACCCATGCTATGGGCTAGTGAGGCTAGGAACAGAGAGAGCATACAGTTGAACACATGGCTACAGAACTGGTGTAGAAGGGAGTGCTTTAGATGTATGGATCATTGGGATGTGTTCTGGGGAAGGTGGGACCTGTACAAGAAGGACGAGTTGCACCTGAACTGGAAGGGCACCAATATCCTGGGCAGGAGGTTTGCTCGAGCTGTTCAGGAGGGTTTAAACTAGTGTGGCAGGGGTTTGGAACTGGAACAACAGGCCAGTAAGTGCAGAGACTGGGACAAAAGAGAGACTGAGAAATGCATAGCGCAGAGTAAGAGCAGGCAGAGGGAAGTCGTGGGACTCACAGGGACTGGAGGTCTGGAGTACAGTTACTTCAATGCAAGAAGTATAATGGGTAAAACAGATGAACTAGGAGAATGGATTACCGCATGGAATTATGATGTTATTGCCATTACGGAGACATGCTTAAGGGAGGGACAGGGAGCTTAGCATTCCAGGATATCGCTGTTTTAGACGGGACTGAAAGGGAAACAAAAGGCGTGGGGGAGTTGCATTGCTGATTAGGGATCACATCACAGCTGTGTTAAGGGAGGACACATCAGAGGGATCTTGCAGTGAGGCATTATGGGTAAAGATCAGGAATACACAGGGTGAAATCACAATGTTGGGAGTTTTCTATAGACCACGGGAGACAGAGGAGCAGATATGTTCTCAAATACTGGAAAGGTGTGAAAAAAGCAGGGTAGTTGTGGTAGGTGCCTTCAACTTTCCTCTTATTGACTGGGACTCCCTTAGGGCCAGGGGCTCGGATGGACAGCCATTTGTTAGATGTGTCCAGGAGGGCTTTTAGAGACCGTATGTTGACAATCCAACCAGAGAGGAGGCCATACTAGACTTGGTACTGGGGAATGAGCCAGGACAGGTGATCGATGTTTCAATAGGAGAGCATTTTGACTTCGTGACCATAACTCGATAAGATTTCGAATAGTTATGGACAAGGACAAGAGTGGCCCTCGGGTGAGGGTGCTCAGTTAGACAAGGGCCAATTGCACCCAAATTAGACAGGAACTGGCAATTTGTATTGGGAGCAGTTATTTGGGAGCAAATCTACCTCTGGCATGTAGGAGGCTTTTAAAGACCAATTGATTAAAGTGCAGGATGTGCATGTCCCTGCAAAACTGAAGGATAGGAATGGCAGGATTCAGGAACCATGGATGACAAGGGAAATTGTAAGCTTAGTCAAAAGGAAAAAGGAAGCATATGATAGGTCAACAAATTGACGAAGCCCTTGAGGAGTACAGAGAAATTACGAAGGAACGTAAATACGGAATTAGGGAGGCTAAAAGGGGCCATGAAATGTCTTCAGCTGACAGGATCAAGGAGAGTCCAAAAGCTTTTTATGCATATATTAGAAGAAAGAGGTTAGCATGGGAAAGAGTAGGCCCACTCAAGGACAAAGGAGGGAAGTTATGTGTGGAGCAACAGGAAGTGAGAGAGATCCATAATGAGTACTTTGTATCAGTATTCCCCAAGGAGAAGGACATGACTGATATTGAGGTCAGGGATCAGTGTGTGAATACTCTAGAGAATGTCAAGGAAGAAGTTTTGTGTATCCTAAATTGCATTAAGGTAAATAAGTACCCAGGGAGCCTGACGTCTGTGGTGGGGAAGCTCTTAGAGAAGATACTGACGGTCAAGATATATGTACATTTGGAAGAAAATGAGACTAGTTAGTGATAAGCAGAATAGTTTTGTACAGGGAAGCTCATGTCTCACCAATCTGACTGAATTTTTTGAAAAGGTGACAAAGATAATTGATGAGGGAAGGATTGTGGATTATAGTTTATATGGACTTTAGTAAGGCATTTGATAAAGTTCCACATAGCAGATTGGTACAAAAACTAAAATCGCATGGGATTCAGGTGGGCTGGCTAGATGGATACATAAACTGGTTTGGTCAAAGTAGAGAGAGGGTAGCAGTGGAAGGGTGTTTTTCAGAATAGAGACCGGTAACTAGTGCTGTTCCACAGGGATCAGTCTTAGGTCCTCTGTTGTTTGTAGTATATATAAATGATCTAGAGGAAAATGTGGGTGGTCTGATTAGTAAGTTTGCAGATGACAAGATTAGTGGAGTTGCTGAAAGTGCAAACGATTGTGAAAGGTTACAACAGGATATAAACAGATTGGCGACTTGGGCATAGAAATGGCAGATGGAGTTTAATCCAGACAATTGCAAGGTGATACATTTAGGAGGATCAAATTTAGGTGTAAATTACACTGTAAATGGCAGAACCCTTAGGAAAATTAACATACAAATGGATCTGGGCATGCAGCTCTACAGTTCCCTAAAAGTGGCAACATAGGTGGCCAACCTGATTAAGAAGGCTTATGGCGCGCTTGTCTTCATTGTCCAGGGCACGCAGTACAAGAGTTGGTAAACCATGTTACAGCTATATAAAACCCTTGATAGGCCACATTTAGAATATTGTGTGCAGTTTTGATTGCCATACTACCAGAAGAACGTGGAAGCTTTGGAGAAAGTGCAGAGAAATTTAACCAGGATGTTGCCCAGTCTTGAAGGCATTGGCTATGAGGAAAGGTTAAAAAGACTAGGATTGCTTGCACTGGAAAGATGGCGGCTGTGAGGAGGCCTTATAGAGGTCTACAAAATTATGAGAGGCATAGATAAGGTGGATAGTCAGAGGCATTTTCCCAGGGTTGAAGTTTCAATTACAAGGGGCATAGGTTAAAGGTGAGGTGGGGAAAGTTTAAGGGAGATGTTTTTCACGCAGAGAGTGGTAGGAGCCTGGAACGCGCTGCCAGAAGAGGTGGTAGAGGTAAGCACATTGGTGACATTTAAGAGGCATCTGGATGGTTACATGAATAGGGAGAGAATAAAAGGATACACACTGAGTAAGGGCAGAAGATTTCTTTTTTAGTTTAGTTAGAGCATGATGATCGGCACAGGCTTGGAGGGCCAAAGGGCCTGTTCCTATGCTGTACTTCTCTTTTGTTCTTTTTGTTCTTTTGTCCATAATGAGACAGGATTAATCAATAAGTTTATCGTCAAGAAACCCTCCCACCCCAGGCAACAGTAATCATAACATGATTGCATTGTATGCTTAGTTTGAAAGTGTGATATGTGTGTATAAGTGTTTTAAACCTGAATGAAAGTAATTATAAGAGAATGAAGACAGGAGTCGATTAAAACTGGAAAATCAGTTTAAAACATAGGACAATAGAGATGCAGTCATGGATTTTTAAGAAATTTTTAAAAATACTGTCAGCCAAGATTTATCACAAAGAAGGATTTACTATTGATGGCAAAAATAAGGAAGTTAAAGATAGCAAGAATTTAAAAGAATTACTGTACAGAAGTACGAAGATTAGTGCAGGTCGGAATGCTTGACATAAGAACCAGCAAAGAATAACTTTAAAAAAAGGGATTAATTAGAGTATTGTGATGCAAAATGTGTGGTTTATAAATGTTTCTAATATCATTTATTGCAAGTTTAGGTTCTTAAATTCTTGGTTTGTGAGAGAAATGAGTTTTCCTGTTTGTCTGTAGTTAATACTTCACTGATAGCATTTCTGTAGCCATAGTGATTTCTTTCTAAAACAGTTTTTGAGCCCCAGCTTTAGCGCTAGTGGGTTTTCATGTATATTCATAGGGCTTTAAAGATGGAACAAGATAAACAAGTCGCAGTTGAGAAGGTCAGGAGAGCTGACCGATAGCATAGAAAAAGAGATATTTTGCTTTAATTTTACTTTCAGTTTTGAGTCCTATGAATCCTCAGATAAAGATGGTTGTATAGAGCAGTGTTCCTGAAAGTGAAGGGATGTAGTGAAACTAAATCATATTAGAGTAAAGAATTAATGTTAGTCCCAGACCAGAAATGTTGGAATAAAACGCTGAAGAGATTAGTTAAAACTGAGTGCATATAAGCTCGTGTATGAATAGCACCAGAAAGAAGCTGTGTGTGGTTGGAATCTAAGTGTTAATGTCACAGGTGACTTAAACCTTATATGATATTATAGCCAGGCACTCTAGTATGAGTACTGTCTGAGTGATGCTTTTGAATACTATCCAAAGTGTTTTTTTGGATATTTTTCCAGAGATGTGTTTTGGGTACTTTATTGAAAAGTTGTGTTTTGTTGTTTCAATTTACAAAGAAGTGTTTTGAGAACAATGGAATTATACTTTTCCTCTCTGTTTAAAATTCTTTGAACTTGTATTATAAGTAGATAGTTTGATTTATTCTGTTTTATCTTCATTTCCTTTGCTAATAAACTTCTATGTTATTGTTAATCAAAATTTGCAACATATATCCTTCTCTTTCAGTGAGATATCACTTTGTTAAAACAAAAACAAATCAAAATATGATATCTCAAGCCAGGTTTCAGCATGGGATCTGACTTGTCTGGTAATAACATTGGCTGGGATCATAACACTATGAAAGAAGGCGAGCTAGAAACATGAAATAAATAGTACGAGTTTCTATAAGTATCTAAATTGGAAAAGAGTAACTACGATGAGTGTGAGACTCCTAAAGATTGAGTCTGGGAATTAATAATGAAACGCAAGAAAATCATGGAATTTTTGAACAGATATTTTTTGTCTGCCTTCACTGTAGAAGACTTAGAACATTTCCCAAAGATAACTGAAAATCTCTGAAGAGTGGAATGAACTTAAAACAATCACCACCACCGAGGAAAATATTGGTAAAACAATTACACAAAAAGCCGAATAATTCTCTGTTATTCTAATTATAATAGTTTTATAATGAATGATAATGATCAAAGATTGATTAATTCCATGGGTCAGTTTATTTACAGCAATAAAACACATGATAATTCATGAAGCAGACATTACCAACTGATCTCTGAATGTGAATGTATCTTGCAGACTCACAGCAACCAAACTGCCAGGCAGAGTTGTGACATCATATACATACAGCACGCAGATTCCTTTAAGGTGAATTCTCTTAAAGGCAAGGCATACATACAACTGGCTGGCTATGTTTGAGGGTATTGAAAGAAGTATCTGCAGAGGTCATAGAGGCATTCATTATAATCTTTCAAAATCTCCTAGATTCCGGGGTAAAAGTTACTGCAGACTGTGAAAAATCTCTTCACTGGCCCCACCCATTAGCCAGATCTCTCTCTCTTCCCCTCAGGTCCAGTCCTGCCTCCAACTCCCATCCTGGTCACAGCCACAGCCATTGATGTGCATGGTTGTATTCATGGGGAACAACGCATATGTTCCACGGTGCCAGCAAACACAGCCTATATCCTTAGCTTGGGTTATTGAAGGAACCTATCAGTGTCCATTCAAAAATAAAATAATTTTGTCAGAAATATGGCACTGCTCATTCCATCATACAATCTTCTCAGTGAGGAATTGGGTTGGAGTCTGCCTTCTTACTGCATTAACCTCCTAAGATCTAGGCAGAACCCAGTGAAATCAGACTTAAGCATTAATATGAATGGAGAACTCCAGCTACTCATCTGGGTTCAATTAGGTGGTTTCCAACATGTATTGGATTCCTACTTTCACCTGGGCCTGGTTCCCTTAACCTAAGTGATACAGAAGTTATTTTAGAGGATCTCCTACATCCACATAACATATGGCTAAAGTTTTATTCTCTGGGTTGTTCCGATGGACGTGTTTAAATTTTGTGATGGACCTTGTTAGAACTCCTTAATGTTCTGGCTCTGAATATAAAAGTATGTTGTCTAACCTCCCTAATAGTTCAAGTTAACTGACTAGATAGTAGGAGGTTCAATTTTGGAATCATCTGCACCTCTTTCTTCCTAATCCTCACTATCCCCTTCAATCCTCCATTGTCCTCACTACCTGACATACATGTACTTGCTTATTCTCCTCCCAGCAGTGGTATTATTTCAATATATTCAATATATGACATAGATGATTATTTTTCCAGCAATCTGGGGTAAAAATCAAACAATTTACTTCCCCAATCCATTTCACAGCTGTTAAGACAGAGAGACAGAGAGCCAAACCAAATCAGCTTTTCTACCTCTGTACTCACAACACAGTAATTTAAACTGTCAAAGGCCCCAATAATTATACCAATGATTCCTAAACCAACTTTTGAATAACCAATCCCAGACTTTGTGAATAATTAATTCCAGACACTGGCTTTGTATGCTAAACACAATACTTAACTATTTATTAAATACACAATAACTTTAGCATAGAAAAAAATAAACAACAAGGTAATCTGATTAATGTCTATGCTTTAAACCCAAAATATTTGTTTCCAGCCCTACTCATATAAGACAGATAGACAAACACACACAGTTAGTGATAAAATAAAATAACAAACAAGCCAGATTACTTAAATAACTTTCACTTATACCAGAGGACAAACAGGCTGTCAGCCTGGAATGTTCCAGTCTGTTAAAGTGATGGGGACAGCATCCTCTTTCCAGCTGAAGTATTGGGGTACTCTTTCTTTGGTCTTCCTCTTCTTCTTCTATCCATCTTCCATCTGTCTGGTGAAGATTACTCAATGAAGACTGCTCTGTAGAGACCACCTGATGACCACATTGTTTCACAGGCATAAATGTGGACTCCTTGATTGCTTTTCATAACGTTGATCAAGTCACCCTCTCCTCACTCAAGCAAAGGCAGCAATGTTTCTAAGTCAGCTTACTACTCTTTGTGTTTTGGAAGCTGATGTATTAAGCAGGCAGCTTTCAAATTTTCATGTTGTATCAGCAGCAGCCAAAAATATTCTCCCAGAAAACACAGTTCAAAAAAAAGATACAAGACTGGAGGCACCAGGGGAAGCCTGCAGGGGTTAGGCTAATTCCACGCTGAAATAACGACACTGGCACCAAGGAAGTTACGGAAGCCACATCCATGCTGGAAAAACCATGCTGGGGTCAAGAGGGTTAAGGAGCTAGAATCTGTGCTGGAGTAACCGTGCTGGGGCTAGGTAAGATCCACACTGGAGGATCCGCACAGTCACCAAGAATAGGGTAGATCAAGGGGCAGAGGAGAGTTCCTCAGAGCGCAGGTGTCATCAAGAAGACCTGGTAGACAGGTTCTTATCAGGTGGTCTCTACAGAGCAGTCTTCATTGAGTAGTCTTCACCAGACAGATGTAAGATGGATAGAAGAAGAAGAGGAAGACCAAAGAAAGAGTTCCCCAATACTTCAGCTGGAAAGAGGATGCTGTCCCCATCACTTTAACAAGACTGGAACATTCCAGGCCGACAGCCTGTTTGTCCTCTGGTATAAGTGAACCATCCCTAATTGTCATGGTTATATACTTTCTTTATCTAACTAACTAATGTGTTATATCTAAACTACTGCTTCTTCATAAACTAAAACTATCAGAAAATTACAATAAATTGTCATCTGCCTAAATTAGGTAAATGTGATCATGAGACCGCTGAAATCAACAGAATAAAAACATGTCCCATACAATTTATAAACCTCTGACTAACTGGTTCATCAAAAACTGGTATGGGAATGACAGGTGCTGGTCTGAATGCGGGTTGCAGTTTTCCCAGAGTCTGACACATTTGGCATATTTCACAATACTGCACAATGTCCCTGTGAAGATTTGGCCAGTACAGGTGTGAGCTTATACTTGCCCGGACCTTCCAGATTCCTACATATCCTGTCATAGGAATTTCATGGGCTATCTTGGATATTATCTGAGATATTTGGGCAGTGCCACTGTCTAGTGAAGCACCATCCACTCTTTGTCTGCACATCTGTGAGGAGGTCTCCACTTCCTCATCAGAGCTCCATTTGTAATACGCAGGAACATTCTTTGTTTCAGCTTCAGTTTTAGCCAATTCTATTACTTTACTTAACTCTGGATTGATTTGCTGATTCTCGATTGGGATGACTTAGTCAAAATTTTCTTTGGATTATTCAAATCCCTAAGGAAAATTTCAGGTAACTAAATATCTGTCAATGTTTGTCAATTTGACATCTGATGATGAGCTACATTTAGCCATTGCTCGTGTCACCACAGATGAACAAAAATACCTGTAACCTTCACTTCAGCCAAATGATACCTCAGCAGTAGGTCAACCCTGTCTACTACACAGGCAAACTATGGATAACTTTGACAGTTACTGTGACAGATACTAGGTCACCTTCCAGGGCCACCTAATACCCAAATACCATTTACTAAAATAAAACCAAAAGAACTGCGGATGCTGTAAATCAGGAACAAAAACAAAGTTGCTGGAAAAGCTCAGCAGGTCTGGCAGCATCTGTGAAGGAGAAAACAGAATTAACATTTAGGGTCCGGTGACCCTTCCTCAGAACTCAGTTCAGAACTCTTCAGTTTTGGGGAAGGGTCCCCGGACCCGAAACATTAACTCTGTTTTTTCATTTACAAATGCTGCCAGACCTGCTGAGCTTTTCCAGAAACTTTGTTTTTGTACCATTTATAAAACCTTGGCATACATTGTGCTCTCAGGTGGGAAAGATATGCCTTTCTCCAGCAAAAGGAGTTCAAGTGGCTCTTATATACCTCAGTATAATGACAGGTTTAACTGCCTTATTTAAGAAATAAGGAGTTACTTTTCCTTTTGACAAGAGCTCCCTGTAACCCTTAGATATCTTTTTCACCAAAAGCTATACTCACAACAATGTCCGAACTTGGCCTCACAGCTGCAGCTATTCGCAGCTTTGTGTGTTGTACTCTTGGTCAAGGATCCCTTTCTTGCATTGAACCTGTGCCCATGGATTTACTTTTCAACTTGAGGATAGGTCTTTGATCTTCAGAGAAGTTTCATCGACTATCAAAGTAATTTTGTTTTTTCATAATGCACAAGAAACCTGGTGTCTTTTTATCTTAATGAATTATCTCCTTTCTAATTACACATTGTCTGTGTTGTATATTCGTTACCACCCCAAATTTTATTTTATGATTGAGATGGCAGGAACGCATTGTCTTTTATTAATATCACTACTACACAGGTCACAACATACCTTTAACTGTTTTACTCAGTTCCCTAAATGGCCAATCACATTATTTTTCTTGAGACTTAGTTTACATAATCCATCAACCAGGTTTCCTTAGTAGGCTCAAAATTATTGATTTATTACTAAACAAAATTCATTCCACAATCATGCAGATTTGGTTAATATACACAGTTAGTAATGTGAAAATACGAATGTTTATCCCTCTAAACAACTCAATCCACACAAAGAAACATGAACGCACAGGCAGATACGAGGCAAAGAGAAACAAAAAATGGACTTCTTTGCACAGACTAACCTTAGTGGTAAAAAATGTTTTTGATCAACAATTGCTAATTCTTGAAGGCAAAAAAGATAAGATTTGAGATGCTTAGGCTGGCTTTCAGTACACTTTCTAAGGGGCAAAGACTTATGTCACAGACATAGGCAGTTGTCACTGTACGCTCAGGAAATGTCAATAACTCCTTCACACAAGAAGAACTGAACCATGTTCCAGACACTAATACTGGATGTTCAAAAAGGACTGTTTTAGAAACAGGATCACTAAGCTGGGAAACTTCTTTCTTCAGCAAGTTGGACACCGGCTCCCAACTGAAAACCAAAACAGTTTCTACTGCCTGCAAAACATTGCTCAAACACCAGTCATTTAACTCAGGCAGATGATTCATGAAAGGTGAGTCCCAGGAAGTGATCCCTTTTTAAAAAAGAAAACAATCCAGGTCACTCCACAGAGTTTGAAATAAGTCCATTTTTTTAAATAGAATCCCTACAGTGTGGAAACAGGCCATTTGGCCCAACAAGTCCACATCGCCCCTCTGAAGAGCATCCCACCCAGACCCATTCCCCTACCCTTGATTTCCCATGTCTAACCCCCTAACCTAAACATCCCTGGGCACTCTGGGCAATTTAGCATGGCCAATCCACCTAGCCTGCACATCTTTGGACTGTGGGAGGAAACCAGAGCACCCGAAGGAAACCCATGCAGACACAGGGAGAATGTGCAAACTCCACATAGTCAGTTGCCTGAGGCTGGAATTGAACCCATGTCCCTGGTGCTATGAGGCAGCAGTGCTAATCACTGAGCCATTATTCACAATCTTTCAAAACTTAAAACCTTAAAAAGTATTAAATATGAAATCTTAATAACAGGGATATAAACCAAATAATTCAGCTCACCAATCCTCTTTGTTGCTTCATGTGGACCACTGAATTGGATTTTCCATCTGTAAAGATTAGAACACTAAAACATATTAAAGTAACACAGTGTGGAGCTGGAGGAACACAGCAGGCCAGGCAGCCTCATAGGAGTAGGAAAGTTGACGTTTTGGGTCTGGACCCTGCTTCAGAAGAAATGTCAACTTTCCTAGTCCTCTGATGCTGCCTGGCCTGCTGTGTTCCTCGAGCTCCACACTGTGTTATCTTTGATTCCAGCATCGGCAGTTCTTACTATCTCTGAGTGAACTAAAACATATTCCCCTTCTTGAAATGTACAGATCTTCACCTGCTTGTCTACCCATTTTTTATAAGGCTCTTTGTAAAGTTTTAAGCTGCTTCTGAGTTACATTACCAACTTTTGTCAGCTGCTTCCAGAACACAGACATGTAACCCAACATTGAAGATTTATCCATTTGCTCCGATCACCTTTGCTTGATTATATTCAGAGGTCTTTTTAACCTCAAAAGGATTAAAATCCATAGACTCATTGGGTAAATTCTGGTTGGGAAACAAGACAAATTCAGTTCCCTTTTTCCCAGACATGCAGGATTCATGGCAGTATGCCCTGATCACAGGACTGGTGCCTTTCACAACAACAGAAAGCTGTGTGCTATAGAGTGCTAGCGTTGTACAGCACGGAAACAGACTGACTAGATATCCTAAATTAATCTAACCCCATTTGCCAACATTTGGCTCATTTCCCTCTTAAACCCTTTGTATTCATGGACACATCCAGATGCCTTTTAAATGTTGTTATTGTAGCAGCCTCCACCACTTCCTCTCGCAGCTCATTCCATTAATGCACTACACTGTGAGTAAAAGTTGCCCCTTAAGTCCCTTTTAAATCCTTCCCCTCTCACCTTAAACCTATATTCTCTAATTTTGGACTCCCCCACCTTGGGGAAAAGACCTTGGCTATTCCGTGCCCCTCATGATTTTATAAACATCTATAAGATAAACCCTCAGTATTCAACACTCTAGGGAAAACAGCCCCAGCCTATCCAGCCTCTCCCTATAGCTCAAACCCGTAACCCTGGCAACATCCTTGTAAATCTTTTCTGAACCCTTTCAAGTTTTACAACATCCTTCCTATATGCTGAATGACATGTTTACAGTTAAGAAGAAACAATGGTGATGAGGATTTTGGGCTTAGGATGGAAGAATTAAGAGAAGACCATGCCCTACTTTGGAAGATTACCATGTTCTTGTGAAAGCTAAGGTAGATGGAGGCATATCAGACAAAGTCAGACAGAGGGTTGAAGAAGGGACATGCTTGATTTATTGGAAAACAGACAATGAAGGAAGCAGGCAGCTTTTAGTATGTTTATGCTGGACAAGATGTCCCCTGAATGTTGATATGGTTTTCTTGAATGTACCCAAGGGAGGACCTGGGGAAGATACCAGAAGGCTTTTGCCACTGGCTTGGTTATGGCTGGCCATACAATGAGCTTATGGTCTGGACATAGATAAGAAAACCCAAAGGTACCTAATAGCAGGGGAAATGTTGCTGGCTGCTTCAGCAGCTCTAGATTCTGCAGTGAGCAGACAGGGCATTTTGACAGAAACTGTACAAAGGGTGGAGCCTCGGGTAAGCCTGACATTTTAAAAGGTATAAAACGAGGATGAAAGAAGGGGTGCAGACCAAAACAAAAATGAAATAAGTGTAGGGCATCAGGACCGCATACCCTGTCATTAAACAGGGTTTAGCAGACTTGATGAAATTGATCACACCAAACACAGGTAGAGGGAAATCGGACACTAGAATGTCTGTCAACGTTAGGGGACGGCCATTGTAAAGTGTTGATAGACACATCTCTCACAGATTAAAATATTCCACCCATCAAGGAGAGATTAATAATAAGGGGTTGGCGATGGAAAGATAGAAGTAAAACCCAGCGACTGGGCAGAATTGGAAACAGAGGGGATTGAAGTATCAGTTCAATTTTGGGTGTATCCGAATGGGAAGGGGACATTTCTGGGAATGGAAACTCTTAGCATATTAGGGGTGATTGTATTTCTTCAAGAGAATGTAATGCCATGGGGAAAAGAGAAACGGATATATTCCAGACTCGGTGATCCCGCCACTGTACGCCAATGGTTGGGGGCAGTGGAAGCTATAGAGGTAAACATGAAAACTAAGGGAGAATTTTACATTAACGTGGAAGCTATTTCTGATGATTTGGGCCTGGCAAAAATGGGACTGTGACCAGCTTTAGGGTGGACCCCATAGTGATTCCACAGCCAGTACACGCGCCTGTAGAGCAGCACCTGATTAAAGTGGGAGGTATTGATAGTGGCTACTGAAAAGGGCAGGGAGCAGCTTTGGAGATGGCTTCTACCAGTAACTCTCTTACTTAGCTCCTGAAGAACCCGGATTGGTGGTACTGATTTACTTTAGATGACATGGCCTTGAATTCAGTAACACCACGATTACACCCAATCGTCACCAGCTCCGCAAAACCATTCTGAATGGAAAGTGCAGGTAATCGGGTCCTCAGTGCTTGACATATCCATGGGCGATTCCACAGCATGAAGTACTCACAATCCACAGTTTGCTTTCATCCTGGGTGAAATCCAATACACTTGGACAAGACTGCCACAGGGATTTCACGGGGAATATTACATCACCACCTGGTGCATATAATAGAAGGATTTAACCCTCCAGTACAGTAGGGGTGACACTACAATGCCTGGATGACTCACTATGCTTCCACCAGTATACAGCATATGCACTGGAGCTCTTGCAACTGTTTGAGATCTTTGGAAATTCAGGGCTGAAAGTTAACCCCAGTGAAGCCCAATTAGGACTAGAATCAGTAGTTTATTTAGGATACTTTATATCAAAGGCAGGTAGGAACCAGAAAGGAGACGGTCATTTTATTGTTACCACGACCCAGGACAATACCGAAGTACGGATCTACTCAAATACTGAGGAATTTTGAATTATGCTCACATGGTTAAGCCTATACAAGAATTGACCATAATGGGGCGGTGGAATGTGAAGTGGCCTTTGATGAAGTTAAGGGGTTGTGACAGCCCCAGGTCTGGGATCTCCGGAACTAGGCGGCCATTCCACAGTAATCATGGGGGTTGTAAGCATCCCGAAAACAAAACATGCTGGAAATCACAACGGGTCAGGCAGCTTCCACGGAGAGAGAGCAAGCTGACGTTTTGAGTCTAGATGACTCTTCGTCAAAGCCCTCCGACTCGAAACAATAGTTTGCTCTCTCTCCACGGATGCTGCCTGACGCACTGTGATTTTCAGCACGTTTTTCAGTATCTGCACAAGTTAGCCTACCGTTCTAACATACAGTCAGTTGTAGTAGCGGGTTAACCACATACACCAAGCTGATTGACACAGCTTGGGCGGTGAAAGTCAGTGATCCCATTATATAAAATATCCCGTTCTGAGGAAGGGTCACCAGACCTGAAACGTTAACACTGTTTTCTCCTTCACAGATGCTGCCAGACTTGCTGAACTTTTCCAGCAACTTTGTTTTTGATCCCATTATATAACACTGGCAGAGATAGTAACGCACACACACAAACACCACACAGATTAATTCAGCTGTTAAATACTGGACATTTGTCTCAGACATAAGAAGGGCGCAACGGGAAAGTCTCTTGCTTCCGAAAACTAATTTCTATACTCAAGGAGAGGGTTAACAACCCTGCCAATTTTAAGAAAATTAAAGGCACTGATCCTATGATGTACGCAGGATATGGTATTATAGGTGGATGAGTCCTGGAGAATTGTGAAAGGAAACCTCCCAGAGATTTGGGCAGCAACATAAAAACATATAAATTAGGAGTAGGAGAAGACCATTCGGCCCCTCGAGCATGCTCCACCATTCAATATGATCATGGCTGATCATACAACTCAATTGCCTGCACTCGCTTTTCCCCGGACCCTCTGAACCCTTTAACACTAAGAACTATTATCAAACTCCTTCTTGAAAACATTCAATATTTTGGTCTTAACTGCTTTCTGTGGCAGAGAATTTCATTCTCTGGGTGAATACAGTAGTAGAAGATGGAAGGAGAATACTGACCCCGGGATGCCTATCAGCAGGACATTCAGTCGGCAGAGTTAATTGCACTAACTGAGGCCTTGAAGATAGCAGAGGAGAAAAGGATCTATACTGTCAATAGGTACATATTAGCGTGGTCTATGACTATGCTGGTTCATGTGTGGGGGGAGGGTGATATGGGGTCACACAATTTGGCCTGAGAGGGTAAAGATTTATTGGAGGCCATACAAAAACCGGGACTTGGCTGTGATCAAAATTAAAACTTATTGGAAAATAGACACATCAGAACGGTTGGGAAACAGTCCGGATAGAAACAGGCCCTTGGGCCCACTCTGTAATCAGGCAGATAAAGCTGGCAGGGACATGGACTATGAAGGAGAGCATAAGGAAGTTACCAAGAAGAGGGCAGAGTTGTTTACTTGGGCTTTAGTAAAGTCTTACACAAGGTTCTGCATGGCAGACTAGTTAGTAAAGTTAGGTCACATGGGATACAGGGTGAGCTTGCTAATTGGATACATAATTGGCTTAATGGCAGGAGACAGAGAGTGGAGGAGGGTTGCTTTTCAGACGGAGGCCTGTCACCAAAGCTGTGCCACAGGATCAGTTCTGGGTTCTCTTTGGTTTTTCATTTATATAAGTCATTTGGATGGGAATATAGAAGGCATGGTTAATGAGTTTGCGGACGACACCAAAATTGGTAGCACAGTAGACAGTAGACATCTTAGGCTTTCTAAGATTACAAAGGGATCTTGATCAGATGGGTCAATAGGCTGAAAAATGGCAGATGGAGTTCAATTTGGATAAATGCAAAGTATTGCATTTTGGTACAACAAACAAGGGTAGGACTTAAGAATTAATGGTATGGCATTGGGTAATGTTGTAGAACAGGGGGAGCTAGAGGTGCAGGTACATAATTCTTTGAAGTTTACGTCACATATAGACAGGGTGGTTAAAAAGGCATTTGGCACGCTTCCCTTCATTGCTCAGCCCTTTGAGTATTGGAGTTGGAAAGACATGTTGAGGTTGTACAAGATATTGCTGAAGCCTCTTCTGAAATACAGTTTCCAGTTCTGATCACCCAGTTATAGGAAGGATATTATTAAGCTGGAGAGGGTTTAGAAGAGATTTACGAGGATGTAGCCAGGTATGGAAGGCTTGAGTTATAAAGAGATAGACTGGGACTTTTTTCACTAGAACGTAGTGGGTTGAGAGGTGACCTTATAGAAGTTTATAAATTAATGAGGAATATAGATAGAGTTAATGTTATTTCTCTTTTTCCTAGGATGGAGGATTTCAAAACTAGGGGGCACATTTTTAAGGTGAGAGGAGGAAGATTTAAAAAAGACATGAGGGACAATTTTTTTACACAGAGGATGGTTTGTGTGTGGAATGAACTTCGTGAGGAAGTAGTGGATGTGGGTACAATGACAATGTTTAAAAGACATTTGGATTAGTACATGAATAAGAAAGATTTGGAGGAATATGGGCTAGGAGCAGGCAGGTGGGACTAGCTTACTTTGGGATTATGTTCGACACAGATTGGCTGAACCGAGGAATCGGTTTCTGCGCTGTATGACTATTTTATGGCAGCATTTAAGAAAGCAATGCACTAGTGAGACATCCTTGAGGTTCATTTGGGTGGGTACGGGGGTGGCGCATGGGGTGTTCAGTTAGAGACCAAGGCAGAGTGGTCAGACTAGGAGAAAAGGAAGCACAGAATGAATCAGATGGAATATGGGGAAAAAATTGGAAATATTTTAGCTCCCTAAAGAAAAATCAGAAAAATGGCATTGAAAATTTACCACTGGAGTCAGACCAGAGGATATGAAATAATTTGAGAAATCTCTTAACCCTTGCTGGTAGTGGAAAGGATTTGGGCGGGAGGTGGCCAGTATTGTCAGATGTGCACAATTTGTGCCCAACACAACCCTGAAAAGGCAATTAAGATCTGACCATGGCATCAATCATGTCCCAAAGGACCTCAGGAACAAATACAAATTGACGCTACCGAAGCCTTCCCAATGTCTATAGGGAAACAGTATTATGCAGTTACAATCAACCAATTTACCCAATAGGTGGAGCCAAACCTCACTAGAGATTGAGATAACAAGGTGTAGAGCTGGATGAACACAGCAGGCCAAGCAGCATCAGAGGAGCAGGAAAGGTGCTTGGCCTGCTGTGTTCATCCAGCTCTTCATCTTGTTATCTCAGATTCTCCAGCACCTGCAGTTCCTACTACCTCACTAGAGACTGCTCTGTTGTGGCGGTGATGAAGCCCTTGGCAGCAGGGATACTGCCACAATGCGATGTACATAACATAAATAGATTCTGACCAAGGCGACCCATTTTACCATCAAGAACACAGTAAATTCCTAGGAAAAAGAGCAGAAATTCCACATTCCATACCACCCCCGAAGCTTTGAATAATGGAGAGGGTGAACAGAACATCATCGTTAGCCAAAACAATTCAGGAAAACAGGGAATAGCTGGATACAAGTCTTGTACAGCATCCCACAGCCGCACCAAACCGAACTATAGGGCACATCCTGTTTGAATTAATGAGAAGAGGGCGATGTGGCTGCCTAAGGGAGTGGTAGCACGAGGGATTCTCCTCAAGGAAAAACTATAGATTACGTGAGAGATTGCACAATGTGAGGCAAGAAGTCACGGACTAACAAGTAATTAAAGCTATAGAAATGGACAGAACTAAGAAGCCACACCAAATGCCTCGAACGAGGACCAGAATATGGATCAAAGTTAACACGGACAGAGTTGGACATGCCCCCAGGTGTAAGTACCATGTGAAGTAATTCAGGCAGGTGATACGTACGCACTTGTAATCTTGAAGGAAAACATTACATCCAATTAAATGTATGTGAAGAATGACCACGTAGTCAGAAGCCGATCTCAGTATTTTTTTTAACAGGATTTGGAATGTAGTGCTCACTGTTGGACAGACAACAGCGTGGGAAGCCCCGATGGTCTATCTAAACAGCAGTACGGGAGAATGGGTTAGTAAACCAAGCACTTGGATATCAGACTGAGTCACTCTTGTCAGTCACTGTATTCAGGCCGTAACAGATGAATCTGAAAATGGAGGGAATCCTGAGGGATACGATTTACATGTATTTGGAAAAGCAAGGACTGATTAGGAATAGTCAACATGGCTTTGTGCCTGGGAAATCCTGTCTCACTAACTCATCTGAGTTTTTTTCATAGAGTCATAGAATCCCTGTAGTGTGGAAACAGGCCATTCGGCCCAACAAGCCCACACCATCCCTCAGAGTATCCCACCCAGACCCATCCCCCTATAATTCACCTAATCTACACATCCCTGAATACTACGGGCAATTTAGCATGGCCAATCCACCTAGCCTGCACATCGTTGGACTGTGGAAGGAAACCGGAGCACCCGGAGGAAACTCACGCAGACACGGGGAGAATGTGCAAACTCCACACAGACAATTGCCCGAGAGTGGAATTGTACCCGGGTCCCTGGCGCTGTGAGGCAGCAGTGCTAACTACTGAGCCACCGTAAAAAGGAACAATGAGTATTGATGAGGGCATGGAATACAGAGAGAATTAACTATTTGGATATAGAACTGGTTCAAAGGTAGAAGACAGAAGGTGGTGGAGGAGGAGATTTGCTTTTCAGACTGGAGGCCTGTAACAAGTGGTGTGCCATAAGGATTGGTGCTGGGTCCACTGCTTTTTGTCATCTGTATAAATGGTTTGGATGTGAACATAGAAGGTACGGTTAGTAAGTTTGCAGGTGACACCAAAATTGGATGTGCAGTGGACAGCGAAGAAGGTTACCTCTGAGTACAACAGGATCTTGATCAGATGAGCCAATGGGTTGAGGAGTGGCAGATGGGGTTCAATTTAGATGAATGTGAGGTGCTGCATTTTGGAAAGGTAAATCAGGGCAGGACTTATACACTTAATGGTAAGGTCCCGGGGAGTGTTGCTGAACAAAGAGACCTTGGAATGCAGGTTCATAGTTTCTTGAAAGTGGAGTCGCAGTTAGATCGGATAGTGAAGAAGGTGTTTGGTATATTTGCCTTTATTGGTCAGTACAATGAGTATAGGAGTTGTGAGGTCATGTTGCGGCTGTACAGGACATTAGTTCAGCCACTTTTAGAGTATTGCCTGCAATTCTAGTCTCCCTCCTGTTGTGAAACTCGAAGGAATTCAGAAAAAAATTATGAGGATGTTGCCAGGATTGGAGCGTTTGAGCTATAGGGAGAGGCTGATTAGGCTGGGGCTATTTTCCCTGGAGTGTCAGAGGCTGAGGGGTGACCTTATAAAGGTTTATAAAATCATGAGGAGTATGGATAGGGTAAGTAGGGAAGGTCTCTTTCCCAGGGTAGGGGAGTCCAATACGAGAGGGCATAGGTTTAAGGTGAGAGGTGAAAGATATAAAACGGACTTGAGGGGCAACTTTTTCACACAGAGGGTAGTGCATGTATGGAATGAGCTGTCAGAGGAAATCGTGGACACTAGTATGATTACGACATTTAAAAGGCATGTGGATGGGTATATGATTAGGAAGGGTTTAGAGGGATATGGGCCAAATGCTGGCAAATAGGACTAGATTTATATAGAATATCTGGTCGGCATTGGGCAAGTTGGATAGAAGGGTCCGTGCCGTAAACCTCTGTGACCGTAATTATTGTTAAACTGAGGATACCAATTTATTAACTTAGAATATGAGTGGACAGGGAGCACCCTCTTGAATAATACAAACAGAAAACCAGAAGGGTTGGGTGGATGCATGATTTAAATAGGGGACAGGATATTCATATGCAAACTCCTAGGGATCTTGATATAACATTTTCAGAAGATTCACCTGTAATTTAGATTTGGGAGGGATCTATGGCAGGCCACTAGACTAAGCATATGGTATTTTGTATGTGAGGCTAATATCAGTCTACATTCATCTGTGATTCTTCATAATAATATGATGGTGTCTTATATCAAATGAAAAACAATTTATCTGTGGTAACTTGGTATGTGTATCTAACGCCAGCTTCTGCATTCAATTCACCCAGTCCTTAACAATGGGAAACTTCCATCCACCCAGGATCATTGTGGATACCTGCTCAGACTCTTTTCACAGACTGCACACTCAACACAAAGATGTGAGTAGCAATGCAAAGTGTGGTCCAGATAGCTCGAGAGTATGTAGAAATCTCGACTGAATCCACACTAAAGGCAAGACAACAGGTGAATCTGGAAACTCAAACTGCCAGGGGACTAATTAACTCAGCAACGGAATCAGACAGAAACATCACAAGCTGGCAGGGAATGTTTAGGTTAGGAACCGCGGCAGCCTCGGGGTTGTTTTGCTCACGGTAACTTGTCTACGCTGCTAGGAGAACACGATCAATTATGATAGTAGGATACGCACAAGTGCCTCAGACGGGAAAACATTGTGCCTCGGAAACCGATGCCATTTAATATTTACGATAAATTGTTTAGGATCCCTCTCCCAGTCTAGACCACTGGCCATCTGAAAGAAGGGGAAAAAATTCTCAGCTTAAAAATTAGCCTACTTGTGCTCTGCCAAATCCAAAAGGCTGTAAAAGGACAGAAGCTCAAGACACAATACAAATCAGGATGCTAGGACCAGTTATAACCAGTAACTATTTCTGCAATATCTTCTGGAATCCCAGCCATGGGAATTTCATGGGTTATCATTAGTGTTTCCTGGATACGTAGGGCACACTGCCAGCTGGTTAAGCACTTTCTACTCTTCATCTGCAGGTACCTGAGGAGGTCTCCACATCCTGATCAAAATCACAGCAACATTCTGGAAATCCTTCTGCTTTGGCTTTGGTTTGAACAGTTGGTTCCACTTTTCTTTTGAACTCTGGGTCAGCTTTCTGTCAACCCTCAGCCAGCTGGGCTGAGGAGTGGCAGATGGACTAGATAAATGTGAAGTGTTGCATTTTGATAAGACAAACCAGGGCAGGACTTACACAGTTAATGGTAGGGCCCTGGGGAGTCCTGTTGAACAGAGAGAGGTAGGGGTGCAGGAACATTGCTTCTTGAAAATCGTGTCACAGGTAGACAGCTGGTGAAGAAGGCATTTGGCACGCTTGCTGTCATTGGTCAGAACATTGAGAATAGGAGTTGGGATGTCATGTTGCTGCTGTACAAGACTTTTTTTTATTCCTTTATTCATTCATGGAATGAGGGTGTCACTGGCTCGGCATCATTTGTTGCCCATCACTAATTGTCCAGAGAGCAGTTAAGAGTCACCGCATTGCTGTGGGTCTGGAGTTACGTGTAGGCCAGACCAGTTGGGGATGGCAGGTTCCTTCCCTAAAGGACATTAGTGAAAGAGATGGGTTTTTCTGATAATCGACAATGGATTCATGGTCATCATTAGACCCTTAATTCCAGATTTTTTTTATTGAATTCAAATTCTACCACCTGCCATGGCAGGATTTGAACTCAAGTCCCCAGAACATTATCTGCGTCTCTGAATTAACAGACCAGTGATAATACCAGAGAGTATAAGAGAGGGTAAACCAATGTGTCAATTTAATATCTCATCAGAAAGATGACATCTTTGACATTGCATGTCTTATTCAAAAATGTCCTGAAATACCAGCCTAAGTATTGGCTCTTGTCTCTGGATTGGAACTTGAAAACACAACTTTGTTATTTAAGGCAAGAATGTTACACAGAACCATGCACAGGCAGGCTTTAGACTTAGGAATGGCTGAGCTTTCATCCCATCCACACACAACAGGATTTTCAGTTGCTGGGCTCTTAGTTTTAAGGCAGGAAATAGATGGTACTGCTTTTGAAAATTGGCCATGATATTTTCTAACATCATTCTATATTGTTATAGAAAGACACATTTTGTGAAATCTTTTCTTCTTGCACTGATCAGGCATTCACAAGAATACCCATTCAAAGAAGAACCACATTTCAATGTCAGTTGTCATGGAACTGGTGCATTCTGCACATTAGTGCCTCTACCAATCAGTTCACTCGCCAATCAATCAGCACTCTTTTTTCACATAGATTAAATGTTATTCCTTTTAGGTTGACACTCTTGCAAATGTCTTCATGAGTGAAAGATGGAAAAGTTCAACAAAATGTGACTTTTTTTCAGCAATACCCAAGTTCTCTCCTGTCAAGTGAACATCTCTATCATAACATTTTCCCTAATTGTAGAAAACAACAGGACTGACATACAGAAAGGTTGTAGTATAAGTAAATTATGTGGCAAGTTGAAGCTTGTGTCAGTTGCTAAGATTTGTGCAATCATTGTCATCACCCATTTCCAAAACTGACTTGGAGAAGTGCATAAAAAGAATCATTCCAGAATTTTCTGACAGTAACAAATATATGAATTGGAAACAGTGAAGAAAAGCAAAGAAGAATGCAGAAGACATAGCATAGTTTGTGATATATATAGAAAATATACATTTATATGCAGATTCACTACATCCTCAGGGTATGTTGACCTGATTTACATTCTGATGAATTACTTCTGAGATATTTTCTTGTCCCGTGGGGCAAATGAGGTGGCCAATTTAATTCCAAACCCACTTAAGAGGACTCTTGACCTTCACCAACTGGCAATTGGAAATACATACTGGTTCGTTATAGTTGCCAATCTCCAGATGTGGGGGCTGAATTGGCCACAAGTGGCCATCTGGGCTTCTTTTAATTAATACTATAGCATTCTTGAATTTCAGGTAGCACCCTGCCATGAAACTCTCAGGTATCAGTGACCAGCAACATAGGATAATATCTACTCCCTAAGTTGTAATTATGACAGCTTCATTTAAGGTATTCCTGCAACTGGGCTACTTCTTTGAAAATAATCTATGGGGAGAGAAAGAGAAGCCCATTTCATTTGTGGTTTTAAATGAAACAACATCAGCGGAATGGAAATGCAACAAAGGTCAAAGAGATGGTCAATAGTGACCATCCTAATCAAATGCAAAAGAATTGGAGTCTACAGATTCTTCACATTGTTACAGAGAAGTCTTATTATGCATCAGACTTTTTTCTGAGGTGTTTCATTGGTATAGCTTCCATAGATATTCTATTCCAGGTGCATCCACATTAGCTGGTGTATAGAAACTGGCTGCTTGAATCTTCTTAGGATTTAAGTCAGTAAGTTCCTTCTAGTAATAAATCATGTGATGCCACCAAATCATAGAGGCATGGCCCCGCAATTGAGGCAACAAACTCATTCATGCCTACTTTCACAGTAGTTATAAAATTGATTTATTCTTCAGGATATAACCCGTCCATGAAGGAAACAATTTCCAGACAGCAAAGAGGTTTACAAAGACAATTTAAAAGCTCTTGCAACTTTTCCATGCATACTTTAAAGAAGAATGGACAAGAAAATGTATTTGTGCCAGAAGCCTCCTCACGTATGGTGTGAATCTGCATGTTTTTTTAAACAATTCGTCAAATGTAGTATTCCTGGTACATTTGGCATTCATTGCTCATTGGGTTGAATTGACCAGATTAGCTTTGTAATGGTTTTTTTGGACAGGACATACATGGGCAACTTCCCAAATTGTTAGGTAGATGCCAGTGTTTCAGCCAGGTTGTTGATGAGGCCCATAGCCTATACTTCATTCAACACACTCAGCAGGTTTGTGGTGTTTCCTAGACAGTAAACAGGAAAGCAAATCTCCAGAATTTCTAGTTTTTCTGTATTATAAAGCTGTACTTTTTGGGATGATTTTTCAGAAAATTGTACTTATGTTGGTTTATGAGTCACATGGTTTGGAGAGTCTTAGCTAAAGTGATTGATTTCCACCAAGCAACCAAAGAGTATATAAGCTTTTATGCAAGTAAAAACTTTTGTTAGGCTTATATGTGCAGTTGAAAATTTAATGGTCTAGCATGAGGATCTTTCAAATGTAACAGTAAAGCTACCTGCTGCCAGGCTAAAGTTTTGACACGATGCAGAAGTGTAACATTGAACTGTAATGGCCTAAAGTTCCTCCATCCTTGCCAATTCAGAGGATAGGTGGAGTTCATTGTAAGTTCATCTGCTTTCCTAGCATGGTCCTGAGTTTGTTTTCTGGACTTAGGTTGGGAGATTGCAGATTGAATTCATAAGACCCAAAGATTTTCTTCATAAAGAAAGAGTCAATTATTTTCAGACCCTTATTATGACTAGGTTTCATGAGATACAGTTTTCTGGCAGGAAGCTATTGTGCAAAGCATAGATTGGGGAAGCTCTGAAAGTGGGTGCTCTGTAGACTGAGGAAATTGTGGTAAGAGGGCTGTGAACGAAACCATAAATTCATTTCCATTACGTGCCGAGATTACATCTATTTAGAAAGTGTAAAATTTAAATTAAATTATTTTTCAACTCCCTACAGTGCAGGGGTTAAATACGTGCCAAAAATTAGCATTCCTGCACAAGTTCCTGTTTGTTCAGCTCATTTTTGCTATTGCCTGCCTCAACTGGGGTGGAAAAGTTTTTACAAACTGTCCTCAAGGACAATCAACACTCCATCTCCAGCAGAAGAGCAGTTTGATGATCCTCAATCTTCAGCTTCAAGATCTACATTGAGTCAGATAACCCACAGGCTTCCAGATAAGGAAACTTGCATATGAGGCAAGGAGCATGAAAATACATTCTTTTAAAAAAAAAATTGTGTCAATTTTGATGTTTTATATTAACTTTGTGCTTGTATTCTGTATTTGTTTGATATTCCAGAATGGAATCCAAACATTTGCTTTTACAGGAGTTTCAATGAGAAACCTTTGCTTAATGTGGTTATTTTCAGGACCATGACTACTGTGTTAATTGAGAACTACCTGTAAGTGGAACCTAGACACTGTCAAGTGGAACATTGATCCCCATAGCATTTCCTTTGGATTAAGAGTACAAGCAATCAGGTGCTTAATTTTCCTCTCAGATAAACCAGCAGATGGTGCTATTTGCTGCAATTTAACATTCAATCTTCACAGAGCTATGTAATGGAAATTTTGAATTGAATTGCAATAGCTTTTCAGATTGTAGATGCACTGAATCCCCCAAATTATCTTTCCACAATTTGTAGCTCGTTTGCTCTTCCAAGGGTGTTAACTTTTGGCTAAATGGCAGAACACTGACTTAAATGTTAGGGTTTTAAATGTCAGTACAGAAATTAGAACACACCATCTCGCCTGAAACTTCAGCATTATTCCACCAAAGGAGCATTTTCTTTTGATGTAGAACCATAATTCTGTCAGATAAATAAAACCTGCTTTTATATAGCAGCTTTAGTTAAAGGTCTCAAAGCCCTTCATAGCCAATTAAGAATTTTGAAGTGTAGTCCCTGCTATGATGTAGGAGATCTCGAGCCAACTTTGTAGACAGCAAGCTCCCACAAACAGCAAAGTGATAATGAGTAAATAATTTGTTTATGTAATAGTAATTAAGGGATAATTATGGGCTCAGACACTGGGAAGAACTCCCCTGATCTTTGATGAAACAATGCTAAGGGATCTTTTAAATCCTCCAGAGTACTCAGAATATTATTATAACTCATTGGAAAGAACGCTCAGTTTTCCCTCAGAACTTCACTGGAGTTTCAACCTAGATTTTCAGGCTTATGTCCTGGAGTAGGAGTTGAACTCAGAACTTTTGAACCTCAGAAGTAAGAGTTCTGCTAACTGAGGCACAGCTGACAACATCACTATAAAAGTGTCCCTGGCCCTACTTAAAGAAGTGCAGGAGAGTTCACCTCATGTACAAGCCACCAGTTTTTGTCAAATTACATCACTAAACAGGTTGTTCAGTCACTGATCCCATTGCTGTTTCTGGAAGCTTACTGTACAATTTGGCTGCAATGTATCCCAGAGGCAAATGACTCTAATATGAATCACACACACATTGGAGAAGCCATCTTGCAAGGACTTCAGTATAGACACAGTACAGGCTAGACTGCTGCTTTGTGAACACAGAATATGGCATCAGAAATGAAACTGAAATTGAGTGGTTGAAGAACTGTAAAAATGGACAGTGACTGACAGAGTGGGGAGGCAATGGTCTAGTGGGATTATCGCTGGACTGTCAATCCACAGACCTAGATAATGTTCTGGGGACCCAGGTTCGAATCCTGCCATGGCAGATGGTGGAATTTGAATTCAATAAATATCCGGAATTAAGGGTCTAATGATGACCGTGAATGCATTGTCGATTGTTGGGGAAAAACCCATATGTTCACTAATGTCCGTTAGGGAAGGAAACTGCCATCTTTACCTATGTGTGACTCCAGACCCACTGCAATGGGGTTGACTCTTAACAGCCCTCTGGGCAATTAGGGATGGGCAATAAATGCTGTCCAGCCAGCATCCTGTGAACAAATGAATAAGAACAAACAGAGGTACAGAACGTTTAGAATTATGAAAGCTGTTACAAGAAACTGAAAAAGAACGAAGAACAGGCCACACCAGAAACACTGGGCAACAGACAATGGCTGCAACATTTTTTCTCCTAGTTCTGGTCAAACTGAAAAGTGATCTGAAATGAAATTAGCAGTTTTTCCACGTGCAATGGCAAATTGACTAACAAGCAACAGATCTGCTTAACAGGCCAGAACAGTTATGAATAGCTATGCACATCACTGTCAGGAAATGACTATCTCAAAGCATATTCTGCCTAAATCTCTCTGAACAACAGAAAAAAAGATTACAGCCTTGAAAGCCTTGAAGGCATACCCTGAACCCCAAGTGAATGTAACTTTTGAATGGTACATGTTCAATTTAAGGCCACGTTGAAAGTGTCCATTGATCAACATGAGATATTATTCACTCAGCTCACATAATGCTATGAGTTTATGCAACTAAAAGACAACATAATAAAAAGTAGAATTACATTAGACATAAGAGATTCTGCAGTGAGAGGACATCTACTGAGGAGAAACTTACTATCAGGAAAGCAGTTGACTTATGCAGAAACAGAGGTTGTATGAGAGCATATTCATGGTAGAATAGACAAGGTCTTGCATTTTGCAGATAGATACTCCAGATCCAAAGATCAGAACAATCATGGACAAAGGACAGTATGCAAATACTGCGGAGGACATTGTGGAGAACAGTGTATATTCATCAGCTGTACAGCAGTGTTCTCGCTGTAAGAAGCTAAATCATTTTGCACACAAGTGTGTAATGATAAAGAAGGACACCCAGCGGGAACAGATGGTTATTGGAGAGTATCAGCTGAAGATGCTGACAAGTCAGTCAACATAACACAGTGGGTTGGTTCAGTCAAGTTGATAGGTAAAACATGGTAATGTGATTGTTGGAATGATGACTTCAGAAGATGAAAATCTTCTATAAAGTGTCAGGTAGATACCTGTGCATTGTGACCTTCACAGACCTGTCTGTGCAAAGTATGATAATTCAGTCAGGTTGAGGCTATATGATGGCAGCATGCTTGTGTTGTAAACCCGCTGAAATAACACTAACGAAGATCAGGAATTTCAGATCATAGATGGTGAGCAAAAGCTACTCATCTCAACTGGAGCAAGTTGAAAGCTTAGACTGGGTGCCCTCAATGTGTCAAAAATTATTGGCAACCTGTGGCGGCATATTAGCTCAATGGCTGTGGTTCAGATTGATTAATGTGTACCTATTCATCTACTTAAAAGCAGCTCATTCTGCCTGAGAAGCCCAATATCACAGGTGGCTAGGCTTTCTTAAAGGTGGACTGCATCTCCTAAATAGGAGGTGAGCTTGATTGCAAGAAGTCATCAAAATGCTTTGTGGGCTGCACCGAAATTGTAAAAGACTAAACCTTCGCAGAAGGTTTTCTGATAATGCATGGTGTAAGATGCGGGGAGAAGGGAAAAAGTTCTGTAACATTGGACTGGGTGGGGTGGGGAGGAGGCCTTCAAGGCATAGGCTGAGGAGACAGTAGAAAGAAATAGCAGCAGATTTCAATGGCAAAAATACAGCTCCAAAAACATGGTGCATAATTTTGTGGTCCCCAACTGATATGTTTGCTGGATTGGAAATGCAAAAGACTCCCTGGGTGAACATACAAAAATAGGAAACAGGATCAGAACTAGACACATGTTGCCACATTACCAAAAGGATGTGGATGCTTTGGAGAGCGTACAGAGGAGGTTCACCAGGATGTTGCCTGGTGTGGAGGGCGCTAGCTATGAAGAGAGGTTGAGTAGGTTAGGATTATTTACATTAGAAAGACGGAGGTTGAGGGGGGAACCTGATTGAGGTCTACAAAATCATGAGAGGTATAGACAGGGTGGATAGCAAGAAACTTTTTCCCAGAGTGGGGGACTCAATTACTAGGGGTCATGATTTCAAGGTGAGAGGGGAAAAGTTTAAGGGAGATATGCGTGGAAAGTTCTTTACGCAGAGGGTGGTGGGTGCCTGGAACGCGTTGCCAGCGGAGGTGGTAGAGGTGGGCACGAAAGCGTCATTTAAGATGTATCTAGACAGATACATGAATGGGCAGGGAGCGGAGGGATACAGATCCTTGGAAAATAGGCGACAGGTTCAGATAGAGGATCTGGATCGGCGCAGGCTTGGAAGGCCGAAGGGCCTGTTCCTGTGCTGTAATTTTCTTTGTTCTTTGTTCTAGACTAGCCAGTCCTTTTGAGCCTGCTCTGCTATTCGCTAAGATCAGGGCTGATCTGTTTGTGTTTTGAATTCCACATTCTGATCTACCCATGATAACCTTTTGATCCCTGGTCTAACAAGAATGAATCCACCTCTATCTTAAAAATATTCAATGTCCCCACCTTCAGCACTTTCTGATGCAGAGTTCCAAATTTATACAACCCTCTCCTAATTACTGTCCTAAAAGGGTGACCCTTAATTTTGAAACAGTGCCTCTTAGTTCTGGAATAGAGGAGACATCCTTTCCATATCCACCTTGTGAAAATCATTCAGGATCTGATACATTTCAATTAAATCATCCATCATAGTTGTCCTTTATTTAGGTTTAAAATGCTAGTCTTAGACCTAGTCTTTTCCCTTCCAAATGGAATATAAAATTGAACCATGAAGTAGTCACTCTAACTACAGGGTGTCTTTACTCTGAGATCATTAGTTACTCTTGTCACATTATATAAACCAAGTCTAAAATAACCTGCTCTTTGGTTGTTGCAGGTCATGCTTTTCTGAAAAAGCTATCTTGAAAGACTTCTATGAAGTTTACATCCAGGCTACTATTGCCAATCTTAATTTTTTCAATTTATATGTAGATTGAAGTTACCCATGACAAGTACACAATATTTTCCCTTGTATACTTCGTCTCACATTGTAGTCACTGTTTGGGGGACTGTAGACCACGCCCACCAGTCACCCAATCTATTCTCTGTCCTGACCTCCTGAACCAATGTCATTTTTAGCTATTGTTCAAATGCCATCTTTGATTAACAATGCTCCTCCTCCATCTTTACCTAGCTTCTAATTTTTCTTAGATGTCATTTACCCTCAATATTCAGGATTCGATCCCTGTTATCTTGAAGCTATATCACCACAATGGATATCAGATAGTCCACATTGAAGTAAATAAATACTACCACTTTGTTTCAGTTGTTATTAAGGCAATGTGGATTCAGAAGCAGAGTCTTTAATTTTTACGTTTTTAATTATCTTTGTAACATCTAACCTTAATTGTTGGCCTTTTCTTACTTTTTTTTCTTTTTGCCCTTCCTGCCATTCTCTGGCCCTCATTTCCCATATTATTATTTTCCTTTCATTGTTCTCTACATGTCGCTATACAGTCTTTCTACATTACTTCCATTCGAGTTTAAAATCCCTTCTATTTCCTGACTCATGCAGTTCATAAGAAACCTGGCCCCAGCGTGTTTCGGATGTAGATAGTCCAATTTGTGCAACCCTCACTTTCCCCAGAACAATGTCAGTGGCCCACAAACCAGAACCCACTTCTCCCACACCAGACTCTGAGCCATGTATTCACTTCTCTCATGTACCCTATGACAATTTGCACATAACTCAGGTAATCATCCAGATATTATAATCTTCAAGGATCTGTTTTTTTAATTTAGTGCCTAGCTCGTCAAAATCTCGATGCAGAACCTTGTTTTTATTTGTACCTATGCCATTGGTATCCACATGGACCAGAACCACTGGATCTTCCCCCCTCTCACTGGAAGTTTCTTTGTAACCCTGAGCAGATGTCTTGAATACTGGCACCAAGCTAGAAACACAGTAGTTTGGATTTTTAAAGAGTCACTTTGCAAATTCCTCTCCTGATACTATCTCCTAGTGGGCACTACATTCCTTGTTGATACCTTACTCCCACTTGAATGGCTTCTTGTATTACAGTGCCATGGTTAGTTTGCACATCCATCCTGTAGCCCCATCAACTTTCCCTCTAAACTGCTCAGAGGGTCTATTAACACTGACTTGGCAAAAAGACACATTGACTTCCCATACCAGAAGTTGCTGGCTTGTACAAACCTTGGAGGTCTATGCAGTAGCAGGAAAATTTAGTGGGAATGTAGTCCCTCATCCCATACAATCAGGTGAGAGAGAACATCAAAGCTATTGGACAGTTGTAGAAGTTGAAACTCCTACACTCCCACTCTCTTGATCCCCTTACTGTCACTAACTGTCATACTGTTCTACCTCTGACCACTTAATAAGAACATAAGAACTAGGAGCAGGAGTAGGCCATCTGGCCCCTCGAGCCTGCCCCGCCATTTAATAAGATCATGGCTGATCTTTTTGAGACTCTGCTCCGCTTACCCGCCCACTCACCATAACCCTTAATTCCTTTACTGTTCAAAAATTTATCTAGCCTTGCCTTAAAAACATTCAGTGAGGGAGCTTCAACCACTTCACTGGGCAGGGAATTCCACAGATTCACAACCCTTTGGGTGAAGAAGTTCCTCCTGACCTCCTACATCTGCTTCCCTTTATTTTGAGGCGATGCCCTCTAGTCCTAGTTTCACCTGCTAGCGGAAACAACCTCCCTGCCTCCACCTTATCTATTCCCTTCATAATCTTATATGTTCCTATAAGATCTCCCCTCATTCTTCTGAATTCCAATGAGTATAATCCCAGTCTACTCAGTCTCTCCTCATAATCCAACCCTCTCAACTCTGGAATCAACCGAGTGAATCTTGTCTGCACTCCCACCAGTGCTAGTATATCTCTTCTCAAGTAAGGAGATCAAAACTGCACACAGTACTCCAGGTATGGCCTCACCAGGACCCTATACAGCTGCAGCATAGCCTCCCTGTTTTTAAACTCCATCCCTCGAGCAATGGCAGACAAAATTCCATTTGCCTTTTTAATTACCTGCTGCACCTGCAATCCCACCTTCAGCGATTCATGCACAAGGACACCCATGTGCCTCTGCACAGCAGCGTGCTGCAATTTTTTACCATTTAAAACATAGTCCATTTTGCTGTTATTCCTACCAAAATGGATGACCTCACACTTATCAACATTGTACTCCATCTGCCAGACCTTTGCCCACTCACTTAGACTATCTATATCCCTCTGCAGACTTTCAGTGTCTTCTGCACACTTTGCTCTACCACTCACCTTAGTGTCATCTGCAAATTTTGACAAACCGCACTTAGTCCCTAACTCCAAATCATCTATGTAAATTGTAAACAATTGAGGTCCCAACACTGATCCCTGAGGCACACCACTAGCCACTGACCACCAACCAGAAAAACACCCATTTACCCCTACTCTTTGCTTTCTACTGGTCAACCAATCCTCTATCCATGCCAATACATTACCTGTAATACCATGCAACTTTATCTTTTGTAGAAGCCTTTGGTGTGGCACCTTGTCAAATGCCTTCTAGAAATCCAGATACACCACATCCACAGGTTCCCCATTGTCCACCATGCAAGTATTGTCCTCAAAGAATTCCACCAAATTAGTTAAACATGACCTACCCTTCATGAACCCATGCTGGGTATTCCCAATGGGACAATTTATATCCAGATGTCTTGCTATTTCTTCCTTAATGATAGATTCAAGCATTTTCACCACTACCGAAGTTAAGCTAACTGGTCTATAGTTACCTGCTTTTTGTCTACTTCCTTTTTTAAACAGTGGCGTCACATTGGCTGTTTTCCAGTCTGCGGGAGCCCAGAGTCCAGTGAATTTTGGTAAATAATTACGAGTGCATTTGCTATTTCCCCCATCACCTCTTTTAGTACCCTGGGATGCATTTCATCAGGGCCAGGAGACTTGTCTACCTTTAGCCCCATTAGCTTGCCCAGCACTGCCTCCTTAGTGATAATGAGAGTTTCTAGGTCCTCACCTGCTATAACCTTCTTGCCATTAGTTTTCGGCATGTTATTTGTGTCTTCCACTTTGAAGACCGACACGAAATAACTGTTTAATGTCTCGGCTATTTCCTCATTCCCAGTTATTAAATTGGCCTTCTCATCCTCTGAAGGACCAATGTTTACCTTCGCCACTCTTTTACGATTTACATATTTATAGAAACTTTTGCTGCCTGTTTTTATATTCTGAGCTAGTTTAGATTCAGTGCTGATTCAGATGATCCTATCCTAAGTGGTGTGTTTGTTTCTTGCTACAAAGAACTCAGGTAACTTTCCCCCTCCCTGATGAATCACAGTGTCTGTAGTTGAGTCAAGTCTACTCAAACCTCAGATAAGTATTGCAGATGTATTTGCCCTGGATCCAGAAGCTTTTACATGCTGCAGCCTTGCCATCCTTAATGAGTTTTTATTATTTAATTATATTATTCACTTACTTATGTTGCATTTCATATATTTTATCAACTTTACCACCACTTTGTGCCTTATGCTCAAATTTAAGCATAGAAAAGACCTTGACTACTTATTAGAGACTTAGCAGTGCTACCTCCTTTCCCCGTAGAGCAAGAACGAATTCAGATCATGTCCAATGAATTGAGCTCATTGACCCCATCCCTCCTAGACGAATCTACATTTTAATTCAGGTGAGCAGAGCATAGTACGGCCCACCTGTCCACATCCTCCGACTGAAGCCCATAAGTAAACATTCCTTATAAGCTGCATGTGAACTCAGCTGCTCCAACATCCCATGAATGGCGATAAGCATGGCATGGCACT